>NC_072382.2:46787678-47387857 GCF_028885625.2 Pongo pygmaeus
GAATAAACAAACCCTGACCCTAAACAGGCCATCCTATCTGCTTGTTGGTTTCTCCCCATATGCTATACATGCCATTTCATCTTTTAAAATTCTGATACTGTTTTTCTAGAATGGCACTGCCCAATAGACCAGCCACTGGCCACATATGGCTACTTAAATTTAAATTTAAAATCCAGCTTCTCAGTTGCACTAGTCACATTTTAACTACTTAATAGCCACGTGTGGCTTGTGACTATAGGATTGGGTAGTGTAGCTATAGATCTTTTCCACCATCACAGAAAGTTCTATTGGATAATGCTGCTCTGGAATAACCAATTTCATTTTTAGAAGCAGAAAGTGACCTTGGTTATTTAATTCAACCCTCTCCTCTTATAGATAGTAATGAAATTTAATGGTAACGAACATAAGGACATAAATATGAGTCCAAAATCTAACTGCATGAGCTCAAGAAGGGAGAAGTCAGAGATTAGCAGGAACAAGTGAAAAACAAACAAACCTCTTTGGGGTTTTGGTCCACAATAAGTTTACTACAAATTAATATTGTGACAGGGGCTACACTAACACCAACATATGCACTTGAACTGAGTGTCACACATTGTGCTGGGTACTGATTTATGATGGAAAACAAAACAAGTAGAGTTTATGGAGTTATTTATTATTTACTGGGGGACAAAAATTAAAGGAGACCAAAAAAATATGTAATTTCAATTTATGAAAAGAACTCTGAAGGACTAAACAGGAAGTAGTGATTGATAACAAAATGGGGAACCCTCAAAGGTAAGACAGTCCTTAAGAAAGTAACATTTAAGTTAAAAAGAGACGATGAGTAAGAGCCAGATACAGAAAATCAAACAAGCTGCCTAAGTTCAAACCCCAGTTAAGACTCTGACTAGCTGTGTAATCTTGGGCAAGGTGTTTAACTTCCTCACTTCATTTTTCCCATTTGTAAATAGAACCTCTATTTACAAGGAACAGAAACTATTGTTGTAAAGTTCCTTGTGTAAAGGAACTGTGTAAAGACAAAGAGGTCTTCCACAGGCAAAAGGCAAGCAGAAATGGTGGCATGAGTCAGGGAAAATCTTAGAGTATTCAAGGAACCAAAATGTGGCCAGCATGACTGAAGCGATTTAGGTGGGACAAATGTTAAGACCATTGCACTAAACCAAATTTAGTCTTCCTTCAAATTACTTCTAACAGAGTAGTCCAAAAATATTATTTGCTGCCTCACAATGTAGTATTATCTCCATCACTGGGATAACCAGGCATAGGATTGGACTAATGAGTTGTTGGATAATTAAGTATTTCCTAAAGAATTCTCTCTATGGTGAGGTATGTGCCATAACAATTTAAAAGCCATGAACAAGGAGGTATGCATGAAGATGTATATTGCAGTATTGTTTGCCAAAAATCTGAACCAAGCCAAGTTTTCATCAATAGCAAATGGATGAATACGTTGTGGTATTACGCAATAGTTCAAACTAATGAACTAGATCTAAATGTGTTCAGAAGAATAATGGAGAGTGAAATGATAAGTTTCAGAGGAATTCATATTGTATTATGCCATTTAGATAATTTTGTAAAATGCATAAGGCAACAGTTAACATTCACTGAATGTTTGCTACATACCCAATGATGTTCTAATACATTATATTAACTAATTTACTTAATCCACAGAACAATACTATGAAATAGACACTCTATTTACAAATGGTAAAAATGAAGTGAAGAAGTTAAGGAAATTGCCCAAGATTACACAGATAGTAAGAACCATAGCTAGGATTTGAATTTAGGCAGTCTGTCCCCAAAGGCTTCACATTTTGCCACTAGACAGAAGCCCTCTCTACTATCTATCTCGTATATGGACACATACAAACGTGGTAATATGTAAGCATGCACACATACATACACAAGTACATGGACATGGATCGAATGCTTTCAATCACATTAGTAGTGACATCTGGCAAGGTTGATAAAGGAAAGGAACCAGGAGAGGAACTTCCATTTATTTTGCAATTATTTTTTGTTAAAGATCGAGGCAAATATGAAAAAATGTGAAGATGTGTTGATTCTGAGAGACAGCTACAGGGTTGTTGCTAATAGCATCCTTTGTGTTTGTGTGTATTTTTATTTTGTTTTGTAAAATAGTTCCTTGTCAAGCTATATAGCCATTTGACTGAGAGCTAAGGCCAGGAAAAGTTAAGTGATATACCCAGGGGTCAATAGTGAAGGCTAGAGCTTGGGTGCCCAGGCAGGTGGCCCCATGCCTGCTCTGCTAGCCCATGCTGCCAGGCAGTTTGTGTGCCTTATTTTTTAACAGACTGTAAGCATGAGACTGGAGCCAGCCTACCTTATCACTACATGTGCTTTATTTCATATATTGGCTGCATTCACAGAAAGTTGTATTTAAGTAAAATATTTGTATATCGAATCTTTTTTTTCACTTACATTTTAATTTTAGAGATGTGTTCTCACAGAAAATTTAGCCCCAATATGTAAAGATAAATCCTACTTAGAATCAGAACATTCATGAAAGACAGTGTAGTCAATACGGATCTAATTCTCCCACAATGCTTTCTCAGGAAAGCCCATGTCAAATATCCACAAAGGCTACATTGAAATACCTGCCTATTAAATTGTGGCCCCATGGTTAATTCAGATGTTCTTGCACATTCTCTTTAAGCAGCCAAAAAGACTACCAGATACTCAACTCTAGGTATTCAGCAGGCTCCTCCAAGTGAAAGGATCATCAAAATTCCATTAAATGGAATTCACCAATTGACAAGACAACCATCTGTCCCGGTTAATTTAAAATACCTGTCAAAAGACACATTGGCAGATGTCCTTTGGTGTCTCTTAAGAGAAGCTGTATTTCTATCAGGTTGCACTTATTTATTTATTCCTTTCCACTTTCATGAAGTAGGGGAAACATGCATAAGGTGAAATGAGTCTAAGCCACAGGCTCTGCAGGCAGTCTCCTGAGTTCAAATCCTATGTCTGCCATAACAGCTAATCTGTGATCACAAATGAGTTACCGGAACCTCCTGGGTCTCAATTTCCTCATCTGGATAAAAAATATAAAAATAGTACCTGTATAGGAAGGCTGACAGAAGGATTAAATTATAAATTTTAGGTATTTGAAATCATTCTTTTTAAAAAAAAAAAAAAACCCAGCTCAAATGGCAGTTATCCATCCTCACTAGGAATTAAGCACAATATATACATATTTTTTCTCACTCTGTCCCCAGGCTGGCGTGCAGTGGCGCGATCTCGACTCACTGCAAGCTCCGCCTCCTGGGTTCACGCCATTCTCCTGCCTCAGCCTCCGGAGTAGCTGGGACTACAGGCGCCCGCCACCATGCCCAGCTACTTTTTTTTGTATTTTTAGTAGAGACAGGGTTTCACCGTGTTAGCCAGGATGGTCTTGATCTCCTGACCTCGTGATCTGCCCGCCTTGGCCTCCCAAAGTACTGGGATTACAGGCGTGAGACACCGTGCCCGGCCTATAATTTCAAATATATACTTCTTGAGAGAAAACAAAGCAGAAATATTTTCCTGATTTAAATGCACGAATTTTCTTAAGTTAAATAAGGTGAACATACGCTACACTTACTTATTTGCCTTTTGTCTTTGATTTGTTCACTGTTACATCCCTCATGCTTTAAAAAGTGCCTAGCACATGGTAGGAAATTGCTGGGTATTTATTTAATTTAAAAAGTATATTTTCTAATAAATACTCTTAATAATAACATTAATTAACATTTAATTTTCTTTTTGTCATTAGCCAGGTGTGGTGGCACACGCCTGTGGGTCCTAGCTACTCAGGAGACTGAGGTGGAAGGATCACCTGAGCCTGGGAGGTCAAGGCTGCAGTGAGCTGGGAACATGCCACTGCACTGCAGCCTGGTTGAGAGAGTGAGACCCTGCCTCAAAAAAAAAATAAAAGATAAAAAAACACATCAGGGCCAGGCATGATGGTTCACGCCTGTAATCCCAGCACTTAGGGAGGCTGAGGCGGGCAGGTCACCTGAGGTCAGGAGTTTGAGACCAGCCTGTCCAACATGGTGAAACTCTGTCTCTACTAAAACTACAAAAAATAAAAAGCCAGGCATAGTGGCGTGATCCTATAGTTCCAGCTACTCAGGAGGCTGAGGCATAGGAACTGCTTGAGCCTGGGAGGTAGAGGTTGCAGTGAGCTGAGAAGGCACCACTGAACTCCAGCCTGGGTGACAAGAGCAAAACTCTATCTCAAAAAAAAAAAAAAAAAAAAAAAAACATCGGGGAGATAGCAGATAGGAGACAGGGGAGGTAGCTCCCACTTCGACTAACAGAACAGTGTGTGGAGACTCACACCATGAACTTTTGCTTGAAGAACCGCCACAGAAACATACCAGAAAAAAAACAAAAGAATTCATCGATCTTTTGAAAGAAGTGGCACACTGAAGCAAACTCTGGGAGACAGACAAAAAACTGAGTTCCCGAAGGGTGAGAGGGGAAAAACTGGCCCCCAAACACACATGCAAACTGAGGAATCTGAATATCCAGATCTCAGGAGAAAGATTTAACCTTACCTAGAGCTGAAACAAATTTAGGGAGCTGCACAAAATAAAAAATAGAAGCAGCAGCGGGAAGAGCCTTCTAGGCACTCCCAAACTCCAGCTTGAGTCCAGGGAAGCCATCCCTTACTATACTCATAGGCATCCTCAAAAAAGGCAATGAGTAGAACTGGGGAGGGGTCACAAGGTGAACCAAGCTTCCAAATGAAATCTGTAATAATTTCAACTGGACACAAATTTTCTTGAGTAAAATCTGGGGGGTGGCCAGGAACTGCTGCAGATATGAGCACAGGAGCTGCTGACCACAATGTGGACAGACAGGGAGGGGGCGAGGCCTGAAAGCCATGTTTTCTCAGTGGGAAGTTTACGACCTGGGCAAGATATGAACAGGGGGCACTGCAGGAGCAAGACCAGCCTCACCAACTGCGTGGGAGCTGGGTGAGGCCTTTCACTACCAGCTATCCCCCACTTCCCTGGTGAACTATATGACACAGAAAAGGCAGCCATAATCCCCTCTGAAACATAACCCCATTGGCCTGAGAACCACCGCCCATCTACCAGCCCTCAAGGTGGCTGCAGCAAGTCCCACCCAAGGAGAGTCTGAGCCCAGACCTGCCTAAATCTTCCCCCACCTGATGGTATTTCTCTACCAACCCTGGTAGCTGAACACAAAAGACAGAAACTCCAGAGCTTTGTAGACCTGCCCATCACCTGAGAAACCAGAATACTTACCCTGGCCAACTTAGGGCAAGCTTATATCCCCCTACTACCACAGCTGATGCTCTCTTGAAAGCGCCACCTCCTGGCTGGAGGCCAACCAACTCAGGCCATTAAAGCAACTCATGATGGAATAATCCTGCTCCCAGGAAAGAGAAAACAACAGGTAATTCCACTGCCTGCAACATCCTAGCTAACCAGAGGTCCTGTCTGTCCATGTGATGGCTTCACTGTTAACATAACTAGCATTCGAGAAAGTAAGCACACTAAACATATCTACAACCAAGGACTCTCATAGAGTCTGTTTTACTTCCCTGCCACCTCCACCAGAGCAGGTGCTGGTATCCACAGCTGGGAGATCTGAAGACGGATCACATCAGAGGACTCGTTGCAAACATTCTCCCGCAACAGCCTAGAGCCTGGTAGCCCCACTGGGTGGCTAAAACCCAAAGAGCAATAACAATCACTGTAGTCTAGCTCTCGGTAAGCCCCATCCATAGTGAAAGTGGGAGAGCACCACATCAAGGGATCACCCCATGGGACAAGAGAATCTGAACAGCAGGCCTTTAGTTGCAGACCTCTCCACTGCATTACTCTACCCAAAAGAGAAGGAACAAAAAAAGTAATTCTGATAACATGACAAAACAGGTTCTATAACACCCCCAAAAGATCACACTAGCTCCCCAGCAATGGATCCAAACCAAGAAGAAATCTGAATTTTCAGATAAATTCAGAAGGTTATTAAGCTACTCAAAGTTCAGAAGGTTGATTATTAAGCTACTCAAGGAGATGCCAGCGAAAGGTAAAAACCAAGTTAAGGAAATTTTAAAAAACAATGCAGGCTATGGATGAAAAATTTTCCAGAGAAAGAAATAGATACCATAAAAAAAATAATAATTTCTGGAAATGAAAGATACACTTAAAGAAATACAAAACACAAGGGAAAGTTTCAACAATAGACTAGAACAAGTAGAAGAAGAACTTCAGAGCTCAAAGACAAGGCTTTTGAATTAACCCAATCAGACAAAAACAAAGAAAAAAGAATTTTTAAAAAATTAACAAAGCCTCCAAAATATATGGGAATATGTTATATGACCAAATCTAAGAATAACTGGTGCTCCTGAGGAAGAAGAAAAATCTAAAAGTTTGGAAAACATATTTGAGGGAATAATTGAGGAAAACCTTACTGGCCTTACTAAAGATCTAGACAGCTAGACAAGAAGCTCAAAGAACTAAAGATCTAGACATCTAGATCTAGGCATCTTACTAAAGATCTAGACATCTAGACAAGAAGCTCAAAAAACACTTGGGAAATTCATTGCAAAAAGATCTTCACCTAGGCACACAGTCATCAGGTTATCTAAAGTCAAGATGAAGGAAAGAATCTTAAGAGCTGTGAGACAAAAGCATCAAGTAACCTATAAAGGAAAACCTATCAGATTAACAGCAGATTTCTCAGGAGAAACTTTTCAAGCCAAAAGGGGTTGGGGTCCTATCTTTAGTCTCCTGAAAAAAAATAATTATCAGCCAAGAATTTTCCAGCAAAACTAAGCTTCATAAATGAAGAAGAGATAAAGTCTTTTTCAGACCAAAAAAAAAAAAAAAAATGCTTAGAGAATTTGCCAGTACCAAGCCAGCACTACAAGAAATGCTAAAAGGAGTTCTAAATCTTGAAATAAAACCTCAAAATACACCAAAATAGAACCTCTGTGAAACATAAATCTCACAGGGCCTATAAAACAATAACACAATGAGAAAAAAATACAAGGTACTTAGGCAACAACATGATGAATAGAACAGTACCTCACATCTCAAAACTAACATTGAATTGAATGGCCTAAATGCTTGACTTAAAAAATACAGAATGACAGAATGAATAAAAATCTACCAATCAAGTGTCTACTGTTTGAGAGACTCATCTAACACCTAAGGACTCACACTAACTTAAGGTACACAGGTGGAAAAAGCTCATAATAGGGACACAACTTATCAAAACCTCTGGGATACAGCAAAAGTGGTGCTAGGAGGAAAGTTCATAGCATTAAATGCCTACATCAAAAAGTCTGCAGGAGCACAAATAGATTATCTAAGGTCACACCCCAAGGAACTAGAGAAACAAGAACAAACCAAACCTAAACTCAGAAAAAGAAAATAAATAACAAAGATCAGAGTAGAACTAAAAGAAATTGAAACAAAAAAATAAATAAAACAAAAAGCTGATTCTTTGAAAAGATAAACACAATAAATAGACCATTAGTAAGGTTAACCAAGAAAAGAAGAGAGACGATCCAAATAAGCTCAATTAGAAATGAAACAGGAGATATTACAACTGATACCACAGAAATTCAAAAGGTCATTCAAGGCTACTGTGAACACCTTTGCTCACACAAACTAGAAAATCTGGAGGAGATGGATAAAATCCAACCCTCCTAGATTAAATCAGGAAGAAATAGAAACTCTGAAGAGACCAATAACAAGTAGCAAGATTGAAACAGTAATAAAAAAAAAACTGCCAACAAAAAACACTCCAGGACCAGATGTATTCACAGCTAAATTCTATCAAACATTCAAAGAAGAATTAATATTAATCTTACTGAAACTATTCCAAAGGAGGGCATTCTCCCTAAATCATTCTGTGAAACCAGTGCCACCCTAATACCAAAACCAGGAAAGGACATAACAAAAAAGAAAACTGCAGACCAATATCCCTGATGAACACAGATGCAAAAATCCTCAACAAAATACTAGCTAACTGAATCCAACAGCATATCAAAAAGATATGACACCATGTTCTAGTGGATTTCATACCAGGGATGGAGGGACGGTTTAACATATGCAAGTCAACAAATGTGTTACATCACATAGACAATTAAAAACAAATATATGATCATCTGAATACATGCAGAAAAAGCATTTGACAAAATCTAGCATTGCTTTATGATTAAAAACCCTCAGCGAAATTGGCATAGAAGGGACATACCTCAAGGTAATAAAAGCCTTCTGTGACAAACCCACCACCTACATTATACTGAATGAGGGAAAAGTTGAAAGCATTTCCCCTAAGATCTGGAAAAAGACAAGGATACTCACTTTCACCACTTCTATGCAACATAGTACTGGAAGTCCTAGCCAGAGCAATCAGACAAGAGAAAGAAATAAAGGGCATCCAAATCTGTAAAGTGGAAGACAAACTGTTGCTGTTCACTGAAGATATGATCGTTTATCTAGGGAACCCTAAATACTCGTCCAAAAAGCTCCTAAATCTGACAAATGAATTCAGTAAAGATTCAGGATACAAAATCAATGTACACAAATCAGTAGCACTGACATACACGAACAATGACAAAGCCGAGAATCAAATCAAGACCTCAATCCCTTTTACATCAGCTGCAAAAAGTAATGATAATAATAATAAAATACTTAAGAATATACCTAACCAAGGACACGAAAGATCTATATGAGGAAAACTACAAAACACTATTGAAAGAAATTATTGATGACACAAACAAGTGGAAATACATCCCACACTTACAGATGGGTAGAATCAATATTGTGAAAATGGCTATAGTGCCAAAAGCAATCTACAGATGCAATGCAATTCCCATCAAAATACCATCATAATTCTTCACAGAACTAGAAAAAAGAATCCTAAAATTCCTATGGAACCAAGAAATACTCCATGCAGCCAAAGCAAGACTAAACAAAAAGAACAAATCTGGAGGCATCACGTTATCCAACTTCAAACTGTACTAAAAGGCTATAGTTAACAAAACAGCATGGTACTGGTATAAAAATAGTCACACAGACCAATGGAACAGAATAGAGAACCCAGAAATTAAAGCCAAATACTTACAGCCAACTAATCTTCAACAAAGCAAACAAAAATACAAAGTAAGGAAAGGACACCCTATTAAACAAATGGTGCTGGGATAATTGGCAAGCCCCAGGTCAAATAAAGAAACTGGATCCTCATCTCTCTCCTTATAGAAAAATCAACTCAAGATGGGTCAGACTTAAATCTAAGACCGGAAACCATAAAAATTCTAGAAGATAACATCAGAAAAACTCTTCTAGACAAGGGGTCCTCAAACCCCTTGTCAGGAACCAGCCACACAGCAGCAGGTGGGCAGTAAAGAAGCAAGCATTACCACCTGAGTTCTGCCACCTATCAGATCAGCAGCAGCATTAGATTCTCATAGGAGCATGACTCCTATTATGAACTGTGCATGCAAGGAATCTAGGTGGCATGCTTCTTATGAGAATCTAATGCCTGATGATCTGAGGTGAAACAGCTTCATCTTGAAACCATTGCCTGCCCCCACCACAGTCTGTGGAAATACTGTCTTCCATGCAACTGGTCCCTGGTGCCAAAAAGTTTGGGGACCACTGTTCTAGATATTCGCTTAGACATAGACTTCATGACCAAGAATCTGAAAGCAAATGCAACAAAAAATTAATGGATGGGACCTAATTAAACTAAAAAACTTCTGCACAGCAAAAGAAATAACCAGCAGAGTAAACAGACAACCAAAAGAGTGGGAGAAAATATTCACAAATTATGCATCTGACAAAGGACTAATATCCAGACTCTACAAGGAACTCAAGCAAATCAGCAAGAAAAAAAGCAAATAATACCATCAAAAAGTAAGCAAAGGACATGAATAGACAATTCTCAAAAGAAGATATACAAATGGCCAACAAACATAAAAAAAAAAAAATGTTCAGGGAGGTTCCAAGATGGCTGAATAGGAAGAGCTCCAGTCCACAGCTCCCAGCGTGAGCGATGCAGAAGATGGGTGATTTCCGCATTTCCAACTGTGGTACCAGGTTCATCTCACTGAGGCTTGTCAGACAGTGGGTGCAACCCAAGGAGTGTGAGCCAAAGCAGGGCAGGGCATTGCCTCACCTGGGAAGTGCAAGGGATGGGGGAATTCCCTTTCCTAGCCAAGGGAAGCCATGACAGATGGTACCTGGAAAATCGGGACACTCCCACCTTAACACTGTGCTTTCCAAGAGTCTTAGCAAACAGCACACTAGGAGATTATATCCTGTGCCTGGCTTGGAGGGTCCCACGCCCACACGGCCTCACTCACTGCTAGCACAGCAGTCTGAGATCAAACTGCAAGGTGGCAGTGAGGCTGGGAGAGGGGCACTCACCATTGCTGAGGCTTGAGTAGGTAAACAAAGCAGCTGGGAAGCTCAAACTGGGTGGAGCCCACTGCAGCTCAGGCAGGCCTGCTTGCCTCTGTATACTCCACCTCTGGGGCAGGGCATAGCTGAACAAAAGGCAGCAGAAAGTTCTGCAGACTTAAACGTCCCTGTCTGACAGCTTTGAAGAAAGTAGTTGTTCTCCCAGCACAGAGTTTGATATCTGAGAATGGACAGACTGCCTCCTCAACTGGGTCCCTGACCCCTGAGTAGCCTAACCTACTGACACCTCATATAGCCAGGTGCCCCTCTGAGACAAAGCTTCCAGAGGAAGGATCAGGCAGCAACATCTGCCGTTCTGCAATATTTGCTGTTCTGCAACCTCTACTGGTGATACCCAGGCAAACAGAGTCTGGAGTGGACCTCCAGCAAACTCCAACAGCCTGCAGCTGAGGGGCCTGACTGTTAGAAGGAAAACTAACAAACAGAAAGGACATCCACACCAAAACCCAATCTGTACGTCACCATCATCAAAGACCAAAGGTAGATAAAACCACAAAGATGGAGAGAAACCAGAGCAGAAAAGCTGAAAAGTCTCAAAATCAGAACGCCTCTTCTCCTCCAAAGGAATGCAGCTCCTCGCCAGCAATGGAACAAAGCTGGACAGAGAATCATTTTGATGAGTTGAGGGAAGCAGACTTCAGACAATTGGTAATAACAAACTTCTCCGAGATAAAGGAGGAAGTTCGAACCCATCACAAAGAAGCTAAAAACCTTGAAAAAAGGTTAGACGAATGGCTAACTAGAATAAACAGCACAGAGAAGACCTTAAATGACCTGATGGAGCTGAAAACCATGGCATGAGAACTACGTGACAAATGCACAAGCTTCAGTAGCCGATTCGACCAAGTGGAAGAAAGAGTATCAGTGATTGAAGATCAAATGAATGAAATGAAGCAAGAAGAGAAGTTCGAAGAAAAAAGAGTAAAAAGAAATGAACAAAGCCTCCAAGAAATATGGGACTATGTGAAAAGACCAAGTCTACGTCTGATTGGTGTACCTAAAAATGATGGGGAGAATGGAACCAAGTTCGAAAATACTATTCAGGATATTATCCAGGAGAACTTCCCCAACCTAGCAAGGCAAGCCAACATTCAAATTCAGGAAATACAGAGAAAGCCACAAAGATACTCCTTGAGAAGAGCAACTCCAAGACACATAATTGTCACATTCACCAAAGGTGAAATGCAGGAAAAAATATTAAGGGCAGCCAGAGAGAAAGGTTGGGTTACCCACAAAGGTAAGCCCATCAGACTAAGACCAGATCTCTCAGCAGAAACTCTACAACTCAGAAGAGAGTGGGGGCCAATATTCGACATTCTTTTTTAAATTTTATTATTATTATACTTTAAGTTTGAGGGTACATGTGCACAATGTGCAGATTTGTTACATATGTATACATGTGCCATGTTGGTGTGTTGCACCCATTAACTCGTCATTTACATTAGGTATATCGCCTAATGCTATCTGTCCCCCCTCCCCCTACCCCACAACAGGCCCCAGTTTGTGATGTTCCCCACCCTGTGTCCAAGTGCTCTCATTGTTCAATTCCCACCTATGAGTGAGAACATGCAGTGTTTGGTTTTCTGTCCTTGTGATAGTTTGCTCAGAATGATGGTTTCCAGCTTCAACCATGTCCCTACAAAGGACATGAACTCATCCTTTTTTATGGCTGCCTAGTATTCCATAGTGTATATGTGCCACATTTTCTTAACTCAGTCTATCAATGATGGACATTTGGGTCAGTTCCAAGTCTTTGCTATTGTGAATAGTGCCACAATAAACATACGTGTGCATGTGTCTTTATAGCAGCATGATTTATAATCCTTTGTGTATATACCCAGTAATGGGATGGCTGGGTCAAATGGTATTTCTAGTTCTAGATCCCTGACAAATCGCCAGACTGACTTCCACAATGGTTGAACTAGTTTACAGTCCCACCAACAGTGTAAAAGTGTTCCTATTTCTCCACATCCTCTTCAGCACTTGTTGTTTCTTGACTTTTCAATGATTGCCATTCTGACTGGAGTGAGATGGTATCTCATTGTGGTTTTGATTTGCATTTCTCTGATGGCCAGTGATGATGAGCATTTTTTCATGTGTTTTTTCACTGCATAAATGTCTTCTTTTGAGAAGTATCTGTTCATATACTTTGCCCACTTTTTGATGGGGCTGTTTGATTTTTTCTTGTAAATTTGTTTAAGTTGATTGTAGATTCTAGATATTAGCCCTTTGTCAGATGAGTAGGTTGCAACAATTTTCTCCCATTCTGTAGGTTGCCTGTTCACTCTGATGGTAGTTTCTTTTGCTGTGCAGAAGCTCTTTAGTTTAATTAGATCCCATTTGTCAATTTTGGCTTTTGTTGCCATTGCTTTTGGTGTTTTAGACATGAAGTCCTTGCCCATGCCTATGTCCTGAATGGTATTGCCTAGGTTTTCTTCTAGGGTTTTTATGGTTTTAGGTCTAACATTTAAGTCTTTCATCCATCTTTAATTAATTTTTGTATAAGGTGTCAGGAAGGGATCCAGTTTCAGCTTTCTACATATGGCTAGCCAGTTTTCCCAGCACTATTTATTAAATAGGGAATCCTTTCCCCATTGCTTGTTTTTCTCAGGTTTGTCAAAGATTAGATAGTTGTAGATATGCGGCATTATTTCTGAGGGCTCTGTTCTGTTCCATTGGTCTATATCTCTGTTTTGGTACCAGTACCATGCGTTTTGGTTACTGTAGCCTGGTAGTATAGTTTGAAGTCAGGTAGCATGATGCCTCCAGCTTTGTTCTTTTGGCTTAGGATTGACTTGGCAATGCAGGCTCTTTTTTGGTTCCATATGAACTTTAAAGTAGTTTTTTCCAATTCTATGAAGAAAGTCATTGGTAGCTTGATGGGGATGGCATTGAATCTATAAAATACCTTGGGCAGTATGGTCATTTTCATGATATTGATTCTTCCTACCCATGAGCACGGAATGTTCTTCCATTTGTTTGTATCCTCTGTTATTACATTGAACAGTGGTTTGTAGTTCTTGAAGATGTCCTTCACATCCCTTGTAAATTAGATTCCTAGGTATTTTTATTCTCTTTGAAGCAATTGTGAATGGGAGTTCACTCATGATTTGGCTCTCTGTTTGTCTGTTATTGGTATATAAGAATGCTTGTGATTTTTGCACATTGATTTTGTATCTAGACATTCTTAAAGAATTTTCAATCCAGAATTTCATATCCAGCCAAACTAAGTTTCATAAGTGAAGGAGAAATAAAATCCTTTACAGACAAGTAAATGCTGAGAGATTTTGTCACCACCAGGCCTGCCTTACAAGAGCTCCTGAAGGAAGCACTAAACATGGAAAGGAACAACCGGTACCAGCCACTGCAAAAACATGCCAAATTGTAAAGATCTTCAAGGATAGGAAGAAACTGCATTAACTAACAAGCAAAATAGCCAGCTAACATCATAATGACAGGATCAAATTCACACATAACAATATTAACCTTAAATCTAAATGGGCTAAATGCTCCAATTAAAAGACACAGACTGGCAAATTGGATAAAGAATCAAGACCCATCAGTGTGCTGTATTCAGGAGACCCATCTCACCAGCAGACACTCACATAGGCTCAAAATAAAGGGATGGAGGAATATCTGTCAAGCAAACGGAAAACAAAAAAAGCAGGGGTTGCAATCCTAGTCTCTGATAAAACAGACTTTAAACCAACAAAGATCAAAAGAGACAAAGAAGGCCATTACATAATGGTAAACAGATCAATTCAACAAGAAGAGCTAACTATCCTAAATACATATGCACCCAATACAGGAGCATCCAGATTCATAAAGCAAGACCTTAGAGACCTACAAAGAGACTTAGACTCTCACACAATAATAATGGGAGACTTTAACACCCCACTATCAACATTAGACAGATCGAGACAGAAAGTTAACAAGGATATCCAGGAATTGAACTCAGCTCTGCATCAAGCGGACCTAATAGACATCTACAGAACTCTCCACCCCAAATCAACAGAATATACATTCTTCTCAGCACCGCATCGCACTTATTCCAAAATTGACCACATAGTTGGAAGTAAAGCACTCCTCAGCAAATGTAAAAGAACAGAAATTATAACAAACTGTCTCTCAGACCACAGTGCAATCAAACTAGAACTCAAGATTTAGAAACTCACTCAAAACCGCTCAACTACATGGAAACTGAACAACCTGCTCCTGAATGACTTTTGGGTACATAATGAAATGAAGGCAGAAATAAAGATGTTCTTTGGAACCAATGAGAACCAAGACACAACATACCAGAATCTCTGGGACACATTTAAAGCAGTGTGTAGAGAGAAATTTATAGCACTAAATGCCTACAAGAGAAAGCAGGAAAGATCTAAAATTGACACCCTAACATCACAGTTAAAAGAACTAGAGAAGCAAGAGCAAACACATTCAAAAGCTAGCAGAAGGCAAGAAATAACTAAGATCAGAGCAAAACTGAAGGAGATAGAGACACAAAAAAACCGTTCAAAAAATCAATGAATCCAGGAGCTGGTTTTTTGAAAAGATCAACAAAATTCATAGACCGCTAGCAAGACTAATAAAGAAGAAAAGAGAGAAGAATCAAATAGATGCAATAAAAAATGATAAAGGGGATATCACCACTGATCCCACAGAAATACAAACTACCATCAGAGAACACTATAAACACCTCTATGCAAATAAACTAGAAAATCTAGAAGAAATGGATAAATTCCTGGACACGTACACCCTCCCAAGACTAAACCAGGAAGAAGTTGAATCCCTGAATAGACCAGTAACAGGCTCTGAAATTGAGGCAATAAGTAATAGCCTACCAGCCAAAAAAAGTCCAGGACCAGACAGATTCACAGCCGAATTCTACCAGAGGTACAAGGAAGAGCTGGTACCATTCCTACTGAAACTATTCCAATCAATAGAAAAAGAGGGAATCCTCCCTAACTCATTTTATGAGGCCAGCATCATCCAAGGCCTGGCAGAGGCACAACAAAAAAAGAGAATTTTAGACCAATATGCCTGATGAACATCGATGCAAAAATACTCAATAAAATGCTGGCAAACCAAATCCAGCAGCACATCAAAAAGCTTATCCACCACAATCAGGTGGGCTTCATCCCTGGGATGCAAGGCTGCTTCAACATACGCAAATCAGTAAACGCAATCCATCATATAAACAGAATCAAAGACAAAAACCACATGATTTCTCAACAGATGCAGAAAAGGCCTTTGTCAAAATTCAGCAGCTCTTCATGCTAAAAACTCTCAAGAAATTAGGTATTGATGGGACGTATCTCAAAATAATAAGAGCTATTTATGACAAACCCACAACCAATATCATACTGAATGGGCAAAAACTAGAAGCATTCTTTTTGAAAACTGGCACAAGACAGGGATGCCCTCTCTCACCACTCCTATTCAACATAGTGTTGGAAGTTCTGGCCAGAGCAATTAGGCAGGAGAAAGAAATAAAGGGTATTCAATTAGGAAAAGAGGAAGTCAAATTGTCCTTGTTTGCAGATGACATGACTGTATATCTAGAAAACCCCATCATCTCAGCCCAAAATCTCCTTAAGCTGATAAGCAACTTCAGCAAAGTCTCAGGATACAAAATCAACGTGCAAAAATCACGAGCGTTCTTATACACCAATAACAGACAAACAGAGAGCCAAATCATGAGTGAACTCCTATTCATAATTGCTTCAAAGAGAATAAAATGCCTAGGAATGCAATTTACAAGGGATGTGAAGGACCTCTTCAAGGAGAACTACAAACCACTGCTCAATGAAACAAAAGAGGACACAAACAAATGGAAGAACATTCCATGCTCATGGATAGGAAACTCAGTATCATGAAAATGGCCATACTGCCCAAGGTAATTTATAGATTCAATGCCATCCCCATCAAGCTACCAATGACTTTCTTCACAGAATTGGAAAAAAACTACTTTCAAGTTCATATGGAACCAAAAAAGAGCCCACATCGCCCAGACAATTCTAAGCCAAAAGAACAAAACTGGAGGCATCATGCTACCTGACTTCAAACGATACTACAAGGCTACAGTAACCAAAACAGCATGGTACTGGTACCAAAACAGAGACATAGACCAGTGGAACAGAACAGAGCCCTCAGAAATAATACCACACATCTAAAACTATCTGATCTTTGACAAACCTGATAAAAACAAGAAATGGGGAAAAGGTTCCCTATTTAATCAATGGTGCTGGGAAAACTGGCTAGCCATATGTAGAAAGCTGAAACTGGATTCCTTCCTCACACCTTATACAAAAATTAATTCAAGATGGATGAAAGACTTAAATGTTAGACCTAAAACCATAAAAACCCTAGAAGAAAACCTAGGCAATACCATTCAGGACATAGGCATGGGCAAGGACTTCATGTCTAAAACACCAAAAGCAATGGCAACAAAAGCCAAAATTGACAAATGGGATCTAATTAAACTAAAGAGCTTCTGCACAGCAAAAGAAACTACCATCAGAGTGAACAGGCAACCTACAGAATGGGAGAAAATTTTACAATCTACCCAACTGACAAAGGGCTAATATCCAGAATCTACAAAGAACTTAAACAAACTTACAAGAAAAAATCAAACAGCCCCATCAAAAAGTGGGCAAAGTGTATGAACAGACACTTCTCAAAAGAAGACATTTATGCAGCAAAAAAACACACGAAAAAATGCTCATCATCACTGGCCATCAGAGAAATGCAAATCAAAACCACAATGAGATACCATCTCACTCCAGTCAGAATGGCAATCATTAAAAAGTCAAGAAACAACAGGTGCTGAAGAGGATGTGGAGAAATAGGAACACTTTTACACTGTTGGTGGGACTGTAAACTAGTTCAACCATTGTGGAAGTCAGTCTGGCGATTTGTCAGGGATCTAGAACTAGAAATACCATTTGACCCTGCCATCCCATTACTGAGTACATACCCAAAGGATTATAAATCATGCTGCTATAAAGACACATGCACACGTATGTTTATTGTGGCACTATTCACAATAGCAAAGACTTGGAACTGACCCAAATGTCCATCATTGATAGACTGAGTTAAGAAAATGTGGCACATATACACTATGGAATACTAGGCAGCCATAAAAAAGGATGAGTTCATGTCCTTTGTAGGGACATGGATGAAGCTGGAAACCATCACTCTCAGCAAACTGTCACAAGGACAGAAAACTAAACACCACATGTTCTCACTCATAGGTGGGAATTGAACAATGAGAGCACTTGGACACAGGGTGGGAGAACATCCCAAACTGGGGCCTGTTGGGGGGTTGGGGGGGGACAGATAGCATTAGGCGATATACCTAATGTAAATGACGAGTTAATAGGTGCAACACACCAACATGGCACATGTATACATATGTAACAAACCTGCACATTGTGCACATGTACCCTAGAACTTAAAGTATAATAAAATAAATAAATATTTTATTGAAATATTTTTTTTTCTTTTTCTTTTTTTGAGATGGAGTCTCGCTCTGTTGCTCAGGCTGGAATGCAGTGGCACTACCTTGGCTCACTGCAACCTCTGCTTCCCAGGTTCAAGCGATTCTCCTGCCTCAGCCTCCCGAGTAGCTGGGACTACAGGCATGTGCCACCATGCCTGGCTAATTTTTGTATTTTTAGTAGAGACGGGGTTTCACTATATTGGCCAGGCTGTTCTTGAACTCCTGACCTCATGATCCATCTGCCTTGGCCTCCCAAAGTGCTGGGATTACAGGCATGAGCCACTGCACCTGGCCTATTGAAATACATATTATCCATTTAACATATATTTTGTTTTTTAAGCTCTGTTTTTTTTTTTCCTGAAAACAGTTCCTTAATGAAGCTTGCTTTGTCAAGGACTATGTTGACTGATAATGAAAGCATCATTTTATTTAAAAAAAAGTTCTACGTCACTAATTATCAGAGAAATGAAAATTAAAACCACAATGAGATACCACCTTACTCCTGCAAAAATGGCCATAATTTAAAAACTAAAAGATAATAGATGTCGGTATGGGTGTGATAAAAAAGGGAACACTTTTATACTGCTGGTGGGAATGTAAACCAGTACAACCACTGTGGAAAACAGTATGGAGATTCCTTAAAGAACTAAAGTAGAACTACCATTTGATCCAGCAATTCCACTATTGGGTATCTACCCAGAGGAAAAGTCATTATATAAAAAAGAAACTTGCACATGCATGTTTATAGCAGCACAATCAGCAATTGCAAAAATATGGAGCCAGCCTAAATGCCCATCGACCAATGAGTAGATAAAGAAAATGTGTGACCGGGCACAGTGGCTCACGTCTGTAATCCCAGCACTTTGGGAGGCCAAGGTGGGCAGATCATGAGGTCAGGAGTTTGAGATCAGCCTGGCCAATATGGTGAAACCCCATCTCTACTAAAATACATAAATTAGCTGGGCATGGTGGCGTACACCTGTGGTCCCAGCTGCTGGGGAGGCTAAGGCAGAGGAGTCGCTTGAACCCAGGAGGTGGAGGTTGCAGTGGACAGAGATCGCACCACTGCACTCCAGCCTGAGTGACAGAGCAAGACTCCATCTCAAAAAAAAAAAAAAAAAGAAAAAGAAAAAGAAAATGTGGTATATACATATATATACCATGGAATACTACTCAGCCATAAAGAGGAAAGAAAGAATGGCATTCGCAGCAACATGGATGGAGTTGGAGACTGTTATTCTTTTTTGTTTGTTTTGTTTTTTTGTTTGTTTGTTTTTGAGACAGAGTCTTGCTCTGTTGCTGAGGCTGGAGTACAGTGGTACGATCTCCACTAACTACAACCTCCACCTCCTGGTTTCAAGCAATTCTCCTGCCTCAACCTCCCGAGTAGCTAGGGCTACAGATGTGCGCCACCATGCCCAGCTAATTTTTGTATTTTTAGTAGAGACAGGGTTTCACCATGTTGGCCAGGCTGGTCTCAAACTCCTGACCTCAGGTGATCTGCCCACCTCTGCCTCCCAAAGTACTGGGATTACGGGCATGAGCCACCATGCCCAGCTTGGAGACCGTTATTCTAAATGAAGTAACTCAGGAATGGAAAACCAAATATTGTATAACTTACAAGTGGGAGCTATGCTATGAGAATGCAAAGGAAAAGAATAATATAATGGACTTTGGGGACTTGTGGGGAAGGGTAGGAATGGGGTGAGGGATAAAAAAACTACACATTAGGTACAGTGTACACTGCCCAGGTCATGGGTGCACCAAAATCTCAGAAAGCACCACTAAATAACTTATCCATGTAACCAAAAACCACCTGTTCCCCCAAAAACTATTGAAAGAAATTTTAATATAAATGTCTTTTTCTCACACCATGAATTTAAGTTATCTAAATTAATCCTTAAAAATATCTTCTACCTTGGACATTATCATTATTATTCAACGTCTGAAAAGGCAACACATTTAAAAGATGAAGCAATTTGCCCAAGGTTAATTTGTTCAGATGAAATTGGCCCATATAGCTAAATAGTTTCTAAAATAATTCTTATGATTTTGCATTCTCTGCTGTCTCTCTCCATCTCTGCTTTCCTTAATGTACTATTTGATGGCAGAAGGAGCATGACTGAGAGAATAGATTTTAGTGCAGACGGTAGAAGTGGACAGATTTGGAGAATAAACACAGTTTATTTGCTCTATGATAATCACAAAGCTATTTAATGATTTTCCAGAATAAGCCAGTGCAGGTGTTAATTTGCCCCAGAGAGGGATTTGAAAAACCACTCCACTCTCACAGCTAGCTTGAGCTTTTATTTGGCAAGAGCAAAAACACTTATATTTGGGAGACACTGGTATGTGAATTGAATCACTCGGCTAATTGATTAAATGCAAAGTTATACTAAATCACTCCACTCAAAGTGAGGTTGACTAGTAAATGCTCCCTGAGGTAATTAGTGACTAGGCTCATCCAATCAACAGAAAAAACAATTCAGACTTGGGCAACAGTGGGTGGCAGGAAATCTGGAAGATCGGCATTTAACAAACCCTTTGGGTAATTCCACCTTACTCAGATTTTCTGAGCATTAACAGCTATAGCTCAAGCCTCAAGCACGGTTTTGTGTAAATGATTACACATGAGCAGTGTTCCTATGAAAAAGAAACCACATATTTAACTCCTGTACATCTTCCAAGGTCTGTTCAGGTGCCACCTCCTCCAAAGACCATTTCCCAGGTCATCCAGTAAGAAGTTTCTTTCTTGAACATTCTTAAGACTTTATCCACACTTGACGGCAAGCCAGTTCTCTTTTATTCTGAATTAGGGTGCCAGAGGTCATATTTGCCCTTCTCAACTGTAACCTAGTTGAGGCTAAAATCTTACCTTATTCATCCAGGTCTTCCACAACATGTAGCTCAAAGCCTAGAATGCAAATAGGTGCTAAATTCCTGAATCTTCCCCTGGAAGCAGCTACATTAGCCTTTGTTCTATCTTGTCACATAAAACAAGCTACTTGAAAGATACAATCTATTCTTCCTTTAGAAACTCTTTTCAAGCAGAACTCCTAAAAGGTAGCACTTTCCTGGCCGAAAAAAAAAAAAAAAAAAAAGCAACATATTAAAGAATTTGCACTCATGCATATTCTAATTCACTTTTATAAATGAACCACCAATGACACATCTCCCAACTACTTAACACTAAGCCACTGTCAGTCAAGGAGCAGTATAGTTTCAAACTCTCAGATCTCCTCCGAGTACCACTCAAAGCAAAGCAGAGGTATTCCAAAATGATTTTTGAAAATCTAATGCTGGTATTTAGGATGGTTTTCAGCTTAAATATCTGTGCCAGCCTTACCCATTGACACTCATTCTTTTCCCGGCACCATCGCTAATTTGTTGCTAAATTTGGTCTAAAGTTGCCTCCTTGTAAGTTTGGCCTAGAGGTTTTTCTATACATAGTGAACTGAAACCTAACTGGATGTGTAAACAGACTGTAACATACTCTTACACCAATCATTGAGTTTTAGCCAACCAAAGGCAGCCAACTGTTTAAACAGTGTTGAAATAAAGCAAATGCCAAACTATAAACAATTCAGCTATTTCCATACCTCACTTTTGTTTTATGTATATCACTTTCTTTTTTCTGTCTGTAAATCCTCTCCAACCACGTGACAGTACTAGACTTATTCTGGTTGTTTGGAGTTGGGGAGGGTGGCTGTTCAATTCACAAATTATTCTTTGCTTAAACTTCGTTAAATGTAATTTTTCTAAAGTTATTGTGAGTGTCAGATGACAAAAAATAAATGGTGAGATGTAGACCAAAAAAACTGAATAGTATTTTTATTACTTCATAATCAGGCACAAACAAAACATTAGTCCACTCCTTACAACCTATAATAGGTTAAAAAATGAAAAACATTACCAAAGGCTTTCCCTCTTCTAGATAGACATCATTTATTAGGTCCCTTTTGGCATAGTTTAAAATAAATGTGGCAATAATGTTAAATATATCCCTCTGCAGCAAAAGCAGTGTTAAGAGGAAGGCTTATAGCACCAAACGCCTACCTCAAAAAGTTAGAAAGATCTCACATCAATGATCTAACATCATCCCCAGAGAAACAAGAAAAAAATGACCCCAAAGCTAGTGTTTTCCACACCTAGAAAAACAAGAAAAAACTAACCCCAAAGCTAGCAGAAGAAAATAAATAACTAAAATAAGAGCAGAACTGAAAGAAATTAAGACTCAAAAGTCCACCCAAAGAATCAATGAAACCAAAAGTTGGGTATTTGAAAGTATAAACAAAGATCAATAGAGCACTAGCTAGATTAACAAGGGAAAAAGAATATCCAAAAAAGCACAATCAGAAACAACAAAGGTGACATTTCAACCAATCCCCCAGAAACACAAAAGATCCTCAGAGACTACTATACACATCTCTATGCACACAAACCAGGAAATCTATCTAGAAATGGATAAACTCCTGGAAACACATAACTTCTCATGATTGAACCAAGAAGGAATTGAACCCCTGAACAAACCAATATCAAGTTCTGAGATTGAATAAGTAATTTTAAAAAATCCTATCTACCAAAAAAAAAAAAAGCCCAGGCAAGATGGATTCACAGCCAAATTCTACCAGATGTACAAAGAAAAGCTGGTACCAATTGCACTGAAACTATTCCGAAAAATCAAGGAGGCAGGACTCCTTAACTCATTCTACGAAGCCAGCATCACCCTGTTATCAAAAAACAAAGACACAATGAAAAACTAAAACTATAGGTCAACATCCCTACCCTAATGAACACAGACACAAAATTCTTCAACAAAATACTAGCAAACAGAATCCAGTAGCACACCAAAAAGTTAATTCATCATGATCAAGTAGGGATGTAATCAACATAAACAAATCAATAAATGTGATTCACCACATAAAGAACACTAAAACAGAAACCATATGATCATCCAAATAGGCAAAGAAAAGGCTTTTGATAAAATCCAATGTCTCTTTATGATAAAAACCCTCAAGAAACTAGACATCAAAGAAACATACCTCAAAATAACAAAAGCCATCTATGCAAACCCACAGCCACCATCATATTGGACAGGCAAAAGCTAGGAGCATTCCCCTTGAGAAATGGAACAGGCAAAGATGTCTACTTTCACCACTCATATTCAACACGGTACTGGAAGTGCTAGTCAGACCAATTAGGCAAGAGAAAGACATTAAAGGCATCCAAATAGGAAAAGAAAAACTCAAAATATCCCTCTTCACTGATGATATGATTCTATACCTAGAAAACCCTGAAGACTGTGCCAAAAGGTTCCTGGAACTGATAAACGACTTCAGTAAACTTTCATGATAGAAAATCAATGTATGAAAATCAGTAACATTTTTATATAACAGTAATGTTCAAGCTGAGAGCCAAGTCAAGAACACAGTCCCATTTATAATATACACACAAAAAAATAAAATACCTAGAAATACACCTAACAATGGAGGTGAAAGCTCTCTACAAGGAGAACTATAAAACACTGCTAAAGGAAATTATAGATGACACAAACAAATGAAAAAACATTCCATGTTCATGGATTAGAAGAATCACTATCATTAAAATGACTATACAATCCAAAGCAATCTATGGATTCAACACAATTCCTATAAAGCTACCAATGTCATTTTTCATAGAATTCAAAAAAAACCTACACTAAAATGTACATGGATCCAAAAAAGAGCTGACATAACCAAAACATTCTTAAGCAGAAAGAGCATTACCCCACAGAAACATCACATTACCCCACTTCTATATTTTCTATTACCAAACTATACTATAAGGCTACAGTAACCTACAGTAAACAGCATGGTATTAGTACAGAAACAAGCTCATTGACCAATAGAACAGAATAGAGAATCCAGAAATAAAACCACACACCTACAACCATCTGATCTTTACTAAATGGACAAAGATAAGTGATGGGGAAAGGACTCCCTGTTCAATAAATGGTGCTGGAATAACTGACGAGCCATATACAGAAGAATGGAAATAGACTCCTGTCTTTCGCCATATGCAAAAATTAACTCAAGATGGATTAAAGATTTAAATGTAAGACCTCAAACTATAAAAATCCTAGAAGAAAACCCAGAAAATACCATTCTGGACATCAGCCTTGACAAAGAATTTATGGCTAGTGCCTCAAAAGCAATCACAAGAAAAACAAAAATTTACAAGTAGGACCTAATTAAAGAGCTTCTGCATAGCAAAAGAAAACTATCAACAGAGTAAACAGGCAGCATACACAATGAGAGAAAATATTTGCAAACTATGCGTCCAACAAAGGTCTAAGATCCAGAATCTATAAGGAACTTAAACAATTGAACAAGCAAAAACCAAATAACAAAATTAAAAAGTGAGCAAAGGACATGAACAAACACTTTTCAAAAGAAGAAAGAAGACATATAAGCAGCCAATAAGCATATGAAAAAACGCTCCACATCACTCATCATTAGAGAGATGCAAATCCAAACCACAGATACCATCTCACACCTGTCAGAATGGCCATCATTAAAGAGTCAAAATACAATGGATGCTCAAAAGAGTCAAAATACAACAGATGTTCGTGAGGCTGCAGAGAAAAGGAAACACTTATACACTGTTGGTGGGAATGTGAATGAGTGCAGCCACTCTGGAAAGCAGTTTGGAGATTTCTCAAAGAACTGAAACAGAACCATTGACTCACCAATCCCATCACTGGGTATATAACAGATATATCCAAAAGCAAATAAATCATTCTACCAAAAAACACATGTACTCGTATGTTTGTTGCAGCACTATTCACAATAGCAAAGACATGCAATCAATCTAGATGCCCATTAATGGTGGATTGGATAAAGAAAATGTGGTATATATGTATATACCATGGAATATCACACAGCCATAAAAAGAAAGAATGAAATCATGTTCTTTGCAACAACATGGATGCAGCTGGAGGCCATTATCCTAAGCAAATTAATGCAGAAACAGAAAATCAAATACTACAGGTTCTCACTTATAAGTGGGAGCTAAACATTGGATAAACATGAACATAAAGATGGCAGCTACAGACACCGGGAACTACTAGAGGGGGAAGAGATTGATGGGTAAGAGTTGAAAAACCACTGGGTACTATGCTTACTACCTGGGTAACCAGATCAATTACATACCAAACCTCAGCATCACACAATATACCCAAGTAACAAATCTGCACATGTACCCTCTGAATCTAAAATAAAAGTTGAAATTATTTTTAAAAGCAAAGACAAAACTTTTTTAATTTAAAAAATAAAAAAAAGTTCTCTCTCATAGTAGCCTCTATAACAAATTCTACTACGAAAACTATGGTTACACAATGGACTTCTTTAAATTCTCTTACTAAAAGTATACTAAATAAAATAAATAATTTACTTTAAATTGCATACTTATTAAACAGGAAAAAATCTATATGGTTAGTGACACTTCTTGTTACACATTAAAAAATATGTTGAGCATTATAGGGATTCAATTATACGAGATTAATAAAACAGACTACTTAGTTAAAACAAATAGTCTGTCTAACTTATTCTTTGACCAATTTAATTTTAGTTAGAGTAGGCCGGGCATGGTGGCTCATGCCTGTAATCCCAGAACTTTGAGAGGCCGAAGTGGACAGATCAGTTGAGGTCAGGAGTTCAAGACCAGCCTGGCCAACATGGTGAAACCCCGTCTCTACTAAAAATACAAAAAATTAGCTGGGTGTGGTGGTGAGCACCTGTAATCCCAGCTACTCAGGAGGCTGAGGTGGGAGAATCGCTTGAACCCAGGAGGCAGAGGTTGCAGTGAGCAGAGACTGTGCCACTGCACTACAACCTGGGCGACAGAGTGAGACTGTCTTGAAAAAAAAAAAAAAAAAAAAAACTTAGTTTAGTTCATAAAGACCCTAACCAAAAAACATACTCCGTATTCTTAACATTATCTTCCTAATCTTCATAATACCAGTCTCCCTGGCATACTACATTCTCCCAAAAATTGTAAATGTCTATATACAGCCATTCATAAAATGTCAAATAGTCTGTCTTCTACTGAAACTACAAAAACTCAATAAACAAAAATACATAGTCATAAAGACACCAGATGACATATGACATACTGAGACCAAAAATTCAAAATAATAACAAAAATAGCACTAAAGTCCTAAGTTTTGGTCACACTCATCTACATTAATATCTGACCACTATTACACATTGTATGCCTGTATCAAAATATTCAATACCACATGTAATAATGTACTCATAAAAATTAAATAATAAGAAAAAATCTCACTAAAAGAATTATTAAACAAAATTAGGAGAGGCCTTCTTTTAGACAAAACTCATATACTAGTCCCTAACAGACCAGATCAGATCAAACCAAAATGAAGTCACTCATACTAAATATAACATAATCAAACTAAAAATTAAAAAAAAAAAAGAGATCCCAAAACAGACCAGGTGTTTTTTTCTCTCCTGAAAACAGGAGATTCCAGCATTAAAGGGACCCCTCTACTCTAACCTCTATTAAAAAAAAAAAAAAAAA
The DNA here is from genome assembly GCF_028885625.2 of Pongo pygmaeus. Taxonomy (NCBI): domain Eukaryota; kingdom Metazoa; phylum Chordata; class Mammalia; order Primates; family Hominidae; genus Pongo; species Pongo pygmaeus. The sequence continues at coordinate 46,814,241 of NC_072382.2, forward strand.
AACTGAAGCCCCTATACCCATATGTTCCACTATTTCCCAGTGATATTTGAGACCAACTAAATATATTTACAATAATGACAGAGTCACTTCAACGCCTAGAGTTTTGGTCAGCTTCTCAATTTGGAGAGGGCACTGAAAGGGGAGAATTGTTAAATTAAGTTTAGCCTAAAGCTTCCTCCTTGTAAATTCCACCTGAAAGTTTCTCCATACATAGTGAACTGTAACCTAACTGGGTGTGTAAACAGACTGTAACCTACTCATATTGATCACCGAGTTTCCGCCACAGTGGCCACATGTTCGAACAAGGCAAATGCCAAGCTACAACAAATTCAGCTGTTTCTGTAGCACACCTCCTTCCATTTTTTGTACATCACTTTCCCTTTTCTGTCCATAAATCCTCTCCAACCACGCGGCAGTAACAGTCTCTCTGAACCTATTCTGGTTCCGGGGGCCGCCTGATTCACTAATCATTCTTTGCTCAATTAAATTCTGTTAAATTTAATTTGTCTAAAGTTTTCCTTTTAACACCCTAAAAAAATTTCAAGCAAGAAGAAAATAAAAATCTTACTTACTCAATTCTTTGTGCTCTACAAAGACAGCAGTAACAAAGATAACTCAAAAGCTGGCTAGCCCCAAAATAAATCCTACCAGGCTTTCGAATTGGTACTGTAGAAATGTTCCCAGTTAAGTGAGGTTTCTATTTAAATGTATCGATATTATTAATAGGCTAGCATTGAAATGAAGGTTTTCATTCTCTGAACACACAATTCACAGCTGGACATCAGATGGTGAAATATTAGGAGAAATAAAAATAAATGAAAGAATAATGAACTGTTTTTTTTTTACACTTTGCACTTTTGAAGTGCTTTCCCATACGTAGTCATTGAATTCTTATCAGTCTCTTTATTCGTCCCATTTGCAGACAAGGAAACTGAGGCTTGAAGACATCAAGAGACGTATCCACTGTTACCCTTAAATACTGCCTCAAAATACTTCGATTTACTCACTGATAAAAGGGGGTAATAATAGTACCTATTTTATATCATAGTAGTGAGGATGAAATAAATTAAAACAAAAAATGCTAATTTTAATCTTCTGCCCTTCCCCAGTCTTCTGCTTTTTCCACTATCCTAATCTACCTCTGGGCTAAAATCTGACATCAATAACACATAAGGCAGATGATACACATGAGGGAAAAAAAGCCAAAGCTAGACTCAAGTTTAATGAGAGCTCACCACAAAGTACTGTTCAAGCACTTTATATGTATTATTTCACCCTCACTACAACCATATATAGTAGGTACTATTATTACCCCCACCCTATCAGTGAGCAAATGGGAGTATTTTGAGATAGAGAGCTTAAGTAGCTTGATAGTTGCTATCATACATTAACCTTAAAATACAGGATTTTTGAAGCCTGTCTATATGAACAGAGCTGTGGTGAAACAGTAAAATTTCTGAGCATCTCCAGATCTGTACTGTCTTATATGGTAACCCCTAGCCACATAAAGCAATTGAGCACATGAAATATGGCTAGTGTGGCTGAGGAAATGAATTTCCAATTTTGCATAATTAATTAATTTTAATTTAGATTTATAGTGAATATTTGATGAAACTACAGTTTTCAAGACACTAGCCATCAGTCAATGAAGGGCAGTGATCCTTCAGAGATGGGATACAAAAGAGATGAGCCCTATAATTACCATAGCTTACTGCTCTGAGGGAGTTCCAGGCATAGCATAGGAAGGCAGAACTCAGGCAATCTCCTTGAGTTGCGGAGAGAAAGCTGAGAGTCTGGGGAGACCAAGGCACCTAGATTTCACAGGACAGCATACACAAGAGAAGATAGCAGCACAAAGATAGAAACACAGATCTACCCAAAATCAGTATTCAACTGAGTACTAACCTGTGCATGCATATTAGAAAATTACCCAAGGACAGGAAAGACCCACCCAAAAGGCAACAGTATCCAGCACACACAAGGGCCAGAAATAGTACCTATTTCCGCCAGTCAAACTGGAAAATCCCATGACTTATGAGTCGTTGGGTAGAGCATGCTGAAGGATCTTGCCTCAGTGATGGTAAATAATTAGTTCTACCCTAACTACAAGCACTAGCACTTCTCTGGGCCCATCTAACAAACCTTTAAAGTAGGATCTAAAAGAATTGAATTGTTTCCCAGTAACTAGAACAAAACTCAAAGGTATTTATAAAAATACACAAAAGCTCAGTACCAAAGAAGGTAAAATTCACAATGACTGGCCATTAATCAAAAATTAAGAGGCAGGGAAGGAAGAAGTAATGAGGAGAAAAATCAGTCAATCAAAATTGGCTCAGCATTGATAACAATTATTAGACTTTTCAATTAACAACATTAAAACAGTTATTAGACTGTATTTCATATATTCAAAGAGTTAGGTAGAAACATGGAAGATTTTTTACACAGTCAAACTGAACTTACAGAGTTAAAACTACAATATATGAGGTAAAAAATACACTGATACTAATGACAGATAATACAGAAGTTTAGTAACCTTGAAGGCATAACAATGAAAATGATCAAAAATTATACACAGAGAGAAAAAGGAATAATGTTTTAAATTTTTTTAATTTAATTTTTAGTCTTTTAAAATAATTTTTGTTTTATTTTTTGTAGAGATGGGGGTCTCACTACGTTGCCCAGGCTGGTCTTGAATTCCTGGGCTCAAGCAATCCTCCTGCCTCAAACCTCCCAAAGTGTTGGGATTACAGGTGTGAGCCCCCATACCTGGCCTTAGTAAATATTTTAAATAAATATAATATCAATTAGTTATGGAACAACTTTAAGCAGTCAAATATATACATGTAATTGTAGTCACTACAGAAAAAAAAAAAAGGAAGGAGCAGAAAAAATATTTAAAGACATAATGGCCAAATTTTTCCCAAGTTCAATAGAGTTCATATGCAAGAAACGTGACAAAAACCACACCAGGGACATCATAATAAAATTGCTCAAAATCAGTGATAAAGAGAAAGTCTTAAAAGCAGGGAAAAATACTTGTCTCCAGAGGAACAAAAATATAATAACAACAGACTTCTTGTTGGAAACAATATAAGGGAAAAGACATCTTTAAAGAATGGGGACAAAAAAACCTGTCGACCCAGAATTTTATACTTAGCAAAGATATATTTCAAAAATAAAAGCAAAATAAAGACTTTTGCAGACGTACAAAATCTAAAAGAATTCATCACCAGCAGACCTGCACTATAAGAAATATTAGTGAAGAAAGAAATGTTAAATGTTAAAGAAAGTCCTTCAGGCAGGATGAAAATAATATCAGGTAGAAATATAAAGTTACACAAAAGAATGAAGAACACAGAAAACAGAAACTGCAAGAGTACAGACACAGATGGGAAAAATAGACACTGGGGACCACTTCGAGCGGGAGAGTGGGAGGGAGTTTGTGGGCTGAAACACTACCTATAGGGAATTATGCTCACTACCTGGGTGATGGGATCATTTGTATATCAAACCTCAGCAACACATAATTTACCCATATGACAAATCTGGACAGGTACCCCCTGAACCTAAAACAAAAGGTGGGGAAAAAAAGAAACTACATGAGTTAAACATATAATTGATTTTATTATCTAAATCTGCTTAAAAGATAATTGACTCATTAAATAAAAATAACAATGTAGTCAGGAGTTCATAAACTAAATAGCAAAACAAAGAGTTATAGCTAACAAGCCAACAAAGAAGATAAAACAAAATTGTAAAAAATATTCAATTAATCCAAAAGAAGACATAAAGAGGGGAAAGGGAGCAAAGAATACATGGAACAGGTAGGAAACAAATCACGAGAAGATAAATTTAAATATAATCATGTCAATAATCACATTAAATGTAAATAGTCTAAATACGCTGATGAAAAAACACAAATTATTTTATTGGTTTAAAAAAAAAGTTAGCCCCCAACTATATATTGCCTGTAAGAAAAGCACTTTACATGCTACAATATGTATAAATCTCAAAACACCCATAATGAGTAAAAGAATCCAGATCAAAAAAGCACATATTGTATGATTCTATTTATATAAAATTCTAGAAAATGCAAATTAGTGTATAGTGACAGAAAGCAGATCAATAATTGCCTAGAAGTGGAGGTTGGGAGAAGAAGGTGGGAGGAATTATAAAAGAAAAAAGGTAAACTTTTTGGGTGATAACTATGTTCATTTTTCTTGATTGTGGTGATGGCTGCACAGGTATATTTGTATATTAAAATTACCAAGTTGTATATTTTGAATACACAGTTTATTATAATATAATTATACCTCAATAAAGCTGTTTAATTTTTTAATCTAATAATTGTCTGTACAGAATAATTTGATGAATCTACTTTTTTAACTTTAAATTTTATGAAATCAAAATACATATCAATTACTACAGATTAAAAATTTAGCATGCAAATCGGAATGTGTTTTAAGTGTAAAATACCAATTAATTTTGAAGGCTTTGTTTTTTTAAAAAAAGTAAAATATCTTATTAATATATTTTTAAGTTGACCATATGTTGAAATGATATTTTTTACATGTTGGGTTAAATAAAATATATAATTAATTTTACCTGTTTCTTTTTACTTTTTTAATGTGGCTCTTACAGATTTTAAAATTAAAGATGCAGCTCACAATACATTTTGATCGGACCATACTGCCCTAGAAAAAGGAAGATTCAATTGTAGTACTCAGGAAACATCATTATGTTCATATTTATGCCCAACAATGCTTAGCCATTCTATGATAGAATAATGGGCCCCAAAAGATATTCATATTTTAATCCCCAGAACCTGTAAATACATCATCTTATATGGCAAAAAAAAGATTTTGCAGATGTGATTAAATTATGAATCTTGAGATGAGAATACTTAGATTACCTGGGTGGTTCCAACATATTCACAAGATTTCTTATAAGGGAAAATGGAAAGCAGAAGGTCAGTATCAGAGAAGACAATATGATGACAGAATCAGAGAGAAGGAAATGTGACAACAGAAGTCGACCTTGGACTGATGCAGCTGTGAGCCAAGGAATGTGGCAATTTCTGGAAGCTGCAACAGGCAATGAACTGAATGTTCAGTAGAGCTTCCAGAAAGAACACAGCTCTACTAACACCTTGGTTTTAGCCCCATAAATCTCTTTTTGAATTTATGACCTCCAGAAGTGTAAGACAATAAATTTATTTTAAGTTACTAAATTTGTAGAAATTTGTTATAACACCAGTAAGAAACCAATGCAAACTTTAGGTAACTGGAAGTGGGGTGCTGCTGTAACAAATACCTAAAAATGTGGAAGAGGCTTTGGCATTGGGTAATAGGTAGAGCCTGGAAAATTTTTAAGGAGCTTGGTAGAAAAGGCCAGTTGCCTTCAACAGGGAGTTAAAAATAAATATAGACGTTAAAAGTGGTCCCAGCGAAGGCTTAAAAGGAAATGAGGGACGTATTATTGAATGAATACCCAAAGATGGAGGATCCTTGTTACATGATGCCAGAAAGCTTATCTGCATTTTGTCCTGTAGTTATGTGGAAAGTAAAATAAACTTGGATATTTAGGTGAGGAGATTTCCAAGCAAAGTGTTGAAGGTACAGTCTGATTTCTTCTTGCTGTTTATGGCAAAATGTGAGAGAATAGTGAGGGATTGAGAGAAGAGCTGTTAAGGAAAAAGGAGTCAGGACTTGATAATTCAGGGAGTTCTCAGCCTATCCAGATTGCAAAACACAATAAAAGGAGATACACTATCAGGAAAGCCTGCTCTAGAGCCAAGTTGTGGCCAAACAACTTTTTGATAGTGCCTTAGAAGGATCAAAAGATCAAAATATTCAATCACCTAGAGGCCTCTTTGTAGAGATCAGTATGTGAGTCACGGATTCTCTTCAGCCATCTCAGAAGTAGTCAGAAATAGAGACAGCATTATCTAGGACAGATCTGTGGATAAGCTGCTTGTCCAGTGGACAGGAGACCTTCAAGTTTCTTGAGAATATTATACCAACAGAAACGCTGCCAATTTGGACTGAAGAAGACTGAGAGAGGACACAGTGAAAGATGTCTGACAAACCCCCAAAACTTTACAGGCAGGAAACAAGCTGATAAAACTACTCAACTGCAAACAAATGCTATACTTCATGAAAAACGAACGACGTCTCAGAGGAATGAGCCACAAGCCAGAAGACAGAGCCAAAACCAAGGAGGATTATTTCTAAGACTTGACTCCAGTGGAGTTTGCACTGCTGAATTTCACAATTGTCTGGGACCAGTGACTCCTTTCTTCTTTCCATTTCCTTCCTTTGGAACAGAAATATCTATAACTGGTATCTTATGCCTGTCCTGCCATTGTATCTTGGAAGCAGATTACCTGTTTTCTAGTTTCATGGGACTGCAATAGAGAGAAATTTTTCCCCCAAAATGGATTATACCCACTGTCTCACCCATATCTGATTTACATTACTTAATGAGATGTAGAATTTTTCAGCTGAGATTAGGGGAGATTTCAATCTCTGAGTTGTTGCTATGATGGATTAAGACTTTTTGAGATACTGGGATGGGGTGAATGTATTTTGCATGTGGGACAGACATGAATCTTTGGGATCTAGAGGGCAGACTTTGTGGTAAACAAAATAATGGCTCCCCAAAAATGTCCAGGTGCTAATTGACAGAATCTATGATTATGTTACCTTACATGACAGAAGTGATTTGCAAATGTGATTAAGTTACTGATCTTGAGATGGGGGAGATTATCCTGAATTTTCTAGGTGAGCCGAATATAATCACAGGGGATATAAGAGAAAGGCCTTCTCAGTCAAAGTTCCATAAAGAAGTTACTCTTCCCTCCAAAGAAGCTGAAAATCCCTCCCAGTTGTTGTAGCTGGGCAGACATCACAGAGACGGTTGCCAAAACAGAGAATACACAGATTAGAGAGTAGAGTTCCAGCCCAGGGCACCTACACTGGTGGAATGAATAGTAGTGACTAAAGCAAGCAGTAAGCTTTTTACAAGGTACATAGCACAAAAGAAATTTTAATTCCATTCAAAATGTTTATTAATCACCTACTATGTTTCATGCACAATAGTTGGCCCTGAGGATCTAGGAGTATCTAGATCAGCAGGACTCCTGCCCTCTTGAAGCTTACAGAGCAGCCAGGTTTCCATAGCAACTTTGTTTATAAAGTGTCAGCAGCCTTGCTCAGATCAAGAAAGGTATGGACTCTCAACAGTGACTGGGCAGATCTCACACAATGCAAAAACAAAGTAATTCAGTCTAGTCTTTTAGCCATACCCAGCTTACATACTTCATCAATTCATTAATAAGGAGTAAGTGAAAATTAGTATGTCCATAGTCTTATTATATATCATTACATAATAACTGTAGATTTGCTATATATCATTAACAAGTCTTGTTATCTGCACTGTAAATATGTAAATCTCATTCTATTATGTTGGTTCAGCCATGCTAAAATAATCCTTTTGTTATCATCATAAAAGGCTGAGTTAAAAGAATGCTGCCAGACATTTTCGTAGAGCAATATCCAGGCTGCCTTACTATGGTATCTCGTCAGTTCATTTCCCTGTTTAAACCTCTACAAAGGCTCCACTTCTCTGAGAGTAAAGCACAAAGCTGTTAACTGGCCTATGGGCAAGGGTAATACTTAAAACAGGTAACAAAAAGCATATAGCATCCCACCTATGAAAATGGACACCAGCCATAAGTCATCAGTACACCCAAACCCACACATATCAGCAGAATATCAGCAGAATATCGGCTCTGCCAACAGAGTCCCATGTAACCTAGTCCCTGTCTACCCCTCCAGACATTCACCATCCTTCCACCACGTGAAAGTCTTTTTGTTGGCTTTTGCCTTACCTTTATATATACTATTTCCTCTATTCAGAATGCTCTGAGGACCCACTCCTTCCTATACCAGGCTTTCTATCCATTTTTTAAGTATCTGTTGACATATCACTTTGCTGATTTGAATATTTGTGTCCCACCAAAATTCATATTAAAACTTAATCTCCAGCACATTAGTATTAAGACGTGGGGCCTTTAGGCAGTGATTAAATTATGAGGTCTTTGCCCTCATGAATGGATTAGTGTCTTTAGAAAGGTAACTAGCTAGTTATTTTTCTGCCTTCCCATCCCTTCCACCATATGAGGACACAGCATTCCACAGGACACAGTAACAAGGCATCATCTTGGAAGCAGACAGAGCCAGCCCCCACTAGGTACCAAATCTGCTGATGCCTTATTCTTGGACTCCACAGCCTCCAAAATTGTGAGAAACACCACGCTTCTAAGAACCATACCATGTTTTCTCTATAAATGCTTGCTGAATGATGTAATGAATTGTGGTCCAGCTTATAGTGGGCAGAACTGAGTAAGCTCTACCCCAAGGAGAATGCAGCCATAAGTTTTTCTCTGTCCTTATGGCCTATCCACTGGATGAAAGATGTAAATATAGGTATAGGTATAAGTACAGGCAAAGATATTGATAACAGCTAGAGAAATATCCTGTAACAATAATATGGCTGGTCAATGGCTTTCAAGTATTTTATGAATTCATCCCACTTTAGATCCTCACCAAAATCAAGGAAATATTTCACTGCCAAACCAAATATTTCACCACCATGATCTCTAATGCCTCCCTCCTGCCCTCAGAATAATACCCCCTGCATATCTAAACACTCAGGACAGCAACACAAGAGAAATAGCAAAGGCGATCTCCAGACAAACACACAACAAATGAGCACTCCCCATACAGACCGTCCTCCCCAACCTCTGCCACCATGCAAGAAAGGAGGTGCCTTTACCTTGAAATAAAAATGCTTTGCTGGCATTGTGCATTCCAGACACCTGAGCAACTCCAAGGGTGGTGTTCACAAGGTCAAGCTCGGTGATGATATCCATCTGAAGGTCAGGGTCCATCCCAAAGCCCACCACTGGAAAGGAACAGAGTTGTTTGGGCTTAAAACGCTGACTGTTAGTAGCATTATCGAGTAGAGGTTACAGAGTCAGGGAGTGGCAGGGAATACAAGGAAGCCAATGATGAGTGCTTGGAGAGTCTTTGTCTATGGAGGGAAAAGAAAAGCAAATCTTTGCTCCCTTACCCCGCTAATACTGTAGTTTCTTTGTTCCTTCCCCCAACCCCACCCCCAATTATAGATTGATAATTTCTTATCCAAAACTCCTGGGGTTAAATATAGTTCAGAATTCAGAAGGTGCCATATGTTAGAAAGGTAATATGGCCTATATACTACATTTTATGTAACATTTTTAGCAAAGTCTAACTCAGAACCCCATAATCAAATACAACATATCTGAAGCAAAAAGTATGACATATTTCTCTAATTGGCATAAATAAAGATGATAAATTGGTTGATATCAGTTTAGATCAAGTCTTGCCATGAAATGAGTTCAACTCAGGATAGGTTTTGCTTTCAGGTGAGTTATGAAGAAACTGGGTTTCCAAGCTTTATAGAGGTAGTGACTGCGGATACAAGATTGTGGCCCTGATCTACCTGCCTCAGAGACAGATGCAGTAGCAAAATCTGACCCACCACCACCAGTAAACACCTCCACAAAGTGTTCCTTAATTAATCAGGCACAATCACCTGTGCTAAGAAGGAAAAAAGTGGAAAAGGACCCTGTCCCTGTTGAAGAAGGGTGGCAGAGGGACTGGCCAGGAAGGAGAATCCCTGGAATAATGGATATATATTTCCATCCAAGGGGATTCCTGGATGGAAAGCCAGATACCCTGATAACTCTTTTTAGAGAATCTTAATGCAGAGAAATACAGCCCTGAGCCTCCTCTTCCCTTGTCTGAGAAAGACAAATCCCTAAAGATGCCTCTCACCCAGGGGGTGCTCTGAGCAATGATTCATTCATGATTGCAAAGTGATTTCCAACTATATGTATTAGTAAGGCTAGTGATCACTCTAAGGGGCTGTGTTTAAGCTATTCATAAAGGCTATGTCTATCTACACTTATCATCTCAATAGTGCAATTTTGACTATGCTGTTGGAAATGTTTTAATCAGCAACAGCTGTCAACTCTCATCTGATGGTAATGCAGTCACTGAGACAAGATTTGGAGGGCTTGCACCCACTGCGTGCATGTTCACTGGGACATCATAAGCTGTCACCACCTCACCTGTCCTCCCACCTTAACCCCTGGTCATACAGCCTTGGAGAAGGAAATCTACTCTTTCCTTACTCTTTTCCTGTTAGGAAACAGGACCTGCTAGGCTTCTGTCAACAGACGGTTGGTCAGAAAGGCCTCTTTAGAGCTGAAACCGGTTATTGCCAAGGCAGACAAAGTGTCTATAAATGCTTTCTCAGTTTCTATCAGACTTCCCCTTGTCCCCTGAATTGAAGATTTAAGTTTTCCCCTTCCAGTTGACCCAAAGATGTCTTCCTTCCATTCACTCTGCATTCATTCATTTCATAATTTTTTCAACAGGTATTACTGAGTGCTTACTATATAGCACACACATTGCTAGGCACTGGTGATGTGCTCATGGAGCTCGCATTCCTGTGGGTTAGGTGGGCGGAGGGCAAAAAATAAACAAATGAATAAGATAATCTGAGATGGCAATAAATGCCATGAAGAAAATAGAGTAATGGGATAGAAAGCAACTTGGATGGGGTTTCTACTTTAGAAAGGGGGGTTGAAAAGGTTCTTTTGAGCTGAAACTTGAATGACTAGAAAAGGCAAGATGGGAGGAAGCTTTCCACATGCAGAGAAGGGTGCATGCAAACGGGGAACAAATTGGGAGTGTCCTAAGAACAGCAAAAAGGCCAGCATGGCTGAAACTGAATGGGCCAGGGGTAGAGAAATAGAAAATGAGGCCAACCAGGCACAGTGGCTCACACCTGTAATTCTAACACTTTGGGAGGCTGAGGCAGGAGGATTGTTTGAGCTCAGGAGTTTGAGGCCAGCCTGGGCAACATAGGGAGACCATGTCTCTACAAAAAGATCAAAAAATTAGCCGGGCGTGGTGGCGTACACCTATGGTCCCAGCTACTTAGGAGGATCGCCTGCACCCAGGAAGCAGATCCTGCAGCACCACTGCACTCCAGCCTGGGTGCCAGAGTGAAACTCTGTATCAAAAAAAAAAAAAAAAAGAAAGAAAGAAAAGAGAAGAAAAGAAAAAGAAGAGAGGCCAAAGAGGGAGAGAGAGAAGGGACAGATCATATAAGCCCTGTGACCCAAAAGGAGCTTGGATGTTATTCTAATTCTGAGATATAATTGGAGGGTTCTAAGGTTTATGTTTAAGGGCAGAAATTAAATTTCAGGGGACCTCCAAGTTGGTGTTTCTCTGGCCAGGAATTTGGAAAGTGGTCTGGGGAATGTGCCCTTCACCAGACGCAAGAAGAAGGAAGCACCCCTGTTGCCCAAGTGCCTTTCACAGGCCTGGAAAGATGGCAGGCAGGCTCTGAACTTAAGACCTGATTAATTATCTGATGAATTGGTGCATGATCAATACTTTTGATGCAATGACCTCTGAGCAATATGCATATCTGGGGATAATATGAGATGACGGATGACATGCAAGCCAAGGAAACTTTCTAAAAGGACAGTGGTTGACTGAATATTGGCCTCAAATCTTTACCCCTCTCATATCCACAGCCTTTACTGTGTGGCTTTGCAGTTCCTTCCACTACAATGGGAGTAAACCTCCCCATCTCTTGACTTTGAGGCCAGCCATGTAACTTGTTTTGGCCACTGGGATGTTAGTAACATTATGCAGGCAGAGGCTTGAATATGCTTGTGCAGTGAGGTTTGTTCTCATCTACTTCCACATCATGATAAGAACATGTCCCTGCTGGTCCACTGATCCAAGGAGACCTAGACGTGTGGAGCAGGCAGCCTACCTGAGTTTGAAACCAAGCCCAGCCAAATGCAGCCTAGATAAGCCAACCCCAAACACAATTTACAGATGTGTGAACCAAAATCAATGGTTTGCTTCAAGCCACTGAGTTTGGGGTTATTTGTTATACAAAATTATTATGACAATATTGACCGATGCAGGGACTAAAGGCCTTCTACAATGGCATCCTTAAGATGCTCAAATCTCCCAGACTAAGAGCCCTGCAATTAATTGGGCAAGCCTCCAAACACCCGAACAAACTCTGTAGAACTAGCAGAACACCCCAATGGTGTCGTTGAATCCCCACCCCCAAATGAGAACACAGTGCCCTCAATCCAGAAAGTATTGTGGAAACAACACTAAACTGAGAGCCAGTTTCAGTCCAGTCTCTTCCCTCTACTAACTCTGTGCCCTTAAAAAAAGCATTCATTTATCAAGCCTCAGTTTCCTCATCCATAAAATAGGAATATTAATACCTGCCTCCCTGAAGGGATTGCTGAAGCAGAGACTTCAGAACTCTAGTACCCCATATCAGCGATAACACGGGTGGCTTCATATCTTCTGCTATAGGAAATTTCATGTTTTGGGTTACCATGTATAAAAAGATACTGGTACCTGTTACACCAGACTCATGAGGTCTCAGGGGAAACTATATTCACACTTCAACAGCTCAATCTGGCACATAGGTGGTGCCCAACTGGGAGTTGTTTCATCTGTCTTTAATAAGATCAGTTCTCCAGACCACTCCAGCTCCCTGGTCCTCAACTCCACTGGAATCATACAAAAGGTACAGATGGCCCCTTTCCTCCCAGCCTCTCTCCATGCCCAATTGACCTAGAAGGGCCTCTCACCCTGGGTTTGCTTGTAAAATCCATATATGAAATCTATATTCGCTCTCCAACTCTCTGCCCACAACTCAAAAGAGAAGGAGCTTCTCTGGCTTTAAGATAAGTGTATTGCTTTTTATTATGAAAACACCTCATAAAATCAGAGCCAAAAAAGAGAAATCAATTAGGCTTCTGGATAGTTTTCTTCTCTCCCTTTAATTGGTCCCCACCAGGATGAAAATGCCTCCTGCCCATAGCAGGATGTGTAAAGGATAGCACTTTGCATACTGCCTAGGGAATCAGAAAACCTATTAATAAGGCAGCATTTACATGGGCTCTCTTGAACCTTATGTAGTGTGACTGTGGTCTCATAAAAAAAAAAAATTTAATGTTTCTGCTTCTTGTCCAAGCATGGAGCTCCTGCCCTTTCCTAGGAAACTCTATTAAAGTTCTCTACTTTGGACATAACAGCTCTACAAATGGCTGAAGTTGGGAATTACAATTAAGCAAGATAAAAAGCTCCTGGGGAAGAAATATTTTAAAAACCTGGAAGGCAGCATGTCAATGTCACAGAGGCACTTGAGGCCTGACTAGGATTCAGAACCTCCACCCTAACAAAGATACCTGCTGCTGCTGCTGCTGCTGCTATTGGCTGCTCCTCACCCCCACCCAGGGAATGCTCAGGCCCACAGCCCACTCAGTTCACCTTTGGGGTCCCAGACATAGGCTTTCCAGCAAATCCTCCTGGGTCTAGCTGACTTTAAATTTACTCCTGCTCATTGTCCATGGTGAAAGCTGTTTTCCTCTGGACCATGCAGACTAAAATAATGCTAGAATGATGATCCAAGAGCTCATTTAACCACAGAATTTCACAACCACTTAATCAGGTTTGGGCCCCTGGGCACCTACAAAGGTCCTTAATACCCCAAAAGCAATTTTCTTGAAGAATATGCTCTATGCCTGTTCCAAGCTGGCCAGTATTTTCCATGATCCCCGGAGGCTGGGGGCTCATGTTCACAGTTCCATTATTCAATTCATAATTAATGATCCACCTGAGAGTTCCTTCCAAAAAAATCTCTTGGCCAGGCGCAGTGGCTCACACCTGTAATCTCAGCACTTTGGGAAGTCGAGGCAGGCAGATCACCTGAGGTCAGGAGTTCGAGACCAGCCTGACCAACATGAAGAAACTCCATCTCTACTAAAAATACAAAATTAGCCAGGCGTGGTGGTGCATGCCTGTAATCCCAGCTACTCGGGGGGCTGAGGCAGGAGAATCACTTAAACCCAGGAGGCGGAGGTTGTGGTGAGCCGAGATCATGTCCTTGCACTCCAGCCTGGGCAACAAGAGCAAAATTCCATCTCAAAAAAAAAAAAAAATCTCTCCTTTCCAGCAGGTGGCAGCAAAAGACATTCACTTAGTCAGTAGGGGCTTTGCAGGTGTAGGTACTCCCTTCACCCTCTACCGTGGTGACCAAAACAAACTGGAAAGCAATGTGGGAATAATTATTGAGTTTTCAATTATTCACACTGTCAAAACATTGGCGAAAACTCATAGTGTGTTATTACTGCTGTTATTGTAGCCTTCTAAATTTTCATTATTAGTGATGTACCTGAACATCTCTGAATGATTTCTCAACCAGAAATAACAAGAACTGGAGAATGGCACCTCCCATCTTGACTCCACTTTGCACTCTAAAACAAGTTCTCTGAACAAGGCAGATTTAAGCAGCTCCTCATGACACCTATCATTAGATCTTTTCATATGCAACTGTGTCTGCACTGCAGTCTTGCTTTAATTAAAATGTGCCTGATATCATCTACACAGTTCCATTAAATGCCGGTGATATCTGAGCAGCTCACTAAGTGAACCACATGTTTATTTCATCTAGGACTGTTAACAGCCCAGACAACAATTGTCCCACTTGACAAAGAAACTTTCAACGCAGCTGTTTGGATGCTGATAAACTAATCACAAGCCAGCCTTTGTTACCTAAGAAGAGGGTGGATGGATGATGTGGAAACGGTGATTCCTGCACAGAATCAGAGGGCTGCCTCCAGAAAGCTACTGCTTATACCCTCTCTAGCTACAAGATATTTTAAGTGTACAAATGGAGAGGTAATTCCCCCCGTCTCTCTGATTCTTCTGATAATGTGTGTAGAAGAAATATGTGGCCTCTAGTGTTCAAATAGTGCCAAGTGACATTGAGAACCCAAGCTCCCTAGGCAACAGCCACAACCAGTGGGTCAGATCCTTCTATGCTTCCCTGCCTTTGCTCAATCTGCTCCCTCTGCCAAGAATGCCTTCCCACTTTGTCCACCTGGAAAACTCCCTAGAGAGCCTTGAAGGCACAACTCTCAAATCCCTGACCACCACTCCTCCCTAGAATTAATTCAAACTGTCCGTCCTCCACATTTCCTTAATATAAACTTATACTCCTACCTCTCCACCACCCCCCATCAATCTGTAAAATTAAAATGCCTGCCAGTTTCTATCTAGATTCCCAGCTAAGCTGTAAGTTCCTAGAAGTCAAGGACTAAGTCATTTCCTCTTTGCATAAGAAATCCTGGCACCCAGCAAGACATCGTTTGTTGAATGAATAAATACATGAATGAATCTTCCCCTACAACGAAATTTTTACAAGATTTAAAGGGGATTGGAAGTGGAAAGAGGGAAAATACCTGTTCTTAAAGATCCCCTCCACAAGCAATGAACCCTGAAACACGTTCCATTCCTTGATAAGGGTACTTTGGCGACTTTTCAAAAGAGTAATGAGAACAAACGATTTAGGCATATTCCGTAGTGATGTGCACTTAGGGATGTGAACTCACTAACCGGTTGCCCTCTCCCTATCTAGCTTCTTCCTGTCTGCGGTTCCTCTGTAAGATGTCCACGAGCACCAGACTCTCGCGCTCAGAGCCTGTAGCCCACGCTCTGCACTAGTCTTGCCTGTCCTGGGGTGCGCGCACTCCTTCAGCGTGTTCTGGTTTTAAAAGACTAACCCATCCGGATGGGCCTGAACTCAAGAAGCAACTATTCTAAGCTAGACTGAGCCTTGGCGTCTTTGCAGCCTGGGAAGCTCGGATAGAGGTAAGGAACGGAATGGGAGGTTTCTTTTGTCCCTGGAGAAATCCATACTCAACATTCTTAACCAGACGAAAGCCGCTACCTGCTCAGTCCTGGGGAAGCGGGAAGGGCCCTCTGAAACTCCTAGACGCTAGCTCTTCTAGCGGGCTAACTGCCAAAGAGGGGCGCCTGGGCGCAAGCGGAGGGAACTTTTGAGCCAACCAAGGGCAGACGCCCCTTCTTAGCCCTCTCCAGATGAACTTGCTCTTTGGCCTAGAGAGAAGGCCACGCCTCTAGAGAAGGAAATAAGGATGGTAAAGGGGGGAGAATAAAGAGAAAGGGAATGACCCACACAGATTCTGGGGTGCAAAGTCGGCAGCGCGTACGGAGGATGGCTGGGTAGGATTGCAAACCTCCGACACTCCCCTCAGTTGACAGGCCCTATTTTTGTCAATTTCCTACATCTCACCCCACCTCACCTCACCCAAGTCTCCCCGCATCTACTACTAGCTCTTTGAAGAAGGCGGCTGCAAGCCAGTCTCCGAACCCCAGGGGACTTTTGGGCAAGGGAGCCGGTGGAAGCAGAAGGAAGAAGATGCGCTGAGAGTCCTCACAACTGCGTCTCCGGAGGCAGAACGAAGTGGGGACTTCAGACAATCACGCGTCATCCTTGCTCCCCCTCCCCACCCCGAACCCTGCGATTATGGCAAGAGAAAACTGGTTTGAGCTTGAGAAAATTTCCCCAGATTGTCTCCACTGCTCTATTTCCCTCAGATAATTGTTCGCCCAGCCCTTGGGAGCAAAGACGGGCGGAGGAGAATACTCTTGGAGTTCTCCTAGGTAGTCACGGAAGGACAGGAGGAGGTCGCGGGATCCCAGGGTTCTCCCGCAGCTCTCTCCCCTCGCCGCACCGCGCCCTCCCGGGCCCCGGCCGCGCCCGCCAGCCGGAAGCGCTCCCTCTGCAGGTGCGACTCCCGCAGCTACCCCTTCCCAGCCTGGCGGGGATCGGCGAGAGTGGTTTCCACAGCACCTTTCAAGTTCGGGAACACGGGGACCTTTCAAGTTCGGGAACACGGGGCACGCGGGCCCGCCCTGCTGCGGGTTTCGACTCCCTGGGACCGAAAGCTGGTTACTAGCAGCAAGAGGGTGCGCCCGCTCGGCCGCGCCCCTCACTCCTGCGCCCCTGAGGCCGGGTCCCCTGAGAAAGGGCACTCAACGGGGATATCTTCAAGCCCGTGAGTCCCTTCTTTCACCCTGTCACTCCGAGCAGGGCAAAGAGATCCCAGGAACCGATCCACGCTACCGCCGTTCCCCAGACCAGCGCAAAGCTCGGCTCCAGGTCTCCCCACGCCGCCGTAGGCTGTGGGCACCCCCATTTCCCGGATCCCTCTAACCGCCACAGTCATGCTTACCTGTCCTGGCAGTGCACACACAGAACCACACAACTAAAATCACATCCATCGGCATCGCTCCCGAGGGTCCCCGCCTAGCAGGGCGCACCGAAGCTAGGTGGAAACAAATGAGCCTGGATCCTGAGGCGCGCCTGGCTTGGAGCCGCCAAACTTGCTAGCGGGCGGCGGGGGAGGTGGCTCGGCAGCGCCGGGTGCTGCGCTGGGATATGCGCCCGGGAAGGCAGCCCCGGCCGCCCCGCCCCCAGCCCGCCCCCCACCGCGGGCGGCGGCGGCGGCGGCGTGGGGCTCGGGGCCCGGCCCCCGCTGCGGCTGCGTTCGCCTGGGAGCCCGGGCAGGATCGCGGGGCTTGGCTACTGTGGCTTGTTGCGCTCCTCACTGGGGGCCGATTCCGTTCGCCTCCTTCGCCCGCAGAACTGCGAGGATATGGACTGCAGGCGCCGCAGCCGCTACCACCCGGAGCACCGAAGTCGGAGTCCCAGGACCCGCGGCCGAAACGAGAGAGCGGGAGGCGCACGGCGCTCCCACGGCTTCACGCGCTCCAGCCCCTCCGAGCCGCAGTCGCCAATGTTGCCCTCTCTGCTTCCGCACCGCGGTGGGGACTGCCGAAGTTGCCACAGTTCATCCCTGCCGAGTCGAAAAGCCGCCGAGCCCTCGCGGGTGGGTATTTTTCCTCGGGGGAACGCAGACCGAGGCGGCGCCACCAAGCGCGCACGGACCCCCTCGGAAAACAATTACTCGGAATTCGCTCTGTCAACTGGGTGGGGAGGGACCTGAGGGGGATGATGGCTGAGTCCCTGCTCACCGCCTGTACCTTCTGTTGGTGAACCCCTATGACTGAGTACTCTCTTTGTGGGTGCAGGAAGAGGGCGCTGAGGTGAGGGTGCAGAAATGGGGTCCTCGAGGCGGAGCGAGCTGTGGTTGGGGTTTGGGAAGTCTATTTGCAAACCTTCTCATTCTGCAGGGCAGATGCTGCCACATAGGGGTAATTCCTAACCATCATTTTTTTTTCTTGCGTGATTTTCTTAATGGTATTATCAAAAGCCCACTCTTCTTTCATAGTCACATTTTGGCTCCATTTGCAATTCCTCCGGGACCTCCACCTTCTTTTCCCTCCGCCACCACAACATTCTCTGGAGAGAAAAGCTGGGCTGGGCTTTGTTTTCTACTTGCCGGCAAGAAGAGAATGGGTCCTCTCCCCTCTATGCGACCCTTTCAGGACCTGACCTTCCCTATGAAGATCCTCCAAATTTGAGACTTCTGTCCCACTTCCTATTTGTCCTACTAACACCTAGGAATGTTATTTATAACTGGATATGTAGAGTCATGAAATCTGAAATGACAGCCTCTGATTTATACCAAATGAACTCCACCTAGCTTGCTCAGTCTTCCCACTCTCTCTGAACCCCCCCCCCCCGCTCCCCCTCACCACCAGTACCCCTTTGAATATTCACAACAGGGATCCCAGAGGAGTCCAAGGAAACCTCAGAACAGCCGTCCCTCATTTCCTGGAAACCAATTCCAACGTTCCAGAATCCTCTTCACTAATAAGAACGTGCCCTTCTCACTTCTTGCACCCACTTTCACTTCCTATATCCTTAACCCCTACACAACTTTGACCCCAGGAGCCCCAGTGAAGTTCACCAAATTAGCGCAGCTTATTAAGAGACAAGGCTTTACTAGCATGCTCTTCTGGTCTCTGCCCTATTTTTCTGGATATTTCTGTGTGCAAGCCACTGTCCCATTTGGCCCTTTATGTTGTGGTCCTTTGGCAGATGAAAAAGAAAGTGAACAAGCAGGTAAATTCCAGCTCAAGAAGTCTACTGCGCAATCCAGAAGTTGAGCTGAATGATTAAGAGGTAAACTGATGTCAGCTGACTCCAACTCAGATTCGGCTAAGGCCCAAAGGAAATCTGTCTGCCTTGACTCTGTATTTTCACTAACAGAGTCCACGTGTTTTTCCCTTCCACCTGGAGCGTGTTGCATTTAAAGCTAACGTTAAAATCACACATCTTGAAGAGAATAGGATTTCCCAAGTCTTGATGGGCCTTGTGGACAAGGACACCATACAACATGTTGTATTATAAGAGCCATTTCCTGTCTCTCCTCTGCAGTCTTTAAGTACACCTCAGCAGGAACAGCCTTGAGTTGCTTTGGACTGTTGTTTCCAAGGCCCTTTTATTGATTTCAGAAAGCCCAGAATCCTTAAAAGTACAGTGACCCCAGCAAGGGGAAAAGGTGGTCTGGATAAGATCTTCAGCGCTCTCTATCTTTAAAGTCTCTGTGTAATTAGCTGGTCCTGTGGGATGGGACTTTTAGCTTGTTCCATTAAAAAATAAAGCAAGACATATGTTCTATCATAGCTTTGCAGCATAACATCCATTAACAGTAACAAGAGTTAATCTCAACAAGGTCATAAATCTTTTCTAGATAACTGCTGCAATCTCCTCCTATAAGTGCAACCCTTGAGTGGGGATTTTGAGTGTGTAGGCCTGTTAAGCTAAGGTGACCTTCATAGAATGGGCCCAGCAAGTTTCTGTAGTGACAATGAAGGGACACATGGCTATGTATGTACTTGATGGTGGAATGTTACAGTGAGACCTGTGTTCAGTGGAAGCCACACTGAAACATCTTACCTGATGCCAGATCCCAAGTCCACCCTCCCCTTCAGGATGGCCTACCTCCATGGGTTCTTCAGGAGCCAGTAGTTGTCTTTGATTATCCCTCTGCCTCTTCTTTCTGACCTCTAAATGTTGGAGAGCCCCAGGACTCACTCCTCAACCCTTCCCTTCCAGCCACACTCCCTCCCTATTAAGCTCATCCCACCTCATGGATTTAAATAATATCTATACAGGGATGACTCTCAAATATGCATCTCTATCCCCAGCCTCTATTTTGAACCCCAGGCCTACATATCTAACTACCTATTAGACATCTTGAATATAATATGGCCACATCATCAAAATGAAAAACATTTGCACTTCAAAGTATACCATCAATGAAGTAAAAAAAACAACCGATGAAAAAGTATCTTTGCAAGACATATCTGATTGGAACTTGTATCTACTAAAAAACTATTACAACTAGATAATACAAGACAATAAAAGGTCCAATTTGCAAATGGGCAAAGGATCTGAATAGATATTACTCCAAAGTATATATACAAGCAGCCAATAAAGACATGAGAAGATGTTCAACATCATTAGCCATCTGGGAAATGCAAGTCAAAACTACAGTGAGATATCACTTCACATCCACTAGGATGGCTAGAATAAAATAGATAATAAATGTTGGTGAGGATATGGAGAAATTGGAACTCATATACTGCTACTTAGAATGTAAAGTATTCTTTAAACAGTTAAATATAGAGTTGCTGTACAGCAACTCTATCCCTAATATCCACACAAGGTAAATGAAAACATATATCCATATACTAACTTGTACATAAATGTTTAGAGCATTATTCAAAATAGCCAAAAAGTAGAAACAACCTAAATGTCCATTGACAAATAAGTGGATAAATAAAATGTGGTATGCCTATATAATGGAATATTATTCAGCAATAAAAAGACATGAAGCATTGACACATACTACAACATTGACCTTGAAAACCTCATACTAAGTGAAAAAAGCCTGTCATAAAGGACCATATATTGTGCAATTTTATTTCTATGAAAAGTCAGGAATAGGAAAATCTATAGAGACAAAACATCTGATTAGTGGTTGTATAGGGCTTGGGGTTAGGGAGGTAGGATTAGGGGGTAATGGCTAAAAAGTGTAGGGGCTATTTTTGAGGTAATCAAAAGGCTCTAAATTTGATTGTGATGATGGATGTAAAACTCTCACAGATATTCACAGTATAGTAAAAACCATTGAATTGTATACTTTAAATGGGTGGATTGTATGATATGTGAATTATATCTCAAGCTGTTTTTTAAAATAATCATGACAAAAAATTGTAATATGCCCAAATGGGGACTTTTGACTTTTCCCTTCTCTTAAATTTCTCGCTGCTGACTTCTAAGGACATGGCATGAGCCTTCACCAAGTGCTCCAACTACATAACCCAGGGTCATCCTTGACTTGCTTGCCCTTAGCCCCCACACACAAGGCATCAAGCCCTGTCACTATACCTTAAAGAAAAATCCCCAGTCAAATTTCTCTTCTCACCAGGTCTCCTCCCACCTTCCTCCAACCCATCATTATCTCTCCCATAGGCTACAGCTGTAGACTCTCAATGCTTCTCTCTGCCTCCATTCTTGCCCCGTATAATTCAGTCACCTCCACCTTCAGCAGTCATAGTCTATGTTTTGTAACATGTATCATATCACACTCCCTTGCTCAAAACTCCTCCTGGAGTTTTCCATCATATTTTAGTAAAATCCAAACATATCACCCCTGCTTCTCTTCCCAGGTCCCTCTCTCCCCATTCTCCCCCTAACTCACTCCAGGTGGACTTTCTTGTTCCTTAAACATTCCAAGTTCATACCATCCTCATGATCTTCGCACTTGCTGTCCCCGCTACCTGGAAGGTTCACTTTTAACTGACTCAAATCTCGTCTCAATGTCAGCTCTTTGAGAAGACCTTGCCTAAAGAAGCTTCTCACTTTACTCCCAACATTCTCTGCCTCCTTACGCTGCTTTATTTTTTAGAGTGCTTGTTATTGTCTAAAATAATATGCTTTATATGTTTACTTATTTGTTCTGTCCCCCCACCGCAATATAACGCAAGCTCCACAAGAATAGGAATTTTGTCTTTCTTGTTCACCAATGTATCTTTCCACCCAGAACAGTGCCTAGCACATTTTAGGAGCTCATTAAATGTTATTGAATGAATGAATCAATGCATGTTCTGCCAGGAAGCAGTATGGAGAATGAACTCTTCTCATTGGCTGTCAGCATGGCAACAGTCAGAAGGCCTTGTCTCTCTGTCCCCCAGAGTTGCTCCACTGCTGACTCTATGTGGGGCAGCGGATCCCACAGAGGAAGGGTAAGAAGGACTCCTTTTTAGTATCCAAACTAAACGTGCAAGCTAAAAGCAGTTCCAAGCATGAGAAACCCTCTATTGTATTTACTGCCTTACGAATTCCCCTCCCGAAGCCACTCTTCTTTGTCCAAACAGCCTTTCAACTATCTTCACAACTACCTTCACGTTGTGGACACATAGTAAGTGTTTAAAACTTATTATAAACATAATAAGTGTATACACTTATTATAAACATAATAAGTGTATAAAACGAGAAAATGAGAAAGTAGCACTGTGACAGATTGGATTCTATACCTTCCCTCTGCTCTAAAGAATAAGTTGAAGTCCTAGCCCCTGGTACCTGTGAATGTGAGCTTATTTGGAAATTGGGTTTTTGCAGATGTAATAACTTAAGATGAGGTCATTAGTATAGGCCCTAATGCAGTATGACTGATATCCTTATAAGAGAAAAATACCATGGGAAGACAGAGACACAGGGAGAATGCTATGTGACCATGGATGCAGAGATTAAAGTGTTGTAGTAGCTGTGCTATGGTTTGACTATTTATCCCCTTCAAAAATTATGTTGAAGTTTAGCTCCCATGTGGCAGTATTGAAAGAGCCTCTAAGAGGTGATCAGATCATGAGGGCAGAAATTAATGGGTTAACGAGTTAATGGATTAATGGGTTATCATGGAGGGGAACTGGTGGCTTTACAAGAAGAGGAAGAAGGACCTGAGCGAACATGTTAGCATGCTCAGCCTCCTCACCATGACATCCTGTGCCACTCTATTCTAGAGTCCCCACTAGCAAGAATGTTCTCACCAGATGCAGACCCTCGACCTGGGACCTTTCAATCTCCGTAACTGTAAGAAATAGATTTTTTTTCTTTAAAAATTATGCAGTTTCAGGTATTCTGTTAAAAGCAACAGAAGGCCAGGCACTGTGGCTCACATCTGTAATCCCAGCACTTTGGGAGGCCGAGGCGGGCAGATTGCCTGAGCTCAGGAGTTCGCAACCAGCCTGGGCAACATGGTGAAACCCCATCACTACTAAAATACAAAAAATTAGCCGGGCATAGCAACATGCGCCTGTAGTCCCAGCTACTCGGGAGGCTGAAGTAGGAGAATTGCTTGAACCCGGGAGGTGGAGGTTACAGTGAGCCAAGATTGCGCCACTGCACTCCAGCCTGGACAACAGAGTGAGACTCCATCTCAAAAAAAAAAAAAAAAAAAAAAAAGCAACATAAAATGAAAACAAGCTACAAGCCAAGCGGTGTCTTCCAGAGGCTGGAAGAGGCAAGGAAGGATTATCCCCTAAAGACTTGTCCTGCCAACCCTTGATTTCAGATTTCTAATCTCCAGAACTGTGAGAGATTAAATTTCTGTTGTCTTACATCTTTCAGTTTTTAGAGCTTTGTTATGGCAGCAGTAGGAAACTAACACAAGTGCCAACTTGCTGCCAGAGTCAAGGAAAGTGCAAAAGCACCAAGTTTCCCTCACAAACCTAACAGCCTCAATACTCTCTGCAACTGTGCAAGCCTGATTTGGGTGGATATTTTCATTTCCTGAAATGCACGTGCAGTTATAAAAAGAGGCTGAATGAATGTATTTATGTGTGAACCTCTGTTTCTATATGGACATATAAACTCTATATGAAAACTTCGTTCTCTAATTACCACAGTCCACTTCAATGATATCCAAATTAGAGGGATCCATATTTTGCTAAATTAACTAGTGTCCTCATCTCATATCTTCAAACATGTTTTAGAGCAAAGCTGGGTATAGATCTGTAGGAAAATAGGTAGAAAAGTATATAGACATATAGATAAAGACATCTCATGATTCTTTGGATGAAACCATTCTAATCCATAACATCAATAATCTTGGAAAATTTTCAAGTTTCTGATGACAAGAACCAAGGTGTGCTCATATCTAGGCTTTATTAAATGTTAAGTAATCACATGTCCATTCCAACAGACCATTAAAAATTTGGCACACTATCTTCAAAGAGGCCCTAGAAACAGGCTCCATCCCAGCCCTGGCCAGAATGGTATTGGCTACATTTCTTAAGTGTAACTATGAGTGGTTACTGCTGTAAGTACTATCCAAGGATTAACCCATTTATTCTTCAAAACAACCCAGTTAGGTAGGTTGCATTATTATATCTATCTTACAAATGTGGAAAGTGAGCCATTGACCAAGTAAGTGGCTGAGTGAGACTCAAACCCAGGCCATATGAACTTTACTGTTTCTCCTGGGATGAAGCCTGTGAAGTCAGTTTCATAACAGCCTAATTCCCTGCCTGAGTTCTGAACCAATTGAGAAATAAGACAACAGTTAGCAGGAGGCTAAAACGTCACTTTTATTAATGTAGAGACAATGCTGGAAGAGCGTAGCCTATGTGAAAGCCAAAATAGACTGGCCATCTGCCTTCCCTGCAGGCTGCACCTTGCCACAGCCATCGCTCCCACTGATCTGGATGAAAAGAGAAAGCTAAGGAGACCCCGTTGAGAAATGAGGACCAATGGCTGGCACCTTCCTCCACAAGGGATGAGAGAATAGGGAGTGGGATAAAAGGCCAAGAGTGTTTATTTCCTATATCAGTAGAGATTCTATCTGGCTTCATATAACAGGAAAACTCCCAAACGATAGTAATTTAAATAACTTAGGTCTTTAATACTCTCTTCAGTAAAAGAATTCTAGAGTTGGAGAGTCCACCATCCCTAGAATGTAGTTCTTGTCCTCATGGTTCAATATAGCTGCTGGTACTCCAGCCATTACAGCCACATTCCAGACAGCAAAATATGGAAGAGAATGAAGAGAAGAAGAGCATGCCTAGGAGTTTCATGTATTATTTCCATATATATTTGGGCAGAACCTAGTCACAGGGCCACTCCATATGTATCTGTTAGCTATTGCTACATAAGAACCACAAAATTTCCATGTCATACAACACTAAACACATATCTGCAGGTTGGCTAGGGTTCAGTTCATCCATGCTGGTCTCAGACAGGCAGTTCTGCTTCAGGTTACAATGGCTGGGCTGATTCCATTTCTCACTGCAGGTCTGTGTTTCAGTTGAGTGACTGTCCCATGTGCCTTTCATCTTCCTTGGGTTGATGGGCTAGCCACATCTGTTCCTCATGGCCCAAAGAGACACCAAGGAGCAGACAGAAATAGGTGAGGCCTCTTAAGGTCTAGACTCAAAACTGGCACACTGCCACATCTGTTCACACGCTATTAGCCAAAGCACAGATGCATTACCAAGCCCCAAGTCAAGGGCAAGAAGTACAATCCACCCATGCTGAGGACACAACAAGGGTGTGGTTCACGGGGGGCGGGGGCGGGGCATAAAGAAGTGAAGCCGGGTCAATCTACCATACTTTGCAGCAAGGGAACCAAGAAACGTCATGCTTTGGCTGGGTGGCAACAAGCCTGGCTAAAGTCAGAGATATTACTAAAAAAGGGAAGAATAGAAATTCGAAGGCAGTTACCAGTTTCTCCCCTACACTCCCTCACATTTTACCAACTTTATAAAATATCAGTACTGGCCTAGTGCAAGTTCTCTGTCATTCTTGCCCTCACCTCAAGGCTGTGTATAGAAATAAGCACTCACAAGTAGGCCAAAAAAAAAAAAAAAAAAAAAAAAAAGGTTCTCAGTGAGATTGTCATGGGCCTGTGCTTACCAGTGCTCTCCACTTTTGAGTAGGTGAGACAGAGTGATTTTTTTTAAATATGTTTTATCTCAAAGCCCTAAGCCCGGAAAGATGAAATTCATGCAATCTTAGGAGGTAAGACCCAGACTTCTCTCTGTGCATCTTTCCTGAACACCGGCAGTGAGTGCCACATGATGGAGCTGGCTGGAAGCCTGGAGGCAAATCATGCAAGTGAATATACCACATAATTGCAGAATGCCTCTGCCTCTGTTTCCTGATTGAAAGGAGTAGGCAAGAGGAATCAAGTTATGAAATAAAAATACCTGGGCTATCCTGAGTCCCCTGAGCCCACATCCAAGACCCCACATACCCCAGCATCCCCCCTGGACTCCCAGACTTCGCCATGATCCAGCAAATCCCATGACAAATCCTGGGAAAAGAGTCACCAGTGAGACTGGAGTATCAGACTGGTGACTCTTCTTCTAAAAATAAAAAATTAACTCTTAAGTTTCCCCTATTTCTCCTTATCCCCAATTAAGGAAAAACATATTTAGAAGGTTTATAAAAACATAATAGAGCATTTCTAACTGAAATTCCATGGTACCTGGGATCTGCTTTGAAATACTCTAAGGAAACAGAGTTTCAGTGTGGGGAGACGGATCATGAAATAAACTTGGACATGAGTCGGTAATTGTTGAAAGTGTGTGATGTGGACATAGGAGTTCATTATTCTGTTCTCTCCAACTTTATGTATACCTGAAATTTTTCAAGATAAAGAGTTAAACACAACACACACACACAATGATCAAAGGAATCTCAGGAAGGAGATAGAAGATGATGAGTCAGCACCAAGCTCTGATCCCACAGAGTGCACTTCTTGCCCTTTCAGGAGCACTGTTGCTGGGAAGAAAAGACATTACACTGAGTTTAGTGTTCACAGTGCTGTGCACCTGCCAAAGTACAGTTTTAAGGCCAGTCCTGAATGTATTATATGGAGCTCTTATTATCATAGACTTTTCCCAGCCTGGAGCTTGACTGCAGGCTGGACACCTGTGCACTTGGCATGTGGATTTCAGCATCAGCTTGTGAGGGCATTTCTTTCCCGGTGAGGATAGCCTAGATCATCTCTGTAGCCTTTCATCACTGAAGCTGAAGATGGAGGTAGAGCATGAGTATGTTGTGCTCATTTGAGGAGGACAGAGTCAAGCCTCTGGGTTGACCTGATCAGACAGCAGAGAACATGACACCGAACCCTAGGGCCCCATCTCTGAGTAAGGAACATGAGGGCTCCACCCACTCAAAAGGAGAGAAATGGCATTTCTTTGTTATTTAGAAATAGGTTTTCCTTCTACTATAATTTGAGTTCCTTAAGATTTGAGACCATTTTATTCCATTTTGCCTGGGGCCTAGCACAATACAGGAACTACATAAAATGTTTGCTAAATTGAAATATAGTTGAAGACTGACAAAATGATCATGAAAACATACACAATGTTTTAACTTGTCCAGTCTTTCTGTTCAGATCTCAGATCTACTCAGATTCTCTTTCTCTTTTTCTTCCTTCTTTCTCCTACTCCCATCTCTCTCTCTCCCCCCATGAGGGTGATTAATAATTCAGCAAATAGTGTATTCTGATGGTTAAAAATATAATAATTGATATTTGTTTCTGCAGCAGCACAGTATCTCGTTTTCCCAGGAGGGCAGTTTCCCATGGCTGTTCCAGGTTTTGCACAACAAAATTGATCAATCTGGGGGATACCTATAAGGCTGTTTATTAAGAAATAAAGATGATGGTTAATGGCTTTGTAAGAGACACAATACTATAATCATGTTTTAAACACTGACATTTATTTAGGGTTTTGTGAACTCATACATTATTAGGATAAATTCTAATTTATATCAGTACATAATAGGCAAATATATAATACAATAAATTGCATTTTTGTACATAAATACAAAATTTGAGGTAGGGCCTCAAGAATAATGACTTCTTAAATGAATAATGTGCAGTATATAATATGTAATCTATAAGATATATATATATATGATGCATCATTTGTAACATAATATATTTTCTTCATGTATAGTTAATGAAAAAATATAAGGACCTGATTAGGGAACATGTATTTATTCATGGGCAACAGTACCCACAAAAGATGCCTGCATTTAGGACATTAGCCAAGTACACAATGTAAGAACTAACGTATTCCTTTACAGGTCCATAATAAAGTGCAAAAAAACACGAACAAATGAGAGACAAAACAGTTTTTAGTCAATTACTAAAATACACCTATAAGGCAAATGGTTACCTGAAGATGTATTTAATCCATGGCAGGCAAGTCAAACCACTGCTTGCTTTTCAGAGGTGATGAATACCCAATCTGAAAACACTTTCTCTTTGGCTGCAGGCTGCTCAGAGGTGACCTGAGCAAAGACCACATTTCAAAACTACTTGGCCTTTCTGGGCAATTAAAGCAAAATCTGGAAAAGATAGGAAGCTTCACTTTCACAAATCCTAGGGCCACTTTGTGGAGAAATGAGTATCAAGGCAGAATCACCCACACCTTTGCTCCCAGCCTGGAAGTTTTCTGCTTGATACCCAGTGTGAAAGAGAAGGAAATGCTCCTCTGTTGGCCTTGGCCTTTTGGTCCTGCAAAACACCCTGCCACACAGCACGTCCTCTCTTGAGTCATCTGCCTCAAAGAAGCATGTCCCAACTCAAATCCAGGTGCAACAACAGTAGTATGATCTTGCCATCTCATCTTACATTGAGCAACAGTTATTGTGCTAGCCTCTGGGAAGAGGACAATGACCTATAGCCAAGGGAACAAAGAGAAAAGAAAATCTTACTTTTAGGCATGGGAAAACCATGCTGACAGCAAAGGTGGACAGGAAGCACTGAGAGAAACGTAGATGAGGAAACAAGAGCTTAATTAAGGGAAAACTCAACTCCAATGCAACATTACCATAAAAACAACCCAAGTCCTATCCATTTAAAGGTCATCGTGTTAAACTCTTTTTAAAGTGCTGCTTACTGAAATACAAGTTGATTACATTTCTTACATATTAAAAACACATTGCAAATTTCAAAGACATTGAGGTCATCATGATTTTGCGTTGACCACAGACCTCATGCAATACATAAATATAAAGGAAAAAGAAACAATAAAACAGAACTAGACACATTTGTACCTGATAAGCACAGTCCTAAAGATAATAAAAGTTACTAATATGCAAGACATTTGCATAAGAAGTCACAACACCGATTGTTAAGAAATATACATTTTTTCTCCTCTAAGGATATGACAGGATTACTGTTTTTCACATATGGCTTTTTTTCTCTGAATGAGTTTCTGGCATTTGTTGGTGTTATGAAATCATCTCACAAGTAGAAAATGCTCCACCATTCTACACAGTGAACCAATGAAAGTCTTTCCTCAGCTACTTGGTTTTTTCCCCACTTTCAAGGGAAATTTTCAGGTGCCAGTTTCTAGCAATGTTATTCATTTTATTTTTATCCATTTATTTTTTTCTCCCTATTGACTGTACATTTTAATATCATGGAAACAATCCATTAGACAAGCTAAATTTACAAGGTAACCAATTCCAGGTAAATTTGGAATCTTTCACCTAAGCATGTCCCTTTAAACAAAGGGAAAAAAATCTTGGAAATTATAGTGAAGTGGGGTTGGGGGGAAACAGCTGCTCAGGGAGCAGCTACTGCATCTTACCTGGACAAATCATAACACAAATGTAAATGCCCCCAAATCCAAAACACGCAGCTAGTGACAAGGTCTCCATTCTCACAATTAAGTTAACTTTCAGTTTGTACAAAACAAACCTGGCAGCATCTGTGGGAGCCCCCCACCCCCACCTTCTTTTCATCACAAAAGCAATAATTAGCAGAAATTGGGTTGGTGTCCAGCATCAGACTCGAGTTTTAGCCAAGAGGCAACAGGAGAGCCAAAAAACATTCATCCTGACACAAACATACCAGTCCCATGAGAGAATGCTAATTGATTTAAGCTCTTTTTCTCAACCTTCAAATTGGAAAGCCTGCAGATAATTTCCAGGCCTAAGTTATTCCTCCGGGCTCCTCTCACTCTACCAGGTATCAGTTGGAGAGGCTCATTTTTGGTACCATTGTGCAACATCTGCTGCACTAATTGGGGGCTTCTCATCAATATGGCTTTCTTAGAGAAACCTGTGTTCATGGCAGAGAGGTGAGGCCACAGCTCAGCTTCCTAAAGCTAAGTTTAGGGGAAGCTCAGGGTTTAGTCTCTGTGATAGACTCAAGCAAGTTCGAGCTTTAGGAGACAAGGGGGGGAAGGATGAGAAGGAGAGGGGAGAACAAATATACACTGCAGACAAAAGACATGAAAATCTAAAGTTCAAAACCCATCTTTGTTTCCTTTTCTAAAACCTTTCACAAGCTACTCTTAAAAACTGGAAGTTCATATTGATGTTGGCAAATGGCAATGATACTTGCCCTAGAAAAGGGAGAGCTCAGTAAAATGAGTTGAGACTTTTTTTAACAAATGAAATCTTTTAAAAAAAAATCTACATTAAAGTCTGTTGTTGGGTTTCATTGCTGTTAAACAAGATGAAAATGTCACAACAATATACAAGATTTGAACTGAAAACTTTGCCTGAGACCCTGTACTATGAAGATAAATGAAGAAAATGATTGAAATGATCTCCCCTAAAGGAAACAATTTTAGGTTTAGATATTATTACTGTAAGGGAAAATAAAATTCCCAGACTACACTATACTAAACTCACCATCTCTACAGAATTCATAAGATATTTATAAGGACAGAAAACACCACGACAAGTTCACACTACATGAACACATGTCACATTTTTAAAATTTCATATATGCATGTTCAGGATACAAGAAGATAATAAAGTTTACACTTCGCCAATTTCTGCAGACATATGATCCGCTCTCATTAGAGTGCAGTTAAAATGAGTACTGTGAATAGGGAACTCTTAAAATTGAATCGGCTAAATGGAGTCTTAAAAGCTATAGTCTTAATTGGCTTACTCACTACTTACCTAAGCTGTATTTATCAGAAAGTTCTAAAATACCATGTCCTAAAATGTACTACCAGTGCAGTGAATATTTTGGTTGCTTTCTATTAAACTCTCCATTTCTTAGATTTCTCTATGACCACAATTGGCATTTACTGTGAATGAAAAAGAGTAAAAATTAAGAAGTTATCTGTTTTTTAAGAGCATGTGTCCTATATATATAATACGTAGACAGAACCAGGGTAAGTCTTGTTTTCCCAGAGGTCAAAAGACAAGATGTCTACAGCTTACAGAAAGACATTTAGAGAAGAAACACAGGATCTTGACATTGAACCATGGTGCTAAATATCATGTAGAAACGAGCATGGAGCTCTACTATGAACGTACAAAATGGGGCACAACTTATATGATGGCTTCTTGGGCAGAGGTGGAGGAAATTACCAAAAGAACTCACAAATGTGGTTATTTAAAAAAAAAAAAAAGACAGTTGAGGGAAGAAAACTGATAGTTCAATCAAAGTCACAATGTGCAGACTGTAGCATCTGAGTTAGTGGTAACTGGAGATTGCTGATCCAAATGAAGGAAACAGATCCCCAGTGGTGACTGGAAATATAAACTTAACCACCTCAGTGGTGTCCAAATTGAATGGTCTTGTCTTACATCCAAAACATTTTCTGACCACTGCTGACTCTCTGAAAAGAAAAACCTGTCTTGAACTTTGTGTGTCTGAACAAGATCACTACATTGCTCAGTTCTGTTCAAGTCCAAATTAAGTCTTGTAATTCAGCCATTCTGTATATGCCTTACTGGCACCCCCCATGCCATCACACAGTGGATACCTCTCTATTGACCAAACCACACACACCTACGAGTGCTCACCTAACTGATCCTCCTCTGCAGGGTAAAACGTGTGGTCAGGGGACCAACCTGACCAGAAACAGTCACCAGGGGCACAGGCAAACAGCGCTTCAGGTGGTCTGTGTAGCTCTTTACTACACCATGTGACACTATGCCTACTTTTCTACATAATCACTCTCATGTGTGGATGTGAACCAAGATGTAGGAAGAAAGATGAAGAAAAATGGGAGGAGAGCTATGGAAAACATTAGGAGGAGGCAGAGAGGAAAAACAGGATCAAATCTGGACCATCCCACACCACTGGACTAGCACTGAGTGCCCAGTTCCAAATCCTTCACTGGCAGTTTGAGTCCCAAGGAAGAGGTTCCCAAGGGGTCGATCATGTTCTTGTAACGCTCCCCACGGTGTTGAGCTAAGAATGGGCCCCAGTCCGGCTGTGGTGAGCACACCAACTTCAGCCTCTGCAAAGAAGCCAAAGACAGACATGGTCACAGAAGTAATGCACCTTCCCCACCTGGGGAGGACCCACCCATCCCCAAACTGCTTATGACCACTTTGACCAGAGTTCTTGCTTGAGCCAAGAGGCCCTCTATGAAGAGAGGCAGTTAGGAAGATAAGCGTTCATTAATTAATTAGGTCAGAGACATTAAAGAGGACACTTAGTTTGGTTCACTTGAAATTATTTACATCACCCTGCAAGCAATATTGCAATTGCTCTGTGTTTGCCTTGCACAAGATTAATAGAGGATAAAGGGCCCAGATTTTAATTATACATTTTTTCCCTCCAAATGAAGAGAATCCACAAGCTTCTCTCTTCACTGCCAAACACAGTCTGCAAAAGACATGTGCTTGATTACTTTTGTTCTGTAGTCTCAACAGTGGATTGCTACATCTAAATAATTGGATTTTGTTTAGCATATTTCCCAGAAGGATATAAATGACCAGAGGAAAAAAAAAATCCAACCCCAAAGATACATCACCAAGAGTGAGCAAAGATTTTAATTATCTGTTGACAAAATACACGCTTCTGACTTGGTTCAGCAGTGTAGGTTCTTGCAGGCAAGCTAAAAATAATAGGAATGTCTCTAATCCTTCAGCTGAAATTTTTATGGAAAACAGAACTTGACTGGAACATTTTCTAGAAAAAGGAAAGAAAACATATTTCTGACTAAGAGGGAACAATTATATGTTTATTACCTTTTAAAGTGAAGCTGGTACTTACAGCTGTTAGTTTAATCTCTCCTTAATCATCAGTTTGCAACCTTTGTGTCCCAAATCCACCGTAATAAATTTATATAGCCAACTCAATCAGTTTAGAGATTTTTAGCCTAAGACAAAAGTGGCAGAGGCCAAACCAGGTTCTATTCAGAGGGAAAGAGATTTCTGGGTCAGTTGGTGGGGAGGCTTATGTGGGGCAGGAGTGAACCATCTCTGGAAGCCCATGGGGCCAGTCACTTACCTCATTTACCTCAAGGGAATAACAGAATTTCCTGAGGTTGGAAACTAGAATACAGCTGCAGTAAAAAGATTCCTATACCTCCTTTTGCTAATTCTGTCTCCACCGTTAGTCCAATGAAGACAAAAGCTACCTCCCCACCCAGTGGACTTTTGCGTTGTGCACATACCACATGCCTGATTCCCATCCTCTGTCTCCCCTCCAGAGCCTCAATGGGATAACCCAGAGGCCTGCTCCTTCTTCATTCCTTTTTCAACCCATCAGACCAACAGCAAATGCCAAACTGTTCTTCTCTGCCTTCTATCACCTGAATCTAGTCCAGTGCTTCACTAACGGGGGAGCTTGTTAAACTGTAGATTCCAGGGTCCCATTTCCCCAAGACTCTGGTTCAGTAGGAGTCTTCTGCCTGGATTCTGATCATGTGCATTTCCAACAAGTTCTCAGGTGAGAAGGATGCTGCTGGTCTCTGGAGCAAACCCTAAGTAGCCCTGATTTAGTCCAAAATGCCAGATTCCTGGATCCTCAAGACCGAGGCAGGGCTGAGTGATTCCTAGCACACCTGAGCAAGCGACTCCTCATAAATAACAAAAGCCTGACCACACTTCACTGGTGGCACAAGAGGCAGTTCCCTTCCCATTCACTCAGGAGTGACAGTGGGGATTCTTCACACTAGAGATGGGAATTGGGTCCAGCAAGGGATCAATTGACAAAGAAAGACAAGTCTCACCTCATACCAGCCAGGTCCTGAAATTCTCACTACATTCTATGGGAACAGTGACATTTTAATCAGCTGAGACCCTCAACCATCCCTAACAGAGGCACAACAGGAGGGGGTAGTGATTTTAAGTTTAATGGTAATAGATGTTTGGGAAGAAGGCTTAGACAGAGAGGAGCATCAGGGAAGGGGGAATCTGATGTGTGGTTAAAAACAAAACACTGAGATTTAAGCTGTGGATGAGGGAAAAGGAGGAGGAAACTCCAGGAAAGAGGAGACCCTCCGATCATTTATTCCCCAGAGCTGTCACCACACTGAGGACTAGCATAATAACAGTTCTGCTTGCAGATTGGCTGAGCCCTTCCATTAGAGGAATCATACATAATAAAAATGGGTTTAACAGAAACAGTGGCAACTGTAATCGCTTCATCACCAAGTCTCCCTCTTGAATAAGTTTACCGAATCTTTTGTTTTTTAACATGCAGAGCTTTTATGGGCTTTCCCTTGGGAGGAATTGGGAGGGAAAGAAGTAGACAAAATTACCTCAATAAATCTTCCAGGGGCCAGATGCATTTTTATCACAAACATAATCGGGATCCAGATGACGGAACAGGCGAGCATTAGCCATCCGAGCACCATGGACCAGTTAGGATAGCGGT
Source organism: Pongo pygmaeus (assembly GCF_028885625.2). NCBI lineage: Eukaryota > Metazoa > Chordata > Mammalia > Primates > Hominidae > Pongo > Pongo pygmaeus. The sequence continues at coordinate 46,848,784 of NC_072382.2, forward strand.
AAGAGCCATAGGTCATGGGCTCCCACTGGTAAAAGCTGAAACAAAGGATAAACTGGAAAGATAAAAGTGACACACGTTAGGGTGGTGGTGTGAATTATTCAAGCACTCAACACTATTAAACCCCTGTTATGAGTTTGATGTTTTCGTCTCTATTATTTTATACCCACGAAAGAGTAGTATTATTAATCCATTTTTCAGATGAAGAAACTAAATTTCAAAGAGATGGAAATTATATATTCTGAGCTGCTGACTCTGCATTTGCCAAACCATGGGAGTGGAGTAATATGTGTGCATGTGTATACAGACAGACAGAGAAGACAAGTTTAAAGGATATATACCAAGGTGACAAGTAGGCAGAGGTGGGCAGGGGTGATAGTGGGTGTTTTTAAGTAGGAGCTGTCTGTACTTACTTTTCCTTTTTCTTTTTGAGACAGAGTCTCACTCTGTCACCCAGGTTGGAGTGCAATGGTGTGATCACGGCTACTGCAACCTGCCCCTCCCAGGTTCAAGCGATTCTCCTGCCCCAGCCTCCCAAATAGCTGGGATTACAGGCATATGCCGCCACACCCAGCTAATTTTTGTATTTTTAGTAGAGACGGGATTTACCATGTTGGCCAGGCTGATCTCAAACTCCTGATCTCAGGTGATCTGCCCACCTCGGCCTCCTAAAGTATTGAGATTACAGGTGTGAGCCACCGCGCCCAGCCTGTATTTTCTATAATGGGTAATAATCAAGCTTTTGTTATAAGAAAGAAACCGAGGCCAGGTGCAATGGCTCACACCTGTAATCCCAGCACTTAGGGAGGCTGAGGCGGTGGATCACCTGAGGTCAGGAGTTTGAGACCAGCCTAGCCAACATGGTCAAACCCCATCTTGACTAAAAATATAAAAATTAGCCAGGCATGGTGGCACGCGCCTGTAATCTCAGCTACTTGGGAGGCTGAGGCAGGAAAATTGCTTGAACCTGGGAGGCAGAGGCTGCAGTGAGCCGAGATCATGCCACTGCACCCCAGCCTGGGCAATAGGGCGCGTCTTGGTCTCAAGAAAAAGGGAAGGGCATAGGAGGGGAGGGGGAGAGGAGAGGAGGGGAGAGGGCAAGAGGGGTGGGGGGTGGAGGGAAGGGAATGGCAGGGGAGGGGAAACCCATTAGGTTTATGTATTCTTACTTTTAAAAAATTGAATCTACTTTGCTTTCTTCTGGAATGAGGAATGGCCCACATCCAGGAGCTGCCTCTAATGCTGGCTGAGTAAGACCCAGAGTAGTCCCCAGGCAGTGACTGAGCTGGAAGCTTGGTCCTATAATAAGCTGTGGGACAAACAGAAGGGATGCACAGCTCCCCTTAAATGACTCAATGAGAACAGGCGTCATCACCAAGTGGTGAGCCGTGAGCCCAGAGACCAGCAGGCTAATCTTGGCCCAACCACTAATTAGCTGAGGGACCTTTATGTCCCAGACTTCCCTGCTATAAAATGGATATATCTCACTCTGTGTATACCACACAGGGGTCTTCTGGAAATGATAGTTTGGTATTTACCCATGAGTCCCCCCCTTGATTTTAAGAGAGGTCATGATGTGTTTTCTGCCCATTGACTCCTATCACTGCACACACGGGCTAGCAACAGCCGTGAGAACCCTCTGAAGACTTGGCCAGTGCAGCTAAAGAGAAAGAAAGGAATTCAAGTGCTGAAAATAGAGGCATCTTTAAAAAGTGGAGCCAAGGTTCTAACTTCTCTACTCAAGCCTTTGGGGGAAAATTTCCCTGAAAAGTGTATGGCTCCCTGTATTCACCCTGCCTGTAGCAACATCAGCCTAGAATAATGTACCCATGTAAGTCCTCTCCTCCTCTCCCCACCCCTCTCTTCCTAACTTAAACAACAAAATAACTGCCCAAAAGTGACTGGAAGGAATTTTACCAGGAAAGATAATGTATGAAAGTGTTTTAGAAAAGTGTGAAGTGCTAGATGGATGTAAGGCATCTGTATTATTGCCACAAAGCCCAGGCAGCTGGGGCAAGTGATTATTTCAGTACAACAATAATTCAATATATTGATTCAAAGCAACATGAGCCCAAAGACAACTGCTGGAAAAAAGTCTTCTATGGAAAGAGATGTCTACTCTAGGCCCCTTTTTAAACATTTGTCCCTAGAGTTATAAGCTTTATTAACCAGAGTATTGGAAGTATGGCCTAATGTAATTATGGTAAGCTGCTCCATTTCATTTACTATATAAATAGCAATACATCTGCTTATGTGCATGCATAACTCAGTAACGTGATCCAACTATGTATACAATAATTGCATGGAGAATATTTATAGCTCTATAAATCCATGAAGGCATATATAAAAATGATCAATTTCATTTTAGGGGCTCCAGAGTAATTTAAACCCATAATCTTAGCCTATTGCAGCACACCACAAATATCCATTTTATAGAAGCGCAAATGGCAAAAAATAAGTGTTGGGCTTGGTCCTCCGACACTCATTTCCAGTTGCACAAATATCATATCGAATTTACCTGTGCAAATTTGTCCTTTGCCATAAATTTCCCTCTGCCAAGTTAACTTTGATGAAACCCTGTCCTTGGCTGGGACTGGCCATGATAGGTAATAATTTAGCCACTGAGTCAGGTACGCCCTGACCTTTTTGTGACGGCAGCCAAAGAAAGTGCTGGAGGGAGACTCATCAGTTGACAATGATGATGGAATTGACCCCTTCTCATTGTCCCTAGTTCCCAGCCAACACAGAAGGGGAATCTGGTTCAGGATGTTTTCTGGGACCTCTCCACAACTTTCTGGCATAAGATTTATATTAGTAACTAAGTAAAGCACAACATAGTTGAGGAACTTTCTCAAAAAACAGCAAGTCCGTAAAATTCCTCTTCTCTGACATTCTGCTCACAAAAATGATTAGAACTATTTTAATCCAAACTGGCCAAACTCAAAGATGAAAGTACTAGGTTTTTAGAAATAATATATAGGTATTGGCTTGAAGCTTAGACAGTCCTGGATTCAATTCTTGGCTTTGTCACCTCCAAATCTAGTGGCCTTGGGCAAGTTCCTTGACCTTGCCAAGCCTCAGTGCACACATGTGTGAAATGAGAGAGGAATCACCCAGCAGGCAAAGTGGTCCTAAGCTTTAGAAACAATGCTTATAAAGTGTCTGCCTAATATAGACCACAACAAATAGCAGCGCTGATTATTACTATGTGAGATGTTGTTCCAGAGTATAATAAAATCCTCTGAAGCACAGTATCTTTTGGGGTGGGAAGAAAAGCAAGAGAGAATCTAGAACATGTTCTAACTTTGATTTTAGCCAAGCATAAATCATGAGTGGTAGGACCCAGGGAAGAGGGCAAGCGCAGTAGAGATGGGAACACCGGAGGCCTGCGAGTCTGTCTGTTCGCAGATGTTCTCTTCCCACCGATTAGGTAAATTCAAGTTCTTCATATACATTCCAGTCCTGAATTCAAGAGATAGAAAGCCTACCCTTTTCAACTCCTATGCCCCAAATCTGGTGGGACTTTTCAGACAAATTGCAGACTCTAAAATATAGGTACAGATGTCAGCCTCAGTATGATGTTCGCATCAACGCAGAGGGAGATCAATGCTGAACGATTTTTCTGTCTACATTTCTAGCTTTTCAGAAAGAAATTGAGATGTTTTGATTAAAACTCATTTATGAAGGAAGGGGAGAGAGGGAGGGAAGGAAAGAAGAAAGAAAGAAAAAAATGCATTCCCTTTGCAATTATGCTTTCATCCTGTCTTGCTTTCCTTTAGCGAAACTGGGACCACGTGTTAATAGTAAAACAAAGGTCTTAATCTGGTTTCTAGTGCCACCTACTGGATCCAGTGGGAATTACAGCCAACATCCTCCAGCGTTCCCAAAATTACACCTGTACAAGCCACAGAGGAGGATGGGGAAAAATCTCTGTCAATTGCTGTGTTTGCAGTGTGAAGTGGGGCAAAGCTGGCAGCTTATAGCACAATAACAAAGGTGACAAAATGAGAATGTAAGTCCCTGAACTGCAGATTTTCTGAAATGTGAAAGGCTCTGATCTTTAAGAAGGTGAATGTCAGATGATCCCAAAATGTCATCATCCCACTTGAAGATGACAAAGTAGTTCTCAAAAGCAATAAAAATTAGCATAAAAGTTTAATGCTATATTAGTTGTAGAGCAGCTGTGTTGAACAGTGATTAAGAGCATGAATTCTAGAGCCAGACCGCCTAAGTTCAAATCCAAGCTGTTGATAATTATTAGATGTACAAGGCAAGGCAAGTCACACCAACTCTGGGCTTCCGTTTCCTCATCTGTAAAGTGGAGATAATTATAATGCCAATCTTGAGGAGCTGCTGTGAGGGAGAGATGAGGCTATACATAGGGAGCACTGTGAACAAAGCCTACAGCATGGTTAGCACGTGGAAAACGTGACTGTGATTGTAATCCATTATTAGTACATAAAGCAGACTGATATAATGGGAAATGTGCCATAGGGGTTCTCCAAAGACCTGTGCATGAGTCCCAGCTCTGCACCTGACCTGCTAAGCACCTTTAGGCAAGTCTTTTCAACTCTCTGAACTTCAGTTTTCTCATTTGGAAGACAGACCAGCACCCAACCTACCAGCTCCCAGGCTTACACGCAGGCACGCACTGTTCAAATGTAAAACACCACATACGTATGCAAGGTGCTATCTGCACAAGAAAACATGCAAAATCCTTACAGTTAAAATGGTTGGGGTTACAAATGCCCAGCAGACTTTCCAGAAGATGTTAGGCTGGAATCCAATCATCATCTCTATATCTTCACAGAATCGTTGCAAGCCTGCAAATAGACAAGCAGAGAACAGGTATAAGGCACAGTAGCAGGAAGGTGAGGTGGGGGCAGGGCAGGCACTAGAGCCCCTCACTCAAGCACCATTGGCTAGGGCTGGCCCCAGCCCGGTATCAACATGACCTCTATTAAGCAGGGAACCATCAGATAAATGACTCGCTGCCAGGAAGATTAAGGCAAATTGAACACTTAAATAGATATTAAATATGCTCTGTGGTGATGTTCAAAAATGTCAGCCCACGGTGACATCTAAAAAGCTTAGTTCCAGCCTGGCCCAGGCTCTCAGCATTGCCACAACCTGACATCTCACATGTGCAGCTGTTTTCTGAGGTGCTTAGTGACAACTCTGGCAAAACCAGTGAAGATTGTGGTCAATAAGCAGAGCATATTCTGAAAGCCTTGGAATTTAGAGAGAAAATCACTGCACACTGGCTTTTATCCCCCACCCTCCCAAGGACACTCTTCCAATGAGTCATTTATCTTTGTGCCATGCAAGATGATAATCGCACACAAAAACCAACGTAAATTCCAAGTGTCCATCACCCACTTTGTTGGAACTCAAAGGACTGCTGTCTTCTTTGTCATTCATCAACCTCACTAAAGTAAAAACAGAGGAGAGATGATTACTCTCATGGCCCTAGACAACCGCCATCCCTGCACCCTCTTGGTTTAGGAAGGTTTTTAAAACCACTCCTCAAAAGAAAAAGGCATTGACAAATATTTTAGAACTGGGCAGTTTCTTGCATTCTTTTCCGACCTCATCAGAAGTGTGGCCTTCCCGGAACTGTGGAACTAAGATGTTGAATGGACCTGTACGGTCTCCAAGTTCAAGCTCCTTCATAGTCAGCAGCTCTGATTTCAATATGGCCTCAGCTTAAAAACTCATCATTCCGGCCGGGCGCGGTGGCTCACGCCTGTAATCCCAGCACTTTGGGAGGCCGAGGTGGGCGGATCACGAGGTCAGGAGATCGAGACCATTCTGTCTAACACGGTGAAACCCCGTCTTTACTAAAAATACAAAAACGCTGGGCGTCGTGGCGGGCCCCTATAGTCCCAGCTACTCGGGAGGCCGAGGCAGGAGAATGGCGTGAACCCGGGAGACGGAGCTTGTAGTGAGCCGAGATCGCGCCACTGCACTCCAGCCTGGGCGACAGAGCGAGACTCCGTCTCAAAAAAAAACCTCATCATTCCTTCATCCTCCATCATTTTCGTGAAAAGTGGGTACCTGCAGGTCAAGAGGGACTTACCAACATGTCCTCCCATCAAGAATACTCCTTGCGCATTTTCAGGCCTTCTTTCTAGACCTTGGTCCCTTGCTCCTCCTGTTCTCAGGATTTCCCAGCCTCCTCAGATTTCTGGGTCTTTTGCCCTGAGCTCCACGAAAGCAGATGAATTCAGTCTCTGGGTGTTCCTCTTCCTGCCTTCACTGGCCACCTCTCCCCCTTCTGCCATCACCTCCCTGGCCACCACCTGTCTGATCAGTGTCCCCCACCACCCCCACCTCAGTCCCCACTTATCCTTCCTGGTCCTGTATTTTCAGTGCCTGCCTTCTGCTACTTGGAAGTGGGGAAGGATGGATGTGATGAGAGAAGACAATCTCTTGCTGGGCTAGAAAACAGAGACTGGAGTTTTCCTTCTGCAGAATGGAATAGTTCAATTCAGACCCTTAAAAAATGGCCCCGCTGGGCCGGGCCTGGTGGCTCTAGCCTGTAATCCCAGCATTTTGGGAGGCGGAGGCGGGTGGATCACTTGAGAGCAGGAGTTCGAGATCAGCCTGGCCAACTTGGTGAAACCCCATCTCTACTCCCCAGTAGCTGGGACTACAGGCGCCCGCCACGATGCCCAGCGTTTTTGTATTTTTAGTAGAGACGGGGTTTCACCATGTTAGACAGGATGGTCTCGATCTCCTGACCTCGTGATCCACCCACCTCAGCCTCCCAAAGTGCTGGGATTACAGGCGTGAGCCACCGCGCCCGGCCGGAATGATGAGTTTTTAAGCTGAGGCCATATTGAAATCAGCTGGGCTGGGCATGGTGATGCATGCCTGTAATCCCAGCTATTTGGGAGCCCGAGGCAGGAGAATCGTTTGAACCCGGGAGGCGGAGGTTGCAGTGAGCCAAGATCGCACCATTGCACTCCAGTCTGGGCAACCAGAGCAAAACTCTGTCTCAAAAAAAAAAAAAGAAAAAGAAAAAAATGGCCCTACTAATGTTCTATATCTTGATTTGGGTGCTGGTTACATTGGGGTGAAAATTCATTGAGCTGCACGCTGTTGTGCAGAAAAGGGAACCCTAGTACACTGTTGGTAGGAATGTAAATTAGTACAGCCACTATGGAAAACATTATGGATGTTCCTCTGAAAACTAAAAATAGCATTACCATATGATCCAACAATCCAACTACTGGGTGTATATCCAAAGGATGTGACATCAGTATGTCTAAAAGATATCTGCGCTCATGTTTATTGCAGCATCAGTGGAATCAACATAAGTGTGCATCAACTGATGCATGGATAAAGATGTGGTGTACATACACAATGGTGTACCATTCAGCCTTTTAAAAGAGAGGAAATGATGTCATAAGTGATAACATGGATGAACCTGGAGGACATTATGCGAAGTAAAATAAGCCAGGCACAGAAAGACAAACACTGCGTGTTCTCACTTATGTGTGGAATCTAAAAAAAAAATTGAACACATAGAAGGAGACAGCAGAATGGTAGTTACCAGAGGTTGGGGAATGGGGAAAATGGGGAGATGTTGGTCAAGGATACAGTGTTTCACTTAGACAGGAGGAATAAATAATAAGTATTTGAAGTGATAGAAATGTCAATTAGCTTGATTCAATCCTTCCACATTGTATAACACATATTATAGCATCACTTTTGTACCTCGCAAATATATACCACTATAACTTGTCAGTATCTAATAAAAAATACATAAATGAAAAATATATCATGTATGTACATTGTACTTCAATCTTAAAATTAACCCAAAAAACTCCACTCCAGACACCACTACCAAAATAATGGATCCTGAGACCCTTCACAGCCCTCCGTTCCTGACATTTGCTTTTACTTCCTACCAAGCTCAGACTGAGAATGTCAGCCACCCCTCATGGAGAGCAAGTCTTCAGACCCCTGACAACAGCCATCATGGAGGGCCGCCAAGCCTCAGGGCTGCTGTAGAGGAGCCTGTACTGGGAAAAGTATGAGGACTCATCCAAGGCAACTTTTCCCAGCTCACTCTAAAATGCCTTAGGTTGCAGCTGAGCTTCCTGCTCTACTTTAAGGCAAGTCTGACAGCGGTCAGTCACAAACATGGTACAGTGGAAAGAGCACTGGACTGGGAGTTAAGGTCCAAGAGTTGATCCCCAGTTCTGCTACTGACTCACTGTGTGACCTTAGGTGAAACAGTCTTCCTGCCCAAGCTGTTGTTGATTGGGGAGACTGAGCTGAATGAGCTCTTAAGGCTTTTCCGGAGAGGTCAATCCATGACACAAGGACACTCCAGGTTGCTTTCTTGGGTCTACAGGCAAGAACTGAATGCTTTGAGCAGCTGACCCGATCATCTTTGGATTTGTTAGTCTCCTTTAGTTTTTATTATACACCTTCAAATGAGTGGCCTCTGACCACTAGGCCTTCTGAGCATAAGTGAGGGGAGAGAATAAAATAAATAGAAGTCAAAGCTGAGGCCCTCAAAAATATATATAAAGCACCAACAGCAGGCCTCAGTTTTTTTTCTTAAAAAAAAAAAAAAAGAGATTCTAGAAATTTCTATTATTAGCATCAATCCTGTTGCCATGTTGTTCCCCTTCATGAAACCATCCCCAAGAGGTGGTGGCATGTGGCTTGACTGGGGACACCAATATGATAGGGCTCAAGGTTAGACCTAAGGAATACACATAAGCAGCCTCCTGTAAGAGGAGGGGGTCATGGTAAAAGTGCTCAAGCTCCCCAAGAGGGGATAAAGAGCTGGACCCCAAGCTGTAGGAAGGGGTGGATCATGGGTGCTCAGTTTTCAGCAAGAGATAACTTAATGAAGAGGAGCAGTCCCGGGACCAAGAGTGAAAAGGCTTTGGTTCCAGGGCCAGTTTGGACCCTGGAAAGACATTTCCCCTGTCACACAACCCTCCTGCACCGTGCCCATTCCTGAGTCAAGCTCTCCAGTTCCTCCAGCCTCTGCCTCACTCCCAGCACCCAGGCCTTGGCCCACATCCGAGTCCCCACCTGAGTCCTTCACTGAGTCAACAGCTATTTTCATCTTAGGCCTCTGTTTATATGGCTTCCTCTGACTGCTTTCTCATTTCCCCTAATCCACATCCATCTTGCCTTCAAGGCCTAACTCATGATAAAGGAACTGTTCATGGAGCCTTGAGCATGGGCAAGAGGGACTTGCCTGCTGCATGACCTCAAGCCTGGAGGGATAAGAGACCAAGTAGTCAGGTCCCAAAAGGGCTCTGAGCAGCTGATTCTCAAAAATGAGTCTGAATTAGCAGAAAAACAGCAGGGGGAAAAAAAGGTGGTGAACTCATGGCTATTATTTTAGACTCAAACAGATATGAGGCTCAGAAATCAGTCCATGACAAACTGCATACGACCAAAAGATCCTGAACTGAGATGTCAAGGACTTGCTTCAACCAGTTAATCACTTTCCCCCATGCACCTTTGTGGCTTTTGCCTCTCTAAACCACACCTGTGCCCTTGGTCTGGCTATTGTTCATGGGGGCTGCTCTCCCTCCTGGGTGGCCAGGTGTGGTTCCTCTCTGAGCACAGAGATCTGTGTGCTCAGAGAGGAACCATACCTGGTTTAATGCTCTCAAGCTACCATATTGAAATTCATATTTTTTTTTAACAAGGGACTCTATATTTTCATTTAGTACTATGTCCCACAAATTATGTCTCCAGTCTTGTGTATACTTTTGGACAAGTAAATCCCCAAGTTATTCTTTTGTAGTTAATGTGAAGGGCCCTCAGCTTAACACTCCCTAAGTCCCAGTGTTTATTTATTTTATATTATTTTTTCTCTGAGATGCCACCTCCAAGGATTTTCTGACTACTCTGACCCTCCATTATCTCTGGGCAGCAAAAGGGCTCACAGCCAGGGATGCACAGTTAGCACTGTCCTTCTCCTCAGTGTCTTAAGTGTGTGTGTTCTTCCTTGGGAGCTAGTTGGCAAGTTTCATGAATATAGGACATTATCCCATGCTCTCCACATTCTTAAGAGCCCACATGACATACTCACACACATTTACCTGTGTGAGTTATTAATGAGCTAAAGCATTCCTAAAGTTTACTGAGTACCAGCAAATGGAGCTAGGAAACACTGCACCCTGAAATTGGTGGTGTATACCATGACGTTTCAGATAAAAACGTAAGGGAAAATGGAGCTCAGGGAGGGGGCTCATAGAGAAATAAATTAAGCTTGAATTTGTAGATTTCAGGGGGACACTTTATTTTTGTTGTTTTGGGGATTTTTTTTGTACTTTAAAAAATCGTGCTGAGTTCAGCCATAAGGATGGGCAAGAACTGAAAACAGATAGTCCATCAAGCAAAAGCCATTGCCTGCTGTGAATCTAACATTTCCCACAAGAATGTGGAGAGAGGCCATCTGGGGGGTGGGATGTGAAAAAAGTAACTGACTGACATGGAAAACAGATCAAGACCACTCCACATTGAGGTTTGGGAAATACACAATGGAGAGCCAGGCAGTTAGCAAGCAGAAGACCTTGGTAGTGGCTGTTCAATCACATTGTTCCTCCAGCCAAAAGGCCCCTGTACTGGCTCCAGAAAAAATGCAAATCATTTTTTCAAAATGACTCTGCTTAGATAAAAGTCTGCTAAAGGGACCACTTCTACACAAAACTCAGGGAGTTATACTTTTAAACCTGGATACCTCGAAGCCAGCTATTGGCCACTGAGGCATGTTGATTTGAGAACGTCAAACAACTGTTTCAATCTAATAAATAAAACTTGAAAATTGTCCCTACAATATTTCAAATGTTTGGATGATATCCTCTAGAATGTAGAGATTATTAGAAACAAGAAGAAAACACAAATCTCTTCAATTCAGTGGCGTATTTTTTTTAATTCTGGCTATGAAGGTAGTACATCAAGTGAGTCAGGTTCGTTTTAACCCTTCACAGGTTTATGTTCTACTATTTTAAATGAACCCTGCACTGGTTTGGGGCCTCATCATCTCAATAAAGAATACACTGTCTTCTGGGATATAAGTTACAGATTTGTGCAGGTTTTTTTTGTTTTGTTTTGTTTTGTTTTTACCTTAGTCATGTTAGCTTATTTTTCTTCTTGAGATTCACTTCTTAGAATTCCATCCAGATCTAAATCAGAGGCGCACACCCACATCAGACACTGCAGAAGTCAGGTTCAACCTGAGCGCAGCACAGAGTCAACCTGATTCTGGAGGCAAGCCCAACACCAGCACTCTTACTTAGAAACCAGGGGATTCTCTGGGTGGTCCCAAGGAAAATTAAGATAGCCCAGAGACTAAAGCACACAGGATTTATTTTTTCCTTCAGAACAAAGAAAACTATGACTAGATTTGTATGGGGATGGGAGGAAGGCTATTTATTTAATTCCTAAAAACAGAAATATTAAGAGGTTTCTATTTTAATGATGTTTTAAACCATCCTGAACAGCCCTGTTTTATAGGGAAGAACTGTGCAAACGTGCCCTTTGTGGCAATCAGCAGTTAGGGTACAGGTACAAACAGAGGATGTAAATGAGATAGTTACTTGCACTTGGGCCAGTGCTGTAAATAAAGTGCTTTCCTGACTTTACCAACTGATCATCTAGTGACCTCAGCTTACATGTGGACCCATGAGGGGCTGAGTTGCCAAAGAAGGACCTTGGGGGCTTCTTCTTGCCTCTCCTGGCAAGGTCTTTTGTTTCTGGGCACAAAGTTAAGATTCACTGTGGTGGATTTCACTGGGTTTCTACCACTCTCTGCTCAGGTAAAAAACACTGTGAAGCCTCACCCTAACTCCGACAGCAGGTCTTCAATCACTGCAGGATCTAGGCTGTCTTATCAGCCAAAAGTGCCGGCAGCTTGGTCTCTGATCTCACCAGGACAGCTGGCATGCCTGCCCACCTCTCTTGCCAGGAACTAAACTCTCCGTGCAGTGGGAATGTGATCTCTAGTCTGAGACAAATTCCCCTTCTACCAATGCCCAAAATTGACTGCAGGTATCATCCTGTTTCTGGAGTACCAGAAAGTTTCTTTTTTCCACCTTGATTCCCACTCCACCACCTTTATTTTAATGAGTTTTCCAAAAAAACAAGAAGCTGTTAAGCACCTGTTGGGTGGAGGCTAACAATTACACTAAAAATAAGATGCTAATAATGAGGATACCTGGAGGTTAGGATGAGCTTTGCTGGGCCCCCAGTTTAAAGACCAGAGCTCTGCAGATCCCTTTGGCCTAGACCCCTCTTCCTTTGGGCTCCAGATGGTACATTTGTCCCTCGAGCATATCCTGCATTCCAAATAATATCTTGCACTTCCTTTTAGCTTAGAATATGTTGCTGTCTCTTTCGGGATCTGAAGTACAGTTAGATAGTCTGAACTGGAAATGTTCGTCTTCCTGATATTTGCTATGGTGGCCTTATATATATATTAGTGAGGCCTCAGCACAGTTCTGAGCAGGCTTCCAAGCGGAAAGAAGTCAGTAGGGCCTTGAATCAAATAGGACTTTCTTGAACTGACCGACAGTGCATACAAGGACCAGGAGATACCCTTGAAACCCCAAGGACAAACACCTCCACACAAAGGGCAAAGATGGCATCTAACAGCTCACCATTTCTGTTCTTGATAATGTCCCCACTGATATGGCATGCCGGTTGCTATTGTGATAGCAGGAAGGATAAACTGTAAGTCAACTGGAAGTTTATTCCTGGAAAAATCTGAGATTGAGATATTGCATCACAGGCTCCTATGATGCTAATAAAGTTTCCTAAGGATCTGTGGGCTGAGTGGTCTCTGTTCTCACTACAGTACCCAGGGACCAGCTACAAAGTTACCCCTCAATTCAAGCTGCATGGGTATTGAATACCAGGAAATAATTTCATGCCTGCAAAGTAGCCTCCTCCTTCCTGATCTGGCCATTGTTCAAAAGCATTAACTGTTCACATGCCAGATCATACCCAAAGGGGTGTCCAAGTCCTAGGAATTTCTGACACAAAGATTTTTAAGTTTCACCTTCAGCCACCTCTTGTTTCCCTGTTAAATTTGGATCACAGTGGTCTTGAGGCAAGTTTGGAAACAAAAGTGCAGCTGTCTTAGGTTTTCTAAATAGTTGCAATTTAAGCCCTGGATTGTCTTATTAAGTATGGAAAATCTGCTTGCCATGAATGCCTTACCGACACTCAAGCTCTACTTCAGCAACAAGCACAGTGATTTCCTTACCATACACATAAGAGATCCCCACGAGCTCAAAAATGGCAATGATGACAAGGGCATAGGAGGCAGCATAGGTGTCCACAAGCTGAAACATGTAAATTCCACCCTAACAGGAGAGAGAAACAACCAATATCAAATGCGTCCTGAAGCCAGGCTGTCTCTTCCCACGTTTAACAGCCAGTTCTCTCAATCCTAAGAAGAGTCAGGTGCAAACAGCAGTCCATGCATCTCCCTCCTCTCAGTAGCAGTAACCTACACCTGGTCCAGCATGTAAGCTGGAGGCCTTGCTGAGTCAGCAAAGCAGTTCCTCAACAGGCTGCGAGCTAATCAATATAACAAGCACCAAAAAAAGCGATTTAACATCTTATTCTTGAAAGGCAAAGGTCAACGTCTGAAGTAGTATATGTGAAAGCAGCCAGATTGCTTTATTTTCGCTTTAAGCAATTGATCATTTCCACCTATGTATCTGCATTCGATTGACCCTCCGATGACCTTTAGGTGTCTCTGGGTATTTCTCACACCCACATGTATCTCTACCTCAATCTTTAAGTCTCCCTACAATAAATAAGGTGTAGAGACCTTCACATTCCAATCCATTATTTTACAGAAGAAATTACAGCCCTGAGTAGTTAACTTGCTCAAGGCCACAGAGACAACGAAAGCAATATATATACTGAGCGAGCTAACACAATTTACCAAGACACTCGGGACTGGAAGAAACTGAAGTGGCTGTTGACTCATACATGACAGTAATCATCAGAAATTGTACCTGATTGGTAAATAAAGATTTTTATGTATTCTGTTTTCTTTTTCCTAATTTTTTATTTACTTTTTAGAGGCAGGGTCCCATGATGTTGCCCAGGCAAGAGTATAGTGGCTATTCACAGATGCAATCAGAGCACACTGCAACCTTGAACTCCTGGCCTCAAGCAATCCTTCTGCCTCAGCCTCCCGAGTAGCTGGGACTAGAGACATGCGTCACTGCACCTATTTTCTTAAAGTAGGACACACCTGCCTTGTTGGCTCAATAAGGCTACATCTCAATTATGAAGATACTAGAAGCATCACTGGTAGCCAAGATGACATATTTCCCTCTGCAGTCAGAATCCCTAATGAACTGGTGCCGTCTACATGGAAATGGTAGTGATTTGCCTTTGATTATAAGGTCTGAGAGCTAAGGATTGAAGGACAGATAGCTATTGGCCCCCCACCCACCTGCCCCCACCCCAAGCCTGTGCCTAGGAGGCAGCTTACCTGAGTGATCATTGGAAAACCCATGATGAAGAAACAAATGCAGCAGCCCAGAGTAAACACTGGCTTGTGTGTGCGCAAGTACTTGGGAAACTCGTCTGAGATGGAGGTCACTATGGTCTCGATGGTGGCAAACTGGAACCGTGTCAGGAAATGAACATCTGAGTCAAATTGTACCACCCAGAAGGTACCCCCAAGCCCTTTGTATGTCCCATCCAGGAAAGTTGTATTTGTGTTAGGTTTGGTTTTTAGGATGGCATTCCCTCAATGGGTCTAAAAAGCCTCCTTGGGGTCCAACCCACAAGGGCAGCCAAGAGAACCCAAGCAGGATGTGAGCTTTAAAAATTGCACTTTCAACCCCCAGAGACTTGCATTCATATTCACCCATTAGGACAGTTTAAGTTTCACTTTGTATTCATGAGATATAAATTCCTCTCCTCCAGTTTACCTTTCATTTGCTCTTCTTTTTGAGGAAAACCCTCTTTGCACCCAAGGACTAAACTCTGAGCACCTGTCAGCATGATCTGTGGTTGTCTCAGCCCCACAGCAATTTCCCTAAAATTGACTTCACATTATTCTTTATCCAGCCCTACAGAATTTGCTTTGGCAAAATGACACAAAGGCAGGAAGTACACAGGCTAAAAGTTGCCACATAGAACGGAGGGAGAAGGAAGGAGAGAGGACGACTCTCTTGCACCATTACGTGAGCACCCAAAATACAAGGTGATCCTGAGCCCTACACAGGCACTTCAGCATCTCTAGATCTCTCAGGAGAAGCATTCAGACACCCCAAAGCCTACCCCTCTCCTGAAGGGTGAACCCAGGACCCAGGAGAGGGGGAGTCTTCAAGAGGAGCATGGGATAGAGACTGATGGGAAAGGGGCTCACCATAGTGTCAAGGCCAAGAGTGAGGAGCATCAGGAAAAAGATGATGGCCCAGAATGGAGAGAGAGGCAGCCTGGTTAAGGCTTCCGGGTAAACCACAAATGCAATGCCTGGCCCTGGAAGGAACAAGACAGATGATTGCAGGCAGGTCCTACTCAAGGCTGCTCTTCCCAGAGCCCAGAGGGCCTTCTCTCTGCTGAGATCCTCATTTATTACTTCTTATATGCTGCTTCCACTGTTGGTTATTTTTTACTCATCTCTATCCATTTCCTCAATTAGACCATAGGCTCCTTGAAAGGAAACACCAAGGGAATTAGGACAACAGCTAGGAGAACTCACAGGAGAGGCCTAAAAATAGTGTCTAAGCAGACACTCAGAGGCAACTCTACTGGACTCCACAGTTAGGCTGTGTACCATGTACATAGGATCTTTGTATTGGATGAATTAAAGGAAAATGTAATTAATTACCCTTTACAGCAGTAGTACTCAACCAGCAGTAATTTTGCAATATTTGGGATATTTGGCAATGTCTGCAGACATTTTTTATTCTCATGGGTGAGCTGGGGGTAGGGGTAGGATAACTACTGGCATCTAGTGGGTGGAGGCAAGGGATGCTGCTAAGCATCTTACAATGCACAAGAGAGCTTCTTGCCAAAAAAGAATTATCCTGTCTCAAATGTCAATAGTGCTAAGGTTTGAGAATCCCTGCTCTAAAAGTTGGAACATGACCAAAATAACATTATTTCTTTCTTTATTTAATTATTAAGTTCTGGGGTGCGTGTGCAGGATGTGCAGGTTTGTTACATAGGTAAACGTGTGTCATGGTGGTTTGCTGCACAGATCACCCCATCACCTAAGTATTAAGTCTGGCATGCATTAGTATTTCTTCCTTTAACTACCCTTTCTCCTACTTAGTCCTCCAGGAGAAAATATTCACATAAAATATGAATCTAACACTTTCAGGATCTTGCACTATTGGCATAAATGAGGCTACATCAGTCCTAGTAGTTAGTTGGGTTGGGGGGGCGGTGCATGAAACATCATGTAGGGGTTAAGAGGGTCCAGTCTCTAAGGGTCAGATCTGGTCCAAATCCAGATTCCATGACTTACCATCTGTGCAACCCTAGACAAGTTATTTAATTTCTGTAAGCCTCAATTTTGTCCATCTGTAAAATGGGGACAAAAATAGGACCTCACAAGGTGGTTACAATGAACAAATGAGAAAACGCAGGTAAAACACTGAGCCCAGTACCCCCTACATCATCAACACCCACAGAATATTATCTTCTATTATGAGTGGACTATGAACTTGGAAGTTAGCGGTTCTGATTCAGGTTTTCTCTAGAACACTTCATGTGGTCTTGGTGGGGATGTCTGAGCAGCAGTTTTCTCTGCTATCATAAAGCTCTGCCAGCCATTCTCCCTGCCTCACGGCCTCACTGGGAAGATTACTGTAATCAAAGGTGGCTAAAGACACAGCAGTTGTGAATTTCCCTGTAAGTAGAAAACTAAATGATAATGGGCAGAGACAAGTGAATGTGGGTGCCGGGATAATCCACAGCTAGCACACGTCCACAATCAGCAATCACAGCACCTAGAACGTTTATAACTCAAGCATAACAGCACTTTTTTAAACTGAAATTTATCAGGTTGTTAGTTCCTAATGTTGCCTAGGGCCTTGGTGTATTTAAAATATAAAGCCTCAAATGCCAGAGATACCCCTGCTTTACGCATTTATTGAACAGACTGTAGAGCCAGCCTCTGAAGGCTCCCTATGTGAACCGTAAAAGAAAAGTCTGTATTAAACTAAAGTTCAAAATAGGTCTCAAATGTAGAACAACAAGGAAGTCAGTTTAACGTTCTGGTGACAGTCAGGCCCATAAAGCCGACAAGAAGGTCTTGAATGGCCACTACCAGAGGACCTCAGCTGCTTACTTTAACAGGATTCTACCCTTTGGGCTTTATAGCTTTTTTACAGGAAATAAGTGATTTCAAAATATTCAGCCTGCTTCCATTTCAGTTGCCTCCCTAAAGCACCCAGGTGAAGGCATTATTTGCAAGCTAAATTACAGCAGACTTCACTTACCCAAGGCAGATGGGGAGCGGAGTCATCTAGAGAATAACATCATTAGATGTTTAAAAGAGTATATGGCACTCTGATGGAGGCCAAGTTCTGCCTCTCTCCTCTCCCACTGGGAGGCAGTAGAGCCCAGTGGCTGGAGTACAGGCTCTCTTCCTCATGGATTAAAAAACTGGCGGCCGGGTGCGGTGGCTCACGCCTGTAATCCCCACACTTTGGGAGGCCAAGGTGGGCAGATCACAAGGTCAGGAGTTCAAGACCAGCCTGGCCAATATGGCGAAACACAGTCTCTGCTAAAAATACAAAAATTAGCCGGGTGTGGTGGCGGGCACCTGTAGTCCCAGCTACTCAGGAGGCTGAAGCAGGAGAATGGCATGAACCCCGGGAGGCAGAAGTTGCAGTGAGCCAAGATGGCACCACTGCACTCCAGCTTGGGTGACAGAGCAAGACTCCATCTCAAAAAAAACAAAAAACAAAAAAACTGACTGCACCTCTTACTAGCCGAGGACTTAGGGGAGTCACTTGTTCTCTCTAGACAAACTTTAGTTTCTTTATCCACACAATGGAAATAGTAACAGTACCTACCTTTCTAGAGCTTCTGTGAAAATTGAATGCATCAACACAAGTAAAAAGCTTAGAACAATGCCTGGACATACTAGGAACTTGGAAAACATAGACCATTATTAGTCTTCTTATGGGAAGGGATCAAAGGGGCTCTGCATTTCAGTAACTTGAGCAGAGTCCCCAGAGATCCTACCATGAGAGCCTCCTTTATCCTAGAGTGCCACTAAAGACACAGCAAGGGGCTCTGGCCAGTGCAATGCATCAAGGCCCACAGCACAGCTTCGGTAGCCACTCTGCTGTGATAACTATTACAAATTGAATGAGCTCTCTGAGGATATGCCACCTGGACTTCTGTGCCTTTGGGCAGAAGGATTGGGATACAGGTGATAGACAGATGGCTGCATGGAAGTGGGATGTCAGTGCTGTTTGAGAATGCTCATTTTGATTAGTAAGGTGTCTGAACTATTAAGGGGCAAGGGAACCAAAGTAGTATTTCTAGTGCTCCGGTTAGCTGAGAGTTACCTATACCTGGGAATGCTAAATAAATATGCACATTTCTGCTTATCTACTCTGGTCTAACTCAGTCTTTCTGCTGTTGGATAAGCATCTTTGTTTGGCTTCAGGACAGATTCTGAATATGAGTCACCGCTCCATAGGTGGCAATGCATATGGTGGCGAGATGGCTCTGAAGGGCTAATTTTCCTGTAAGCTGCTTTTCTAGAGTAGTTCCCCGAGAACATGCCCCCTTCCCTATGCCTATCATAAAAGCAAAAGACAGCTTGGTCTCTTCACCAATCCCATCCTCAGCCCCTCAAAATTTTGATAAGACCAAGATTTAAGATGATCATTTTGGGCGAAATGCCTCTTTTAGAAGGGAGTGGTAAACTAAATCGATTAGTGTTAGGTCATTAAGGAGAACCTCTATTTGACTAAAGATCAAAACTTAGTTACAAAGTTGGGTCAGCAAAAATGTCCTGAATGTCTATATGCCACTGTTGCCCAGCAAGGAGGAAGTGGGGCTCAGGTTTAATGCAGGCCTGACCCCAAATCTCTGTCCTGTATTCTGCAGAGCCTCCATTATATCAAGGCAAGTAAGACAAGCCTTGATATAATGGCTTGTCATTATATCAAGACAAGACATATAAAAATACATCCAGGTTCAGATGAGCAGAAAAGCTTCCCCAGTGGGTCTGGGAGAAGATCTCATGGGCCCTCTCCTGTGGGAGATGAGGCCCACCATCCTTGTGCCAGAGACAAGTGTTAACACAACAGGTTAGAACCTGTTAGAAGTGCCCTTATCCTTGTTCAAATCAAAGGAAGTGAAAAAACACTGGAAAGGAGAAATTTCAGAGGAAAACATGGGCAATTTGTTGGCTGCATTTTACATACCAGATAAACAACATTCTATTTGAGTTTTTGCAATGTCTCCCCAGAAATCCATTTCCTGGAGCAGAAAAGAGTTCAGAATCATTTACTAACCTAGTCCACATCTCAGGATTCACAGTCTCTAGCAGGTTGGCCACTGGTTCCAAAAGAACTCAGTAATGTCACAAAAAGCAAAATGCCTAAGATCTTCTAGAGAATGGGACAGAACCTATCTGCTCCAACCACTCTGCTAGGAGGAAATTAGGTTACAGGACAGCTGGAAGTGACTGCAGTACCTCTAAGGACAAAACCCGTTTACCCTCTCACTTTCCCTCCCTGCCTCCCAGGGTATCTGAGAATTCTCAACCAGGGAGAGCCATTGCTTATCTCCTGGGGCCCCTCTAATTTAGTGCATTGCTGCGGAACCAAACACCCCTCAGGGTTTCACACTCTCTCCAGGGAGAGATAATTGCACCCCTGGAACGTGCTGGCTCTTTAACTCTTTGAGGCCCTGGTGCACCATCAGCATGAATTGGCGCAGTAATGAATTATCTATCCTTGGGGAGCCAGAAGAAATCTTAGTATTCAAAAAGGTGACATTTCCAGGGCTTAGTTCTCTCACCACATCTGAGCCATTATCTGAGAATTGCAGTCAGCTCCTTGAAGGAAGATAACTGCCCAGACAAGCCTCTCACAGGTACACCCCTTGGTTGTCCAGGGCCACAGTCATGCCCCACAGCATGAGGAACAGGACCAACACACTAGGCATCCCATAAATGTCTGAATTGAGAATGAGATCATAATGGTAAACAAAAGACACAATGAAATCCCTTGATCACTGAAACCTACTAAATATACAAATCCTTTGTGGAACCAGGCTGGGTGAAAATGAAGAGTTAAACTAAAATCTTGAATGCTCTCTCTGCAAAATGCTGTCCTAGTAATATGGATTAAATGAAATAAAAATGAAAGCTCTTTGTCAACTTGAAAGCACCACACAAATGTTAGCCATTAATAAAAAGATTATTTGGGTAGAGAGTACACATTTATTCCACATGCCTCTGCACCCACCCAGCATGATCCAACATTTCTACCCACTGGGGAAAAAAATTGCAGGTCTGCATTGCTAACTAAGCAGAAGGCCCTGAAAGCACATTTGACCTAACAATCAGAAAAGTGCTTTGTAAGGAAAATGCTCCTCTGAAGTCAGTTCTCTCACTAAGCCATGGTTTCGACAGGGCCTTCTGCAATGAATGTCATCCTACAGCAGCCTGTGCCCACATCAGCTCCTGAGGCAATGGTTTGCCTAATAAATTCTCTACTCATACCTAACAGGTGTAACCCTTACTTCTATAGACTGGAGCTAAATTAAGAGGGGCAAGGTAAGAGGAAGGAGAGGAGAGGAGAAGGAAAGAGGGCTTTTAAAGCAATCCCTCCAGTTAGAGTCCAGCCAGTTCTGACTCTGCAGTGAGCTTCCTACTTGAGCCTGCCTTGGTCCCTCTGTAAAGAAGGACCTGTTCTCCTCCACCCTCTAACCTGTTCCATAAGGCCAGCTTCCCAGCATAGTATAAATTAGGAGCTTGTGACATGAGCCTGAGACCTGCCCTGCAACAGCAGGTTAAAAACTGTCCTGTACCTTGGTCTGCCACATTCTCAATGTTGACTTTGCGTTCATTGGCCATGAAGCCGATAACGGAGAAGATGACAAAGCCGGCAAAGATGCTTGTGGCACTGTTGGTGCAGGTTACAATTAGAGTGTCCCTGGAAGGAAGAGACCAGAGTTTTCCATTAGGTGTGCTTGGTGAGTGGAAAGGGACAAGGGGAAGGATGCACAAATGTGTGCCCACGTGTTTGTCTGCACATGTGTAGGCGTATACATGTATGTTCATGTCCTAACCACAGGCTCCCTCAGGCTCATTTAAAAAGCACCAAAAGGCTCAAAAGATATCCCCTCATAGCCCTGATTCAGGGCCTCTGGGCCAAAGCTCTGACTCCACAATCTATATAAATGGGTCTCAACTCATCTGCTATGGTCTGAACCCCCCCATCTCAAATTCATTGGCTGAAACTTAATCTACAATTTGATAGTATTAAGAGGTGGGGGCTTTAGAAAAGTGATTAAGTCATGAAGACAGAGCCAACTCATGGGATTAGTGCCCTTATAAAACAGGCTGAACGGAGTGTGTCTGCCTCTTCCACCATATGAAGACACAGCAACAAGGTGCCATCTTGGAAACAGAGAGCAGCCCTCCAGACACTGAATATTCTGGCACCTTGAACTTGGACTTGCCAGCCTCCAGAACAGTGACCAATAAATTTCTGTTGTTTATAGCCAAAAGTCAGTTAAAGATACAAAAGTATAGCTAGATAGGAGAAATAAATTATAGTATTCTATAGCACTATAGGATGACTATATTAACAACCATCCCAGCCGGGCACGGTGGCTCATGCCTGTAATCCCAGCACTTTGGGAGGCCAAGGCAGGTGGATCACCTGAGGTCAGGAGTTCGAGACCAGCCTCACCAACATGGTGAAACCCTGTGTCTACTAAATACACACACACAAAAAAAAAATTAGCGGGGCATGGTGGCACATGCCCACAATCCCAGCTACTTGGGAGGCTGACACAGGAGAATTGCTTGAACCTGGGAGGTGGAGGTTGCAGTGAGCTGAGATTGGCCATCGCACTCCAGCCTGGGCAACAAGAGTGAAACTCCATCTCAAAAAAAACAAAAAAAATCATCCTATAGCACTATGAGATGACTATATTAACAACAATTTATTATATGTTTTCAAACAGCTAGAAGAATGAACTGTCAGTGTTTTCAACACAAAGAAATGATAAATGTTTGAGGTAGTAGATATGCTAATTACCCTGATTTGATCATTACACATTGTATACATGTACCGAAATATCATACTGTACTCCGTAAATATGCATAATTACTACGTGTCATTTAAAAATAATAAAAGCAAAAAATGTATAAAGAAAAAAATGTTACTCAGTCTGTGGCATTTTGTTAGACAATCTGAACAAACTAAGACATTATTCCAGGGGCAGAGGTAAATCTGTCCATCAGAACAGAAATTGAGGAGATCGGGCCTTAGTTGGCTCCAGGACAGGAACTGTGTGTGAGGGAAGAGAAGGAGTGGTAAGGTCAAATGACCCTAAAATGTGAGGGTAGCCTGGAGTTGGGACACACAGGGTTGAGAAGGACAAAGCGGCAGGGGAGGGAAGAGAGCCCAGTGTCTCTACCTTCATCGCAGAGCCCACTGCTGGTAAGATAGCCAGGTTTCCCAGCCTACCTTCAGTCATCCTAGATTCAAATGTGAGGTCACAGCTAGACGGGCTACACTGTAACCCAGGGCTACACTGAAATCCTGGTTCTCCTGCCTTTTAGTGGCATGACCTTGAGCAATCCACTTCCTTTCCACTCTGATTTGAAATGGTAGCAATGAGTCTATCTGTCATAGGCTGTTGGCCGGACAGAATGAGATGATACCTGTACTATGCACAGCCTAGCACAGAGCAAGTGTGCAGCAAATGATCCACCTTGTCTGACTCCTTAGTTTACTGATGAGGAAACTGAGGCCCAGGGAAAGGTAATGGACTAATTAATAGTGTGGGCCAGGATATGAATCTAGATTTTCAAGCTCTCAACCTGGGTTATTTCTGCCACACCACACAGCCTCATTTCTAATAAAGAAGATAGCAATGCTTCACCCTTTAATGGTGTTCAGACTAATTTGGGTCAATGGTTAATGAGCAGTTGTGACTAAAGAAGTTTAAATACCATAGTCTGTTACTCAAGGTCATTTTGAACTGAATTGTGTCTTCCTACCTCTCCCCTACCCCTACCAAATTCATATTTTGTCATCCTAATCCCTAGTATCTCAGAATGTGACTGTATTTGGAGATAGGGTCTTTAAAGAGGTAATTAAGTTAAATGAAGTCATTAGAGTGGTCCCTGATCCAATGTGACTGATACGACTGGGGTCTTTATAAGAAGAGGAGATTAGGTCACAGCCCCACACAGAGGGAAGACCATCTGAAGGCACAGTCCATTGTATCCACAGACTAGGTAGCTCACAAATGACTATCACAGAAGAACACAGCCGACTGCACAGTGACCTGCAGAGAAACTTGCTTCCATCCTATAAATAGCCACTGAGCCTCCACCATGTGTCAGAGCCAGGTATGTAAGTGAGGGTCCAGGCCTTCAGAAGATAGTGCCTAGGCCTTAGCAGGTGGTTTCTCCTAGGCCAGAAGCAAATCTTTAGCTCTCCCTAAGATGAAATGTGAGGATGTGGCCTCAGGTGTCTGATAACTCAGTCCATTCTTCTGTCCCACTCAACCAGCTATGCCCAGATCTTGTAGTACCTCTACATACCTGTAGCAGTTGTTGTGGAATTTGTTGTAAGAAGAGAGAGTGATCAGGCCTCCCCATGCAGCAGATAAAGAGAAGAAAATCTGAGTGGCAGCATCTTTCCACACCTGAGAGGCAAAAGGGAAAGAGATTCAAGATCCATGAAGGAGACTGGCCCCAGGGGAGAGGAGTCACACACCCAGTGCCATATCATGTTTCCAGGGGAAACATCAGGGACAAGATGACTCCTGACATCAACAGCAATGAGAACATAAATCACTTGTGCTGGAAACCAAAGGCATAGTAAGTTACCTGGGAGATTTTAACTTCCTCTATCAAAGGTGAGGAACTCAATAAACTACACTACATACCATGCTCATATGTTCTCTCCTGCAAAGCTAAACAGAAGGGAGAGTCCTGCCTTTAGGTCAATACACTCTCAGAAAATAATAATTTACAACAGAAAAATATAATAACGGATGCAAAATCAAAACCCTTTTTAACTGACATTTCTGCAGATTACAAGTGCTATTAAATTTCTGAAACTCTGTAGCCCCAATCTCAGTAAAGCAACCTCTATGCCGCTGCAGACTTTATAGTGTCACGTCCTACCTGCTATTAAGTGGAGACTTTCTGTTATGTGCAATCAAACTCAATCCTAGCTATGCATTCTTAACACACCCTGGAAAAGCAGAGTTTCCTTTAAGGTGAGAAAACTCAGTTCCCCTTCAACAATCACCCCCCTCATTTGTAGTTTTTGAATTGGAAATTTTAGAGTTAGATGTGCCTGTACAGAATATGCAAAGAGAAAGTTCAGCTTGTGCTGGCCCTGTGTGGGTATACAAAAGTATTCAGACATGTCTGAGCCCTTAAAGGGTTCAGGTAAATATATTTTAAAAATAGAATCACTTGTGGTTTACACTAAGTGCTGTTATTTTCCCACCAGCAAAACTACACTTCCGACACTCTATAATTAGCAACAGATAAATGACGTGAGTTGACCCAAAGCTATTAAGGGGATTTCATTCTTCATTTTCGGCCTCTACTATAACTCCAGATGTAGGACAACTATTCCAGGAATCTAAAAACCCTCAGTTGTCTACTTCTCATTAAATATTTCCTGAGTGCATAATGTACCAACATCATCAGGCTCTTATAAAAGCACACACCGGGATTCCCTGGAGGAGGAAGTCTAACCCTTTTTGCCCAAGCCTCCCAGAGGGCCACTCCCCCAGGGCTGGTTATAAATAAAATTAGAAGCCCACCGTGGCATCTGTGAGTTTCTCCCACTTGGGTGTGATGAAGTACCAGATCCCAGCTCCAGCTCCAGGCAGGGTGACTCCTCGGATGAGGAGGATCACGAGTACGACATACGGGAACGTGGCCGTGAAGTACACCACCTAGAAAAGCCATGGGCAGAGGGGCTGGAAGAAGCAGCCCTGCAGAGTGCACCTGTGCAGAAGGAGCATTGCTCGGGGAAGAGTGGGGCTGTGCATGACAGAGAGCACATCAGGGTAGTTCTCCCCAAATGCAGCCAGGGCTGGGGAAGCAGGGAAGGCACTGGGACCAAAGGTGAGTCAGAGAGAGCTAGAAATAAAGCCTCTTAGGAGAGACCCAAGGCTGTGGGGTGAGTCGGCCTACAGCCAGAAGGCTGGGGGAGATGTCACCCAGCCCAGCTGATGAGTACACAACTCCTTAGGGAACCACAGAGAGAAGGAGGGAGGGGGGCTCTGTGCCCACGCCCGCTAGAACACCTAAATACCACCATTAAAGATGAATCCTATTAGCTTAAGCTTTCCAACCCTGTTTATACACATACCTAAGTGAGGCAGTCCCATAAGGTCAGAAGAACATGATATTAGAATTAGACGCATTTAGGTTCAAATGAAACTGTACATCTGGCACTGACTAGCTGTGTGAACTTAGACATTATTAAGCTCTCTGAATCTTAGTTTCAGTATCTGTAAATCAAGGATAATAGCACCTTTCTTGCAGATAGTCACGAGGATTCAATGAGCTAATGCATGGATAGGACCTAGCATGGTGCCTGATCCATAACAGCGGGTCATTAAATGCCATTAAGTTCAACAAATATTTATTGAGGGCCTCCTATGAGCTGGGCACTATGCCAGGCATCAGCTGCATAAATGTGAAGGGACTCCTAACCTAGAAGACACAAAGACAATGTCTGAATAATGAGCTAGGGAATTACACACAGGGCACTATGGAAGTTCAGGGAAGGGCATCGTGCCCAACCTGGGAGTCTACTAAGAGGTTCATGGAGATGACACTGAACTGGACAAGTGCAGCTTAGAAGAGGAGAGGCAAGGTGGGAAGGTGAAGGAAGCACATGGGCAAGGCAGGCGTGTGAGGCAAAGCCCTACTCACTATCAGCACAGCATAAAGTTGAGGCTAAGAGTAGGGGGTGGGGGGCTAGAGACATTGGAAGAGACCACGTCATGGGAAGCCTTGAATGCCAACAAAAGGGTACTGCTGGATGCTGGAAGACAGGGAGGGACCAGCATCAAGAAACATTTGGGAGGCCGGGCGCGGTGGCTTATGCCTGTAATCCCAACACTTTGGGAGATCAAGGCGGGCAGATCACCTGAGGTCAGGAGTTCACGACCAGCCTGGCCAACATGGCAAAACCCCATCTCTACTAAAAATACAAAAATTAGCCGGGTGTGGTGGCAGGCTCCTGTAATCCCAGCTATTCAGGAGGCTGAGGCAGGAAAATCGCTTGAACCCAGGAGGCGGAGGTTGCAGTGAGCAGAGATCACGCCATTGCACTCCAGACTGGGTGACAAGAGCAAAACTCCATCTCAAAAGAAAGAAAGAAAGAAACATTTGGGAGGTAACATTAGCAGAACTTGGGGGTTAGTTGAACATGGTAGGTAGGAGGACCTTTCCTTCCGTACCTGTCCATCAAACCTCAAGGTGAAGGTAGGACTTGGGACCAGGATTTGGCAGAAGCAGAAGGAGCAGTGTGAGAGCTCAGGCTCTGCAGTCCCACGAGCCTGGGTCCAAATCCTGAATCCAGCACTTACGAACTGTGTCACCTTGGGCAGCAACTTAACCTCTCTGAGTCTCTGACCCTAAGTGTCCACACCTGCCAAGTGGCAACAACAGTAGATTCTTCATGGGGCTATTGGAAGAGTACAATGTTACTTACAATCCACACAAAGTGGAACAGGCCCAGGGCACTGGAAACAGAAGTACCATTTCACAGTCTGGCCTAGGACTCCCCAGTCCTCAACTTAATAGCACTGATAGCGCTTGACTCACAGGTAGGCTACATTCCAAAAAGTGCATTAAAAGACACTTGAGAGGCTGAGGTTAAGCTCCCATCCAGGCCCACTCTGGGCTCTCAGGATCCATGGGGTGACGGCTGTTGGTTCAGGGCTACCTGCATTTCCACCTGCAGTCGTCCCTCTAAGGGCAACTAGAATACCTGCCCCCATGAGAGGGACACAGGGCACCTGCCACACGCTGCCTGCA
Organism: Pongo pygmaeus; assembly: GCF_028885625.2. NCBI lineage: Eukaryota > Metazoa > Chordata > Mammalia > Primates > Hominidae > Pongo > Pongo pygmaeus. The sequence continues at coordinate 46,876,037 of NC_072382.2, forward strand.
CAGACTCGAGTACCTGGTAGGGGGCTCCAGCATGGTAGTGAGTGGGATTTCAGGAGATGAGGACGGATTCAAGGACTCACAGGGGGAGATGAATTGGGAAAGTTTAGAGCTGAGATGAAGAAATAACTCTTGGGGGCTGGGTGTGGTGGCTCACACCTGTAATCCAGCACTTTGGGAGGCCAAGGCAGGCGGATCACTTGAGGTCAGGAGATCGAGACCAGCCTGGGCAACATAGTGAAACCCCATCTCTACAAAAATACAAAAATTAGCCGGGCATGGTGGTGCATGCCTGTAGTCCCAGCTACTCAGGAGGCTGAAGCAGGTGAATTGCTTGAACTCAGGAGGCAGAGGCTGCAGTGAGCCAATATCACACCACTGCACTCCAGCCTGAGTGACAGAGTGAGACTGTCTCAAAAAAAAAATAATAATAATAAATAAATATATATATATATATAATTCTTGGGGTCATTCCACTTATTCAAATGAATATACATACTTATACATATATTTAGAGCAACTAATATGTGCCAGGGACAGGGACAGTTAAGCATTCAGGACCTATCAGTAAACAAAGCAAAGATTTCTGCCGTTCTAGCTGGGGAGACAGTCAACCAACGATAATCGTGGTAAGTATTATTTGTGATATATTAGAAGGTGATATGTGGGTTGAAAAAATGAAAAATTAGATCTGGGTAAGTGGGGTGGGGTGTGGGGAGGATGGTTGGGAAGGCTTCAGGGAGAAGTCGGTCAAGGAAGAAAGTCAGGGTGAGCCAACTGGATGTCTGGGAGAACATTTCAGATGGAGGGAACAGTTGGAATCACGGCCCTAAGAAGGGACTGTGCCAAGAGGCCAGTGTGGCAAAAGAAGGGGCCATGGGTGGGAGAGATCGGCAAGGTGGGGGTAGGGAGGGGCAGACTAGGTGGGGCCAGGCAGAGCTCTTACTCTGTGGGCAACAGGGCTACGGCAGGGACTCAGGCAGAGGGGTAACAGGATCTAACCTTTGCGCAGAATCACCCAGTTGCTATGTAGCAAGAATACTGCAGGGTTAACAGTAAGGAGGCCGCAGCAGCCAGCAGGCAAGGGACAAAGAATGGGGATGACTCCAGCCAGGGTGTTGTCAATGGAGCTGGTGAGAAACAGATGCCAGATACATTTTCAAGAGGAGTCACCAGACTTCATGGGGAGTGTGAGAGAAAGAGAAGAGTCAGGGTGACTCCCAAGTGTTTTAGCCTCAGCAACTGAAAGGGTGGAGTTGCCATGAACTGAAATGGGGAAGTTACTTCTGTCTCTAAACCCAATTACTCAAGGCCAAACTCTTTCTTCCTGGCTGCAGGTTCAGAGCTGCCAGAGATGGGCTGCACTCCTTTTCTCTCCACTGTGACACCGCTGACCGGGACACCTTTTCCCTGCCCCACAGAACAGCAGTCTCTCCTCCCTCCTTGTCTCAAAGAACTTGCAGTACTAGGGATGGAAGGGAGGAGCAGCCGGCAGCTCCTCTCTATTTCTACCAAACCTGCTTCTCTCCTTCCCTCCCCTTGAAGTCTAAGGAGAAGTGAAGCCCTTCCACACGTGGATGTTAGGAAATCCAAGGGCATCTGATGTCTCGGGGCTGGCCTCACAGCTGTCAGGTGGGGCTGGGAAGACGAGATGCTACAAGGGCAGGCCCTGACCAGCCTGACTTTCCTGCCCCCAAAACAGCATGGGGATGAGATAGGAGACAACTAAGGAGTATCCTTTCCATCCCCTGACCACCTGGGGCTGGTGGGAAATGAAGATGGAAGGAAGAGGTGAGGGAGAGGACATGACCTAGACAGCGGTGGCTTATAGAAGGAAATCTCCAAGGCTGGCATGAGTTTAAGAGACAGCTGTTCCCATTTCACTGTTGGAGGCTGTTTAGACACCATCATTCCTGAGTTCCCTCTGTGGCCGGGTATATTTGTCCCATTTTGCAGAGAAGTTAACTGAGGTTCAGGTTAAGCATCTCACAAGGGATTAAATATCTCATTCAAGGTCTTGAGACAAGACTTAAGCCCAAAGCTTCCCCACTCCAAAGCCACTCTTTCCATGAACGCCATTCTATGGGCCACATGATGAGAAATGTGTATGGCAGTGCCAGGACTAGGGGGAGGCAAGTGAGACAGGAGGCATCTAGGGTGCAAAATTTACAGAGGCATTCACTGTCAGGTGCCGGCCCTGCACTTCAGGAACCTGAGAGTGAGTGCCTCTCAATTTTGCACTCTAGGCACTTGCTCACCTCACCCAGGTGATGCATTCATTTTTTAGAAGGTGATCATGGTGAACTGAGAGGGCCAACAGTTTGGTTTATACATCCTGGGAATGCCTCAAATGTGAGTCAGGTGTGCACTGGAGGCTTTCTGCACAGCTAGTTCCCCTGTGTCAGGGGAGATTTAGAATGCACCTGTTTCCACATTGTATTGTCAGAGGAATTAAACTTGAACAGTAATGAATTACACTTGGCAGGAGTGACACTGACTCACCCATCTGAGCCTGTTGGCCTGACACCTCCGGGCATCCTTCTCACCATGGGACCCCTGAACAGGTGGTAAAGGCCCACCAGCCTGTATGAGCTAATTAGGTTAGCTTTGCTTCGTTGCCACAACTCTCAGGCAGAGGCGCCCCTGAGGGCAGGTGGGCTGCATTTGCCCTTCAGGCTTCCTGCTGGTCTCCCGTGCCTCTGGAATTCTAGCTGCTGGAAAACAGTCTCCAACAGTGAAATAGAAAGACCTGTCTCAGAGGAAGCAACCTGCCAGTCCTGTCTCCTAAGGCCCTAAACAAGAGGAACTGAGCTTATCTGGCTGCAGGAGGACGACATCTCTTTTGCATAAAAATGACAGTGTTCCTGGGATTTCAATCACAAAGGAGTTCATCATAAAACACCTTCAGCTGTGCATCCACCTTGGCTCCCAAATAATGCTCCATGATTAATGTCCGCATAGCCCAGGGCAGGATAGTAAATTGTGATTCATTATTTCTGGTGGTGTTCTTCATTTAAAATAAAAATTGATCATTGATCTCTGGTTGGAAACTTTTCTCAATGAAGCAGAGAGATAAGTTGGCAGATCTAAATGAAAAACATATCTGCTCAAAACTTCCTATTCCAGAAAGCCTATAAAATCTATCACCAAAAATTAGATTCTAAATCAGTGGAAAGAACTGGCTGCAATGCCATTCCAAAAGAGCACAGACTAATAAGATAAAAAGAATCCCAGAGAATACTCTAACTCTTGATTTTGCAAATGAAGACAATGAGGCTGTAATATATCCTGTGACTTGCCCAAAGTCACACAGCAAGACAGCAGAGACCGGGTAGAAATGCAGATTCTGATTCACTGTGGGGGGATTTTTTTTCCCCACTATATGAAAATGATAACTCCACAATTCCTCATTTACTATCTATTCTTAATAACCCCTTCTTGGGAGAGAATGTCTTGTATTAGAAAACGTCTAGGCTGGCTGGGCACAATAACTCACACCTGTAATCCTAGCACCTTGGGAGGCTAAGGCAGGGGGATCACCTGAGATCAGGAGATCAAGACTAGCCTAGCCAACAAGGTGAAATACCGTCTCCCGTCTCTACTAAAAATACAAAAAAATTAGCCAGGAGTGGTGGTGGGCACCTGTAATCCCAGCTACTCGGGAGTCTGAGGCAGGACAATCACTTGAACCCAGGAGACGGAGGTTGCAGTGAGCCAAGATGGTGCCACTGCACTCCAGCCTGGGTGACAAAGCGAGACTCCATCTCAATTAAAAAAAAAAAAAATTTTTTTAAATTAAAAATTAAAAAGTCTAGGCTTCAAAGCCAGATAAGACCTGGGTTCAAATCCCACTACTGCCACTTAAAAGCTCTGTGACTTCAGGCAATTTACTCTACCTTGACAAGCCTCAGTCTCTCTCTACAAAATGGGAATCAATGTGCTTCTAATGCATATGAAGCAGCCAGCACAGTGCCTGGCACACAGTGTTCAACAAAGCTCTCTTTCTCTTCCCATCTCCCCAACAAAGCCACTGCTCTGGAGATGTCAAAGTGGCACAATACTCAGTCAATACAGCGGCCATTCAGAATAATAAACATGAAAGGAGATAATGTTAATTAATAACTGACCATACACCAGGTAGTAACATGCATATCTCACTTCATCCTTACAGCAATCCTAAGTATTATGCACTATTATCCCCAATTTATAGATTAGGAAATGGGTTTCAAAGGTTAAATAGCTTGTCCAGAGTCACACAACTAGAAAGTGATAGAGCCAGGATTTGAACTAAGATTGGTCTGACTCTGGAGCCACAGGCCCTCCCTCCTCACATCATTAAAAGGTGCTGTTCTCACCCTTCTCACCTATCACCTCTCCTCCTGCAGTCTCACCTTCCAGCCTATACTACTAGACACCTATCTGGCCACTCACATCATCGTTGAGGTCAGCTTGTCTCCATTTCTAGCCATAAGTGACAGTCTTGCCCATGGGATTTTGATTGAGTATATACTTGGCTAGTTTCGCTGAGCAATTGCTTGGCTGGGCCCTTTGGAGATGATGAAATTCCCACCCAAGCTCAGCTCCAAGCCACAGAAGGTGAGGGGTCCAGGAAACCTCAGGCCATGCTGGGTATTGTCATAAGGGTCAAGTTAACATTTCCCATCTCCCTGTAACCTTAGAAAAACAATCAATCCAGTCTCATGGTACTCACTCAGAGCCAGCAGGTTCCTCAGGGGTCACTGAATCCCAGTTCTCATTTTACAGAAGGGAAAACTTAGGTCACAGAGTAGAAGCGCCCCGAAACCTCCAGCTAACCCAGCAAGTGTTCCGACAGAATAATCTTAGAATTAGAGGACCTTAGACATCACCCAGTCCAATTACCCTCACCTTAGAAATGAGGAAACTGAGGACTTCTAAAATAGCTAGGAAAACGTGCTTTTCATTTATTGGCCAAAAAAAAAAAAAATTAAAGCTAAGAGCAAAATCAGAAGCTCAGCCATGTTTCACCACCCAAGTAGAGATATCCCTACACAGCAAACACCATGAGAAGTCCCCAAGGACAAGGGCCCAGGTCTCCTCACTCCTGGGCTTGTTCTCTCTAGCTGGCCTGATTCTCCCCACACTCTGTGATTTAAGGCATACCACCTGCCTCAGGTAACTCTGACAAACCTGCCAGAATCCACCACTCAAGTCCCTGTGGAACTAGATGACATGAAAAGCAAGCACTAATAAGAGCCATAATCAAAAAATGTCCATGTCCCCAGGCAGAAGACAGTTTGGTCTATGTGGCTAATAGGTGCTGGGATTACGTGCCTAATGGGGGATGCAAAGCACGCCTGGGGGTGAAAGATGGCACTGACTACCCTCCCGATGAGACCCAATCTTTCAGAAGTTGGTTGATTGTAACATAATCGCAGAAATCTTTGGCCTGGATAATCAAACCAAATCTCAACTCCACAACCTATGGTCTCAGAATCCCTCATTACATCCTCATTCCTTGAGCCTTAAAGACATTTTTGTTTCATCCTAAAACATGCAAATACCTCCTGGGGCAATTAAATATTATTGCATGTTATCAGAATAACTGGTTAACTCTTCAGTAGGTTTTTCTTTTGTGTGTGTGTGTGTGTGTGTGTGTGTCAGGCGGGACAGGGTCTCACTCTGTCACCCAGACTGAAGTGCAGTGATGCCATCTTGGCTCACCGCAATCTCTGCCTCCCGGGTTCAAGTGATTCTCCTGCCTCAGCCTCCCAAGTAGCAGGGACTACAGGTGCCCCCCACCATGCCCAGCTAATTTTTGTATTTTTCGTAGAGATGGGGTTTCACCATGTTGGCCAAGGTGGTCTCGAACTCCAGGCTTCAAATGATCCACCCGCCTCAGCCTCCCAAAGTGCTGGGATTACAGGCCTGAGCCACCGCACCCAGCCTTCAGTAGGTTTTTCTAAGGCTGCAAGGAGATGAAGAAATGTTACTCTGGTCCCTACAACAATGCCCACTGTGGCCTGAGGTTCGATGGGCTCCTCTCTTTCTGTGGCTTAGAACTGGGCTTGGGTGGGAGTTTCACCATCTCCAAAGGGCCCAGCCAATCAATCACTAAGTGACCCTTACCAAGTAATTGCTCAGCCAAAATTCCATGGACAGGACCATCTTCCTTTAGTGCTAGGGGCACATGGGGTAGAAGAGTGTCAAGCTTAGAGTTGAAAGAAAGGCAAGGAAGGCCACGAACATGGTGGCCGGGAGTGAGGAGAGGGAATCTACTACACAGTTTTGATCTTCAGCCAGCTTCTTGGCAGAAGCAATAACTAACTTGGCAGCCAGATCAAGAGGCAAAAAGCCAGCAGCACAAATTTTGGAGTTTAGAGAAAGTGACTGAATGATATCAGGGAGGTTCCTTCTGCTGAATGAGTGGCAGCCCCTGACAGGAAAGGAAGGAAATCCTAATCAGAGTACCCCCACCATCCCTTGGGAGCTCTGTATATATGTGTCTCATTTAACCCTTAAAACAGCCCTGCAAGAAAGGTGTTATTATCCCCATTTTGCAGATGAAAGTGAAGTCACTTGCCCACAGCCCCTCAGCTGCTCCAGGGCAAAGTCAGAATTAGCATCCACAGCTCCTGACTCTCTTTCCAGCACTCTGCCTGCTCCCCAAAGCAACCACCCCTGGGTGTCGCACAGCTTTCTCTTACTTAGATAAATCCAAGTGCTTACTTTTCCTGAAGTCTTGATTCCTTTAGCCAACGATGCATACACAATGACCCAAGCCAGGAAGAGGCAGAAAGCTAGTGGCCACCTGATCTCGCCAGGATATTCAATCCCTGCAGAAATCTTCAGCACAAAGTACCTGAGAATTGGAGGGAGGGATAGGGGAAGTGACAGAAAGAAGGAGAGAGGGAGGTGACAGGCAGCAGGCTTTAAGCCTCCAGTAAAGCCAGGAGCCTTGCACAAAACCCCAGCATCCTCCACCCGCCCCACCATCGGAAACCTAATCACATCAGGCTGTGGGGAATTTGCTGGTCTGGGATCTTGCCCACAGCCATCTGCAGAGACTCCAGCTGGATTTACTGTGCTCTTGATTATGTGCTGGGAGGCTGCTCATGGCCCTGGGCAGGCTTCAGGATGAGGCTGTCAGTTCCATTGTCACTAGCACATCCCCAGGAGAAGTGCAACAGAAACTCTGAACCATCAAGGGTGACTTTTGTGTGTTTTCTGTATTGCTCTACTCTTTTATGAGAATTTATTCTGGTAGTATTTGTGTGATTTTTAATTTTAAAAATTAGTACATAGTGGAAACTGCATATGCTAAATGATGAAAAATGTGGCCCTGGAGTGTAGTTCAAGTTGTGTGGGCATGTCCTGAGGCTGAGGTTGGCTTAATTATAAAAGCGGGGCCTGCCTAGACCTTGCTCAAGCAAAACATTCTTTTTTTTTTTTTTGCTCAAGCAAAACATTCTAAGACAGATGAGCAGCTGCCAACAGAAGAGGCCACTGGTCAGCTGTAGCTGCTGCTGGCAACTCGTATAGATAATGAAGACATCGTGGCCTGCCTGGCCAAATGGCTAGCAGGGCAGCCTCACCCCTGAGGACAGGAGGCAGCTTCAGGGACAGTGCCTGATAACAGATTCAGACAATTCTTTCTACTCCGCAACCATCTAGGCATACATCCTCTGTGAAACTGCTGTGTTTGTAAGTTGATGTTTTTCTGTGACCTAAAGGAAAGGCAAGCCAGCATCCAGGCTCTGCAGGACTGTAGGAATGATGGCCCAGAGCGTTCTGACCTGCTGAAGGAAATGTAGGCAGCAGCCCCACTCCTGGTCCAGCCAGCTAGCTTGAGAGGCTGTTTGGCAACACATAGACATGCTTTTCATAACAGTGATGGCCAACTCTGTGCAGACAGAGCCTCTTTCAGGCCCAAACCCTGGCACAACCTGGGCTCAGAGTTGACTAGGGAAAACCAAGGCTGGAACTAAACTTGGTTCCAAGGCAAAACCCTGAGGACCATATTTGCCAAGCAAGGAAAAGGACCTTCCCCATGTCCCATCCCCAAAATAAGTAAACCATATAGTCAACAATTCCACGACTTAGCCATCTCAACTGCTCCATGCTTCAACTGTAGGACCTCAAACAAGTCCCAAGAAACTCCTGATGACATTTCTTCTTAGAAATCAAGACTGGCCCCAGAGGATTAGTAAAGGCCACCAAAAGCAGGTTTGCAAATCACTTTCTAGTACACCTGACTGCATGGATTAAGTGTACTGGAAAATGATTTGCAAACCTGCTTTTGGCAGTCTTTCAGATTTCATCATACTATCAGGTCAGACTCAGTTGCTCAGTGCTCAGGGAGAATTAAAGGTCCACCCTAATACCCCATGGTAGTTATGGTCAAAGGGGACTATTTAATCAATTAGGTAACTCTCCCTTCTGTTCTGCAAGGAACAACTATGTACACCCTGAGTCTACAGGAAAGAAAACCAGGAGTAGGAAATAATGACAATTGGGAGAAGAGTCATGGTATTAACAACCATTTGTTATCATCTAAGTGAAAGCCACAAACTGAAGGCTCATTGATTTATGCATTTTGTTTGATCCCCATGTTCTATTTGAATTATTTTGCTGCCATTTAAAACAGGAGAGATCCCATAAAAAGCCAGACTTTAGTTCCATCTTTTATTGTAAAATAGAAGCTCTGGCAGCACTGCCCCACATTTTCACAAGGCAGTGATCAGAGGAGCTGGGCACCAGTGGCCTCCCTTACATGCGACAGGCAGCCTCTTTGGTTTGCCACAGTCCCCACCCCTCCCTATCATCTCACTTATTTTCACTTTACTCATTTATATTCCTGCCATGCCCGAGTGCATTTGAATTTACAACCCCTGAATTAAAGTTTAGCTAGAGAACACTCTTTATGTACCCTATGATGAACTCTGTCTACATTTATCTCCCTTAAGATATAATTTCATGGCTGGGTGCAGTGGCTCACGCCTGTAATCCCAGCACTTTGGGAGGCAGAGGCTAGTAGATCACAAGGTCAGGAGATCGAGGCCATCCTGGCTAACACGGTGAAACCCCATCTCTACTAAAAGTATAAAAAATTAGCCAGGCATGGTGGCACATGCCTGTAGTCCCAGCTACTCAGGAGGCTGAGGCAGGAGAATAACCTGAACCCGGAGGCAGAGGTTGCAGTGAGCCAAGATCGCGCCACTGCACTCCAGCCTGGGCAACAGAGTGAGACTCCATCTCAGAAAAAAAAAAGAAAGAAAAGAAAAAAATAATTTTATGAACTTCACTAAATCTTCCAATGGTAGCTAAGGATCTTCAAGTATCGCTGAACCTCAATCTCCAATGTCTAGCAATACTGATATTAAAAAGTACAAAACTAAGGCAAAGCTGTAAAAAAAGGAAAAAAATGAATTTGTTCTTATTTACACTAAAGCTTTGAACATGACTTCTTTTCTTTTTGTCTGTCTTCCCTGAAGCCAAGTGCAGATGGAAGAAAAAATAATCTGGTTAACTGACAGTCCACTTAGATCACACTGGATCAAGGTTTTGAAACGGGATTTTCATCAGCATCATGAATTATAGCCGCACTGATTCTGCTCCTACTACTGTCATTCATCCAGCTCTGCTTTCCAGGTTCACAAGACACAACAATCTGCTCTTGGAAGCCAAACCAGGGAAAAAACCTTCCTCTCTGATTTCATCCCTTGGGCTACCCACACCTCTGGTCTGTAAATTGAATATTTATTAATTCACTGTGTTTCTCTTAGAAGGTAAAAAAGGAAAAAGAAAGTCATCTTACTTGAAATACTCTTCACTTCCACTGACAAATGTCTTATTGGCCTGGCTGGTGAAATTAACCATTGTCAAGTTGGGATAAGCGGTCATGCAGAAAGTCGAGTTCTTGATCTGTATTTTGGGATGGTCACTGATAACACAGGAATCTGTTTAGGAGACAACAGAATAGAAACACAGTGAAATCTGTACAGAAAACAGAGATGTGTCTCTCTGCAGCAGTTTAAAAACAAATGCCAAAAACATTTGCAAATATTGGAGAATAACTTCAGGAAAGTATTAACTGGGCAAAGCCAGATATATTAAGAAAAGAACCCAAGAATTATGTTTTCTCCATCAGAGCCCCCAGTCCCCACAACCGCACCTTGTACTGATGACAAAGGCATTTACAGAGCACTCTTTATGTGGTAGGCAAGTATTTTGCATGCTTTATCTCATTTAATCCTCACAACAGCCTATGCAGGAGGTACTATAATCTTCCATTTTCAAAATAAGGAAACAGGCTTAAAGAGGTAGGTAACTCTACTGAAGCCACACAGCTTATGAGGAAGAGAATCAGGATTCAAACTCAGATCCTTATGACTCTGCAGAAAATAAATAAGTTGCTGAAAGGAATTTAATTAGAAAATAAGCAGACCTCCTGAAGGGTACTGCTACAGAAGGCTTTCTAAGAAGTTCACCTTGGACCCACTGCCTGGCACCACATTTAGTAAGTACTCTAGGATACACGTGCTGTGTACTTTCTACTCTCATGTGGGTAAGCAGAGGCAGCAACCACACCATCTACCGGGGATCCTGAGACAGGACCTAACAGTGTGGTGCTCAACTGGGGATGAGTCTTCTCTCCAGGAAACATTTGGCAAGTCTGGAGACATTTTTAGTTGTCACAGCTTGGGGACCTGGTGCTTACTGGTATCTAATAAGTAGAGGCCAGGGATGCTAATACTAAATATCCTACAATGCACAGGACAGCCCCCCACAACAAAGAATTGTTCAGTCCTTTAGCCAGGCATGATGGCACACACCTGTAGTCCTAAATACTTGGGAGGCTGAGGCAGGAGGATTGCTTGAGCCCAGAAATGCAAGGCTGCAGTGAGACATGATCATGCCACTGCATTCCCAGCCTGGGTGATGAAGCAAGACCCTGTCTCTTAAAAAAAAAAAAAAAAAGAATTATTTAGTCCAAAACATCAGTGGTACCAAGGTTGAGAAGGCCTGATCTAGGCAGGGATGGAGAAAGGAAATTAACCATGTCAGTCTTAGTATGTCAGGCTCTGTGTTGAACACTTTAATGATTATCTCATGAAATCCTCATAAAACCCAGGAGGTATATATTATTATTGTCATTTTAAATAGGAAGAATCTGAAGTCTTTCTGACCATTTTACAATGCCTCTCTTTAAAATACAGATAAACTGACAAATACCTTAAATAAAGAATCCACCAGGACTAATCCCAAAGGACATTATTTTGCAAAGGAGCACATAGTAACAATAACAACTTACACTTATATGGCAGTTACCAAGTTTACGGCACTGTTTTAAGTACTTTACATGCATTGACTAATTTAAGTCTCACACCACCCCCTATGAGAAGGTACTGTTATTATCTCTATGTTACAGATAAGGAAAACTGGGGCACAGAGGGATGCAGTGGCTAGCCAAGGTCATACATCAAGACAAGATGTAAACAAGCTCTCTCTTTGGAGTCAATGACTTAGGCACTCCAATGTGAATAGGGAGCAGGGATTATAAATTCAAACACCTACAGAAGCCAGGATGATGACACAAATGAGGGAGGCATAAAATTAGAAAATAATAGAGAGAAGTGGGGACAGTGGCCAACCAGAGAGCACTCCAGCCAATCAGTGCCAAGCTTTTCCAGATGTTGCGGCAAAAGATGCAGAAAATCTATAAACTTACATGAAATATCTCCATTTAAAAATATTGAATGTGTTAAAATTGTCTTTAAATACCAGGAGCAACAATAACAAAAAGTGGCTGGGCAGGGTGGCTCATACCTATAATCCCAATGGTTTGGGAAGCCAAGGCAGGAGGATGGCTTGACCGCAAGACCTCAAGACCAGCCTAGGCAACATAACGAGACCCCTATCTGTACAAAACATTTTAAAAATTAGCCAGGTGCAGTACTGCACATCTACAGTCCTAACTACTCAGGAGGCTGAGGGAGGAGGATTGCTTAAGCCCAGGAGTTCAAGGTTGCAGTGAGCTGTGATTGCACCACTGCACTCCAGCCTGGGCAACCGAATGAGACCCTTTCTCTAAAATAAATAAATAATTTTAAGAAGCAGGCTTGATCTGGTGCATGGACTCCCATTTTATGTTCTCTGTGGAAGAGCATAGTGGGCAAGAATGTGAGTTCAGGCGTTCCACTACTCCTGAGAGCTTGAATGAGTTCCATTTGTCCAAGCCTCCATTTTCTGGTCATAGTTGTTCAGGGTTGCAGTAAGGACTAAACGAAGACAGATCACAAATTAAAAATCTTCCCACAATGCCTGACACATAGCTGGCACTCAATAAATTTTAGCCATAATTCAATCATCATTGTTATAGCTTTTACTGGAGAGAGTATCTCTAGTCTTCAGCATCATCTCCCACAAGGCCACTTGCCTGCCATAAATTGCCTACCGCTTCCCATACATACTGCAGAGTTTCTTAGAATGTTGGGTAAAAATGGAAACAATAATAAGAATCCCTTCCCTTTCAGTAGTTCTTTAGACCAAGGTTTCTCAATAGCTGTATTAATGGCATTTGGGGTCAGATAAAGTAACCGCAATAGGTCCATTGCCCAACAGGCACAGTGAGTCAATACATCACCAAGACACTGCATTGCAGCAGAGAAAGAGGTTTAATTAAGAGAAAAGGACTTTTTTAAGTCACCCTAGAATTCCAAAGGACCAATACCCCTGCAAGGGACAGCCTGGCCCCAGGAACAGAACACGCTCATGTGCTGATAACACAGAGAATGACAGATGGAGGGGCTGCACAAAGAAAGAGTGGGGATTGACACCTTGGTTTTTTTTTTTTTTTCACCAAAATAAATAAACAAATAAACCACTGGGTAAGAATGAGATAGGATCTGCTCAGCCTGGTCATATACTCGCAGGAAGCAAATAGCGTTTCCTGCGTTGCAGCAGAGAAAGGTTTAATCCTAAGAGCCACTAAACAAGGAGATAGGAAACCTCAAATCCATCTCCACAAAGAGTTTGGAGCTAGGGTTTTGGAGTAGGTTGAAGAGTGCAGGGTGAAGTCCTGGGACAGAGAGATGAAGAAATGTATTCTCACACTGATTCAGTTCCTCTGTGGGAACCTTTTTTCATTTGTTTGTTTTTTGGTTTTTGAGACAGTCTCACTGTGTCACCCAGGCTGGGGTGCAATGGCACAATCTCTGCTCACTGCAACCTCTACCTCCAGGGTTCAAGTGATTCTCATGTCTCAGCCTCCAAAGTAGCTGGGATTACAGGTGTGTGCCAACACTTCCAGCTAATTCTTGTATTTTTAGTAGAGACAGGGTTTTGCCATGTTGCCCAGGATGGTCTTGAATTCCTGGCCTCAAGTGATCCATCTACCTTGGCTTCCCAAAGTGCTGGGATTACAGGCATGAGCCCCTGCTTAAAGCTGGTAGGAGACTTTAAACTGGTTGGCATCAGCTGTTTTGCTGGAATTCAGGATCTGCTTAAGCAATTCTTAAACAAAAGCCTTATGATTCTAACATCAGAAATCTCATCTATAGGAAAAATGCAGACGCAAATGTACGTAGTGTTACTCAATTTTTGGTTTCAGGGAAGTGAGTCAAAGCACAGCCTGATTAATGCTGATTATAACAATACTTCTGTCTAGAATTCTTGTTAACCCTGCAAGGACAGCTTTAATAATTCTTGGCTGTGGGACCGTCCTGTGCATTGCACAATATTTAGCAAAATCCCTGGCTTCCACCTACTAAATGCCAGGAGCCCACCCAGCTGCAACAACCAAAAATGTCTCTGAACGTTGCCAATTGTCCCCTGCAAAATCTCCCCTGGTTGAGAATCTCCACTTCAGGGCCTAAAAATATCTTCCTATTCAACGTATCTTCTTTAATCAAATAACAGAGTTTCAGGAGGATTCCCACCTAATCACTATCAAATATTTACCAGGAAAGCTTTTGTTTCCCCCAGCAGTGACATGAATGAAGACAATTAAAGAACACTCCACATCTCTGTTCTGTAAATAAGCACATAAGTTATTTCTAGCCCTCCTGCCAAACATTACGTCCACCCAAGACTGGAGAGATCACTAACACGAGGGCAAACACCAAATCTCTCGATTCCCAAGTTGCAATTGTGAAGCACGCAGGCAGCCTCACTAGCAAGCGTCTCTGGATGTCTGTAGATCACTGCCGCCGCAGCAGCACAAGGTCACCGTTCCTGCAGCAATGCAGCAGGGTTCCCAGGCTCCCCACTCGCTCGCTCCGCAGCCCCAAGCCTCCTGCAATATCCCCTCCCACCACCGGGCGGCAGGAGCATGCTTCCCAGCGCCCGGCGTCTTCGGGTCCACCGGCGAGGGAATGATGGGCCATCTCATCAGAGAGCTCTGCGGCCCAGCAACCCCGAACAAAGAACAGCGATAATGATCGTGCTAAATTGGAAGCTGTGGAATGGGATTCTCTTTACTCGGGCAATTATTAATAAATGAAAGCACATGAAAGACCAGGGAGAAAAGGAATCATTTAATTAAAGTTGTAATGAAAATGAAGCCATTCCGGAAATAGAAATGGTATTTATGTTGTTCCTATTTTACGTGACCCAGCTAGCTCCTATTTTCAAGTAAAGCCGCTGGTCTCACTTGACAGGGCGCAGACTAGTCATTCTCCATTACAGATACTTGGAGAGTTGAGTCACCCTAAAGACGGCAGCCTCTCTTACAACCTGCATCAGAGAAAGATGTGGCAAACGCTGCCTCTCCCCACCCACAGATCCAGGGCTTTCCTCTGGGGCTGGAGTGGGTATGGTTGCCTGGTATCCCGTGGAATGTATCCCTTGCAGCACTGAGAGTGTCATGGGGCAGCTCCAAGCTGCACATGAAGGTCACAATAGCTAGCCATGCAGCCCCTCTCTCCTGGGATGAGTCCTTTTGCCCAGCAGTCACAGGGTGTGGGTAGTTATGGGGTTGTGAGACAGAAGGTGAGACTGGAAGGAAATTGGTGGGAAATGCTGGGGAAAGAGTTTATCCATCTCTTAAGGAAGCCTTGCTCAATATGACCATTTGGGGAACAGCCTGGGAATATCTGTTGTCTAGACTCCTGATTTGTCCAGCAGAGCAGTGGGGCTCTGCGAGTCAGGCCACCATCAACTTTTCTAAGTCACCCCAGAATTCCAAAGGACCAATACCCCTGCAAGGGATAGCCTGGCCCCAGGAACAGAACACACTCATGTGCTGATAACACAGAAAATGACAGATGGAGGGGCTGCACAAAGAAAGAGTGTGGATTGACACCTTGTTTTTCTTTTCACCAAAAAAAAAAAAAAAAAAAATTAAAACACTGAGTAAGAATGAGATAGGATCTGCTCAGCCTGGTCACATACTCGCAGGAAACCATCAGCGTGAAAAATGTACATTGTCTCCTCGTGCTCAGAGCTTGCATCGTTTTAATGGTTTGTACCAGATGAGTAGGAGCTGAGCTGTGTCATATCTTTGCTCTACCTTTCATGTCTCCCAGGCGATGGTGAGCCAGACTGGAAGCCAGGGACAGGGGCTTCTGTGCCTCTTGCGCCTCCACCCATGTGCCTGATCCAGTCAACATGCTCAGCCTGCTTTAAACACACACACACACAGAGAGAGAGAGAGAGAGAGAGACAGAGAGAGAGACAGAGAGAGAGTCTATAAAATAAACACATGTTCATGGCAGAAAATGCAGAAAAGAATGGCATCTCTCTGGGTCTGCAAGAGGGAAGAATTCATCTTTTTGCGCTTAATATACTTGAAGGGTTAAATAATGTCCTAGTTCCATCATGAAAAAAGCTGGTTTTGGAGGGCAACACTAAGAGCCAATCATACAGAGATCACAGGAAGCTGGTCTCGGCACAGACCTAGCTGAGGAGAATTAACAGATCTACTGGAGAAAGAAGAAACTACTTGTTTCTAGGTTCCCTTTAAAATGACCAGAGCTTCCAAAGTGACTGCTACTAGCACCTTTTATTTGTGGCGTTATATACTTCTGCAACTGTATCACACCCCTCATTTCTTTTCTCCTTACAGCAATCCCCATAAGGTAGGTAGAGGAAGAACATTTTTATTTCTATTTTTTAGAGAAGGAAAACAGATCCAGAGAGAAGTTACTTGACCCAGACATACATGCAGTCAGTGACAGAGATATAGACCGAAAGACTTTCTGACATAGCTGCCCTACTTCTCCTCACATTCACTCTCTTGCCCTTGACCCAAGAAGCTGACACTTTCCGCCAAGGCCTCAAGTCCCAATCTATTTCACATCTGAAACATCTTCCAGGAACACTCCCTGACTCCCCATTAGCTTGCCATCTTCTAGACACTACATTTTTATCAGAGTGGTCTAAGGGTCCACTCTCATATTCACCTCATGCACTGAGCAGTATCTTGTGAAGTCTGGCCCCAGGATCGCTCTCCTGGACTCTAGGAATTAGACCATCACTTTTCAAATTGTACCATGCAGATAAGTCACCTGAGAACCTAGTTAAAATGCAAATCTCATTCAGAAAGGCTAGGGCGGGGCTTCTAACCATCATCCAGGTAATGCTGCTAGTCTAAGAAACACTATAAAACAAAATAAGATTCTACAACGACTTGTTAAAATGCAAATTTTCTGAACCCAACCAAATCTATAAATCAGTCTATCTTGTGGGCCTGTGAACCAGCATTTTTAACAAAGATTTCAGCTATTCATAAGCAAACAAAAATTTGATTACACCCTCCTCTGGGCGAGGAGCTCCTTAAATGTTAGAATTAAGTATATTTGATAGTTTGATGTAATCTCTGTGTTCCCAGAACCTAGTATAGGTCCTAGCATGCATAACATATGTTCAATTATTTTGCTGAATAAATGGATAGTTTAGAATACACACACCTAAAGCAGATATTTCCAAACTTACCTAATAAAAGTTTGGTTTTATCTTTGCATTCTGGCGTATTCCAAGGGTTGTTGCAGGAGCCCCAGGGTAATACAGACACAAAGGAGGCAAACAGGTAGAAAAGTGTATAGCAAATAATCACATTGTAGTATATGGCTATTAGGACAGAGATGATCAGCATCGCGACTCCACAGCCTGCAGAAGCAAAAATTCCAGGGGTTCATTCCATCTTAAATGCTATGGAATTCTTAGAGTTGGGCATAGGGTGGGGACCTAGGTCTAGGCTCTCTTGTACAGAATGGATGCACTAATAACAGAGTGGACTGTATGTCTACCAGGGATATGAAGGCATTCTGCTGGGAACTTAACAATGCCAGAGGTGATCTTGGGCCATTATTCAGAAGGATCAAATAAAGGAAGGAAAGAGTTAGTTCTATTAACCACAAAGGCAGGTCTCCCTCCCTGGGGCTGCATGGTGCCAGAGGGGACAGAGTAAGAAAGGGCCTGAGGAGGCTGAGCAGCAGGCTGGACTCACCTTGTAGAGCTGGGATGGCCTTCCACACAGACACTGGCCCCTGGCTGGCAAACTGGCCCAGCGACACCTCCAAGAAGAAGATGGGTAATCCAGCCAGAGCCAGCATCATCAGGTATGGGATGAGGAAAGCACCTTGGAAAGAGAGTGGGGAGTGAGAGCCCTGGGAGGCAAAAGCAGGCTGCTGCCCTCCTTAATCCTCTGGGTTGGGGGCTGGGCTCCCTCTCAAAGAACTAAAGGACAATTTAGCTCCATTCCTGAAGAAGCCCTTTGATGTCCTGTCTCAGCAACAGTCACCCACAGATATTTAAGAGCCCTCCTCCAAAAAGTATAAGGGTACCCATGCAAATACACTCCTTATTTCAACTCTCCACTGGCAGCTGTCTAGGGATATGTGCTGATGGGGTTTTATTATTTTCTTTTTTTATTATAGCACTTCAATTTCCCAAAATTAAGCCCTCCCAGAGCTCAACCAGTCTATGCCTTTGACTCACTACTGGATTCAGGTTGGTGAAATCTTGTCAGAGCCTCAGCTCTCCCAGGACCCAAAATCTTCTAAGCTAAACTCCAGGAGCCCTCCTCTACAGTAAGTTACCTGAACACCTTCTGCCAACCAGGGTTGGGCAGGCTCTTCCAGACAGCCATTGGGGGATACCCATCCTTCTTCCTAAACCCATCTCCATCCCCATCACACACTTCTCAACGCCCTTCTCCATATGAGAAGTTCCTTCCATCCTTCAAGGTCAACTCAAATGCTTCCTCCTCCAAGAAGTCTCCCTTCTGTGTCCTCCCACAGTACCTTGCTCCAGGCACCGATCACTTGATAATTTTTATGTAAGTGTCTTATTCAGTCTGTGAGCCCCTAATGTTGTTTGCGCTGCATCTCTTTATTCCTCAAAATGCCCCGTCTAGGGCAATAGTACTTGGCAGGCCTCCATAGAGTCGCTGAGGCTTCTCTAGGGTTCTTTCCCTTCAACATTCTTTGAGGTTGTTTGGGAGAGACTTGGGGAATGGTCATGATTCTTGAAAAGGTTTTGACCAGAACGTGCTGCTGCATGGGCCAGAGTCAAAGTGGGTACTGGAGATGCGCGAGCGCAGAACACTGGCCTCAGCGGAGGGAAAACTGATCTTTCTCCAGTCTACTCTTCATGCTCCCGCCCCTCCTCACTTCCTGTTTGATGGCAGGGCCCTTCCTGCCCGGGGCTCTCCAAGCCTGGAAGGCCCAGGGGCAGCCACGGGCTGCTGGGCAGTAAAACCGGGGTCCTGCTTTATCCTCTCAAGACAGGGATTGTGCAGTCCTCCTCTGCTCCTGAAAAGGAGCGGTGAGCCTTCCACCCCGCACTGAGGGCTACGGGGCCTCGAGCCGCAGTGCGGAACAGGCTGCCTCCCATCGCAGAGCCTGGCTCCTCCGGAGCCCTGAGATCTGCTCCGCCGCTCTTCGCAGATCCCCGGCGGGCAAAGCGCGGGCACTTGCGCAGGCCAACCTCCTTTTGCTGGAACTCCCTCCCCATCCACTACCCTGAGTACCCACTCCCCTTCTAGTCACTGGAAGCCTCGTTGTAGCATCCTGGCCTGAGGGCGCCCTGCGGAAAACCAAACGGGAACCTATCTGGGTGCCTGTATTAGTGTGGCCGGTACCTGGTCTGTTTTCAGGGCACCCCCGATGGCAAATGCTCTGCGGTCCTCATAAGTACTTGTCAAAGTGTCCTAATTTGGAACTGGAGAGGAGGGGAGTAGTGGCCTATGTTTTGCGCTTTAACCGTCCGGTGATGCAGCACCTGTCCGTTCTGCTGCAACAAATTCCGCCTGAAGCGGACCCAGGAGACAAAAACAAAAGAACAAAAATCCTTAAACTGCCTGACCTATGGGGTGAAGCAGTGCATTGCTTGTCCCTTCGGTCCAGTTGAGAAGATGTGGGACGGGGCTCTAGGTTCAAATTCCTATTGCTAGAGAGCGGCCGGCCCCGCGGCACCTAAACGTTGGGAGGACAAGAGGGATCGTGAATGTGCCAGGTCCCTCCTCGGTGGGTACAGAAGAGGTACAAGGGAGCATAGTGGCCCAGCAGCCGATGCAAGCCTAACTAATGTCCTCCCCATCT
Source organism: Pongo pygmaeus (assembly GCF_028885625.2). Classification (NCBI taxonomy): domain Eukaryota; kingdom Metazoa; phylum Chordata; class Mammalia; order Primates; family Hominidae; genus Pongo; species Pongo pygmaeus. Next base: position 46,895,557 of record NC_072382.2, read on the forward strand.
CTGAAACGGCTTTCATTCAAAAGCAGCACCTTTCCCCAATTTAGGGCAGATGAAAGAAACCTGTTTTCGCTGTACGATTTTACTAAAATCAAAATATGTTCTGCTTCAAGAAGCAGAAGGCGGGGGTGGCAGGCACTTCTGAGAGGTTTTTGACAGCACAGCCTCAACCCCTTCGCCCTCACCTCCTAGCTCGCCTAAGGAGTCCCCTAGGAAGACAGGATACAATCCTGAATCAGGGCTCCAGGACTGCACAGCTGCTGGCTCTAACCTCGTTGGGTGCCTGGAGTGCCGCCGCTCCCTGAACACTTGACCGCTAGCACCCGTGCTTACCTGGCTCAGGACCCAGGCCCCAAAACTGGGTCAGTGGGGGTTTGTGGGGCCTCACTCCTCCCCTGAGCCCCTCTCTAGATAAGATACTCCGGGATCTAATGCCGGTCGATTATGGTCGCCCCCGCCCTCTGGTTATGCACTCACACCTACAAGGTGCAGGGCTGGAGCCTGAGGAGGCTGTCCTGAGCCTCCCCGCCCGGCGGCCCTGCCTGAGGGCTCCTGTCCCACCCAACCCTCAGGTGCCCGCCCCGCCCCGCCACAGGCGGAAAGAGCGGAAAAGCCATACCTCCCCCGTTCTGGAAGGCCAGGTAGGGAAACCTCCAGACATTGCCCAGCCCCACTGCGTACCCCACCATGGACAGGATGAAGTCCAGTTTGCTGGACCAGTTCCCTCGGGCCTTATTCTCATCCCCTTGCTCGTCCTCCTGGGGGCGGAAAAGCACATTGTCGATAACAGCCCCGAGTTGGTCCACAAGCAGGCCCCTTCCACCCTTCCCCCCGCTAGGGGTCCTTCCCAGCAAGCAGGCTCCCACTTTTCAACCGAGGATGCATCGGCAAGCAGGACCCCAAATCTAAAGAAAGGATGCATCTACAAGCAGGGACCTGACCCCTCAACCCTGCATTGAGAGTGAATCAGCAAGCAGGTCCTCAATTCTGATCTGAAGATCCATCTTAAACAGACCCAAAACCCCTCTTTCCCAGATCATACAGTCAGGGCGCACCAGCAAGCAGCTCTCCCCAAACCTTGAACCTGTAAGGTGATTGCAAGCAGGTCCCTCCATCCCCAACCCCTCACCAAGAATTTATTTGGCAAGCAGGCTCCCCCAACATCATGCCTGGAGTTCCCAGCAAGCAGGTTCCTAATTAACCCTCTCCCACAAAAAAAGCCTTCACTACACCCCCTCCTCAGCCGTTTCTTCCTTTAGAGTGTGTGCCAAGACCAGAAAGAGAGCTGCAATGCCGAAGCCAGCCGGAGCCCCTGCCTTACTTTCTTGACCAAACCAGAACCTGCCTGGTCAACTAATTTAAGAAGGCATCCTTCAAGACTAATGCAAGGGAGATGGGCAGGAGGGAGATTTGAAGGTGAAACAAGAGGGAAAACAAACCAACCAAAAAGTTGATATGGGAAGAGACAAGCCATCTACAACCTTGAGTTCTGGTCTAAATTTTACTACTAACCAGCTGGATAACCCCAGGCAAGCCACTTGCTCTCTCTGAACCTCCGTGTCTCATCTGTAAAAGAGGCTTAGAATAACTGTCCCCTGAAGCCCTTGCCAGCTCCAGCAGTCTATGAATCTTTGAGGCTCATTTCTTCAAGCTCACACTAAGATGCTTTCTTGGGGCAGTGCCTGGTCCTGGAATGCCTCACTAGTAAGCAGGAAAAATGGGGGGAGACCACCCCAAATAAACTCTGAAAATGTGCAGGACACCTAGACATTGCACAAAGCTTTCCAGGGACTCAGGCCACCGCACAGTTCACACCTTCTCAGTCACCCTTCACCTCCTATTGTAGTAACTTGCTAGGTCTCATACTTTTCTACAAGCTGTGCAGGACACAGCAGCAGCTGTCAGGAGAAGTCTTAGGGAGGCAGAAAGGGCCAGGGTGAGTGTCAGAAAGGCACCATCAGAAAGATGGGCACGGCTGAAAATAAGTACTTCCAAAAACCAAACATTTTAACATCCTCCCTCTAATCCTCCCACACACAGACCACCTCCATTCCTAATCCCACCCTTCAATCCTTCCAGGGCTACAAAGGGTGGGAGTTCCAGCTCCTTCTGCCGCAGTGCGGAGGTTAAGCAAGACAAGTGAAACAAATATTCTGCTCCACCTGGGGTCACACTGTGGGATACATGCTGTCAGAGGCAGATAATATACATAGAAAAACACTCCGGATGTGGACCCCAAAAGGAAAGGCAAGTGGGAAATTCTATGTTTATTTCTAGTTCTGACACCACAAGCTCCTGCTATGTGGGCCTGTGGATAAGTGTGAATGTGTATGTGTGTGTGTGTGCAAACACTAGAGTGACTAAGGATAGAAGGGTTGTATAAATCCTAAACCTCACACAGGCACAAATTTTGGTCCAGGCCCCACTGCTGGATATACGCATAGCCCCTGAGGCCAGGAAAGGAGAGGAAATAGCAGAAAGGCAGGCAGTGAGAAGGGAAGAGCTGAAGTTGATGAAAAAGGACAGAAGAAAGAAGACATCAGAGAAGGAAGAGATCAGAGACGAGAGGGAAATTGAAGAGAACAAAAGCCTATATGAGATAGCGGGCCACCAGTAAAAGCTGCCTTTATTCATAACCCAAGGATTGGGATTTGCTCTGTGGGTTTTCCACGCCTCTAATTAAGTAGTAAAGGATCAAATGCAAGAGAGGATTAAGATTGTTGGGGCCTGAAGCGTATACAATTGAGGGAGGTTACTTTAGGGAAAAAAATAGAAAATTATGGCAAAAGTAGACACTAGGTTTTGGAAGGGCCCAGGCAAAGGACAGGCCCCAAAGCTTAAGCTTCAGTAGCCTCAGGTAAACCCACCTCGCATCAAATGAGTTCTCATGTAATAAACGTAACTGGCAGTGTAAAGGCTACAAAACTTAAACTATTATCCTCCTACCCCTCCACCCCCAGCCACCACTACCTGGCTTTGTTCTGAATTTTAACCCTCTTTTTGTTTAATTAAGAAATTATTTTTGAAAAGAAAAGACAGTCATTGGCAGGAGAGGGAGTCTGTCTGCATAAAAGGGTGGAATCTATCTGCCTCAACTGCTTCGTGGATCTGCACCTGTATTCCAGCTACCGCCAAGGCTGGGAAGGGGCAGGTCGTGGCCCCTCTGGCAGGGTCACTGCAGCCCTCGCGCCCTGAACTGCCGACCCCAGCGCAGTGCGAGCTTCCGAAGCCCCAAAGCCGCCTCCCGCATCCATCACCTGGCACTGCCAACCGGTTTCCCCATCAGCATACGTGCACCCGCCACGGCCCGGCTGGCCTCTCGCGCAGGTGGAGAGCAGGACACTGTGCGGGCCGAATGCAACCTGCTTACCTGGGTGGCAACGGTGGCCACGCTGTCCGGGAGCACGGACGTGATTCCATCCGTGCCCAGCACCACGGTGCTCTGGCTCATGTTCACCCAGCCCACAGCAGGGGTATTGTTCCGCTCCAGGGTGCCCTTGCCCACACTCACGTTCTCATCCCCCTCCGGGCCTCGCAGAGAAGGGATCTTACAGTGCAGCGCGTTGCCGGGCCCGGAGCTCCCAGGAGGGGGGGCGGCCTGTGCGCCTTGCGCCTCTCTCAAGTCCCGCAGAGCTGCAGAGGCCGCCTGCGCCCGCGGGCTACTGAGTTTGCAAGACCCCACTCCTGGCCGCTCAGCCTCGCAGGCTCGCGCGTCCGCTGACTGGAAAGTTTGGGCGCCGGTGGAAGCGGACCTGGGCACACGTGGCGGCGGCGGGGCGGCAGCCGCGGGAAGCTCCTGCTCCGGGCTCGTCCTGGGAGCGCATGGGCCATCAGGGTGGCCCTGCGCCGCCGCCGCCTCCGGGTTGTTGGCTGGCTGTTTATTCATTTCCTTGGGAGCACTGCAATCCTGCAAACACAATGTCAAGTTCGTGCAAAACAAAGTCACAACAGCTTTTAAAATACCTGTATCTACATATGGAGGCGTTCTCAACTCAGGTCCAGACACAATATCTGGGAAAGCAAATTGGAATCTGAATTTTTTTTTAAAGAAAGGCTGCAATCAGTATTTCTCAATTTGCCCGCTTCATCAATAACCAGATGACAAAAAGAAGCTAATATTCCCTCCCTAGTGGAGGATGAACTAAGAAAAGAGGCAGAAATGTAATTTTGTAAGGGTAAAGGGGCAATGGAAATAGCCCTAGAGTCATGAGCTCCCCTCCCTGTTTGGATTTCACCTCACAGCTGTGGGTGCCCGCATCCCCATCACCATTGTAGAAAGATTCTTTAATTTTCCACCCCATTTCCTTTGTCATTCAACAATGCACATTGCCTTTTTCCCCCATAGACAAGCTGTGGCCACAAAGCTGATGCCCTGGCACCTGCGAGCGCTTGAGGCCAAATTGGTTGAGTCCCAGCGCTCCACAACCCACCTCCTCCCGCCAGGTAGCAAAGACAAGGTTAAGAATCACGATCAAAATAACCACAAAAAAACCTACAACGATAATAAACTAAATTTAAGACACAGAGTAGTAACTAGGTTTGTTATCTTACACAACTTGTATTCACTTCCAGATTCCCAGACATGTAAAAGAACATGCAAAGTTTTTTTGTTCTTTTCTTTGGGTTTTTTTTTTTTTTTTTTTTTTTTTTTGCGTAACTATTCACGGGAGTCTAATATCCTTCACAACTCTACGCTTGCTTGAGTACCAAAACTCATGACTAATTTTTATTCGCTTTTTCCCAATTCACTTTCAAATGAAAAGAACTGCCAGCGGTGGTTTTTCTATCCACTTTCTCCCCTCGTGTTATCTTTCAGGGCTTCCTAAACATTAGCACCAATAATTATTATTACACTGTGTAAGAATAATCCTATTATCTTCACCTCCACCGCACTCCTCTCGTCTAACCCCCTTTCACAAACACGCAAAATAGAACTCCTCAATTTGCACAAATCTAAGTACCTCGGCTTCAGCCAGCATTTGTCTCAGTAGCCTCTAGGACCCAGAGCAACTCGCCTCTGTACCGGCATCTGGCTTTTCAGCACCGAGGACAGTGCCCGGGATCGGGTCTTTAGGAGCCACAGCCAACCTCTCAGTTCTACAGCCTAGGAAACCTCTTTGCGACCTCAGGTGACGCTCACAAGTACAAATACCTAGGGCTGCGAGAATTGTTCTCCTCGTCGCCCCCTTTCCCCCCACCAATGCAGACATCTCCAAAAGAAATAGCCAAAACGAATCTGCTTTCCCTGTCCCCTCAGCCCCCTTTCCTCTTGAAAGAACAAAAGCAAACACTCACCATGTCTGACACAGGCAACAGATAGAACTGGTGGAGGGTGAAACCCGCTATTGACAAGACTGGGTTTGGCTCCGGCAGGAGAGGCGCTTTCTATATCTCCTTGGGAAAGGCCGGGTTTGCGTCAGTGCAAAGCAAGGTGCCCTTGGTTTGACATTTTCTTGATAATACAAGTTTGATAAATCATCACCCCCTTGGATTCAAGTTTTAAAGGGACAACATCCTAGAGTGTGCTGGCCAGTTGTCACTCCAGCGGGAGGGGGCTGCGTGTTTGGCGTGACTCATGTGGTCTGATTACTAAACCGAAACCGGCAGGAGGGGAAGACAGAAGTCTGCCTCCTCCTAATTAAGGGAAACATGGGAGGGACACGTCCCACTGCACCCAAGGCAAGGCGCAGCCGCCAACAGAGTGGATCGGGCTGTAGAGGTGGGAGGAGGGGGCTAAATCACTGCCTTCTCTTTCTCTTTCACTAAATTCCATTGCTGTCCCCCCTTATCTTCAGGGATTCCGAAAATATTACTCCGAAAGAGATTGAGGGTCTGCGCATAGCCCCACAGCTCTGCGATGACTGAAGCAGGCATGGGTCCTGCATTTATCAAGGTGTACCTACCTAGCATGTATGTGGACTTCAGATTCTCACATCCCTACCCTTCCAGACAGTCAGTCTTGGAGGAATCCTGGGTTTTTTGCTTAAAAATTGTGATCTAGTATTTCCGTTCTTATTTCTGTTAACACAGTCAGGAGAAAATTCTGAGTATAACTGACCGTTTTCATTGCATTTTTAAGCTTTTCTGAAGACGTTTTAGAGAAATAAAAACGAAGTTTTTCCAACACAGACCTAGTTCTTAGGTCACTTTCAAAGTCAAGGGAAACCCATTCTTTCTTTATAGTCCTTTCAATAAAATCCTACCAGAGCCAGGCCTGATTTGGCAGCGCGGGACCTTAGAGACCGTCCAAATCGGGATGCCCAGCAATGGGGGGGAGGGGGGGATGAGAGCTGGCAATCTGGAAAGCCATGCCAGGATGTTCAACCGTACTGTGGCAGGGATGGGAGTGGGGGTGGCCGTGGAGATAAAAAGATGAACTTTCTTGTTGGTACAATGCAATAGCTATAATCAGAAGAGGAAAAAACGCCTTTACAAAGAAGTTGTAGTTTGGAGACTAGAAGGGGATTATCAGCAAAATGCTTCCCTTCTCTCCTTCCTTGCCTGTCTAGCTCGGGGAACCCCTGGCCTCGGGGATGAGGAGCCACAGACAGCACGTTGTCCCTTCCCTACTGCCAACAGCCCAGCCCACTGCCTCGGGGTGCGCGCCGTCGCCAGCGGCTGGGCCGTCCCACGCGGCGGGAGGACAATGTCTCGGCGGCCGCGGCCGCAGGCGTAGGCTGCAGTGGCAGATTGCAGCGGGCGCCGGGGGCACTGAGGGGCACCCTCCTGCCCCTCTGGAGAGCCCGAGAGTGTTTGGATGCCTTCGCTGGTTGGCTTTCCCGCCTAGCCCCTCTAAAGGGCAGCTGGCTGGGGACACACGGTCTGCATTGCCTTTGGTGGGGGCAGGAGGAGGAGATCTTTCTTTTGAGACGCCTTGAGGATTTCTGGTCGCTTTTTATTGTAGTTTTGAGCTAACATCTATTGAGATCTTAATACTCAACCATTGTGCAAGGGCTATCCATGAATTATCTTGGTTAGATTTAGCAATGGCCTTTCAGAAGCTATACCAATTGCAAAGCTGAGGAAATTGGGGCTCAGAAAGTCGCTTTTGAACTCTGGAGAAGATCCCAACCACCTCCCGCCGGGCTGTCGCTGGGGTCAGTCCCTCTCTCCCCGGGGCCCGTTCGTAGGGAGAGGTCGGGAACGAGGGTTAAGAGGGTAGGGTGGGCTGTGGTGGACTCTGGCTGGAGGAGGGTCGTCTGAGTGGGTGGGACTGAGAATTCCGCAGGGGTGCCTGCTCAAGTCCCGGCTGGCGCTGAGAAGCACGCCGCAGGCTCTTGGCATCTTGGGGGACGCCAAGGGGACCTACGAGTGTTTCTGCCTAAACAGTCCCCAGTTTCCGAGAGGGCTCACGACGAATGCGAGAACTATAGAAGGCAGGCCTGGCAGGCAGGCTCGGGCTCAGAGAGCGATCGGCCGGAGCGGTACCACGAGGCGCGCCCAAAGATCGGTGTAGGCCTCCTTCTGCGATTCCCCGGCCGACTTCCCCGAGGAACAGTCACGACTTTGGAAGGTTCCGGCCAGTTTCCCAATTTGCATTTGAGCAGCCCCCGCAAAGGGCCAGGTGCGAATGGAGAGTCTACGCGGCGCCCGGACGTCCCAGGGCGCACAGACTTGGCTGCCCGGGGAAGAAGGGGGAGAACTGCGCGGAGGCGGCCGAATCCTGCCGGCCTTCTCACTTCCCCCAGCTGCGGCCCTGGGCCTGAGTGACGCCCAGCGCCCCCGCTCGGCCCCCAGGCCTGATATTTCGCCCGCTGGCCCTCCCCGGCCCAGTGAGCACTTGGGTTCCTGCGTGGAGACTGCCGCGCGTCAGGCTCTGCAGAGGCGGGTGAAAGGCAGGAACGGCTGCGGGGTTTGGCTGAGGCGCTATTCGGGATCCCCGCCTCCCCCTACTTTCAGCCGCAAGATTCTAGAAGGGAGGGGCTACGTGGAGAATGGAGGGAGGGTCTGGAACGGAGAGGCCTGGAGGGGTCGCTATGAGGCCAACGCGGGGACGGAGGGGCGGGCACCAGCCCGGCTTGAAGGTTGGGCTTCAGGGGCGGGAGAGAGCATGCGGAGGCAGGAAGCCAGGCCCCGGGGCAGCAGGTCGTGCGTATGGGTGTGTGTCAGCGCCTACGAAGCGCAGAGAATGGAACCGCAGTATTTAAAATTAAAAAAAAAAATTAATTAATTAATTTAAAAAAAGAAGAAGAAGACCAGCCGCACGTCCTCTAGACGCGGGCCTCCGCCCCCGCCCTCCGCGGACGCCTGTTTGTAGTGATAATCAAGCCCAGCGCGCCGCAGCCAAGGAGGCCGTAAATCCGCATCCATCACCGCGCAGCCATTCGATCTGAATTAGCCAGTCACTACGGCCTTAATTAGTTTGTCAAAGATGAAAAATAGTAATTGATTTTGTCCTCGATCACTTTGTTCCCTCCTCTCCTGCCTTGCAGATAAGCAAATAAATATTTTTGAAAACTCGTGTCCACTCGGTTGTATGGGGGTAGCCTACTGAAAAACAAGCCATCCGGTGACAGTCCTGACGCCAGTGTTACCGCCAAGACACGAAAGGCCAGCTGCAACCCAGACAGGAGAGGGCCCAGAGGGCGGCCTACCACATTCAAGTCGCTGCCCTCCTTTGCACTAAGGAAGGAGAGAGGAGGGAAAGGTACCGGTGTTTTACGAGCTATTGCTCTGGCGTTAGCGGGGCACTGTGGCACCAGCCTCCTCTGGTCCTCAGGGCAGCATGCGAGAAAGAGCTGCCAGCGCGACTGACAGGCGAAGGAACGTGTCCAGGGTCAGCGGGCAGAGCCTAGCTTTGAGTCCCTGTCTGTGTTGGCTCCTCTCCATCCACCACATGAGGGATTGAGTATGAGCGCCTATGTCTATGTTTATGTGATTTTAACATGGGAGCCGTTAACACCTACAACTTCCATAGATGATGGATGTGAGGGCTCAGTGTGGGTTTCAGGTGACATGGCAGATAGTCAAGAAGCCATGCTGTATTTTTGTCCCACTTGTCTACTACTGCCCAGCTCCATTGCAGTATTGTTCTGTGCTAAGAATATGGGCTCTGCAGACACACTGCACCACCTCCTAGCTCTGTGACCTTGGGGGAAATTCCCCATCAGTAAAATGAGCATAATAAAAATTAACCTACCTCGGCCGGCGCAGTGGCTCACGCCTGTAATCCCAGCACTTTGGGAGGCCGAGGCAGGTGGATCAGGAGATCAGGAGATCGAGACCATCCCGGCTAACACGGTGAAAACCCGTCTCTACTAAAAATACAAAAAATTAGCTGGATGTGGTGGCACGCGCCTGTAGTCCCAGCTACTTAGGAGGCTGAGGCAGGAGAACAGCTTGAACCCGGGAGGCGGAGGTTGCAGTGAGCCAAGATGGCGCCATTGCACTCCACCCTGGGCGACAGCGAGACTCCGTCTCAAACAACAACAACAACAACAAAATTAACCTAACCTCAAGGGTGGCCTGAGGATTAAACGAAGGAACGCATGCAAAGTGCCTAGATTGAGATTGGCTACCCGGCATACTTTCAATAAGCTATTGTTAACAATATTATTCAGTCTAAAGGAAACATATGTTTGAAGCCCCTCAGAATTAGCAAATAAGACAAATCCCTCTTCCTGGGTCGGAAGGTTTAATATGGGTAGACTTATGCAGAATAGAAAACCTTACAAAATATGTAATGATTGTGCAACATTTCTCCCTCCTCATCCAGTGTTTGGTCGCCCAATAATCAAGTATTTACCTTTACTAAATGAAAATTAGGAGCATCCAGGGAAAGTGCTCAAATACAGAAGCTGCTATGAGTTTTTCCTGAGGCATTTTTTGTTTAGATGACGGTAAATTTCAATATAAAGAAAAGACAGAAGCTTGGAGCTTCATAATCAGCCTCACTGTTCAGTTCTCATCTGAACCCAGGGGTGTCAGGGAAACACAAGTTAATCAAAGCAAGCGTCCCTCATCATAGCATTTCAGAAGAGCTCATACTTGGAAATCAATGGTTCAGCTAAATAATCAGTCTGTGCAAAATGCAGGTCCAAAATTCCATGACTCAGACAGGCAGGACGCTTGTTCCTGAGTCAGCAGTAATGATGATTCTCACTTCACTGCAGCAAAACACAGGGCAGTGGGTGCTAGCGCAGAAGCAGAGAAGTATATGACAAGATGAAAAGGAGTTCAAGGTCACCTATGGTCCCACATGCCTGCCTTATCAGTGAGAAAGCAGAGTTCCAGGTCCAGGGAGGAAAAGTGAGTACTCAAGGTCATTTGACAAATTAGAAACAAAGTCTAGTGGCATCTCTTTAAAAAAGAAAGAAAGAAAAAAGAATTATATTATCCTTTGACCCAGCAATCTCACTCTTAGAAATCTATCCCAGAGAAATAAAAAACCACAGTGCAAGAGTGTTTATTATAGCATAGTTGATAAAGTGAAAGCCTGCGGAAAAAAGAAATAGCCACATTAGATCATTAGAGTATCTGCAGTGTGGAATGATTTGTAGCTGTTAAAAAGATTGAATTAGAACCATTCAGAGATTGGAGAGATTTTCATGATGTATTGAGAAAAGCCAGATACATTAAAATATGTATAATACAATCTCATTTTTATAAAATAAATAGTAACTAAAACGCCATGTCTGTCTGTCTCTCTCTCTCTTCTCTCTGTCTCTGTGTGTGTGTGTGTGTGTGTGTTCTAGTAAAATGTGGATGCACACACATAAGTTAGTAGGTAAGATTACTGGTAGACAATGTGGGCATTGATGTGAGCTGAGGAGATGAGGGAAGAGCCAAGCAGAAAAAGTGGAGGGAGGGTGACAAAGATTGTACTTAAACAAAAATAGTTCTACTAGTCGTACTTATAAATTTATGTAAAATATGTATAAAAAATTTAAAGGAAAGAATTCAGCACTAGAATCTATTGCTTTAATCAATGAGAATATTCACCGAGGCTTTCATTAGGAAGTATTACCCCTACACCTATTTTATTGTCTTTCTCTGAAAAGTAGAGCTCAGAAAAATGAATTCAGTTAATTAAGGATCCCAGCTACCAATATTTGGCTAATCCTCCTTCGTCAGGTTCTCAGGTTTCTATCTCTTAGCTCTGCTGGGGTGGAACCAGGGCATAATTAAGACCTTCAGAGGACACAGTCTTGGAAAATATGATGCTGCTCTGCTACCCCCACCATTATCCTTATAATGTACACTAAACTATAAAGTAATTTACATTAAAATTACACCAAATTGAAAATTCCTGATTTCTAATTCTTCCATAATGATAACATTAATGTCTTTCTAGTAAGCATTCACCCCTTTCTTCTGCTGCCTTTCCTCTGCTATCCTTTTGGTAGTCGTGCTTTACTTGTTGCATATTTTTGGTGAAACTACTCAGTAATCTCCTTCCAGGTATGAGTCTTCTGTGTTTATCCATCTGCTGAAAGTTCCCAAACCCTAAAATGGGAGATACTAGCCTTGTAAGAGGTCAGATCTTGTAAGGTCTCAAATATGTTTATTATGGGAAATAGGAGACTTCTAATACAAGAGAATTGATAATGTGTCGCAATGTTGGTGAATAAGATTCTCTTTTTTTCTCTTTCTTAAATGTTTCCCTGGTCTTCTCTTTTTGTCTTAGTTGGTGGGGCAGTGGGGGGTGGGGAATTAAGTTCAATGTCAGGAAAACCTAGCAGGAATTCCCACAAGTAGAATGAAACAGATGTTGGAAATCTTCACTGTACAGGCAGTTTATGTAGTTAACCAAGGCTATTGGGTGGAACATGAAGAAGGTTCAGAAAGGTACAATGGTAAGAAGCAGAACTTGGAAAATTCAAGACACTTTATGCCTGTAGAGAACTGCTAGACAGCATTAACAAGCTTTAGGACCTTGTGATTTTGTCACTGGGTAGCACCCTTGTAAATTAGGTCTAGGGGACTATGGACATTGGCACCCCATTTGCAACTGTTGGTTCTAGCAATCTGTGGCATCCAGATTTCTAAGACCATTTCAAACAATGGCCTGGAGGAGGCCACCTATGCCTACCATTTTTGGCAGACAATCCAGAGTTAATCATTATGGTAGTTGTCCTTTGGAATGTCACCATTAGAGCTTGGAAATAATCTACAAATCTTTTAGAATAATCTCTTAGAATCTACATTCTATTTCAGGGTGTTTCTATTTCAGTTTAAACATCTTCCTGGGTGGAGGGTAACATTATATCATGAAAATAGGGCTTTAGTAGTAAACATTAGTCATGAGTTTGAACCAAGTTCAGCCATTTGTTAACTATGTGTTCTAGGGAAGCTAACAGCCAATGTGTGGCTATTAACATTTACTTATCTTCAGAGCCTCACTTTCCTTTTCAATAAAATGGAGTTCCTTTGACTGATTAAATAAGATGAAGTATATAAAAGCTTCTAGCATGGTGCCTGGCAAGAGCTCCTTCTACCTTGAGATACCAGAGTTGAAAATTACTATCTGAAGTCTGACACTATGCCCTTAGAGATGTACCCAGATGACTCCTTTCTACACATCTTAATATTCCTGGATTTGTTCACCAAATCTTTATGTATTTTGCCCATCTTTCTTCTTTGGTTTTTAAAATAATAGGTGATTCTAAGGACTTCATTCTGCCCATCATTTTTTTTTTTTTTTTTTTTTTGATACGGGGTCTCGCTCTGTCCCCCAGGCTGGAGTGCAGTGGCGCTATCTCAGCTCACTGCAAGCTCTGCCTCCCGGGTTCACGCCATTCTCCTGCCTCAGCCTCCCGAGTAGCTGGGACTACAGGCGCCCGCCATCAAGCCCAGCTAATTTTTTGTATTTTTAGTAGAGACGGGGTTTCACCGTGTTAGCCAGGATGGTCTCGATCTGCTGACCTCGTTATCCGCCCGTCTCAGCCTCCCAAAGTGCTGGGATTACAGGCGTGAGCCACCTCGCCCGGCCTCTGCCCATCTTTCTTGATGGGAAATGAGCTTTGCCTGTTTTTTTTTTTTTTCTTTTCTTCAAGTGGGTTCTTTTTTCTATCTCTTTACACTGCACCTCCCTTAAAATGCCAAGCCCATCATAACGCTATGCCTTTGCCACTGCAGTGTCCTCTGCCTGAAATGCTCTTCCTTCCAGAATGAATTTCTACCTATACGTAAGACTGCCCAACATGTATCTCCTCTTGGAGGTTTTTTATGAACAAAGTTAATATCTCCATTCTCTGTGCTTCCCTAGCACTAGTGCATTGTAATTATTTATTTCCATGTGCATCTTTTCAACTACAACAGCTAATAGCCACGTGTGGCTACTGTTATTTTAATTAATTAAAATAAAATTAAATGTAAAATTGTATTATTCACTCACACTAACTATATTCTTAGTGCCCAACAGCTACTTATATTAGACAGTACAAAGAACATTTCTGTTATTGCAGAAAATTCTACTGGACAATACTGTTCTAAATTGTGAATGCTTCAAAGGCAGAAATGTATGAATTTTTTAAGCCTCTTTCCAACTTGTACTGATATGCAGTAGTATTTTTGAATAAACGACTTAAAAAGTCATAGAATAGCCTCTTAGTTTCTTACATGCCATCTTACTGTCTTTGCTAAACCATATTTTTGTATTTCATTAGTTTTCATTTGTATTATATTTCTGATGATAAAAATAATATGGGCTTAATACGAAAAAGTTGGAAAATCTACCCCCCAAAAAACATAAAAATACACATTCTTATCTAGCCTAAAAAGTATCCTACTAACATTTTGGTGTAGAGCTTCCTAGACTTTCATATGTATAGAGACATAGTTTTTGTTTTTACAAAATCGAGATCATGCTATTCATACTGTTTTACAATCTTTTTTCACTTGTATTATTGATATAGCTCCATTTCATTGCCATAAAATTTACATCGTCATTTTTAATTACTGCATAGATTTTCATAGCATGAATATACTACAATTTAAGTAGTAAACAGTTACTATGCATTTTAACTGTTTCCAATTTTTATTTTATTTTATTTTGAGACAGGGTCTTGCTCTGTTGCCCAGGCAGGTGTGCAGTGGCACAATCATGGCTCACTGCAGCCTCTAATTCCTGGGCTCAAGTAATCCTCCTTCTTTGGCCTCCCAAAGTGCTGGGATTACAGGCATGAGCCAATATACCCAGCCATTTCTAATTTTTAAAATAAATAGTACTATATATTATATATATTTCTGTCTATATACATCTTTGCTCATATCTCTAATTTTGATTCTTAGTGTCAGTTCCTAACTATGGAATTACTCCCTAAAGGAATTGCACATTTTTCAGAATTGGATCATCTTATCTGGACCAGTTTTTTTGATGACTGCCTTCAAAACGCAGACATGGAGCTGTGTATGAAGATGTAGCCAAGCTCTGAGCAGAGAGTGACAGTGCTCTGCGCTTTGTTTTCATTCCTTTTCCTAACGATGCTCAGCAATCTGTGAATACTTCTGGCTATAAAAAAGCCATGGGAACAAAGAACATAGTATGTTTCCATAAAGAATAAATCAGTTTTCTCTTTAGCATAAAGGAATTTTTTATGAAAATAATATTACTTGGTAAATACAAGTATTTGTAATTGTCAGTATGCACAATATGCAAATTTTACAACTATTAGGACTCAAGCAAATAAGCTCATCTGTTTACACAGGATTTAATTAAACAATTGCAAGAAATAATACAAACATTGTTAAAATGTGGAGGATTTGTGAATGCTTCTTCTGCAGTGAAAATGCCTGATTCAGGGCTCTCTCTGGTTTCTGCAGATTATGTGGATGATGACATGTTTTTCCAAGTCATTAACTTGGGCACAGCTTTGGGGCCAAATGAGAAGCTACATCCAAACCATTTAAGAGTCTGGGTGATTGGTGGGACTGACAAAGGAAAGACCCTCTGTCATTGCCCACGGTGAGAGCATTTGGGGAGTGTGATTGTCTGTGATGATGCACGGTTCAATGATTCCATTGTTTCACGAAGGCCTGGTTTCACTGATACCAAGGGAAAAAGGTGGGCTGCGCCCACATGGGTGATTAAGGTGACGCTGTCAAAGACATTTAGAGTGATTTTTTCCCTTAGAACTCTATTCTGTCACTTTTTGGCGTTATAAGGTCTTTTGTATTACATTATGGAAAAAAAATAAGCAAAAAGAAGAAAACAAATCACTTTATCAGGACTCTTTTTCAATTGCAAGGGATAGAAACCCAACTCAAAACTAGCTGACACTTAGGTGTCAAGTCATGGACAGGTCAAGGTAAAAATGGAGCTGACTTCAGGTAGGCTGGATCCAGGCTGCCCACAGCAACAGGATTCTCTCTTGGAGTCTTGGCCTCTGTGGGTCCATTCGTTGCATGTTTTCAGGCTCTCATGTTGTAGGTGTCTTGTGACTTAAAGATCTGGGTTCCCATGCTCATAGATTATAATCCAAGGGGAAATAGTATATCTCTACTTCAGATTGGGAGGTTTGGGGAAAGGAGGCTGAGATGGGGGCTTTGATGCAGGTAGATTATTTGGGAGTCCCAATGAGGTAGTTAGGGAAACGAGAAGAGTCAATAAAGAGTGCATTAATGAGTAAGTTACCTCTGTGGACAATTGGATTCAGGCTCACTGGGGTCCCTCTGAGGTACCACGTGGAACACATGTCAAAGTTTTCCCTCCAGGGGACAGGGAAGCTAGAAGGTGATTTGTCCACAGACTCCCACCCCTTATTGGCTGAGGATTGTTCCTGAGAGTATTAAATCCTCAGCACTTGGGGGCACTCTACAGTTGGGCTGAGCAAGTTGCTATAGCACTGGAAAAAGGTGACAGGTAGAGAAACAGAGAGACATGGTGGCTTGAGGTGGGGAGCTGTCAGCATGCCAGAAATTGTCCAACACGACTGCAGGTGGACTTGCAGATGGGCCAAAGCAATATGGGCTGGAACATCAAAAGCAGCTGCTATGCTCACCTTTACTTTCTTCCCCACTCCTTAGGCCAATCGCTCAGTACTTTAATAAGTCCAAATTTGGCCACATGTCTGCCTCTCAAACATGGTGGGCAGGCAGCATGCTGTGAATGGAAGCTTCATCAAAATCACCTGGAGAAGAGGAGGCAGTTTTCCAAATAAAGAATGGGGTAGCAAATTAGTTCTCAGAATAAGTGCAGGAGGGATGATTGACAGACTAAATAATAATAATAGCAATAAACAAGATATTCACTTCCAAACTTTAATCCTATTTTAAGGTTAAAACCACTGAATGTTTTAGTAAATATCCTTCCAGAATATGTTTATTTATGCATTTTTTCCTTATAAACTGGGATAATACTAGAATTCATATGTTTCACACCTGCATTTTTTACTTAGCCATATTTAGTAAATACTTCAATATGTAATGAACATTTTGCTGTACATGATTATAAATATTGTAAAAGTACAGTTGACCCTTGAACAACATGGGTTTGAATTATGCAAGCCCACTTATACATGGGTTTTCTTCAATACAAAATACAGTGTTGGCCAGGTGCGGTGGCTCATGCCTGTAATCCCAGCACTTTGGGAGGCTGAGGCAGGTGGATCATGAGGTCAGGAGTTCAAGACCAGCCTGGCCAAGATGGTGAAATCCCATCTCTACTAAAAATACAAAAATTAGCTGGGTGTGATGGCAGGTGCCTGTAATCCCAGCTATTCGGGAAGCTGAGGTAGAAAATTGCTTGAACCCGGGAGGTGGAGGTTGCAGTGAGCCGAGATCGTGCCACTGCACTCTAGCCTGGATGACAGAGCAAGACTCCATCTCAAAAAACAAAACAAACAAACAAAAAACCAGTGTTACTTTTCAATAAAGTTACACTGAGTGTGTCTGTCTCCGGCCTCCCCTTCTGCCTCCTTTACCTCTTCAGCCTCTGCCCCTCCTAAGACAGCCAGATCAACCCCTCTTCTTCCTCCTTCTCCTTAGCCTATTCAATGTGAAGACAACAAGGATGGCTTGACAACGATCCACTTCCATTTAATGAACAGGAAATCTTAATTTTTCTTCCTTATGATGTTCTTAATAACATTTCCTTTACTCTAGCTTACTTTACTGTAAGAATACAGTAGATAATACATACAACATATGAAAATGTGTTAATCAACTGTTTATGTTACCAGTAAGCCTTCACATCAACTGTAGACTATTAGTAGTTAGGTTTTAGGAAGTTATACCTGGATTCTCAGGCAGGTCACAGTGATTCAAGCCTATAATCCCAGCACTTTGGTTGACTGAGACAGGAGGATCACTTGAACCTAGGAATTCGAGATTAGCCTGGGCAGCATGGCAAAACCTGTCTCTACTAAAAAGACAAAAATTAGCCTGGCATGATGGCACGTTCCTGTAGTCCCAGCTGTTGGGGAGGCTGAGGTGGGAGGATGACTTGAGCCCAGGAGGTCGAGGCTGCAGTGAGCCATGATCATGTCACTGCATTCCAGCCTGGGTGACAGAGAGCCTAAAAAAAAAAAAGAAAGAAAAAGAAAAAAGAAAGAAAGAAAGAAAGTTAGTTATATTTGGATTTTTCACTGCAGGGGTTTGGTGCCCATAATTCCCACGTTGTTCAGGGGTCAACTCTATGTAAAACGCATCAGTCAATATACTTTAAATCTTTTCTCTCTACTCATGACTCTTGATTAAAAGTGGACTGGGAGGATAAATATATGAAATCCACAGCAGTGCCTCTGCCCAGAGAAGAATATTTCAGTGGTAGAACTTCAGGCATCAGAGGAAGCTGTTAAAAAAAAAAAAAAAAAAAAAAAAAAAAGCACCAATTTCCAAATCATAGAGCTCAGGATTTGAATTCTTATTACTAGCTATGTGACACTGGTCAATTTATTTAATCTTACAAATTTCATATCTTATTTTACATATAGTAAATGCTAAATAAAATGGTAGCATTCTTATTATTATCTAAAATGACAACAATCACCCTTTCCTGACAGTATTATTATGAGGCTCGACTGAGGTTATGCACGTAATGTGCCCAGGAGAGAGCTTGAGACATAATAGGAGATTAATTAACAATAGCTTTCTCCTATGATCTCTTAAGCTTATTATTTATTTATTTATTTTGAGACAGAGTTTCACTCTTGTTGCCCAGGCTGGAGTGCAATGGCACAATCTTGTCTCACTGCAACCTCCGCCTCCTGGGTTCAAGCTATTCTCCCGCCTCAGCCTCCCGAGTAGCTGGGATTACAGGCATGCACCACCATGCCTGGCTAATTTTGTATTTTTAATAGAGATAGGGTTTCTCCATGTTGATCAATCTGGTCTTGAACTCCCGACCTCAGGTGATCCGTCTGCCTCGGCCTCCCAAAGTGCTGGGATTACGGGCGTGAGCCACCGTGCCAGGCCCTCTTAAGCTTATTTTAAGGCAGACTTCATGTCAGGCATAGCAGCTAGGCACCACAGCAATGAAAAGAGTGCCTTATGCCCAAAGAACCTCCTGAACACAAAGATTTGTACTACGCCACTATCACCAATTCAAAATTCATATAGTATCGTAACTAGGGTTTGGTTTGGTTTTGTTTTGCTTTGACAGAGACTTACTCAGCTCACTGCAGCCTCAACCTCCTAGGCTCAGGCAATCCTCCCACCTCAGCCTCTTGAGTAGCTGGGACTGCAGATGTATGTTACCACACCCGGGTAATTTTTATATTTTTTGTAGAGATGGGGTTTCACCATGTTCCCCAGGCCAGTCTGGAACTCCTGGGCTCAAGTGATCCACCTGCCTTGGCCTCCCAAAGTGCTGGGATTACAGGCGTGAGCCACTGCCCCCAGTCTAACCAAGCTGTCTTTTGTTTGTTTGTTTTGTTGTTGTTTTTTAAATGTAACCTACTCCTAGAATAACTAATTACACGTTTTCATCCTGGTATAAACTTTATTACATTGCTTTCCTCATTATAGCTAGCTGACATTTGCAGTATCCATAAAGAAAAACCTTAGTGAAGAGAGAAATAAAGACAGTTTTGTACCATTTTGGTGGAGTGTTCAAACAGGAGAGAGAGATTTGGGCTGCCAGAAGAGAACATGATGTGCCTGAACTTCAGAGGGGTCAGAAGAGAGGTACTAGGAGGTGGGAAGATCCCTGAGAAAGGTACACTTCCTCTCCTGATTTTCAACTACTTTCAATCGCCACTTTCCTAGAATTGCTAATATGAATGAATGAATTTGTTCCAATTGAACTGAGCTCCAATTTACAATCTTTTTCCCTGGCTCTGAATGGAAATAGCCCTAAATTAAGTTATCAGGTGACCTTGGATAAATTACTAGCTTCTCTGAGATTTCATTTCTACAGTTGTAAAATGGAGATAATAAATCTTGCTCTGCCTAACTCTCAAAGCTGAGGTGAAGATGAAATAAAATAATGGAATTGAGAGAGCTGGGTAAATTGTGAAATATCATGCAATCCTAAGAACTTGGATCTCAACTATTCATGGACCTGAGGCCTACAGATCCATTTTAAATCATTCAAATGTCCATGTATGTGCGTGTGTTGTGGGGGATGGGAAGGTGGGTGTTTCTTGAAATGAAGAATTATCAAAAAAGTTACTACTTCCCTGGCTGGGCGCAGTGGCTCACACCTGTAATCCCAGCACTTTGGGAGGCTGAGGCAGGCAGATCGCGAGGTCAGGAGATCGAAACCATCCTGGCTAACACAGTGAAACCCTGTCTCTACTAAAAATACAAAAAAATTAGCCGGGTGTGGTGGCGGGTGCCTGTAGTCCCAGCTACTTGGGAGGCTGAGCCAGGAGAATGGCGTGAACCCGGGAGGTGGAGCTTGCAGTGAGCCAAGATCACGCCATTGCACTCCAGGCTGGGTGACAGAGCGAGACTCCGTCTCAAAAAAACGACTCCGTCTCAAAAAAACAAAAACAACAAAAAGTTACTTCCCTAAGGAGAGGATTACTGATAGGCCCAGAATGAGAAAAAATGCCAGTATACTGGATGCGATAGTCTGCTAGCTGTATTCCCCACTTTTTGTTCTCTTCCTCTTCCATAATAATTGAGTTTAGCTGGACACATGGCAATTCAGTTACAGATGACATATCTAAGCCTTCCTTACAGGTAGGCTAGCCCTTGTCACTAAGTTCTGAACAATAGGATGTGAGCAAACAGATACGTGCTCTCAGAGACTTGCTCTCAAAAAGCTTAAGCATGTGTCTCCCTCCCTTCCTGTTGGCTGGGGGAGGATGAAAGCTGAAGCTGCCACTATGGACCTACAAGTCAGAGCCACATGTTAAGAATGGCAGGCTGCCTACCACCCCAGCCCCTCTTATCTCTTAACGATGACATAAAGACAAATAAACCCTTATCTAGTTTAAGTGGTTGTCATTTGGGGTCTCTTTGTTGTAGCAGCCTAGACTTACCCTGACTAACACGCCAGGCCTTCACACAACATCAACCTGAGTCTGCCCCAGGTGGAAGCAAGCAGCCATTTGTCAAACTGAGGTAATATCCATGCAACTGACAAGATCCCCTGCCACCCTAATTGACTGACCAGAAGACCAATAAGCCATTTTTCTTGAAAGCCACCTTCTATCACCCAGGCCTGCCAAGGTCACTTATGCGAGGCCAGCAGTACGTGTCTGAGATTAAGGGCAGAGCCTCAGTCACCAGCACTACTCCATTACTCTGTGCTGCTGTTTAGTGGGGCTCCCAGAGGCAGAGCAGAGTATGTGCTCATCAATCACACCTTACCTATAATGAGGCTGGCTCTTTGTATGCCTGCTAGGATCCAGATACCATATTTGGCATTTTAAATCCATAGCCTCAAGGTAGGGGGTATTTTTCATACCAAGAAATAGTCTCAGAAAGGTTGAGTGAGTTACCTGAGGCAACAGAGCCTAGATGCCAAGGCAGATTGGGATAATTCGACAGTTTGTGCTTCTCCCACTGTGGTGCTGCTTTCAAATAAACTGCCTCCTTCCAAGCATGGCTTAAGGATACTTAAGCAAAGCTGGCACTTGTTTATTGAGATGAGAACCTTAAAGGCCTGGAAGCTCCACCCCAAAACCATTCACTACCTGCTGCCCACACTCTGAGCTTTCATCGTTTAAGAGGGTTTTTAATCCTATAGGCGAGTGTTCCTATGCATGTGTATTGGGTACTTTTGAGATATGAAGAAAGCTATGAAAACACACACAATGTTGGGAGTTGAACTGGGTCCCCTGAAAAAAGACATATTGGAGTCCTAACCCCCAGTATCTCAAAATGTGACATTATGGGGAGACAGGGTCTTTACTGAGGTAATTAAGTTAAAATGAGGACATTAAAGTAGGCTCTATTCCAATATGATTTGTGTCCTTATAAAAGGAGGAAATTTGGGCACAGAGACAGACACATTTAGAGAAAAGATGATGTGAAAAGACACAGAGAAAACACGGCCATCTACAAGCCGTGGAAAGAGGCCTAGAATGAATCTTTCCTTCACAGCCCTCAGAAGAACCTAGCCCTGCCAATACACTGATCTCAAACTTTCAGCCTCCAGAGCTGTGGGACAATAAATTTCCATTATTTAAGCTGCCTAGTCTATGATATCTTGTTACTTGCAAACTAATACACACCCTACCCTACAAGCACACATATACACATATTACTATATTTGAGTATACCTTAAAAATACATGAAATACATCAGAATTCACATATAAATTCAGGGAATTCATAGTTCACCCCAGAACACCCTTGGGCTCCTCTTGAAGGACGCTTACAAATTTTTATTTCCTGAAAACATTCCAATGCCTATAATAATAATATTAACGAAAACATAAAACAACTACGGTTCTAAGCGCCATCCTAAGGGCTTGTATTAACCCACTTAATTCTCCCAACAACCCCAGCTGCCATAAGAAACTCATACAGATTTTGGTTCCTGGAAATGGAGTGCTGCTGTAACAAATTAGCAATAAACTTGATGGCTTAAAACAACAGAAATTTATTCTCTCACAGTTCTGAATGCCGGAAGTCCAAACTCAGTATCACTGGGTTGAAATCAAGGTGTTCACAGAAATGTGCTCCCCACAGAGTCTCTAGGGGAGAAGCCCTTTCTTGCCTCTTTTAACTTCTGGTGACTGCCTGCATTCCTTGGCCTGGGGCTGCATCACTCCAGTCTCTGCTTTCATCCTCACATCACTTCTCTGTAGGTGAAACATCTCTGCCGTGCTCTTTTTTTTTTTTTTTTTTTTTTTTTTGAGACAGAGTCTCACTCTGTCACTCAGGCTGGAGTGCAGTGGCATGATCTCAGCTCACTGCAGCCTCCACCTCCCAGGTTCAAACGATTCTGCTGCCTCAGCCTCCCAAGCAGCTGGGATTACAGGTGCCTGCCACTGCACCCAACCAATTTTTGTATTTTTAGTAGAGACAAGGTTTCGCCATGTTGGCCAAGCTGGTCTCGAACTCCTGCCTTGGCCTCTCAAAGTGCTGGGATTGCAGACATGAGCCGCCATGCCCAACCTTCTGCCATGTTCTCATAAGGACATATGTGATTGCACTGAGGGACCACTTGGATAGTCCAGGTTAATCTCACCACCTCAAAATCATCTCATGCACATTGCCTCCCATTAATATTGTCCATTATTTTTCAGTTTCCTCATCCATAAAATAGAGTGAAGTGAGGTTGAAGTGCATCAAGGATGGCAAGAATGTGGCCCATAGGACACCATTTCCTCTTCTGCAACTTCTCGCCAAAAAGAAGAAGGCTTTGCTTCATGTTTGTGTTCATAATGAAAGGTGAGGTCTTCGGGAAGGCATCGAAGTTCATTAATTAAATTAACATGTGAAATACCTGGATGCTGAACTTGTGCAAAAGCAGCTGGAGGTTAACTTGATAGTCTCACTACTCTGAGGCACTCACCGACTAGTGGACAAGACAGGCAGGCACTGAGGGGTGTGTTTTCATGGTGGGAGCTTATTTCATTGCAAGAACAGAAACTGGCCAGCTCTATCAGCCTCAGAGAGAGAGAGAGATTTCACCTTTCAGTATATCCATCAAATAACCCTCAACTGTGTCTCAGTTAGTGATGTGGGGCCTGGTCCCAGCTCTGAAACAATTACTGCAGCCAGGCATGGCATATGCTAATTGGTGCTGGGAAGAGAGATGGGGTCAGTTTCATCCAAACTGTTGGACAGAGAGGGAGGAGTGGTGGTTTCCAAAGAGAAAATTGGGGCGTTTTTACTAGAAGAAGAAAAATGGTGGCTGAGCATCCAGAAACTATAGATGTCAACAGAGCAAGAGTGGTTTCAATGGGAACCACTTGATAGCCTATAGACAGGGCTCTCGTGATTCTGCAGCAGCCTGTGTTCTAAGCATTGGTGTCTAAAAATGGGAGTCCTGCCCACATTGTTCCATTTTACTCCAACCCCACAGGAGGATATAGATCTGGTTGATTCAGATTTCAGGTCATTTGTAGGGTCACTTTATCTAGGAGTGGAATTTGGTGGCCTAAATAAGCCAACAAATGCATGTTCGCTTTTTGGGCCTGGGCACCTGGGGTCATGAAGTCCCACTAAAGGGCTTGAAGGTTAATATTTTGGGGCACTGGGGAAAAGACACAGCAGGTGAAGGAAGCCTCCATATCTTAGGGGAAGAGACTCCCTGGCTCACTGGAGTTTTCTACTTGGTGGTTTGGTGCCAGAACACCAAAGTGAAGACAAAGCACTGCCTGACCCATTTGTGGGGACATCTGTGCCCAATGACCAGACCAGCACATTATCTCTTAGTAGCGTCTGTTACATGTATTAATCTAGTCCTTCTTATAATTCTGGAGTTCACAGTAGCCCCTTCTCACGGCTATGCATTTACATTCTGATTTACTGGAAACACAGGTGGTGCCAGATCAAGGAATGTCCTTTATGCTGGTTTAGGGAAACTGGCCTAGATCTTATGGCAATGATGTTCCATGTACTAGTTTCGAGTGACAGTTGTCTAAGGAACCTGGAGAGTTATATGGGCTGGAATCTCTAACATAGCCACTTGGAATGGGAGGATACATAGGTGAGTAGAAGAGGAAGAGAGGCAATTGACCCATTTGACTAGCTCTGCACCTTTAGGCAGGCCACTCTGTTTTGAGGTCCAGGACCCATTCCTCACACCACCCCGCCCCAATAACTAAAGCTGTGAGCTTTAGGGTCTGGAGGACAATGTAATTTAAGTTAGAAACCTTCAGCCCTTTGGCAAAGTCTCGGGAGATTGTTATTGGTTACACGGCATCCTTAGCACCATTGCAACATCTCAGAACAGGTCTGGCTCCAAGAGGTATTCACAAAGATTTTGTAAATCCCAAATTACAATCATGTCTTAGGTTCCCTCCCACCAATGTCATGCCCCTCCCAACTTAGCACATAACTACTTACTTCCACATGATAGGAGTGAGGAGTGGACTGCAATGATCATTGTTTGTCCTGTGATGTTTATTTGCTTATTTGTTTATTTTTCAGTGACTAGGTCTCACTATGTTGCCCAGACTGACCTCAAACTCTTGGGTTCAAGTGATCTTCCTACCTCAGCCTCCTGAATAGCTGGGACTACAGGTACATGCCACTATGCCTGGCTGATTTTATATATCAACTTGACTGGGCTAAGGGTTGCCCAGATAGATGGTAAAATATCATTTCTGGTTATGTTTGTGAGGATGTTTTCAGAAAATATTAATATTAGCATTTGAATCAGTAAACTGAGTGAAGAAGATTTTCCTCACCAATGTAGGTGGGCATTATCCAATTTGTTGAGGGTCTAAATAGAAGGTCAGCCAGACACAGTGGCTCATGCCTGTAATCCCAGCACTTTGAGAGACCGAAGCAGGCGGATCACCTGAGGTCAGGAGTTCAAGAACAGCCTGGCCAACATGGCGAAACTCCATCTCTACTAAAAAAACAAAATTAACCAGGCATGGTGGTGCGTGCTTGTAATCCAAGCTACTCGGGAGGCTGAGGCAGGAGAATCACTTGAACCTGGGAGGCGGAGGTTGCGGTGAGCTGAGATCACAACATTGCACTCCAGCCTGGGCAACAAGAGTGAAACTCCATCTCAAATAAATAAATAAATAAATAAATAAATAGAAGGTCAAAAGAGAGGAGGAAGAGAGAATTCAACTTTTCTCTTGAGCTGGGCCATCCATCCTCTCCTGCCCTTAGACGTCACAGCTACTGGTTCTCAGGCCTTTAGACTTGAACTGAGACCTGCACCATCGGTTCCCCTGATTCTGAAGTCCTCAGGCTTAGACTAGAACTACACCACTGGCTTTTCTCAGCCTCCAACTTGCAGATGGCAGACTGTGGGGCTCCTCAGCCTCCATAATCACACAAGCTAATTCCTCATAATAAATCTCTTTCTGAATATCTGTATATATCCTATTGGTTCTATTTCTCTAGAGAACCCTGACCAATATATCTTGAGAGGTTTTATCTTATCCTTAATGTTCCAAATAAGCTAAGACCTTGATGCCTCGAGCAAAACTTAAAATTTAGTTAGATCTAGATTTTGTTTCCCCAAACTCCACACAGTGAAACCAAAGTCCACACAGTTTGGTCTGGCACCAAACCACCAGATATTCTTCAGTCTTTTCCATCCTATATTATCAGTTACTAGGAATTATAATTAACTCTAGGACCTGAGGGCATATTTGTTTAATAAAAACTTTAGAACTCAATTATCATAGAAGGTTAGGAACGAAGGGAATCATTCATATCGATGGCTGGTATTGGTGTTACCCTGCCTTGCAAAGCTCAGGCATAGAGTGGTAGAAGGCTGGCATATTTAAATTCTGTAGTAGTTTCTTTCCAATTCTCTTTTGGTAACAGTCCGCCTTTTGATCACGAGTATTATGTTTCAGCAACATTCTTTCTTGACTACTGAATTTTCCTCTGAAGAATGAAGTTAATCTTCCAGGTGTCTCTTCTAAAAAATAGGATACTCTAAAATGTGAACACAATTTTATGCACAAGGATACACCATCTACAATAACAAAATGTAGACTAAAGTAGGGGAATCAAATAATTTAAGGTGTAGAGCCCTAGAATAAAGTATTATAAAGCCATTCTATTTTTTTTATTATACTTTAAGTTCCAGGATACATGTGCACAACGTGCAGGTTTGTTACATAGGTATACATGTGCCATGTTGGTGTGCTGCACCCGTTAACTCATCATTTACATTAGGTATATCTCCTAATGCTATCTCTCCCCCCTCCCCCTCCCCACCCCATGACAGGCCCCGGTGTGTGATGTTCCCCTTCCTGTGTCCAAGTGTTCTCATTGTTCAATTCCCACCTATGAGTGAGAACATGCGGTGTTTGGTTTTTTGTCCCTGCGATAGTTTGCTGAGAATAATGGTTTCCAGCTTCATCCATGTCCCTACAAAGGACATGAACTCATCCTTTTTTATGGCTGTATAGTATTCCATGGTGTATATGTGCCACATTTTCTTAATCCAGTCTATCATTTATGGACATTTGGGTTGGTTCCAAGTCTTTGCTATTGTGAATAGTGCTGCAATAAACATACGTGTGCATGTGTCTTTATAGCAGCATGATTTATAATCTTTTGGGTATATACCCAGTAATGGGATGGCCGGGTCAAATCGTATTTCTAGTTCTAGATCCTTGAGGAATCGCCACACTGTCTTCCACAATGGTTGAACCAGTTTACAGTCCCACCAACACTGTAAAAGTGTTCCTATTTCTCCACATCCTCTCCAGCACCTGTTGTTTCCTGACTTTTTAATGATAGCCATTCTAACTGGTGTGAGATGGCATCTCATTGTGGTTTTGATTTGCATTTCTCTGATGGCCAGTGATGATGAGCATTTTTTCATGGGTCTGTTGGCTGCATAAATGTCTTCTTTTGAGAAGTGTCTGTTCATATCCTTTGCCCACTTATTGATGGGGTTGTTTTTTTTCTTGTAAATTTGAGTTCTTTGTAGATTCTGGATATTAGCCCTTCATCAGATGAATAGATTGCAGAAATTTTCTCCCATTCTGTAGGTTGCCTGTTCACTCTGATGGTAGTTTCTTTTGCTGTGCAGAAGCTCTTTAGTTTAATTAGATCCCATTTGTCAATTTTGGCTTTTGTTGCCATTGCTTTTGGTGTTTTAGACGTGAAGTCCTTGCACATGCCTATGTCCTGAATGGTATTGCCTAGGTTTTCTTCTAGGGTTTTTATGGTTTTAGGTCTAACATGTAAGTCTTTAATCCATCTTGAATTAATTTTTGTATGAGGTGTAAGGAAGGGATCCAGTTTCAGCTTTCTACATATGGCTAGCCAGTTTTCCCAGCACCATTGATTAAATAGGGAATCCTTTCCCCATTTCTTGTTTTTGTCAGGTTTGTCAAAGATCAGATGGTTGTAGATGTGTGATATTATTTCTGAGGGCTCTGTTCTGTTCCATTGGTCTATATCTCTGTTTTGGTATCAGTACCATGCTGTTTTGGTTACTGTAGCCTTGTAGTATAGTTTGAAGTCAGGTAGCGTGATGCCTCCAGCTTTGTTCTTTTGGCTTAGGGTTGACTTGGCAATGAGGGCTCTTCTTTGGTTCCATATGAACTTGAAAGTAGCTTTTTCCAATTCTGTGAAGAAAGTCATTGGTAGCTTGATGGGGATGACATTAAATCTATAAATTACCTTGGGCAGTTGGTCATTTTCACGATATTGATTCTTCCTATCCATGAGCATGGAATGTTCTTCCGTTTGTTTGTATCCTCTTTTATTTCCTTGAGCAGTGGTTTGTAGTTCTCCTTGAAGAGGTCTTTCACATCCCTTGTAAGTTGGATTCCTAAGTATTTTATTCTCTTTGAAGCAATTGTGAATGGGAGTTCACTCATGATTTGGCTCTCTGTTTGCCTGTTATTGGTGTATAAGAATGCTTGTGATTTTTGCACATTGATTTTGTATCCTGAGACTTTGCTGAAGTTGCTTATCAGCTTAAGGAGATTTTGGGCTGAGATGATGGGGTTTTCTAAATATATAATCATGTCATCTGCAAACAGGGACAATTTGACTTCCTCTATTCCTAATTGAAAACCCTTTATTTCTTTCTCCTGCCTGATTTCCCTGGCCAGAACTTCCAACACTATGTTGAATAGGAGTGGTGAGAGAGGGCATCCCTGTCTTGTGCCAGTTTTCAAAGGGAATGCTTCCAGTTTTTGCCCATTCAGTACGATATTGGTTGTGGGTTTGTCATAAATAGCTCTTATTATTTTGAGATACGTCCCATCAATACCTAATTTATTGAGAGTTTTTAGCATGAAGGGCTATTGAATTTTGTCAAAGGCCTTTTCTGCATCTATTGAGATAATCATGTGGTATTTGTCTTTGGATCTGTTTATATGCTGGATGACGTTTATTGATTTGCATATGTTGAACCAGCCTTGCATCCCAGGGATGAAGCCCACTTGATCATGGTGGATAAGCTTTTTGATGTGCTGCTGGATTCGGTTTGCCAGTATTTTATTGAGGATTTTTGCATCAATGTTCATCAAGGATATTGGTCTAAAATTCTCTTTTTTTGTGTGTCTCTGCCAGGCTTTGATATCAGGGTGATGCTGGCCCCATAAAATGAGTTAGGGAGGATTCCCTCTTTTTCTATTGATTGGAATAGTTTCAGAAGGAATGGTACCAGCTCCTCCTTGTACCTCTGGTAGAATTCGGCTGTGAATCCATCCAGTCCTGGACTTTTTTTGGTTGGTAGGCTATTAATTATTGCCTCAATTTCAGAGCCTGTTATTGGTCTATTCCAGGATTCAACTTCTTCCTGGCTTAGTCTTGGGAGGGTGTATGTGTCCAGGAATTTATCCATTTCTTCTAGATTTTCTAGTTTATTTGCGTAGAGGTGTTTATAGTATTCTCTTATGGTAGTTTGTATTTCTGTGGGATCAGTGGTGATATCCCCTTTATCATTTTTTATTGAGTCTGTTTGATTCTTCTCTCTTTTCTCTTTATTAGTCTTGCTAGCGGTCTATCAATTTTGTTGATCTTTTCAAATAACCAGCTCCTGGATTTTTTGAAGGGTTTTTTATGTCTCTATCTCCTTCAGTTTAGCTCTGATCTTGGTTATTTCTTGCCTTCTGCTGGCTTTTAAATGTGTTTGCTCTTGCTTCTTTAGTTCTTTTAATTGTGATTTTAGGGTGTCAATTTTAGATCTTTCCTGCTTTCTCTTGGCATTTAGTGCTGTAAATTTCCCTCAACACGCTGCTTTAAATGTGTCCCAGAGATTCTGGTATGTTGTGTCTTTGTTCTCATTGGTTTCAAACAACATCTTTATTTCTGCCTTCATTTCATTAGGTACCCAGTAGTCGTTCAGGAACAGATTGTTCAGTTTCCATGTAGTTGAGCGGTTTTGTGTGAGTTTCTTAATCCTGAGTTCTAGTTTGATTGCACTGTGGTCTGAGAGACAGTGTTTTATAATTTCTGTTCTTTTACATTTGCTGAGGAGTGCTTTACTTCCAACTATGTGGTCAATTTTGGAATAAGTGCGATGTGGTGCTGAGAAGAATGTATATTCTGTTGATTTGGGGTGGAGAGTTCTGTAGATGTCTATTAGGTCCACTTGTTGCAGAGCTGAGTTCAATTCCTGGATATCCTTTTTAACTTTTTGTCTCATTGATATCCCCATATATAACTAATTTGTGCTGTGCACCAACAAGAACCTGCTTTAAATTTCCATGCCAATTTACAACCCCCATACTATGCCAGGCAAGGTTAGTGGCTATTGAAAATACCACCAGGACAGGGCTATCTAAAGACACATTCAGTAGTGTGTTAACTATACAAAAAAAGACACTGTACAGTTTAAAAACAAATCTTACACAGCCTTACATTTCAGTTTTTTTCTTTAAAAGGAGTGAGTTGTGTACAGGCGGGTTAAGTGCTTTATAGACAAAAAAAAACTGTGCTAGAACCAACTTGTTCATCATCATCATCATCTTCATCTTCATCATCATCTTCTTCATCTTCATCTTCTTCATCTTTCTCCTCCTCCTCCTCTTCATCTTCCTCATTTTCCCCCCTTCCTTCTTTTTCTTGCTTTTTACAGCCTTGACAACTCCATTTTTTGCTTCATCGTGCTTTCCTTTAGCTCGATATGCAGCAATATCCTTTTCGTATTTTTCTTTCAGCTCGCCGACCTCTTTTCATAAGGCTGCTTTTCATCTGCAGCAGTGTTATTCCACATCTCTCCCAGTTTCTTCGCAACATCACCAATGGACAGGCCAGGACGTTCTCCTTTGATTTTTGGGCCATACTCGGCGAAGTACAGGAAGAAGGCCCAAGGAGGCTTCTTGGGCGCATTGGGATCTTTGAACTTCTTTTTTGTCTCCCCTTTGGGAGGGATATAGGTTTTCATTTCTCTCTTATAACAGGCCTTGTCCGCCTTTGCCATATCTTCAAATTTTCCTCCCTTTTCTTTTTTTTTTTTTT
This sequence comes from Pongo pygmaeus, assembly GCF_028885625.2. Lineage (NCBI taxonomy): Eukaryota > Metazoa > Chordata > Mammalia > Primates > Hominidae > Pongo > Pongo pygmaeus. The sequence continues at coordinate 46,925,964 of NC_072382.2, forward strand.
TTTTTTTTGGGATGGAGTCTCTCTCTGTTGCCCAGGCTGGAGTGCAGTGGTGCGATCTCCGCTCACTGCAAGCTCCGCCTCCCAAGTTTAAGCCATTTTCCTGTCTCAGCGTCCGGAGTAGCTGGGACTACAGGAGCCCGCCACCACGACCGGCTAATTTTTTGTTTTTTTTTTTAGTAGAGACGGGGTTTCACCGTGTTAGCCAGGATGGTCTGGATCTCCTGACCTCATCATCCACCCGCCTCAGCCTCCCAAAGTGCTGGGATTACAGGTGTGAGCCACCGCGGCCGGCCAAATTTTCCTTTCTCTTTAGCAGGCATGTTCTTCCCCCTCTCTGAGCACTTCTTAGAAAACTCTGAGAAGTTGACTGAAACGCTCACTTTCTCCGGTGCTGTCTCTATGGAGCTCAATGTACTGCAATGGCTCTATAAAGCTGTTCTTAAGAATATAGGAAAGTACTTAAGATTCAGTGTTAGGCAACAAAAACTTACAGTATGATCTTATTCTGTTAAAAAACAAAACAAAAAAAAAAAAACGCTGGGTGCAGTGGCTCACACCTGTAATCTCAGCACTTTGGGAGGCTGAGGCAGGCGGATCACCTGAGGTCAGGAGTTCAAGACCAGCCTACATAACATGGTGAAACCCCCTCTCTACTAAAAACAAAAAAAATTAGCCAGGCGTGATGGTGGGTGCCTGTAATCCCAGCTACTCAGGAGGCTGAGGCAGGAGAATCGCTTGCACCCAGGAGGCAGAAGTTGCAGTGAGCCAAGATTGCACCATTGCACTCCAGCCTGGGTGACAGAGTAAGACTCCGTCTCAAAAAATAAAAATAAAAAATAAATTAAAAAAATAAAATAAAGTGCTTAGAACAAGGACTGGAAGGAAATGGTGTGAATATTAACAATGAGTGCCTATGAAGGTAAGAGGTGGGCTGAATTTTGTTTTATCTCTTTACATTTTCTGTATTTCTGAACTTTTTGTAGTAGACATGTATTAATTCGATAAGAAAAATAATATTCTTTTTACGAAAAGACTAGAAGGAAGTAGATTAAGACTTTTTTTTTTTCAAACTCTTAGCTGGCCCTTCTCACCTATAGAAAATGATACTTTACACACAATGGACATCGTGCTTGGCCATGTGACTTGCTTTACTCAATAAAATGTAAGTGGAAGTGATAAATTACTTCCAAGCAGAATTCTTAAAGGCATCAAATGGTTCTTCTGTCTATCTTTTCCTTCTGCCATGAGAACAGCATATCCTACAGAGAAGCTGTTCCCTTTATCCTATATCCGCAAGTGAAGATGTCATAGAGCACAGTCATGGCCAATTCCCAAAGGATGTATATAATCTGTGATGGTTAATATTGAGTGTCAACTTGATTGGATTGAAGAATGCAAAGTATTGTTCCTGAGTGTGTCTGTGAGGGTGATTAACACCAAAGGAGATTAACATCTGAGTCAGTGGACTGGGAGAGGTACACCCACCCTCGACCTGGGTGGGGAGCATCTAATCAGCTGCCAGCATTGCTAGAATAAACCAGGCAGAAGAAAGTGAAATGAGCAGACTCGCTGAGTCTTCTGGCCTTCATCTTTCTCCCGTGCTGGAGGCTTCCTGCCCTTGAACGTCAGACTGCAAGTTCCTCAGCCGTTGGACTCCTGGATTGGTATGACCCTGCGTTGCAAAGCTCAGGCAAAGAGTGGTAGAAGGGTGGCATGTTTAAATTCTGTGTATTTAGAATCATTCACCAGTGATTTGCCAGGGGCTCTGGGACCTTTGGCCACAGACTGAAGGCTACAGTGTCAACTTCCTTACTTTTGAGGTTTGGGGACTTGGAATGGCTTCCTTGCTCCTCAGCTTGCAGACAGCCTATTGAGGGACTTCACCTTGTGATTGTGTGGGTCGGTACTCCTTAATAAACTCCCTTTCATATATACTTCTATCCTAATAGTTCTGTCCCTCTAGGGAACCTTGACTAATACATAATCTAAGCAAGAAATAAAACTTTATTGTTGTAAACCACTAAGATTGGGGGATTGTTTGTTACTGAAACATAATTTGGAGAAAGCTAGCTGATACATAGACACTCAGACATAAAATGCACAAGGCAACAATAGTATAACATAGAAATAAGCCAACAAACAAAAACCAATGAAATGAAAGCGTCAGACTAAATAATTTTTCGAATCTGAATTCAGAGCTTCCAGCTCTGAATGAAATAGGCATGGCACATTGAAAGGCCTACAGTGGCCAGGTGGGCAAGATTAATATATGAAGCATCCCTGAAACAAGTGCTGAGAAGTATAATACCTGCCTAATTACACTGTATTTAAAAATACTTCTGGAGCAAGCAAAGTACATATGCCAACTGTACATTGCACCTCCTGCCTAAACTCTTTGTAGCTACCTCTTTGATCAATACCAGGTCTCAAATCAGGAGCACTTAGATGGAAGAAACCCTGAGAAAGCTGGAGGCAGTTTTGAAATGGGTACAGATAACCTCTTAAGGTGATTCTCCTGCTGGTCAAACATACTATGTGAGTTCACACTGTTGTTTAGAGCATGGGCTTTGGAGTTAGACCTAATTTGGGTTCCTAGCTCCAGTTACTAGCTCCATGATCTCTAGCAAATGACTTTTAATCTCTCTAAGCTTTAGTTATATTTTTGGAAAATGAGATAATAATAGAATCTACCTCATGGATTTGTTGGGAGTGAATGAAGTAATGTGCTTAGTATAATCCTTGATAAATGTGAGCTGTTGCCAATATTACTGTTATTATTTTCTCTTGGTTATGAAGTAATCCTTGGAGCTGATGCCCTCTTGCAAATGTAGTTTAAAATCAATGCAGAGGCTATAAGTCTTTAAAAATACTTTTTTTTTTTAGACGGGATCTTGCTCTGTTGCCCAGGCTGGGGTGCAGTGGCACAATCATGTCTTGCTGCAGCCTGGACCTCCAGGGCTCAAGCATTCCTTCCACCTTAGTCTCTCAAGTAACTGGAACTACTGACATGCACCACCACGCCCAGCTAATTTTTTTAAACTTTTTGTAGAGACAGGGTCTCACTATGTTGCCTAAGCTAGTCTTGGAAACCTGGACACAGTTTGTGGCCAAAGGCCTGAGAGGCCCTGGCAAATCACTGGCGAATGATTCTAAATACTACAGAATTTAAACATGCCACCCTTCTACCACTCTTTGCCTGAGCTTTGCAACGCAGAGTAATGCCAATCCAGGAGTCCAAAAGCTGAGGAACCTGGAGTCTGATGGTCGAGGGCAGGAAGCCTCCAGCACAGGAGAAAGATGAAGGCCGGAAGACTAAGTGAGTCTGCTCATTTCACTTTTTTCTGCCTGCTTTATTCTAGCTGTGCCGGCAACTGATTAGATGCTCCCCACCCAGGTCGAGGGTGGGTGTACATCTCCCAGTCCACTGACTCAAATGTTAATCTCCTTTGGCAACACCCTCATGGACACACCCAGGAACAATACACAAACTATCCTCCCACCTTGGTTTCCCAAAGTTCTGGGATTACAGGCATGCATGAGCCAATATACCTGGCCTAAAATACGTTTTTAAAAGAAAATCACGAATATGGTTTTAGCCCTGAGTTATCCAAATGATCAAATTCCTGTGCCCTTCTTCAAGTTTTTCTTGAAAGGTAAAAGCTTGAATATTAGATACACTCAATTTTTAGCCTTCTAGGTTTCACTAAAATGTATACTTTTTTCTTTCTCTTTGCTCTATATGTGATAAGAAAAAAGTCTTTAAAGAAGAAAAAGTTACCAGATTTGTAAACCAGTTTTCCAATTACTGAGCTTCTGCAAAGAAAGATGCCATAATTGCTCAAGGTGAAAGAAAAAGATATATCATAAATTATCATGAAGATCGATGGTAGAAGCTTTCTGAAGACCTAAAAAGCACGGTGGCCTGTCTTACCTGTCAGACATGACAGAATAAAACTGCTCACTCACCAGAAGATACTTGTATGCAACCATCCTTCAGCTGGATTTTTTTTCTTCCCTACTTTCCTGGACACACACACACACACGCACACACACACACCCCAAAAAATAACTTTATCATAAAGCTCCAACTAAGTAAGGGATAAAGATGAGTTGAAAGACAGAGAGTGGTTAGTATGCAACAAGATCCAAAAAAAAAAAAAAAAAGAGAGAGAAAGAGAAAAAGAAGAAAAATCAAAGAGTAGGAGTTGCCCCACTGGCTGTCAGTGGCAAGAAAAAGCACTGTGAATCAAAATGAAACAAGAAAGATACTAGAGGTATGGTTATCTCAAATTGGTGCACTTTGATTCATTGTTATTTTCCACAACCTATCTTTGATTACAGACTCTATCTTTAGAAGGCAAACTTGGACAAGGCAAAGGTAAAATGCTTATGGACAATTGGCCCAACACTGACTCTAAGAATAACTTTTGGCTGCTTAGGTAATTTTCTTGATTGAGTGAATCTCACTGTCCTGGGGGCTAGTAAAGCACCTGGATATTTCGTCCTTTGAGCCATCAATGAGAATTTCTCCTGCAGCAGCCTTCTAGAGCTAAGTTGCTGATTTTTTAATTCCCTTCACTGGTTTCACGTGCGGGAAAAAAATAAAAAGCCTTTTCAATTGGGTTAATGTTTGACTTGTTTTGCTTTTCATATATTGTTCACAGTATGTGATAATATTTTTATTCACTCAATAAACATTTACTGGGCGTATCTCTAGGCCAGGTATTCCTGAGGACAGAGCAATAAAATAGATGCAGCCTCTGCTTTCATTAAGTTTTTGACCTATCGGGGAAGAGGACTAATAGACTATTGTGATAAGATTGTGAGGAAGCTTGTGTTAACAACAGTAAACATTAATTGAATGATTACTAGGAGCCAGGTACAAAGTACATTTCATGCATTAACTCACTGAATCCCTATGACAATTAGATAAGGTTGGTAATATTCTTATCTCCATTTAAAAGATGAGAAAACTGAGGAAGAGAGCAAATATATAACTTGCCCAAGGTCACCAACTTGTTGGTAGCTGGGCTATGAACCTAGGCAGTCTGGCTTTAGATATGGCACTTTTAGCCATTATACTATAATTTAAAAAGCTCCAGGTACACAGGGTTGGGGAAGAGTGTTCTCTAATCTGGTCCAGGTGGTAACTTTGCTAAGTCCTGAAGAACAAACAGGATTTAGCTTGGGAAGGGTGGTTGTACCTAGCGTAAATGCTTTCAGCTGCAAGTAACAGAAACCCAGCCAACAGTGACATAAACAAAGAGAGAATTGTTTTTCTATGTAACAAAATGTCTGGCGGTAAGTGGTTTCTAGCATTGGTCCAGGGGATCTAGGAAGTCAGACTTCTGGTCTACATCACTTTCCTTTCTCTTATTGGTCTGTGACAAGTGCAGGTCTCGTAATCAATTTTTAGGGGAGAAAGTTAGGGGAGTATGGGGCTGAAAGGTTTGCTTACATATCTTCTTCTTGTAAAGGAGAAATCTCTCAAGATGTCACGAAACAACTTCCTTTAAAAAATCATGAGCTAGAACTGGACTATATGTCACTTCTAGACCAGGGTCTGCACCTACCTTCCTTGAGACTAAGAGATTTCCAGGATTCTGTTGGTAAATAGAAAGGAAAGACTGAATTTTGAGTAGGCAACAAACAATGCCTGCCAGAAAAGAGAATCATGTTCTAGGAAGAGGGAATCACACATGCAAAAGTTTGGCAGAAAACCAGAACATGACAAAATGAAGAGTGGAAAGACGCTGAGTATGGCTAGAGACTAGCTTGACAGATGGCAAGAGATGACGCTGGAAGGGGTTGGAGAGCCCAGAGCATGAAAAGCTGTGCCCAAGGAGTTTATACTGTGTTCTAAAGACAAAGGGAAATCAATAAAGGATTTTAGATATGGCAATGACCTGAGGTGACTTGTTTAGAAAGCTCATTCTGGCAGCTCTGTGAAGAACATTTGAAGGGTACTGGGAAGATGAGAGGGAAGAAAAGTCACTGAGAAGATGCTGCAGAGGTACAGGTGCAGGATGCTGGTGTCTTGAGCTCTTATAGAGGCATGGTGATGGAAAGGGGTTGATCACCATTTTTAGGAGGTAGAATCAAAGACTCAATGATTGGATTTGGGAGCGACACCCTAGCAGCCTGATGAGAATTACTGATGAATACTGTCTGCATTTCCATTAGTAAAAACAGTATCATGAAAAGGCGTGGTTGCTGAAACCACCCAAGGGGCAAGTTAAGTGGCAACTACTATGGAAGAAAATCCATACAGTCTATTCTTTTCTTTTTTTTCTTTTTCTTTTTTCTTTTTTTTTTTTTTTTTTTTTTTGAGACAGGGTCTCACTCTGTCACCCAGGCTGGAGTGCAATGGCACAATCTCGGCTCACTGCAACCTCTGCCTCCCAGGCTCCCACCTCAGCTGGGACTACAGGTGTGTGCTACTACGCTGGCTAATTTTTTGTAGAGACGGGGTCTCACTTTGTTTCCCAGGCTTGTCTAGAAACTTTGGGCTCAAGTGATCCTCCCACCTTGGCCTCCTAAAGTACTGGGATTACAGGAGTGAGCCACCACACCTGGCCCATTCATTTTTTAACTTGAATGTTATTTCTGTTATACACACACATAAGTCACATCGAATCGTTTCACAATGCTTGCAATGAGAAATCACTGTCAAATTATGATCACACCACTGCACTCTAGCCTGGGCAACAGGGCAAGACTCTGCCTCAAAATAAATAAATAAATAAATAAATTAATTAATTAATTAAAAAAGGCACTTTCCTTTGCCCCAATTTACTCCACTAACAATTACAACTCCATAGAAGCGTCTACTGAATATTTTGGCTGTTTCTTCTGATGCTTTTCTCCACGCTTCTAATTAACATGATTGTTCTGCTATTTCTTGACTTCTAACTATGGAAAGTAGGATTTGGGTTTCTTCCATTTCACCACCTCGCCTTCCATCATACATGTACACACAAGCCCTCTCCTCTGAGCCTTCCAATGTCATTATCTATCATAAATTGGAGTTAAAACAATATCCATTGTTTGCTTTATTATGACCATGTGACTGTTATTCATAGATGAGACATTCAAAACATTATCATTTCATTCTCATTCTTGTACAATGTTTCGGATAACCAATTGCCTTGCTTTCTATGAATCTAAAAGTAAATCATTTCTTAATCTTCACTAGAAATGTAAATATTCTTGTCAATATATTGAAACATATTAGCTTATCTAACGATACCACTTTTTTTCTTGAAGATCTCCATCTGCGAGCCTCCAACTCCTCTGCTCCAATGTGAACTCGTTATTCTCTAGGCCTGTGTATCAGCTATTTCAGTAAAGCAAACTACCCTAGGATTTAGCAGTAAAAAACGACAATCAGTTATTTATTCAGTTCATTTATTTAGTTCGCAAGTCTTCAGGTTGGCAATTGGGACTGAGCACAACTGAATGGTCCTCCTGGTCTTGGCAGGATTCCTTCAGACATCTGCAGTTAATTGCAGCTTAGTTAAGTAGCTGTGCTTGGGGCAGGTGGTTGGTGGGTGGCTGTTGGATAGTATGATTTCTTATCCTTCTAGCAGGTTAGCCCAGGCTTGGTGGTGGAGGCAAGGATCTGAGAGAAAGGAAATATGTAAAGCCTGTTGAGGCTAGGATTAGAATGGTTCACTGTGACTTCTATCACTTTGTACTGGCTAAACAAGTCACAAGGCCAGCCAAGATTCAAGAGGTACAAAAATAGACTCCATGTCTTGATGGAAGAATCTGAAAAGTCACTTTACAAATAATATAGATACGGGAAGGTCACCAGCTGGGGCTATCAATTTAAGCAATCTACTAGTCTGGTTCATAACTATTGTCCCAGGATGTCCTTCCACCCTCACCCTTTGAGTTCTTGTTTTCATCTTGTATTGGATCTCCTGTGTATCAGTCTGGCTTCAGAAATGATGCCAGTTATTGTAACAGACCGGAGGGTGAGAGGTGGCTTAGCTGGTGCTGGTATCTCTGAGGGGCATAGGAGGCTGATCTTGAAAGTGTTGGGAAAACTGTCAACTGGATTAACAGTTGCTACAAGAAGGAACTTTTGCTGCCAGGGTGAAGAAATGTTGCCAGTGTGATGCTCTCAGGAACTGCAAGAGAACAGCAAGCAAACAGTAAGGAATAAGTCCCTTCTTCCTTCTCCAGTCCTCCAGTCTCCCTCTAGCAACCCTGCTCCCCACTAGCAGAGATTAACGGGGAGTGGCCAAGGTGAAGAGTGATTTTTGGAGTCTGAGCCCCAGAATCATGTAGCAGAGTATGGAATTGTGGGGTCGCAGCTGCAAGACAAGATAACAGGCACACTCTGTTTTCTGGTTTCTATGTCTTCCTAATTTTTGTCCCTTTAGTAACTTCCTAAGGAAGGATCCATGTAAGATAGACTGTTTCAGAGCTTTAATATCTGAAATATCCTTAGCCTACCATCACAATTATAGTTTGGCTGAATATGGAGATCATTTCCCTCATTATTTTGAAGGCATTACTCCATTATTTTCTAGCATCCATTGTGACCATTAAGTCTGATGCCATATGGATGTCTGAACCTTTGTATATGACTTATTTTTGTTGATTTTTGTTTGTTTGATCTTTTCTTTCTGGCTGCTTTTAGGATGTATCTCTTTATCTCCGTTATCCTGAAATCACAATAATTTACCTTAGTTCTGTTTTTTCTCTGTTTTAAAAAAAAATTCATTCTGCAAGGTAGTTAGTAGGTCTTTTCAGTCTACAAACTCATTTCTGGGAAATTTTATTGAAGTCTTTGATCATTTCTTCATATCTTTTTTCTCTGTTCTTTCTTTCAGGAATTCCTGTTAGCCAGTTGTGGAATCATGTAAATTTTTCACCATTGTTTTCTTACTGTCAAGTGCATAATTCCCCTGTTCGCAGTATGGTGCCCTCACGTTTAGCAGTGCCTGATATCCAGAAGAGTCCTTATGATTCAGCACCTCCACAGAGTACACCTCCAGGCTCTGGGGTATAACAAGAGTATTTACTTGATTGTTTAGGGCAGGAGAAAAGATGTAGAAGTCAAGATAATGCCTTTCACACAAACTTGCAGCTCATTCTTCTTTTAGCCTCACCTGCACACTGAATTTCAGATGTACTTCCTGCCTTCAATTTCTGAATCTCTAGGCTTCTATTGCATGAACTAACTTCCTTCTTGGCTTCTTCCATTTCAGACTTTGGTTTCCTTTTTCTCTGGTCTGCTAAGACAGTTTCACTTACCCACTTGTTTTTATCTCTTTTGACCTATCTTTGACTCTATCAGCACTGCTGGAAAGCATTTCTATCAACAAGAGACAACAGAGATGTAGTTGTCTTAATTGAAAAAGATGGTAACATTGGTAAATGTGCTTCAGAGGTTGTGGTAGATTGTTGTAGCAATTCCCCCAGTGAATCAAGTTATCTACAACCTTGCGTAGCTCTCTCCCACATTGAATTATCAAATGTGAGGCAGGTAGAGGCTTCTGCATTGGGATTTACTCTCTGACTGCTAGGAACCCTGAGCCCACCGAGTGAAGAATCAATGGCTAGACTCCTAGATGGTGAGAGAACACATGGCGAGAAGCCAAACCATCCCAGCAGAACCCAGACCTGTCATACCAGCTACCAGCTGACTGCAAATGAATGAACTAATTTAATACCAACAGTAGACCCACCTACCTGAGCCTAGCCCAAATGACCAACTCGCACCATTATGAGCAAGTAAAATGATTTTTATTTTAAGCCATTAGGCTTTAGGGTGGTTGGTTATGCAGCAAGTGATAACCAATGCAGAGGTATATTGGTTGCATTTGCCTCCTTTGCATTTACAAACCACAGAGATCAAGGCCATGCTGTTTTTATCTATGTGTCTTTGTTGACTTAGACTTGTTTTTTTTCTTATTTTTTTATTTTTTTCTTATTTTACTTTAAGTTCTGGGATACATGTGCAGAACATGCAAGTTTGTTACATAGGTATACATGTGCCATGGTGGTTTGCTGCACCTATCAACCCGTCTAGACTTTTTTTTAAATCTTTTTATCATTTTAGTGTGGTTTTGGGAAGGAGTAAAAGTAAATATACATTCATCACATTTAACTGAAAGTCTCCATTCACTTCCTCTTCATCTGTCCAACAGATATTTTCTGATTACCTAGTAGATATCAACAGCACTGGACACTTGTAACACAGCTCTCGTTTAATCTTTACAATAGTGCTATGCATTAGGCATTAGATTCCTGTTTTAACAGATGAGACAAATAAGACTCAGTGAGGTTAAGAGACTTGCTAGAGGTCTCGCAATTAGTAAATAACATTATTAGGATTTATGCCCTTGACTGAGTGTCAACAAAGTACCCAATATTTTCAATATACTTTGTTAAACTAGAAAATAGACAGTAGAGATTCTAAAGTTGGAATGGGTATAAGACCGATCACATAATAGACAAGCTGACAGCTGATTGGATATGATGTGAAAAAGAAAGAATGTCTGAGAACTCTACCTCCTATTGATCTGCCTTTGACCTCATCTTAATAATGGATAGCACCACTAATAAAAGGGGACAAGAATGGAATGGACATCTTAACTGGGAAAGACAGAAAATTTGCTTCCAGGGGCTATATTCGATCTTTGTTTTTTTTTCCTCATCTGCATCTGCAGATCAAGGCTCTGCAGAGCATAGTTGTTAACATTGTTTGTGGTCTCCTTTTATTGGGGAAGATTGGTTAGTGCTACTTACAGGACATTTTACCAGGTAAATGGTAGTCTGATTGGGCTTCTCGGTGGGAGTGGGGAGCTGAGCCCTGTGAGGCTCAATATGGTTAACGGCTGTTGAATGGTTAAAACACCAGGCACTGCTTAGGAAATATTCCCAGAAGGCCTTTTGCGCTCTGTGTAGGGGAAATTAAGTGCTGAGAAAAGCGTGTTCAATTTAGATCCATCTGGTCTGGGTTGCTTCTTTCCCTTCTTTTTCTCCAGGAAAGAGGACTATTCAAACAAAGGCACTTTGTGGTCACTTTAACTTGCTAGGAGCCAAGAGTGTTGCCAGCCAAATATGTCGAAAAGCAGAGAGAAAAACTGTCCCATTTCCAATTGGTAGTAATCCCAGCTCAAAGCAGCATTCATTATCCAAGGTGCTGGCTACCCAGGACATAGAGTTGGGAGGAAAGAAAGGGTGCCTGGTTTGAGAACCTTATTTCTAGAAGAATAAAGTGGCCCTTGCTAGAAAATGGTCTCTTGCAGTACCTTCTAGCAGCAAGTGAACACTAGGAAGCTTTAATAAGAAATGTCACTAGATTCCAAAAAAGAAAACCAAAACCAGTCAGGCGCGGTGACTCACACCTGTAATCCCAGCAATTTGGGATGCCTTAGGCGGGTAGATTACCTGAGGTCAGGAGTTTGAGACCAGCTTGGCCAACATGGTGAAACCCTGTCTCTACCAAAATACAAAAACTAGCCGGGCATGGTGGTGGGCGCCTGTAGTCCCAGCTACTTGGGAGGAGGCTGAGGCATGAGAATCGCTTGAACCCAGGAGGCGGAGGTCGCTGTGAGCCAAGATTTCGCCATTGCACTCCAGCCTGGGTGACAGAGCAAGACTCCATCTCAAAAAAAAAAAAAAAAAAAAGAAAAGAAAAAAGAAAGAAAAGAAAACGCAAACCACAAATTCTAGATTTTCCAAGTGGCCTCAACTTCAAATACTTGTTCTCAGTATTGGACTATGATTCTGTAGTAGCTAGTCAGTGAATTTATAAACCACATCAGTTATCAATAAAAGACACCTGCCCTGTGGAACCCTATATAGCTGTTACTAAAAACAAGGTAGATAACAATTATTTATTCTTATTAAGCATTTAACCAAGTGTCAATCATTGTTCTGTATATTTTTTAGTTTTTCCCTTCCAGTAACTCCATGACAGGATTATTAGTCTAGTGGTGTGTTTTTTGTTTGTTTGTTTGTTTGTTTGTTTCAGAGACAGGGTCTTGCTCTGTCACCCAGGCTGGAGTGCAATGGCACAATCATGGCTCTCTGCAGCCTCGACTTCCCAGGCTCAAGCAATCCTCCCACCTCAGCCTCCCCAGTAGCTGGGACTACAGGTGCACACCACCATGCCTAATTTTTGTGTTTTTTGTAGAGATGGGGTTTCACCATGTTTCCCAGGCTGGTCTTGAACTCCTGGACTCAAGTGATCTTCCCACCTCAGCCATCCAAAGTGCTGAGATTATAGGTGTGAGCCACCATGTCTGGCCTATCTTACTTTTATAGATAAATATACTAAGGCATAGGGAGGTTAGCTAACCTACAAGTTGGTCAAGTCTACAACTAGTAGGTGATAAGGGTTGGGCTTGAATCCGTGTGACCTGCTTTTAGAGCCCACATGACTATCCTAGGTCAGAGGCTACACATCCACCTGGTAGCATGGATGTCTCCAGGGAGAGGAGATGCAGAAGAATAGATGAAAGGTTTTCACTTTTTACTTTACCAAATGCTATACTGTTTGAGTTTTTCTCCTTAAACATGTGTTACTTGTTTGCTTTAAAAATATATAATAAAATAAAGCAAGTCTGGGGAAGATGAGATAGCAATGGAGCATTTTTCTTTTCTTCTTTGCAGTGAGTCAGGAGAAGACACTATCCCCATTATGTTAGCAGTAGGAATTTAAGTACCAGTGAAGTCTAGGCTGAGAGCCAGGAACTAATTGAATTATCTTCAGAATCTCATAAGCCACCAGTAAGCGAGTGGGAATACGGACAGGTATAAAACAAGCCGTTAGGACAGAGTAATGGGTTAGATATTAATATGGTTTGGCTGTGTACCCACTCAAATCTCATCTTGAATTGTAGTTCCCATAATCCCCACATGTTGTGGGAGGGACCCAGTGGGAGGTAATTGAATCATGGGGGTGTTTACCCCCATGTTGCTGTTCTCATGATAGTGAGTGAGTTTTCACATGATCTGTTGGTTTTATAAGAGGCTTTTCCCCCTTTGCTCAGCACTTCTCTCTCCTGCTGCCTTGTGCAGCATGTTTGCTTCCCCTTCTGCCATGATTGTAAGTTTCCTGAGGCCTACCCAGCCATGCAGAACTGTGAGTTAATTAAACCCCTTTCCTTTATAAATTACCCAGTCTCAGGTAGTTCTTTATAGCAGCATGAGAATGGACTAATACAGTAAATACGTACTGGGAGTGGGATGCTGCTATAAGGATACCTGAAATGTGGAAGCAACTTTGGAACTGGGTAACAGGCAGAGGTTGGAAAAGTTTGGAGGGCTCAGAAGAAGACAGGAAAATGTGGGAAAGTTTGGAACTTCCTAGAGGCTTGTTGAGTGGCTTTGATTAAAATGCTGATAGTCATATGGACGATGAAGTCCAGGCTGAGGTGGTCTCAGCTGGAGATGAGAAACTTGTTGGGAACTGGTATAAAGGTGACTGTTGCCATAGTTTAGCAAAGAGACTGGTGGCATTTTGCCCCTGTCTTAGAGATGTGTGGAACTTTGAACTTGAGAGAGATGATTAGGGTATCTAGTGGAAGAAATTTCTAAACAGCAAAGCGTTCAAGAGGTGACAGAGCATAAAAGTTTGGAAAATTTGCAGCCTGACGATGCAGTAGCAAAGAAAAACCCATTTTCAGGGGAGAAATTCAAGCCACTGCAGAAATTTATATAAGTTACAAGGAGCCAAACGTTAATTGCCAAGACAATGGGGAAAATGTCTCCAGGGCACGTTAGTTACCTTCAAGGCAGCTTCTCCCATCACAGGCACAGAGGCCTAGGAGGGAACAATGGTTTCATGGGCCAGGTCCAGGGCCCCTCTGCTGTGTACAGCCTGAGGCCTTAGTGCCCCGCATCCCAGCTGCTCCAGCCATGGCTAAAAGGGACCAATGCACAGCTCAGGCCACTGCTTTAGAGCCGCAAGCCTTGGCAACTTCCATGTGGTGTCGGTCCTGTGGGTGCACAGACAATAAGAATTGAAGTTTGGGAACCTCTGCCTAGATTTCAGAGGATGTATGGAAATGCAGGCAGAAGTCTGCTGCAGGGGTGGATCCCTCATGGAGAACCTGTGCTAGGGTAGTGCAAAAGGGAAATGTGGGGTCAGAGCCCTCACACAGAGTCCCCACTGGGGCTCTGCAAGTGGGGCTGCAAGAAGAGGGCCACTGTCCTCCAGACCCCAGAATGGCAGATCCACCAACAGCTTGCACCATGCACCTGGAAAAGTCTCAGTCAGTGCCAGTCTGTGAAAGCACCTGGGAATGGGGCTGTACCCTGCAAAGCCATAGGGGCAAAGCTGCCCAAGGCCATGGGAGCTCACTTCTTGCATCAGCTTGACCTGGATGTGAGACATGAAGTCACAGGAGATCTTTTGGAACTTTAAGATTTAAAGACTGCCTTATTGGATGTCAGACCTACATGGGGCCTACTGTTTTGGCTAATTTCTACCATTTGAAACAGGTGTATTTACCCAATACCTATACCCCCATTTTATCTAGGAAGTAACTAACTTGCTTTTGATTTCACAGGCTCTTAAGTGGAAGGGTCTTGTCTTATCTCAGATGAGACTTTGGACTTGGACTTTTGGGTTAATGCTGGAATGAGTTAAGACTTTGGGGAACTGTTGGAAGGGCATGATTGTGTTTTGCAATGTGAGGACATGAGATTTGGGAGGGGCCAGGAGTGGAATGATATGGTTTGGCTCTGTTTCCCCACCCAAATCTCACCTTGAATTGTAATAATCCCCACGTGTCCAGGGTAGGACCAGGTGGAGATAACTGAATCATGGGGGTGGTTTCCCCCATGCTGTTCTCAGGATAGTGAGTGAGTTCTCATGAAGTCTGATGGTTTTATAAGGGGCTTCTCCCTTTGCTGAGCACTCATTCTCCCTTCTGCCGTCTGGTGAAGAGGTGCCTTCCGCCATGATTGTAAGTTTCCTGAGGCCTCCTCAGCCATGTGGAACTGTGAATCAATTAAACCTCTTTTCTTTATAAATTACCCAGTCTTAGGTATTTTTTCATAGCAGTTTGAAAATGGACTATTACAGATATCATTAAGACAAATGCAAATTATAAGAGCTCAGATCCTGGAGCACAAGACAGGGGATAGACAGCTGGAAGAACAGGCAGTTGGATACTTAGGAGACCCGGGGTAACTAAAGGAGTAGAATATGGTGAGCTCTCGAAGAAAACAGATGCAAGGCCCCAGGAGGGAGAATGTAAGCACCTATGTTGGCCAGGGAGCCTCTTATGGAGTCCCTGCTGGGTCTTAAAGGTAGATGAAGGTAAGGAGATAGAGGAAGGTAAAGAAGGCATACCTGGCTGAAGTGAAGGAAGGAAGGAAGGAAGGTAGGAAGGGAGGGAGGGAGGGAGGAAAGGAGGGAGGGAGGATCCAGCCATCTTCAGACTGAAAACCATATGACTTTGATGTAGAGTTTCTCCATGCACTATCGTCTTGCAAGGTTTTCATTTTAAGTATTCCCACATTTGTGAGTGTGCAGGCTTTCCTTTCTGCTTAGTAAGAAACTTATCAGAGGTGAGGGGATGTGTGGGGAGGATGCTGGCCAGTACACTTATCCATTCCTGCTACCATTTCTCCATGTTAACACTTATCACACTTTAAATGCTTACCTAATTTCTAGATAATAAACTCTGATGGGGCAGCATCATCTCCATCTTGCTCCCCACTCTAACTCTGCACCTAGCACCAGGCTTGTCACACAGTAGAAAGGCAATAATTATTTGCTGAATTAATTTGTTTGAAGAATTGGTAGGCTGGGCATGGTGGCTTACTCCTGTAATCCCAGCATTTCAGGAGGCTGAGTTGGAGGACTGCTTGAGCCCAGGCATTTGAAAATAAACTGGGAAACATAGTGGGAACCTGTCTCTGCAAAAAATTCAAACATTAGCTGGGTGAGGTGGTATGTGCCTGTAATCCCAGCTTCTTGGGAGGCTGAGTTGGGAGGATTGCTTGAGCCCAGGAGGTTGAGGCTGCAGTGAGCTGGGTTCATGTCACTGGACTCCAACCTGGGCAATGGAGCAAGACCCTGTCTCAAGGAGGAGGAGGAGGAGGAAGGAGAAGGAGGAGGAGGAGGGAGAAGAAGAAGGAGAAGGAGAAAGGAAAAGGAAGAAGGAGGAGAAAGAAAAAGAAAGAAGAAGGAGGAGGAGGAGGAAGAGGAAGAAGAGGAAGAGGAAGAAGAAGAAGAAAGAGGAGGAGGAGGGGAGGGGGAGAGGGAGGGAGAAGGAGGGAGGAGGAGGGAGGAGGAGGGAGGAGGAGAAGAGGAGGAGGAAGAGGAGGAAGGAGGAGGAGAAGAGGAAGAAGAATTGGTGAAATAAATGAATACCATTGGGAAAGTTGTTGATGTGTCGTATGCTGAAAATATCAAACTCTTTTTGGGGCTTCAATTAGTAACCCTCTTGATTATAATACAGTTTTGATTGCTAGCATTTATTGATGACTTATATGTGCTTTTTATGTTTTAAGTAAAAGGAAGCCCCTCTCAAATTTTGCTTAAAATGTTCATGGACAGGGTAAAGTTTGATCAGGGCTCTGACTTGGCTTCCCTGTAATTCAGCTCCACCCAGTTCCATGTGTTGGCTTTCCTTAGGCTGGACTTACTCATGGATTCAAAATGGCTGCTGGTAGTAACTGGTGCCACACAATTCCTCATTCATACTTAGGGGAGGCACAGGGATGGAGAGCTCTACGATCAAACAATATCTACCATCAGATAACTTTTTTTGAGACTCTGTCTCACTCTGCCACCCAGGCTGGAGTACGGTAGTGCAATCATGGCTCACTGCAGCCTTAACTTCCTGGGCTCAAGCAATCCTCCCAGCTAAGCCTCCCAAGTAGCTGGAACTATAGGTGCATGCCATCATGCTGGCTAGGTTTTCTTTGTACTTTTTATAGAGACAAGGTCTTACTTTGTTTCCTAGGCTGGTCTCAAATTTTTGGCCGGCCTCAAGTGATTCCCCACTTTGCCCTCTTAAAGTGCCAGAGTTACTTACAGGCATGAGGCACCACACCCAGCCCCATCAAATAAATTTCTGAACTTTACTCTGACCAAAGCAAACTGAACTAACCAGGAGAAATTCACATGTTGATTGGCATAGCCTAGGTAACTCATCCCTTAACCAATCAGTGTAGCAACAGGGCTGGTGTTATCCTAATTGATTGGATCAACCATGGCCTATTTCTGGAGTTTGGGATGCAGGCTCTTCTAACCGAATTACATGGCTACTTTCAAATGGAGGAAGAGATGAATAGATATTGAAAAGCCAAATGAATGTCCATTCATTTAATCCTCACAACACGCTGTGAATTAGATCCCAGGGAGAGGTGAGAAAAATGACCTCAGAGAAGCAACTTGCTCAAGATCAGGCAGCTAGTAATTAGCAACACTGGGATCCAAATTCAGGTCTGTCTGACTTCAAAGTCTATGCACTTGGCCTCTAGACTCCAGTGCCCCAAATCTCAGCTATTGTGTGAATCTCTCCAGTTGCCTCCAAGAGAAACCTGTTCTTGTGATCACCCCTAGCTGTTCTAGGGAACAACCTGGGCTCAGGTTGAACTCCTTTAAAAAGGGTCAGGGACCCTCCACAAAGCCCAGGCTGTGAGATCAGCTTCAGAGGCCTGGGGACACCAGCCTCAATTTGGGGAGCAGCAAACACCTGCTTGGGGACTAAGAGGTTGCTGTAAAACCAGGACAGACAGTCCCTGTTCTTCTATCAATGGTCATTCATCAAGCAGTTACTGAGCATCTGCTCTCTGAGGACCCATCTTCCTGAGCTAAAGCCTGAGACTCTGTTTCCAGTGTCCTTGTCTAGTCTTTCATTTTTGTCTGTTTCTTTGTCACGCACCCCTTCTGCTCTTCTCCTGGGCTGAACTTTCTGGACTAATGTTGGTTCTTTGTCTCAGACCTGCACCCAGCTTTTTCTAGCACCCCAGGATAGTAACTGTTTCTCTTCTGCAAATTTCATTTAATTGACAACGTCTTCCTTAAGAAGGAGGCAGAGTTTGTATCCAGTCTCAGATGGGAAGTGCACCATTGTCAACAATCAATGTCTACCATGGGGACAATCAGTATCTACCGTGGGGAGGAGAAGTTGAACCACAGCCTGCATAGTGGGTATCTGACATCCTTGGGTCCATATACCCACCACAGCTTCATATTTGGGACCCTTAGAATGGCTGCCCCCATTGCTTGAATTCCCTGAGAGTGACATTCATGTGTCAGCATAATACCAACAAGTTCTGGCCTCCTGCCTGTCTTTTCCAGAATTCTGAATGAGATTGAGCTGTTGACATGCTATAACCAGAATGATGGAGAAGTCTGGAGGTGAAGAAAAGAGTGAAAAGGCCTGGAATGGGCTGAGGAGCTCTGGACTGTGATTTAGGATGTCTGGGTTCAATCCTGCTAAACCCTAGCTCACTCTGTGACACTCGGCAAGTTTCCCTTCACTTGGCCTCAGTTTCCTTATGTGATGCTAGGCTACCTCAGGGATTCTCAGTGGGGGGGAAACCATTTCCCGGGAGGTGATCGGGAAAGTTATGGGGGCATTTTTCAGTGTCCCAATGACTGGAGGTTGTTTCTGGCATTTACTGGGCAGGGGCAGGGCTGTTAGATAACCTGTAATACACAGGACAGTCCCCCACAGTGAAAAACCATCCCACATCCTGCACAACTGTCACATGTCCTCCTGGATACTCGTGTAGATGAAAAACTTGTTCATAATTGTCTGACTCTGGTCAGATAAAAACTAGCTCTGCTTTAAATAGGAACACAAGTTGTTTTTACACAGTATCAGTGTGTGTTGAACTTTTGAAAATGGAATTACCATATAAATCAAAAGAAATGCACATCTTTTAAAAACAGTTTCATTGAAGTATGACTTATATGCCAGAAAATTAATTCATTTTTTCAGTGATATCAATTCAGTTTGTGTTTATTCAATTCAGTAATTTTGGTAAATTTGATGGAGTTGGGCATCTATCATCAAAATCCAGCTTCAGAACAGTTCCTTCCTTCCAACAAGTTTCCTTATACTGGTTTGCTGTCAATTATCACTCCCACCCCAAGCCCCAGGCAACCACTGATTTGCTTACTGCTTCTGTAGATCTGTCTTTTCTAGAAATTTTACATATAAAGAATCACACAATATATAGTCTTTTGTATTTCTCTCCTTTCACTTAGCATCCTGTTTTTTAAGATTCATCCACATTGTACCGTGGATTATAGTTTGTTTCTTTTTATTGCTGAATAATATTCCATAGCAGTAAACCACATTTTGTTTATCCATTTACCAGCCTGATGGACATTTGAATTGTTGCTAGGTTTTGGCTCTTAGGAATTTGGCTGCTATGAATATTCCTATACAAGTCTTTGAGAGGACATATATTTCATTTCACTTGGGCATATACTTAGAGGCAGGATTGCTGAATTATTCATTTTTTTTTTTAATCAAGAGTTGTTTAAACTCTTTTGGAACTCATTTTGGAAAATCAACATTGCTTATGGTATCTGAGTCAGCAATATAATGCTCCTGTATACATGTGCATGGGGAGTGCTACTGGTCACAGTCATAGACATAGAATCACATATGCGTCAGTATATCAATGCATATTCTATGCATAGGTATAGTATGTGATTCTGTGTGTAAGTATATCCATGATTCTATGCATAGGTAAAGCATGTGGTTCTATGTGTAATTATATCCATGATTCTACGCATAAGTATAGTATGTGGTTCTATGTGTAAGTATATCCATGATTCTACACGTAGTTATAGCATGTAGTTCTATGTGTAAGTATATCCATGATTCTACGCACAGGTGTAGCATGTGGTTCTATGTGTAAGTATTCCCATGATTCTATGCATAGGTGTAGCATGTGGGTCTATGTGTAAGTATATCCATGATTCTATGTGTAGGTGTAGACTTCTGAGTACTTCATTATGTCTCTAGTTAGGATGTAATCAAACATTTCTGTATTAAAATATGTATTTTGTAATAAATTCCTCTTATGTCTCCTATATAATGTACTAAGAACATTATAATGATTTTTAAAATCATGTGCATAAGTGGCTTATATTATTTATGAATTCCATTTCAGGATAGTGAAGAGGATATTAAAAAATATTTTTTATATAATAGAAAAGGAGCCTTGAGACAGAGTGGGAGGGGCTGGTCCATTTTAAGGACCTGACACCTGTGAGTTTTTAAATCCTGTGCTCAGAGGCTTAATTAGAAAGGCAACCATTAATCCAGATTTGAAGCCAACAGCAAATCAAAGCAATTGTCCTGCACCAGTTGTTTTGATCATCAGATTGTGGCCCAGTTCTTTTAGACCAGTATCAGAGAGACTGGGAGGAATAAACAAACCCAAGAGAACCATCGAGAAAATGTACAGGAAGAGCTTCCAACTCTATCACTCAGCCTTGATTTCACAGTGAATCACAGCACAGACTCACAGATTGACCCAGCAGGCTGGACCTTGAGAGACCCATGAAGTCCAGCCCCACATTCTTCAAATGCAGAAAGGGAGGCCTGGAAAAGGGGGTGGTGGGGACTGGGGAACTGAGGCAGCCACATAGCCAGACCAGGTCTCAAGGATCCTGAGGGCCTGATAATTAGATGCCTCTTCAATCAAACATTCTGTGCCATTTAAAGATAAGACTGAGCCCTGTGAGGGAAAGGCTGAGATGGAAAATTCTGCAGGGTCCACCTTCTCACCTTTCTTGCCCAAACTGTCAGCTCTGGCCCAGACTTTCCTACCTCCCCTCCAATTAACCTGACCGACATTTCCAGGTAAGGAGGCAGTGCTTACCTGCTGTTACTCAAGCAAAACATGTTTGGAAGGTCTCACCACCTCCACCCACTTCAAGTGGTTTACCCAAGTAGGCCTGTGTCCTTTCCCCTAGTGGAGTCTTGGAAAAGGAAATTATCTCTGTCCCATTACATTTCACTGACACTTTCTTGTCCCTTCTTGGAGGGATTGGAGCCAGTTGATTTGCCCTTTGATCAGGTGCTACACCCTCTCTGGTCATGTTCTTCCCACTCTCTGGGCTGCCTGGGCAGTTAAAGGAAAGAGGAGCATTATTAGACAGTTGATCTCACCCTGAGAGATCTGGCCATGCAGGAAGCTGTGGTGTGGTGACCGCGCGTGACCCTGTGGCCCTCTGTAGACCACCTGTAAATCATTTGAGGACGGGGAACCCAGAGGTTGAGCTCAGCATCCCCCATAGGGCTCCCCCAACCGGAGAGAGGCTGGAATGAGGTGGGAATCAGTGTTTGGGGTTGATGTCACCCCCAGGCAAGGTCATTATAGCACTCTGGCTTTTAGTTTGGAGGTTTCTCTTCTTTTTAAACTCAGACCTTGGCAATTCGTTTGTGCAAGCACTAGTTATCTGCAAAGGAAGTGGCCTTCCAAAGGGGCCACTTGTGCTCACAGCAGTCCACTGAGCCGGAGCAACTGGCTGCAGTTCTGCGTGTGTTGGGCAGGGACCTAGGCAGGACGATGGCCTCGCCTCACCTTACCTGGGCACACGGGGGTCAGGCGGTCAATCCAGCAGTCTTGTGAATGCTCCAGGGGACCTGGTGAGCAGCCTAGAGAGGAATCCTGATGGGCATAAGAGGAGGTAGATGGGAAAGGGGAGAAAGCAGGCAGACTCAGAGAAAGAGAGGGAGCAAGGAGACAAAGAGAAAAAGGGGGAAACAGACTGGAAGACACAGAAATGTGGAGAGAGATAGGGAATGGGGTGAGGAAGGGAAGAAATGGAAAAAAGAGAAAAGCAGAGGAGGAGGAAAGAGGGAAGGAGACAAAGACAAGATAGGGGAAGGGGAGCCTACGGGGAAGGGCAGAGGTAGGGCAGAGGCGAAGGGAGGAGCATGAGGAAGAGGACAGAGAAAAGGCCTGGGGTATTTCTGCCAGAGCCTGGCCCTCTGTGGAGAAGGCCTCCTTTCCTGAAGAAATGGCCACTTTTCTCTGTACCAGTCCCATCTTCTGCATGCCACCCACATGCCAGGCCAACCTGCCTTCCAAGGCTATGAACAATCCCAGGGCTGGGGGCATGTCTCCATTCTTTGCAAGAACCGTGGAAGATTAAAGGCCTTTGGGAAGGGAACCTGGCTGGGGCCTCAGCATCCTCTCACAGGCCAAGGTGCTAACTAGGTGTTATCTGGAGGGGCACCGAGATCCAGTGTGCCCAGGTGCTCACAGAGAGGTGAGTGTACCCACACAGAGGCCCAGCTGCCTATATGGAGCCCAGGTAGCTACACAGAACTCATGAGGCCTGCACAGCAGGCTGAATGTTCACAGACTCGGGCACTCACATGCATTCCCACACAGGTGCATTCTGTACCACAGGCTGGAGGCCTGGGTGCCCATACCAAAGGAAGCTGGCAGTTCTTGCTGAGGGCTGGGTATTGACCTTCCTGATCCCCATGGTAAGCTCCAAAGCTGGACTGTGGTTTCTGAGTTGTGAGCAGACATTTGGGTGTTTCTCTGCAGCCTGTATTGGGCCTGGGCTTGAGAGTAGCATCCAGTGTGGGCAGGAAGAGGAGGGCTGTGAGAGGCAGGCACCAAGGCAGCACAGGCTCTGACATCAGGACTAGCCTGCTGGAAAGGCCATGCCTGAACAATTTGTCATCTCCTACTGCTCACTACATTCCCAGAGTCATATTCTTGTGTTTATGATGGAGGAATCACTGGTTGTGGAACAATTACTGTGTTGCAAACAAAGCATTATGGCTGGAGGTGAGAGGAAAAACAAATAGCATGCACTTTGAAATCTGGCTTCCTTAGGGCTTCTGTAGCAAATTTCTCAGGTGTAGAGCAATCGGGAGCTCCAGGGGCCTGCTGGGAGGCTGCTGGATTACAGACATTTACAAAAGAAAAAGGAAAAAACCAGTCAGCCTGGCTTAGATAAGAGGAGCACATCTAGCCCTGGGAAGCCAGGAGTATGTGCCTTGCAAGCAAATAACAGTGTCTGCCTGAGCATAAGAAAAGCTGAATTCAGGGCTTTGAAAAATGAAATGATCACACTCCTTGCTTTTAAGAAATAGAGCAAGAAACTATGAGGTTATTTTTGACTGGTTATTTGCTTCTGCTGATTAAGCACACAGTTTGCACCCAGGTGGACTGCATGGAGAAGGCAAGGCAGGATAGCGAGAGGTCATGAGCACAGGTCTTAGAGTCAAATTGCCTGCATTTGCATCTGGCCTCTCAGCCTCCTGTCTACTGTAACCCTCTGAGCCTCAGTTTCTCATCTGAAGCTTCATAGAGCTGTTGTGAGGATTAAATGAGATCCATGGAAAGAACAGGGCCAGGCGTATGTTAAGTATCCTATCAAACATCAGTGGCTACTAAGCACTTAACTACAATTTGCATATGTGGCACCTAATTTATGAATTAGCTCATTTTTATAAGAGTGGTAGGATTTTGTCACTGTGTACTGGCAAAGTCGCCCAACTTCTTTCCCTTCATTGTGCACTAACATGGACAGAGCCATTCTTTTCCTGTAGAGCCGAGCCTCATTTCAAGATGGGCTTCTATTCCACAAAATGTTAAATTGGGCAAGATCCAAATAAATCATCTTGCCCAGACCATTTACTTTTTATTAAGTGTACAACTTAATGGTTTTTTGAAAGTATATCTACAGAGTTGATTAACCATTGCCGTAGTCTAATTTTGGATCGTGTTCATTCCCCCCGAGAAGAAACCCTGTACCTATTAGCAGTCATTCCTCATTTTTCCTCAACCCTTCTTCCGAAGCCTTAGGCAACTGCCCATCCAATTTCCATCTCTAAGGATTTTCCGATTCAGAACATTTTGTGAAAACTGTATCAAAGAATATGTGGTCATCTGTGGACTGGCTTCTTTCATGTAGACTAATGTGCTCAAATTTCGTCATCAGTTGGTGGACATCTGGGTTGTTCTCACTTTGTGGCTGTTATGAACAATGCTCTTGTAAACATTCATGTATAGGTTTTTCTGTGAACCTGTTTTCATTTCTCTTGGTTACCAGATGTGGAATTGCTAGGTCATACAGGAACTCTACATTTATTCTGTAATGAACTGCCAGATTGTTTTCCAAAGTGGCTACACCATTTTACACTTACAGTAGCAATGAAAATGGATTTCTCCACATGCTCACCAACACTTGTTATTGTCTGTCTTTTTACTATAGTCAGGTGGATATGAAATTCTATTTCATTATTATTTTGATTTGTATTTCCCTCTTGGCAAATGATGCCAAGCATATTTCCATGTGCTTATTGGCCATATTTGTTTGTTTGTTTGTTTTTTCAGAGACAGGGTCTCACTCTGTCGCCCAGGCTGGACTGCAGTGGCATGATCTCGGCTCACTACAACCTCCGTCTCCTGGGTTCAAGTGATTCTCCTCCCTCAGCCTCCTGGGTAGCTGGGACTACAGGACCACACGATGCCCAGCTAATTTTTATATTTTTAATAGAGAGGAGGTTTTTCTATGTTGGCCAGGCTGGTCTCCAACTCCTGAGCTCTAGTGATCTGCCCACCTCAGCCTCCCAAAGTGCTGGAATTACAGGCCTGCGCCACCTCATCTGGCCCCTTATTAGCCATTTGTATATCTTCTCTGGAGGAGGGTCTAGTCAAATCTTTTTCCCATTTAAAAAATTGGGTTGTTTGTTTTTTGTTGTTAAGTTGTAAGTGGTTGTTTTGTTTTGTTTTTTGTTTTGTTTTTTTATTTGAGATGGAGTCTCACTCTGTTGCCCAGGCTGGAGTGCAATGGCGCAATCTCGGCTCACTGCAAACTCCACCTCCCGGGTTCAAGCGATTCTCCTGCCTCAGCCTCCTGAGTAGCTGGGATTACAGGCGCCCACCACTATACCCAGCTAATTTTTGTATTTTTATTAGAGATGGGGTTTCACCATGTTGTTTAGGCTGGTCTCAAACTCCTGACCTCAGGTGATCCACCCGCCTCAGCCTCCCAAAGTGCTGGGATTACAGGCATGAGCCACCGTGCCCAGTCAAGTTATATGTGTTTTTAAATGTACTCTAGATTCAGGTCCCTTATCAAGATACATGATTTGCAGATATCTTCTACCACTCTGCGGGTTATCTTTTCACTTTCTCAATGATGTCCTTTGAAGCATAAAAAGTTTTAATTCTGATACAGCCCAACTTATCAATTTTCTCTTTTATCACTGTGCATTTTGTCATATCTAAAAAACCACTGCCTAATTAATGATTAGGAAAATTTGCTCCTATGTTTTCTTCTGAGAGTCTTACAGTTTTTGCTTAGACTATTTCATTTAAACCAACAAGGAAACTAAGACTCAGTTAAAGTAGGATTTGCTCTGAATTACATTGCTACTAAGTGGCAGATAAATAATTTTTTAAAAACCAATCTAATTTTATACAGCCTAAAATCAATATAATTTCAAGACCAAAGAGGCACTCAAGTCATATTAAAAACTCAAAGTCTAAAACCCAGTTTATATTCACCCTGAAATAGAACCAACCTTTAATTTAAGGCTAATAATGATTTTTAAAAAAAAACAAAAACAAAAAAAATACTTTCCATTTCTTGAGTGATTAGTCTGGGTCTTTTACATACATTCTCTTTTTAATTCTTAAAGTCACCCTATAAATAGGTGCTATTGTTGTCCTTATTTTAAACATGATGAAATTGGTGCTCAGAAAGCTTTTTAAGTAACACATTCAAAATCACACAGTTAATACAAGGCAAAGCTAGGTTTTAAGCCCAGGGCCCTCACTCTCTTTGTACGGTATCCTATTAGAAAAACTAATGATTGTTGCTGAAACTCTAATAAAGGGTTTCTGGCAAGATAAGAGCCTTCTGATGACATAAACCGGGTCTCATCTGCCATGTCCATCCCTTGTCACATCTCTTGGCAATTTATCTTGGTGGGGTTGTGTTGATTTGTGGTGATCAGAATCCAGACACCACAAAGCATGTGGTTGTAATGAAGTCCTGAGTCTTTTCTTTAAATCCAATTTTCCACTTGGTTTGGCTAGGGCAGGAGGATGTCAAATTCTGTGGCAGAGGTCAGTCCTATAAGGTGTTTGTCTCTATTTACATAATTCATCAGAACATTTCATGGAGGGAAATCCATCTTCATTGACATTAGCCTTGGGAACTACTTGGGAGGCAGAGAAAAATCTCGAGCTCAGATTTCAGTGCTTGCCATGTATAGACATCTAAGTTTGCAGTTTCAATCAGGCATATTTATCTACATGTGGAAATTCCCAGTGGGAAGCTGAAGAACACAGCTTAGGAGTAGTCCCCAAGTGGGAAATTGAACAGTACACTGAGCTCCTTTTATTTCCATTTAATTTACCATCAGTATCATTACCATTATTTTGTTAATCATTTCACTAGCAATGATGTAACTTGGGACCAAGGTAATTGCAGCCGAATGGGGAAGATGCTTATCTGAAGTATTCAGTTAGCAAAGACTTTCATTCACCTTTTTAGAGATGGGTGTTAGTTCTTTCCTTTATTCAGGTAGCATAGAGCTGCCTTGAAATGCTGACAATATTAAGAGCTCCCTTCAGCTTAATGAACCCCACACTTGGTGAAAAAGAGGATTCTTCAATTTTCAGCTCGCTGCTGCCTGAAATGGTATCACTCTGCACAATGAAGTGGCTTCCTGAGATTCTAACAAGTCTAAGTAAAACAGACCAGACCTATCCTGTGGTCTGAGCAATGTGGAATAAATGATGAGGACTTTGAACTCAGAGACTTGACTCCGCTGTTTGATAGCTGTATGACTTTGGACATATTACTTGTGTTCTCTAAGTCTCTATTTTGTTAACTATCTAAAAGAAAGTTAATACTAGTCACCTCATAGATTGTTGGGCAGTAAATGAAGTAAGAAGGATAAAAGGCCCAGGACTTTCCTTGGCCCATAATAGGTGTTCAATAAATGCTGTTTCTTTTCTGGAAAAAGTGCTGGTGTGGAGGACTTTTCTTCTGAGTCCCAGGATTGTTTAGGAACCAAGTCCAAGGAAAGAGGTGAAGAGTTACACTAAGAGAGGCACTTTTTGGTTAGCAAAAATGAAGACCTTGGCAGGACTACTAAGATGTCTGTGACAGCACTTGGTCTCCATACTCACCTTTAGACTCTGGGGATCACCTTTGAGAGCTAGAGATCAATCGTGTGCAATCCAGCCCTGCCTCCCTCCCCACCTTGCTTGGTGCATCTCTCCATTCCCTCACTCCTCCCATTGCCCTCACTGCACAAGGGCCTTTTCTCACTTCCTCCAATGTTCTAAACATTCCCTCCTCATGTTCTTCCCATAGGCTGTTCCCTCTGCTTGGTTTACCCCACACCCCCAACAAGCTTTACCTGGTTGATGCCTCCTAATCCCCAGATCTAGGTTTCTTTGTCATTTTCTTTGTTTTGTCCCTCTGGACATGTCCCTGATGGGCTCTCACAGATCTCCCTGTGCTTTTTTCACAGCACAGAGTGGTCTGTGACTCACTGGGCTTCTTTTTGTGTGGGATTTTTGATTTTTAAAATCCCCTATCACCAGACAGTACCTCGAAGCCTGGGTCTGGACTATTTTGCTTACCACCCTGGGAGGTGTTCAGTAATACTCACTGAATGAAAGAATGAGGAAACTCATGGGGAAAATGCATAGGGCATGCTGTGATGCTGACTGTTGAACTCTCACAATCCTGGATTAAGACTCTCGAGCATAGGAACACTTTTACACCGTTGGTGGGAATGTAAATTAGTTTAACCATTGTGGAAGACTATGTGGCAATTCCTCAAAGATCTAGAACCAGAAATAACATTTGACCAAGCAATCCTACTACTGGGTGTATACCCAAAGGAATATAAATCATTCTATTACAAAGATACATGCATGCATGTGTTCATTGCAGCACTTTTCACAATAGCAAAGACATAGAATCAACCCAAATGCCTATCAACAATAGACCAGATAAAGAAAATGTGGTATGTATACACCATGGAATACTATGCAGCCATAAAAATGAATGAGATCATGTCCTTTGCAGGTCATGGATGCAGCTGGAAGCCATTATCCTCAGCAAACTAACACATGAACAGAAAACCAAACACCACATGTTCTCACTTAGAAGTGGGAGCTGAACAACAAGAACACATGGACACAGGGAGGGGAATATCGGGGGAACCAGCCCCCAGTATTTCAACGTAGGTTCTTTTCTATTTTCCCTAAGTGTCGGTTGGTCTGAGAAATAAAGAGAAAGAGTACAAAGAGAGAAATTTTATAGCTGGGTCTCCGGGGGTGACATCACATAATGGTAGGACCGTGATGATGACCCCAAGCTGCAAAACCAGCAAGTTTTCATTAGGGATTTTAAAAGGGGAGGGGGTGTACGAACAGGGAGTAGGTCATAAGGATCACATGCTTCAGAGGACAATAAAGATCACAAGGCAAGGCAAAATTAGAATTACTGAGGAGGGTCTACGTCCCACTGTGCACGCATTGTCTTAATAAACATCTTAACAGGAAACAGGGTTTGAGAGCAGAGAATAGACCTGACTAGAATTTACCAGGCTGGAATTTCCCAATCCTATTAAGCCTGAGGGTACTGCGGGAGACCAGGGTGTATTTCAGTCCTTATCTCAACCGCGTAAGACAGACACTTCCAGAGCAGCTATCTATAGACCTACCCCACGGGAATGCATTCCTTCCCCAGGGTTATTCCTTGCTGGGAAAAGAATTCAGCGATATTTCTCCTACACGCACATTCATTTATAGGCTTTCTGCAAGAAGAAAAATATGGCTCTATTCTGCCCAACCCCACAGGCAGTCAGACTTTATGGTTATCTTCTCTTGTTCCCTGAAAATCGCTGTTATTCTGTTCTTTTTCAGGGTGCACTGATTTCACATTGTTCAAACACATGTTTTACAATCAGATTTCATATTGTTCAAACACACATGTTCTACAATCAATTTGTACAATAGT
This sequence comes from Pongo pygmaeus, assembly GCF_028885625.2. Classification (NCBI taxonomy): domain Eukaryota; kingdom Metazoa; phylum Chordata; class Mammalia; order Primates; family Hominidae; genus Pongo; species Pongo pygmaeus. The sequence goes on from NC_072382.2 coordinate 46,954,939, forward strand.
GGTCCTGAGGTACATTCTCAGCTTACGAAGATAACAAGATTAAGAGATAAAAGTAAAGATAGGCATAAGAAATTATAAGAGTATTATTAGGGAAGTGATAAATGTCCATGAAATCTTCACAATTCATGTTCAGAGATTGCAGTAAAGACAGGCTTAAGAAATTATAAAAGTATTAATTTTTGGAACTGATAAATGTCCATGAAATATTCACAATTTATGTTCTTCTGCCTTGGCTCCAGCTGGTCCCACCCTTTGGGGTCCCTGACTTCCCGCAACAGGGGAACAACACACATTGGGGCCTGTTGGGGGAGGATGGGGGAGGGAGAGCATTAGGGAAAATAGCTAATGCATGCTGGGCTTAATACCTAGGTGATGGGTTGATAAGTGCAGCAAACCACCATGGCACACATTTACCTATGCAACAAATCTGCACATCCTGCACATGTACCCCAGAACTTAAAATAAAAATTAAAATAAAAAAATACTTTCAAGTAGACAAGAAGATGAAAGTACTGATATTAGCTGATACAGTATGCTTTCTATCTGCCAGGTACTTGTCTAAGTGCTTCTGTGCATTAACTTATTCAATCTTCACAATAACCTTATTATTAATATTACTATCATCCCATTGTAAAGGTTAGAGAACTGAGGTACAGAGAAGTCATTCTTAGGTAGCAGTGGCAGGGCCATCATTTGGACCTAGATACCCTGGCTCCAGAATGTATACTCTTAGCCATCACACCAACTTTCCTCTACATATTCTTGTTCCCTAGAGTATACTTTTCTGCTCCAATCCTCTCCTCCCCGTCCATGCACACATTTTGGGCTTCAGTTTCCAGGTGCAATAGCACTTCCTCAGGGAGACCCTTCCACACCCCCACCCTAGCTCAAGCCTCATCATCAGCATTCACAGCATCCTGAATTTTTTTTGTTTTTTAATAAACTCTAGGAGTTATTTTCTCTCTAATTGCAGGACATGTCTCAATTTATCTTTGGACCCTCTCTAGCCTCTAGCACAAGGCTCAGCATCTGGTAGGTACCCAAAAACTGTTGGTTAAACTGGAATGCTCCAATGTCTTCAGAAGCTAGCTGTTTGCCTAAGTTTGACAATATATTGTCACATGTAAAATACACACGTGTTTGACCCAGCTACCTCACAGATAGGAATTTACTGTAAGGAGGTAATCATGCAAGTACAAAATGATGTTGATGCAAGGATTGTTGATAATGGCAAAAATTAAGAACAATCTATGGTGGCAATGAGTGGTGAACAAATTAAATAATGTTCTCTCTGCATAATGGAACCACGTGCAGCCATTTAAAAAGGTAGTACAAGGAAATCTATAGATGATAACATAGAACCTTATTCATGTTATATTGGTGAGATAAAAAAAGGCAGAAAATGTAATAACTGACTTTGCTGAGAGCTTACTCCCTTACTGTCATGCACCATGCTAAGCCCTTTTACATACATTAGCTCATTCAATCTTCACAACAATCCTATGAAATAGGTTTGTTCTGCTATAATCCCTAATTGACAGACAAGTAAACTGAATAGTGTCTAAACCAGATTTCAACCTGTAATTATCTCTAGACTTCTCATCTTTATCACTATTATACTGTCTCTGTGATCCTATTATGTAATATCGCATAGACACTGTGATCGTGACAGAGACTGGCAGACACCCCTGGATATCTACTCCTCTCTTCTTTCACACTAATAGGATTTTTAACTGGGCACATGGCTACATTTCCCAAGTCCCTTGCATCTGGGTATGACCATGTAACTTGGTTCAGGCCAATGGGATGTAAGCAGAAATATGTGGAAGCTTCCTCAAGAGCAACACGTATTCCTGTTGCCCCATCCCCACCCCTTTCTCTTGTTTTGTTCCTTTCTCTTTCCTGGACTGCAAATTCTGTCCTGTGGACCATGAGGTGGAGGCTACCTACAATTTAGCAACAAGAGAGAAGGAGTCTAGGCGACTGACATCATGGAGTGTCTTGCCAGGCCTAAGCCTCCCACCCAGACTTCCATGTGAAAGAGGAGTAAGCGTCTATCATGGTGACATCATTGTTGTTTTGGTTTTCTGTCACTTATAGCTGAATATGACCTAATATATGCACACATATGTGTCTGCACATGCATACAGAAATGCCTGCAAGGATATTCATCATAGTGTTAACAGTAGTGCCTCGGGATTGCCGTATTTGTAGTGGTTTTTACCTTATCTTCATACTTCTCTGGGTACATGCACCACTTCTTACAAAAGCTGTAAATCAAAAGAAAAAATGTCGTAATGCTCTCCACCTTCTGCCTCCAGTTTCAGTTCCATGGCTTAGTTCTTACCTGCCCTCAGCCCAGCCAGAGTACCGGACTGTGGGTGACTGCTTACCCTGCTCCTGTGGCTTGTCTGATCTTGAGGCCCAGGCTTCATCTGCTAAACTGCAGCCACTGTCCACCATTCTCTTGGGAAGGGGAAGAAAGATTAGTTCCGTGCCCATCTCTTCCCCAGGAGAGGGGAGAAAGCACAAAAAGTCAAGCCAGTTAGTGTCTCTGGAGAGAAGACAGATGGAAATACACCTGTATTTCATTTACTTCTTCAGTAAATATTGATTGAGGGCCTATAAGTTCTGAGCAATGTTCTAGGTAGGGGAAAGAGCAGTAAACAAGACTCTTTGTGATCATGATGCTTATACTCTAGCAGAAAGGACCAACAATCAACAAGCCTGCATTTAGGTGCCTCTGTGTGAACGTGCCCGTTTGAGCCAGTCTGAGCTTGAACCCATCTGTGAGTGAGGCTCCCACTTCCCAGAAGATCTCAATGTCTCCTTGTTTCATTCATTCATTTGACAAACATGTTCTGAGGGTGTAGACATGCCAGGCTGTAAACTGGAAATTTAATGACAAGCAAGACTGGGCCAGTCTAACAGGAGCATCAGCACTACAAAAGCTTGCAAGTTGCAGCATAATAAGATGGGAGTTACCATCCGCCAGAGTCCTATCAGAATATCAAAAGGAGCTCCCAGCCTTGCCTGGAGAGCAGTGCAAGCAAGGCACTGGGGACCATAACAGCTGAGCTAAGTCCTGAAGGGTGAATGAAAATTGCCAGGTTATGTTTCAGCCTCAGTGGAAACAATTCTTACTCAGGTGCTGATTAACAGCTGCAGTAAAATTCAGGGCAGACTTTCACCTTTCAAGCATACCAGGGAACTCAGCTAAAGTCTAAATTGGGATTCAGATATGTGTGGTAAATGCACGAGTTGGGTTGCCTCATCCTGCAAAGTGCCATTTGGCTGGAGTTGAGGGCAAGACAGAGTTGGGGAGGATAGAACGGGGTATCTACTCAGCTCTTGGTCCCCAGCTTGGTCTCACAGACTTGTGTTTCAGCCCTACTGAGCACCGGCAGAGGCTGGAGGAGCTGTTTTCATGGGGGTACCTGAGGCATAAGCAGCCTGCTTAAGGGACCAGGTGACAAGAGAGGGTGATATGGTTTGGCTTTGTCCCTACCCAAATCTCCAATTGTAGCTCACACAATTCCCACGTGTTGTGGGAGGGACCCAGTGGGAGGTAATTGAATCATGGGGGCGGATCTTTCTCGTGCTGTTTTTATGATAGTGAATAAGTCTCATGAGATCTGATAGTTTTATAAAGAGGAGTTTTCCTGCACAAGCTCTCTCTTGCCTGCTACCAGGTAAGACATCTCTTGTTCTTCTAGGAACATGAATGTGAGGTCACCCCAGATATGTGGAACTGAGTCAATTATACCCCTTTCCTTTATAAATTACCCAGTCTTGGGTATATCTTTATTAGCAGTGTGAGAATAGACTAATACAGAGGGTACAGGGGGGACAAGCCTCCTTCCCTTGTGTTTTACTATTGCCGTGTGGCTTCATTCAGGGAGTGCTCCAGGAATGCAGTGCTGCCTTGATTCCACAGGGCTGCAGGTTTGGGAACACGGGAAGACAGTGCCTTGAGGAGGAATGTGTGCTGAGTAAGACACAGTCAGGATCTCAAGGGATATGATAGTTCCTTAAGTGGCTTCTCAATCAGTGTCACTCAGTGTGTGCCAGAGCAAAGAACACATGAGGAAACCTCATGAAAACAGGTGAGCTGGCTCTGAAGATTCCCAGTAATAGTGAGGGAGGAGGAGGGGACTAAATTAGGGTGCTGAGGCTGAGTCCTGTATTAGAGACAAGGACAGGTGAAAATTTAGTTACTACAAATTCATTAGATCTTAGCCTGGGTTCCCTGAAAACAGAGCATAAGATCCATGCTTGTGTGGTGGTAGTTGATTTGGGAATATGATCCTGGGGAGCAGGAGGCAGAGACAAGGGGAAGTGAAACATAGAATGGAGAATCACGGCCAGGCGCAGTGGCTCATGCCTGTAATCCCAGCACTTTGGGAGGCCAAGGCGGGCAGATCACTTGAGCCCAGGAATTTGAGACAAGCCTGCCCAACATGGTGAAACCCCATCTCTACTAAAAATATAAAAATTAGCTGGGCATGGTGGTGGGTGCCTGTAATTCCAGCTACTCAGGAGGCTGAGGCAGGAGAATCACTTGAGCCCAGGAAGTGGAGGTTGCAGTGAGCTGAGATCACGCCACTGCACTCCAGCCTGGGTGACAGAGCGAGACTCCATCTCAAAAATAAATAAATAAATAAAATAAAAAAGAATGGAGAATCACTACAAGGCTGTGTTGTTGGGTTGGCCGCTCTCTGGGTGTCCCACTCAGAGAGTCAGAGAAGGCCTGGGGCAGGAAGTGAAGGTATGAGGAGTGACCCAAGAGAAGGCATTACAGATGCACCTGCTCAAAGCTGGCTGAAGGTCTGTGAGGAACTGGTCGTCACACAGTGCCTGGAGTATGAGGTGGCTTGGAAGGATATGGAGGAGTGGACAAGAGGTTCCCAAACCTCATATGGGGTTCCCAAACCCCATAACCCTGGGAGGCCTCAGAAACCCAAGTTATGCAAGTTTTCAGAAACAAGCAAGAAGAATGGTATTGTGTTGTTGTTGCCATTAACAAATAATAGCTAATGTTTTTGGACATAAATTATAAGTCCTTATACAGACTCATTTCATTTAAACTCACAACAGTGCTTTGTGGCATATGTCATTATTGATCTCTAGAGAGCAGATGAGGAAACTGATGCAGGACATTACTTCCTCAAGGTCATAGAGCTGGTACATGTTGGAGCCACACTGGCTCCTCATAAGGGAGTAAACAAGCAGCCTGGCTTGAAGAAGGATGTGCATCTCCCCTGAGCCCTTTGGCCTTGTGGCCTCTAGTGCCAGCTCTGGTAGACACTTTTCCAAATCAGGTGCGCCTGTGTTAGCTTTAAAAGTCACAGCAGATGCATTAGGGGAGAATTTAGAATCTGCTTCCTTAGAATTTGATAACCTGGGTTCAAGGGCTGGCTCTGTCACCCAGCTACGGGGTGAGGGGAGTTGTATTAGTATTACACATCACATCTCCTGTTTGTGCCTCTGTTTTGCTATCTGTAAAAATGACATGACTAGGCTACAACATCTGTAAGATCAAGTCCGCCTAGACGACTTATTGGTTTTAAAGGTAATCCCCATAAGTGGGTGCAGAATCATTGAAGATGAAACTAAAGGTTCTCTTAAACAAGACACAGATAGGAAAATCCTTAAAGGGAAAAGAATGATAAAGTGAATATTTCTTTTTTTTTTTTTTTTTTTTTTGAGACAGACTCTTGCTCTATTGCCCAGGCTGCAGCGCAGTGGCACTCAGCCTCCCAAGAAGCTGGGACGACAGGCACAAGCCACCATGCCTGGCTAATTTTTTGTATTTTTAGTAGAGATGGGGTTTCTCCATGCTGGTCAGGCTGGTCTCAAAGTCCTGACCTCAAGTGATCCACCCGCCTCAGTCTCCCAAAGTACTGGGATTACAGGCGTGAGCCACTGCGCCTGGCCTAATTTCTAAATTTAAAAATTCTCCATGATAAAAGACATAAAGCCAAAATAAAAACATCTGGGGGTAAGTATTTGCAGCATACACAGAGAAAAAAAGACTAGTGTCTAGACTACATAAAGAATAAGGAGGAGAAGATCACAACTAGGCAGTTCACAGCAAAGAAAACATAAATGAATGATGAAAATATGAAAACATGCTCAAATTTACTAGTAACAAAGGAAATGAAGATTAAAACATGAATGAAATGCTATTTTTTCACCACTAGGTTTGGTAACAAATACTTGGTAATATTAATTATTGGCAAATGTATAAGAAAGCAGTGGCACTGTTGACGGGGATAGAAGAACAATTTGGCATTATCTGTTAAAATGAAAAATATTCTAATTCCGGTGACTCTGTGGTTATCTTTCCCAATTTATCCCTTAGGGAAGCACCCACATAGGCCTACAAGGGGGCACAGACAAGAATGTTCATGCCAACATTGTTTGTTGTCACTAAAATATAACAGACTGCAGGGAGCAGGAAACAGCTTAAACGAACATCTATAAATAAATCTTGTTAATTCTATGTTTTGCAATTATATGCAAAAAATTAAAAAGAATATGATGGAGTTATGGTCCTGATAGGGAAAATCCATATGACTTAACAATGAGTTTTAAAAAAGTAAATTGTGGAATACATAGCGTGTAATACCATTACAAGAAATAGTACTCAATTGTTCTCCTCAAAACTGCCTAGAAGAGGGTCTGGAAACTGCAAGACCAAATGGATGTCATAAATTATTTTCGGAAAGGGGACAGAATTAGTGTTGGGAGGCTCAGCTCTATACTGATTTAACTTGTTTAGAAGGGTAATATGTTTATGCATTACTGGTGTAATCTTAAAAATAGATTTTTGAAGTATTAAAATATATTAGCAATTGACGGTTTGCAGTTTCCCTTTCCGCCAACCTCCAAGGAACAGAATTCCTATGCTGTAAATGATAGCATCATCCAAAATGAACCCTCTCCTCCCAGCACATCTCTTGTCTCGTTCTGGATGCCAAAACTCCTTTCCATTCCACTGCAGTCTAGGAGGCCAGACGCTCATTCTTTCCCTTCAAATATTCCATTAGTGTTGTTTACATTGCTTTGACATTTGTTCACCCAAAGCTAACTGCAGGGCGATTCTACGATTACAGTGGCATTTTTGTTTTGATTTTTTATTTCTTATTTTTTCAATAAGGATTGAAAGGTTGAACATGTAATGTTAACATTCAACCTAGTGTAAAAACATTCCAACCAAAAGGCTTTGAAAATTGATTTTTGTGGTGAGCAATCTGGAAAACATTTGTTAGAAGTTGCTCACGTTTCATTTTCTATTCGTTGTCAAGAGGTGTTGTGCGTGTTAATTTAGAGCAGTGGCCCCAAGATCAGCCAAGTGTGTCCTCAGATCAGCAGCAACAGCATCACCTCGGAACTTGTTAGATCTGCACCTCCGTGGGCCCCACCCCAAACCTGCTGAATTGGAAACTGAGAGTTAGGCTCAGTGATCGGTGTTTTAGCAAGCCCACCACATGATTCAGATGCACCCTCAAATTTGAGAACCTCTGATTTACATGGCTAAATATAAATTCCCTGTCAGAATGCTGATCCATTCATCTGCAAAATAACAGCCTGTTACTAAACTCCTTTTTAAATTTCTATTTATCCTTCAGCTCTCAGCTGAAACATCACTTTCTCAGTAAACATTTTCCTGCGCTATGCTGCATAACCTTACGTCCTTCTTATTTTTGCATTTATCTCAGGTGTATTTTACATTTATTAGTGTGACCACTTGATTAAAATTTGTTCCCCCACTACCATCACACTGTAATCTGCTTGAATATACCACAGTGCAAGGCATACAGTAAGTGCTCAGTAAATACTTGGGAATTAATGAATATATGAACAAATTCTTCATAGGTTGTTTTCCTACCTTTCAACACATTTCTTTCTTTTTGAGACGAGAGTCTTACTCTGTCACCCAGGCTGGAGTGCAGTAGTGCAATCATGGCTCACTGTGGCCTCTACTTTTCTGGCTCAGGTGGTCCTCCCACCTCAGCCTCATGAATAGCTGAGACCACAGGTGCACACCACCATGCCTGGATAATTTTTGTATTCTACAAAACAAAAATGTTGCTCAGGCTGGTCTCAAACTCCTGAGCTCAAGCAATCTCCCCCACTAGACCTCCCAAAGTGCTGGGATTAGAGATGTGAGCCACCACGCCCAGCCTCAACACATTTCTGATGAATCGTTAATGAAACATTCTTCATCTAGCTCAACACTATTTTTCTAGCACAGTCTCAGTCAACTCAAATCTCCTCTCAGCTCACTTGCTCAATTTCCCCTAAATACTGTGTCCACTAAAATTGTAGACTGTGAATTTTAGTATCTGATTAACATTTTACAGTTTCCAAAGTGTTTTTTACTGATATTAGTAATATTACTAAACCATGTATTGGCAGCTTACTTGTCAGACAATGAAGTGATTCTCATAACTGTGAAGGAGGTATTTCTTATCTATTTTATGTTTTCATGGAGGGATGAGTCAGGGTTAGTGAAGGCCAAGTAACTGGTACATGATTGCTTGGCTGCTAAGGGCAGACAGGATTTGCCTTCTGATGCTAGCTGACTCTGTGGCCTGTCCTCTGTGCTATAATGCCTTCCACTGGACTTGCATTACGGTCCCTCACACTGTAAGATCTTAGGTATTTGGATTCCATACCTGGTGCCTCTGGATCACTCTCGCTGTGCAAATCGTGCAATGGGAGTAGGCATGTGTACTGGCAAGAAGAAGGGTCCTGGAGTCAGAGAGACCTGGGTTCAAATCTAGACTGTGTGATCTACTGCAAAGTATTTATCCACTCGGAGCTTCCGTTCCTTTTTCTGTAAAATAAGTACAATTAGGCTGGGTGCAGTGACTCACATCTGTCATCCCAGCACTTCGGGAGGTCAAGGTGGGTGGATCACCTGAGGTCAGGAGTTCAAGATCAGCCTGGCCAACATGGTGAAACCCCATCTCTACTAAAAATGCAAAAATTAGCCAGGTGTGGTGGCACGTGCCTATAATCCCAGCTACTTGAGAGGCTGAGGCAGGAGAATTGCTTGAACCTGGGAAGCAGAGGTTACAGTGAACCAAGATGGTGCCACTGCACTCCAGCCTGGGTGACAGAGTGAGACTCTGACTCTAAATAAATAAATAAATAGGACAATTAAAATTATGACCTCATAGGATTGCTATGAGGATTAAATGAGAGGTAGTGCACTTATCAGAGTGTTTAGAGTAAGAATAAATCAATGTTAACTAGTATTATGTCTACTTCTAGTTCTTTATATATTATATCTGAACTCTATCCACCTTTTGAGGCTCCATGTAATATGGGGTCCCTTTTTCCTCTCTAACTACATTTCTATTTATTCCAAAAATGCTAGTCTTTATTTTCTCAGTACATATCATAATCATTGCCATTGCCATGTCTCCAATTATAAAAAAGATGGATGGTCTTTGAAAAATGAAATCAAGCAATATACAAAACTACAGAGAAAAGAAAATACTATATTTTTTATTCCCATTATGCAGAAATAACCACTGTGATACATTCTTTCTTATATCTGTGTGTGCATGTTCATATGTGTAATTGTACCTAGATAGATTATGTTCTGAAACTCAATTTTTTTTTTTTTTTTTGAGATGGAGTCTCACTCTGTCACCCAGGCTGGAGTGCAGTGGCGCGATCTCAGCTCACTGCAACCTCCACCTCCTGGGTTCCAGCAATTCTCCTGCCTCAGCCTCCCATGTAGCTGGGACTACAGGCATGCGCCACCATGCCAGGGTAATTTTTGTGTTTTTTAGTAGAGATGGGGTTTCACCATATTGGCGCGTCTGGTCTCGAACGCCTGACCTTGTGATCCGCCCATCTCGGCCTCCCAAAGTGCTGGGATTACAGGCATGAGCCACTACGCCCTGTGAAACTCAATTTTTTTTCACTTAACAATATTAAGTAGACAGATTTTTTAAATGTCAAAAAATATAGATTGTTTAATCATTTACAATGGCTGCTTAGTATGGTATTACATATAGTATATTCTATTGATGGTCTGTATTGGCTAACTACTGCTGCATAACAAATTGTCCTCAAAATCAGTGGCTTCAAATGACAATTAAGAAAATATATATATTTACATTTTTATATATATATATATATAGTGTGTGTGTGTGTGTGTGTGTGTGTGTTTTAGCTTCAACTTATAGCTCCTCTGTCTATATGCTGGCAAGGCTGACTCTCCTCCATGTGTCTCTTACCTTTTTTCTGAGACCAAAGAGCCAACTGGGACACGCTTTTCTTTTGAAGAATATGGGAACACAAGAGGAAAAGCAGAAACACTTGAGGTCTCTTAAGGTCTGGGCTTAATGTCACTTCTTCCCACAGATTGTTAGCCAAAGCACATCATATGGCCAAGTCCAGTCAAGGGTTGGGGAAATAGACCTTGCTTATGATGAGGACTTATAACTGCGGGTTGGGGTGAACAACTGAGACCAATACCAGGCGTGGTGGCTCATGCCTGTAATCCCAGCACTTTAGGAGGCCGAGGTGGGCGGATCACTTGAGGTCAGGAATTTGAGACCAGCCTGGCCAGCATAGTGAAACCCTGTCTCCATTAAAAATACAAAAAATTACCCAAGCGTGGTGGTGTGCGCCTGTTGTCTTAGCTACTCAGGAGGCTGAGGCAGGAGATCTCTTGAACCCCACTACTGACACACTGTAATCTGCTTGAATATAGCACAGTGCAAGGCACATAGTAAGCACTCAATAAATACTTGGGAATGAATAAATATATGAATAAATCCTTCATAGGGTGTTTTCCTACTTTTCAACACATTTCTTTTTTTTTTTTTAGACAGAGTCTCACTCTGTCGTCCAGGCTGGAGTACAGTGGTGCAATCATGGCTCACTGCAGCCATGGAGAGGCAGAGGTTGCAGTGAACTGAGATCCTGCCACTGCACTCCAGCCTGGGCGACAGAGCAAGACTCCATCTCAAAAAAAAAAAAAAAAAAAAAAGAAGAAGAAAGATAATTGGGAACAATTCAACCTACCATGTAGACAGCTTTAAACTTCTTTGAACTTAACATTTTTGTTTACGTGTCCAATTATCTTTAAGTCAAATTGCTGTATTAAAGGGTATATGCATTTCAAATACTGCATATTATCTAAGAATGTTCCAAAAAGATTGTGTAGTCCTAGTAATCATGCAAGAGGGTCCTAGTTTCATCACACTTTCTCCACTACAGGTTTTGTCAATCAAAAAAACGCAACAAAAAAATCAGCAAAAATCCCCTTGCCCATCCTTTTTTTTCTTTTCTTTTCTTTCTTTCTTTTATTTCTTTTTTTTTTCCTTTTTGAGATGGAGTTTCACTCTTGTCACCCAGGCTGGAGTGCAATGGTGCAATCTTGACTCACTATAACCTCCACCTCCCGGGTTCAAGCAATTCTCCTGCCTCAGCCTCTTGAGTAGCTGGGACTGCAGGTGCCTGCCACCACTCCAAGCTAATTTTTGTATTTTTAGTACAAAATTTGTACTAAAATGGGGATTCACCATGTTGGCCAGGCTGGTCTTGAACTCCTGACCTCATGTGATTCGCCCATCTCAGCCTCCCAAAGTGCTGAAATTACAGGCTTGAGCCACCATGCCTGGCTGCCCATCCTAATAGAAGAAACATATTTAGATTCTTATTATATTTTATTGATTATAAGTGAGGTTAGAAATATTTGTATCTTTCTTGGGCTTTATATTTCTTTTTGTAAATGACTTCTTTAGGCCTTTTACCTAAATCACTTTTTTTCAACTAAAATCATATTTTCACAAAACTAGGATGAGGTCACCGCTAGCTTCCCTTAACCCAACTCTTGTGGAATTCTGTTCTGAGGTGTCACCCTTATCCCCTTTCCTAAGGCAGAATGCAATTAGCTAAGTTGGCAAGAAGACAAGGCATTGGAGGGGCTCATGCCCTTCATCTAACTGGGAAAAAGCCATGAACATGAGACAACTAGGGAAGGTCAGAACCTGGGCCAGTCTTCCGTGAAGGGTGACAATTCCTACTCCCAATGATGCTGACTCAGAAGGAAAAGGCCTGTTATTTTCTTGATGCCAAGGGAAAATTTCTCTATAACCAACGCCATGGGACGTCTAAATTGTTTCTATTTAAAGAAGTCTTTATTTAAATGTATGCACATCTAAAATCACAGTCCCAGTTGGCAAGTTCTGGAAAGAAAATGGCAAACTCTAAATCTTTCTAGTGTGGCTATAAATGCTTTGAACTCAGGAAGGAATGTCAACAGCCCCATCCTTGCCATCATGTTGCCTTCTTTGGTATAGCTTGATAGGAAATCTGAGAGTCTGGGAGACTGGAATGATTGGGCTGGAAACTGAGTAGTATGTGAATAATAACAACAACAATAATAGCTTGTACTCATATAGCATTGTTTAGGTGCCTGGGATTGCCTTAAGTACTTTACACATAAATATAAACTCATTTAATCCTTGCAGCAACCATATGAAATAGGTATTATTATTATTCTTCCTGTTTTATAGCTCAAAGGAAACTGAGACAGGAAGATTATATTTGCCCAAGGACCCACAACTAGTAAATGATGGAGTCAGGATTTAGACACAGGTGGTCTGGCTCCAGAGTCAGTGCTTTAATTACTTTACTAGGACTTCCCCAAATGCACCACATTTCCCAAAGTGCATTCTAAAACACACTGATGGCTGAGTGCAGTGGCTCATGCCTATAATCCCAGCACTTTGGGAGGCCATAGCAGGAGGATCACTTGAGCCCAGGAGTTTGAGATCAACCTGGGCAACATAGCAAGACCCCACCTCTACAAAAAATGAAAATATTAGAGGGGCATGATGGTACATGCCTGTAGTCCCAGCTACTCCAGAGGCTGAGACAGGCGGATCGCTTGAGCCCAGGTAGCAGGGGTTGCAGTGAGCTGAGATCATGCTACTACACTCCAACAGAACCAGGCCCTGTCTCAAAAAAAAAAAAAAAAAGAAAAGAAAAGAAATATAAACAAACAAACAAAACCACAAACACATGATCCTGCAGGATGCTGAATGCTATTACATGCAAAAGGAAACATTGGGTTGAAATTAACAGATCTCATTACCTCAGCACTTCTTAGGGCCTATGATATGTCCATCTAAATGGTAGATTTTAAGCAAGCAAATTAACCATGAATCATTTCCCAAACATATTTAACTCTTTAAAATCTTGTTTCAGGAAAGATTTTAAAGAACCAGTATTCCACAGACCACATGTTATTAAACACTGGTATCGAGGGCTTTGGAGTCAGACACACAGGCCCTGCTGGAGCTACCTTGCATCAGCTCATGAGGGCCAATTATCAAGTTTTCTGAAAGTCTGAGAGCTGGTTGTCAAATTCAGGCATTATTAAAATTTTTATTATATAATCTTAGTTAAATACATAATATTACAAAGGCAATGAATGTGCAATATGCAATGAATATGCAATATGTATTATTTCCTAATTATTTCACCACAGTTTAATATAATCTATGCTCTTAAGGTTATTTATGTCTAGTGTATCTATACGGTGGAAATATTTGTGTGTCCTTGAGCATCTCTTGACAATTCCACATACAGTAATGTCCTTTTGGCAGCCTGAAATCATGCAACATAAAAGTATTTACACCACAAAATTTGGCAAAGGTTCCAAATCAGGGTCCATTTGAGGGAAGGGAGGTCTGTTTTTAGAGAACTGGATGTTAGATATTTACCACTGCAGACACATATGCTTAAAATATGGACTTTAAGTGTGATTTGGGGAAAACAATTCATTTTTGAACTTTGGTCTTCTATTTCTGAAGACGGTTGTAAGGATTACATAAGCTAGACTGGATTCGAACAGTGGCTCCCACACCTGGGGCACATCAGAATCACTATAGATTCCTCAATGCCACTCAAGACCTACAGCATTAGGATCTCCATGGATGGTGCCCAGAGATATGTCCTTTAAATAAAGCTCCCTGGGACTTACTGCCGATGCACCACAGACCTACACTTGGGAACAAGTGGTGAAAGCCACCAGTAGAAAAGAGATTTCTGGACTAACCAACGAAGAGTTACATTTCTCCTCCAACCCCAGAAGCAGCAAGGACAAAGTCAAGTTTTTTCTCTCTGAAGCATGACTGGTTTGTTACAGGGCCAAGTCACAGAAGGGTCCCTCTGTGCCCCAGAGCTACTTTGTGTCTTTAATTCTCTAAGGTAACTCCAGGAGGATAGGACCATTTCTCTAGGCCATCTGCAAGATATGAAAATAACTCAGGACCGGGCATGGTGGCTCACGCCTGTAATCCCAGAACTTTGGGAAGCCGAGAGTGGCGGATCACGAGGTCAGGAAATCGAGACCATCCTGGCTAACACGGTGAAACCCCGTCTCTACTAAAAACACAAAAAATTAGGCGGGCGTGGTAGCATATGCCTGTAGTCCCAGCTACTAGGGAGGCTGAGCCAGGAGAATCGCTTGAACCTGGGAGGCGGAGGTTGCAGTGAGGCGAGATTGCATCACTGCACTCCAGCCTGGGTGACAGAGTGAGACTCTGTCTCAAAAATAAATAAATAAATAAATAAATAAATAATAAATAAAACTCAATTATGAAAACTCCCTTTGGAATGCTCTTTACTGTCCTGAGCTCTCGCCTGTCTTGTACCCAAATCTTCACAGCAAGGCCAAGACACCAGGACCACTGGAAGCCCCTGGAAATCCTCTTGTTCCGCTTTCATGCCTGAGTAAGGCCAACAGCAAAAGCTGATACTTTGTATCAAACTGTTGAGTCTGACATGCCAGAGTGGATTTCACTTCCTTATCCAGGCCCAACTCCACTAACAAACAGGTCAGACCACCAAATTAGTTTTGGTTCCATTTAAAATATTTTATTTTTATTATCTAGGCAATATATATATATACTTTGTTATACAATCAAAGAAGACAAGAGACCATCATCACCATAAAAAGATTTCCTTGCCTCAATCCTGTTTGAACCCAGTCCTCCTACCCAGAACCAACCTCTTTTCACTTGCTACAACAGTTTCTGTTTTAAATTGCTCTTGTGGTTACTGTTACATTCCTAAATATTATGTTTGTGTCTCCATTTTTTTATGTATCCATTTTAGACATTATCTATGATTACCTTTCTCTATGATAGAGAGGATTCAGTTTATTTAGACTACCCTAACCTTCCTATTACTATTTTGTTACTGTTACTGTATCTATTACTGTTCTTATTTCCATAGTTACTTTACCTATTTTATGTGTGTACTTTGATTGCACCCATACTAGGTTACATTTCAAGTTCTCACTTCAGAAAAAACATTTTAGAGCTCCTACTCTCTCTTCTGCCTTCCTCACCCACTCCTTGCCCCTCTAACTCAAGTCTTCTGTCTTTCCACATTATTAAGGGTAAATGGACTTCTGTGAGATGCAATCTGCCGGTCCGTGGCTGAGTTTTTGAGATTAAATGGTTACTGGGATGTTCCTGGCTCAGTGTGTTCAGGATTGCCATCACATGTTGATAACATAAAGTGCCAGGAAACAGCAGAAGCTTGAATTCCCTCAGCTACACCTTTGTCTGTTTAAGGAAAAGACAGGATCCTCCTTTTTTTTTTTTTCTGGATCACAGGAGTTGTCTCATTAAACCAAACATCACAAAGCAGCATGAGGAGCCAGGGCAAGCAAAGGTGTAAGCAGGGAAATCCTATTAGGATTCCCAGTAGGAGGCTCATTGGAGACACCCACACTAATGAAACAAAGACCTGGAGCTCCATTCACGTTAATGTGGCCTTAGCTTCAGTTCCAAAGAGGGGAAAAATGTGCTGTTTACTTTCAGAAAACATCCTGGAGACACTCACCACACAAAAGATTTTGTTCCTTCAGAAACCTTTGAGACAGAGAGAAAAAAACTTACCAAGAATCCTTACTGTCATTATTTTTATCTATTTTCATTTTTATTTTTTTGAGACAGAGTCTCACTCTGTTGCCCAGGCTGGAGTGCAGTGGCCCCATCTCAGCTCACTGCAACCTCCATCTCCTGGGTTCAAGCGATTCTCCTGTCTCAGCTTCCTGAGTAGGTGGGATTACAGGTGCACACCACCACGCCCAGCTAATCTTTGTATTTTTAGTAGAGACCAGGTTTCGCCATGTTGGCCAGGCTGATCTCGAACTCCTGACCTCAGATGATCCACCAGCCTCGGCCCCCCAAAGGGCTGGGATTATAGGCATGAGCCACCGTACCTGCCCACTGTCATTATGTTTTATAACTCGATAAGGCTTTAAAAAGTTATCTGATCAAGATTCCTCATTAAAATATCCTAATTATTAATATTTGTAGTTTATGTGGCTATGTGTTGAAGAGACATTTGGTGCCTTTCATAATTTTGTCCTTGTTTCCTTACCTACTAATTCATAGGTAAGCAATATTAAAGTGTGTTAGAATTTATATTGACCTTTTGAGGGAAGCTTTAGCTATATCTATACAAGCAGTTTTCACACACCAATACAACAGGGTTAGCCTTTGAAAATTCTAATATTACCAGATTATCTACGTTTCAAAAAGGATCAACATGCAAGTCTGTTCAAAACTATTTAAATGTGTACATATTAACTAAATGACCCATTCATATGCAAACCCAGAGTTTTTCTGTGGGCTCAGACCATCCTATGGTCTAAGGCTTTGAAATTTTAATACATCACAGTGGTTGAGAAAAAAGAAATATTTAAATATATACTAATGATATACAAAAGGTTTCCTAATTCAGAAAGGCCAAAGTAATTTATAGACAATAAAATAAATAAAGAAGATAACTGCCAGAGTATCACTGGTTAATTATGTAAGGTACCAGTCTAGATTATTGGCCAATGGATGCTGCATTCATTCATTTATCCAACATGTATTTATTGAGCTCCTATTTTGTCCCAGTGCACAATACAGGAGTTAATAAAACAGATGAAAATCCCTGTCCTTTTGGAGCTTATAATAAAATAAAAAATATGAAACTGGTAAAATATAAAGTATATTAGATGGCAATATGTGCTCTGAGAAAAATAAAAGAGGAATGGGGTTTGGAAATGTGAGTGTGAGTTTTGCAACTTTTAATTGGCAGGTTGGAGAAACCTCGTTGAGAAAGTGATTTTTAAAGGCAGATCTGAAAAAGACGAAGAGTGAATTATGTGGCTCTCTGGGGGAAGAGGTTTTCAGGCAGAAGAAACAGCTTGTGAGCTGAGTGGAAGGAGAGGAAGGTCAGTGTGGCTGGAGCTGAGTCAGTGAAAGAAGTGGTCCCTGGACACGTTTCAGAGATGTATGTAATGGGACGTGAGGTGCAGGGTTTTTGTAGGCAAATGTCAGGACTTGAGTTTTTATTCTAAGTGAGATGAGAAGCTTCTGGGAGTGTTTGAGTAAAGGAGTAACAATCTGATTTATATTTTAAGAGAATTACTTTGTCTGATTGAGGCTACGGGGCGGGGGGTAAGTCAGAAGTAGAAAGATCAATTAGGAGGGTCTTGTAATAATCTAGGTTAGTGATTCTCAAACTTCTTTTTTATTTCATGACCTCTTTACTTTCTTAAAAATTAAATGTCCTGGCCGGGCGCAGTGGCTCACACCTGTAGTACCAGCACTCTGGGAGGCTGAGGCGGGCGGATTGCCTGAGCTCAGGAGTTCAAGACCAGCCTGGGCAACATGGTGAAACCCATTTCTACTAAAAGTACAAAAAAAAATTAGCTGGGCGTGGTGGCGGGTGCCCGTAGTCCCAGCTACTCAGGAGGCTGAGGCAGGAGAATTGCTTGAACCCGGAAGGCAGAGGTTGCAGTGAGCTGAGATGGGGCCACTGCACTCTAGCCTGGCAACAGAGTGAGACTCTGTCTCAAAAAAACAAACAAACAAACAAAAAATTAAATATCCCAAAGAGCTTTTCTTTGTGGGTTACATCTATTAATATTTACCATAATTAGAAATTAAAACTGAGAAAATTTCATATTTATTAATTTATTAAAAATAATAAGCCATATACATTGACAGAGACAATATGTTTTTAATGGAAATAACTATATATATATTTTGAGACAGTGTCTTGCTCTGTCAACCAGGCTGGAGTACACAATCACAGCTCACTCAGCCTCCACCTCCTGGGCTCAAGTGATCCTCCCATTGCATCCTCCCTCCCCAGTAGCTGGGAACACAAGTGTGCCACCACATCCAGCTAATTAAGAAATTTTTTTTTGTAGGGATGGGGTCTCACTATGTTGCCCAGGCTGGTCTTTAACTCCTGAGCTCAAGTGATCCTCCCACCTTGGTCTCCCAAATTATTGAGATTACAGGTGTGAAACACCACACCTAGCCTATTTTTAAAAAAATATTTAATGAAAAGAATGGTGGTGTTTAGCACTTTTACAAATCTCTATTGTCTTGTTTAGTAGAACCCAGCTGGTTTCTCATAGCTGCTTCTGCCTTCAGTCTGTGAACAGTAAGTTGTTTTAGTTCAAGTTTATGAAGAAAATATGGCATCACACCAATAGTCCTCTTCAATACTAAACCAGAACTTGACAAGTAGTTTCTTAAACGTCAGGTGCAGTGTGGAATCTGAAATCACATCAGTAAATTTTTGTATTGTTACATTCAAATCCAGTGGTTTATCTTGACCATTGAATGAATATTTGTAAGATCATCCATTTGGGGGGAAATATTAGATCACTGGGTTATGCAGATCTTCCAAATGTTGACACATTTTGTTCTGCAATATTTTAAAAAATCATATTTCTTATTATTACCACTAATCTCAAAATCTAAAAATTGAGAAGCCTCAAGCTCACAGTAGAAAATTACATATTTTCTAAAATTCACATTTTAGCATGAAAGCTTGAATTTTATCATTAGTAAAAAATACTACCAGTTGTCTTACTTGAAGTGATAAGCTCACTTTTTTCTTTTGCAGAAAAATGTCTGCCATGGTTTGTCTGTCAGTAATTCTTTCAAGTAAAAGTGATGTTCCATAAAAAAATGTGTCTAGTGTAGCTCACAGTTCAATTGCATAAGTGCTTTTCTTCAAGGCACACGTTGTATTTCAGGATGCAACAGAAGTGCTTTATTAGTGTCACACAGAATTTTGAAAAGACACATATTCAAGGTTCAGAATTCAATAAAATTAGTGTTTTGTTTTGTTTTACAGCTTCATCAATAATTTTTCTTTTCTTTTCTTTTTTTTTTTGAGACAGAGTCTTGCTCTCTCACCCAGGCTGGAGTGCAGTGGTGCGACCTTGGCTCACTGCAACCTCTGCCTCCTGGGTTCAAGTGATTCTCGTGCCTCAGCCTCCCGAGTAGCTGGGACTACAGGTGTGAGCCACCATGCCTGGCTAATTTATGTATTTTTAGTAGAAATGGGGTTTCACCATGTTGGCCGGGCTGGTCTCAAACTCCTGACCTCAGATGATCCACCTGCCTTGGCCTCCTGAAGTTCTGGGATTACAGGTGTGAGCCACCGCACCCAGCCAATAATTTTTCTGTGCTTTTCTTTTCTTTCTTTTATTTTTTTGAGACAAGATCTTGCTCTGTTGCCCAGGCTGGATTCAAATTCCTGGGCTCAAGAGATCCTTCCAGTCTGTCTCCTATGTAACTGGGACTACAGGCATGTGCCACTGTGTCCAGCTTATCAAGGATATTTTAGAGAGTATGTGGTAATAAAGAATGCAAGTTAGCCAGACGTGGTGGCTCATGGCTGTAATCCCAGCTACTCGGGAGGCTGAGGCAGGAGAATCGCTTGGATCCGGGAGGCGGAAGTTGCGGTGAGGTGAGATCGCACCATTGCATTCCAGCCTGGGCAACAAGAGTGGAACTCTGTCTCAAACAAACAAACAAACAAACAAAAGAATGCAATGACCATTAGTATAGTTTGGTGCCTTGATCTGTGCTAAGGGGCCAGCAAGTTTACCTACCATTGCTGTTGCACCATCCGTGCCAATGTTGATACAGTGAAAAAGGCAAACAATGTGTTAGTACTATGCCAAAAATAGTTTTTCTCTCCTGACTGCCAGCAAGGGTTTTTGCTAACTGCCAGATTCTGTGCATTACATTTTGAGAATCAATGATGTAGGTGGAAGACAATGATGGTTTGGACAAGGGTGGCACTAGTATAGGTAATGGGAAATACTCTGGTTCTGGATGAATTTTGAAGGTAGATCCTAGACTTGTTAACCAGTTTGGATATGGTGTGAGAGAAAGAAGTCAAGGATCACTTTACGATTTCTGGCCTGAGCTACTGAAAGATGGAGTCCATTCAGTGATATAGAGGAAGACAGCAGGGACAGAGTTTGGGGGAAGATTGGAAATTCAGCTTTGACTATGCAAAGTTTGAGATGCCCTTTAGACATCCAAGGAGAGATGCCATGTACACAGTTATACATAGGAGACTGCCCTGGAAGATCGATGGGTAGGCAAATACCTCTAGAAGTCATCAGTATCTAGGTATTTAAAGCTGTAAGACTGGATGAAATCCCCAAGGGAGGGACAGGAAAGAGATCCCAGGACTAAGGTGCGAACATGTTAAAGGTGAGGAGATGAGGAAGAACAAGGGAAACTGAAGAGTGGCCAAGGAGGAGGAGGGAGGAGAGTAGGGAAAGCCAAGTGTCTTAGTTCAGGCTGTTGCAACAAAGTACTCTACACTGGGTGGCTTATAAGCAACAGAAATTTATTTCTCACCATCTAGAGGCTGAAAGTACAAGATCAGGATGCCAGCATGGTTGGGTTCTGGCTAGGGCACTCTTTCAGGTTGTAGACCACTGACTTCTCATTGTATCTTCACTTGGCCGAAAGAGGGCAAGAGAGCTCTTTAAGGACACTAATCTCATTCATGAGGGTGCAACCTTTCGGGCCTAATTGCTTCTCAAAAGCTGTCCCCCTCCTATTACCATCACATTGAGGGTGAGGATTTCAACATACAGGCATACCTCGTTGTGTTGTGCTTCACTTTATTGCACTCCGAAGATACTGCATATATATATATATATATGCTGTATACTGTATATATATACTGTATATATATACTGTATGTATATATGTATACTGTATATATATACTGTATGTATATATGTATACTGTATATATATACTGTATATATATACTGTATGTATATATGTATACTGTATATATATATACACACACAAATTGAGAGCTCGTGGCAACTCTGTGTCAAGCAAGTCTATTGGTGCCATTTTTCCAACAGCATGTGCTTACTTCGTATCTCTATGTCAGCATTTTTTAGCAATAAAGTAATTTTAAGTTAAGGTCTGTACTTTTTTTAGACATAATGCAAATTATCATACACTTAATGGTATAGTGTGAACATAAATTTTACATGCATTGGGAAACCAACAAATGTGTGTGACTTGCTTTACTGTGGTGGTTTGGAACTGAACCTGCGGTATCTCTGAGGTATGCCTGAGAGAATTTTGGGAGAATATAAACATTCAATCCATAACAGCAAGCAAAGTGTTTCAAGAAGGAAGTGAATCAAATACTGCTGGTAAGTCAAGTAAAATTAGGGCTGAGAATTGGTCACTGGAATTAACATAGTTCACTGGTGAGCTTGTTAAGAGTAGTTTGAATGGGGTGGTGGAGGTAAGGGCCTGGTGAGGGTGGACTCAAGAAAGATTTGTACACAAATGTTCACAGCAGCTTAATTCATAACAGCCAAAACCTAGAAACAGCCCAAATGTTCACCAGCAGGTGAATGGATAAACAAATAAGTGGTATTCCTTTTATAACAGAATAATATTGAGTAACAGAAGGGAATGGGCTACTGAAACATAACATGGTGAACCTCAAAAAACATGCTGAATGAAGCTGGAAATGAGTATACACTGCATGATTCGATTTGCTGTGGTTTGTATCAGGCCTCTCAGAAACTCAGGTGTTGAAACTTAATGGCCAATGTGACGGTAATAAGAGGTGGGGCCTTTAAGAAGTGATTAGGCAACGAAGGCTGCTCCCTCTTGAATTGGATTAAGGCCCTTATAAAAGGGGTTTCAGACAACTTTCGGCTCTCTTGTCCTTCTGCCTTCTTTTTTGTCTTTTGAGACAGGGTCCCACTCTGTCACCCAGGCTGGAGTGCTGTGGCACAAACATGGCTCAATGCAGTCTCGACCTACTGTGTTCAACACATCCTCCTGCCTCAGCCTCCCGAAAGTTCTGGGATTACAGGAGTGAGCCACTGTGCCCAGCTGCCCTCCTGCTGTGTGAGGACACAGTGTTCCTCCCCTCAGGAGGATGCAACAACAAGGTGCCATCACGGAAGGAGACAGCAGCCCTCACCAGACAACCAAACCTGCTGGTGCCTTGATCTCAGACTTCTAGACTCCAAAACTGTAAGAAAGATGAATTTCTGTTCTTTACAAATTACCCAATCTGTGGTATTGTTATAGCTGCACAAATGGACCAAGACACCATTTAGATGCAGTTCTAAGACAGGCAAAACATTTATCAATGATAGAAATCAGATTAGTGTTTGCCTGGGGAGGAACGTGAGGACAAATGTTGGCAGCAAGGCTGAATAAGGAAACTTTCTGGTGTGAAGGAAGTCTTCTAAATATTAATAGAGGTAATGGTTGCAAGGGTGTATATATTTGTCAAAACTCACGCAGTTAAAATGTGCGCAACTTATTGTATATAAATCATAGGTGAAACAATGGAAATAGAGAAAACAGTAAACACAGACAACTCTTTTTGAGGGTTTTCAGTATAAAGGGAAAACTAGAAACGTGGCAGTAGCAGGAAAGAGAAGTGGAGTCAGGATAGGAGAAACTATAGCCTATTTGTATGCTAATTGGGGAGCAGTGGAGGGAAACCGTGATGATGCAGGGGAAAGGGGAGAAATGCTGACAAAACATCTGAGTAATTAAGGGAGTGGGGTGTGAGGCACAGGCACAGCGGCTGGCCTCGGCCTCAGTACCTGAAGCTTTGTGATACTAAAGAGAGTGAGCTGAAAAAATAGGTAGTGAGAATGATACTTAAAATTAAGATCAAGCTGGCGTTGGAGTTCTGGGTTATGGCCAATTCTAGAGGATGACCATAGGGGGTGAGTAGCTGAGGTCAGGTGGAGGCAAGATCACTGGAAGAGGCCAATGAACCAAAAGGTCAGGGAATAAAGGATCATCCAGGTGATAATGATACTGACTCTGATTAGGCAGGAGCAGTGTGAGCAGTGAGTTAGGGGCTAACATTTTTAAGGAGGTGAGAGACATGACAGTTGCAAGGGCGTATACATTTGCCAAAACTCATCATAGTATGCAATTAAAATGTGTGCAATTTATTGTATATAAATTAAAGGCAAAACAATGGAAAGAAAACAGGAATGAGGTGAGTGACCTGGGGGTAGTGTGATGATGCTGACAAGGTTAGGTGGTTGGTGTTAACAGTCTTGATGACAGGTGATTAAAGATGTAAAAGCAGTAGAAGTAAGGAGAATGGTCTATGATTGGCAACCAAAAACAAGAAGTCTCCCACCTTACAGCCAAGTCTAGGGTGATGAGTGGTGTGTGAGAAGATAGCTCCCATTTTAGAAGGCTTCAAGGGAAGCAGTGATCTTGAAAGTGATCTCAGGATTTTATTTAGAAAATGGGGATATATTGACACTGCATGAAGATTAGAAATGGGGAATGCAGAATGAACTGTGAGACCTGGGCTTCTTGGAGTGATTGGCATTAATAGGAATAAAGGGCAACATGAAATTAGTCCTGATGGTCTCCAAACAATGTTTTCAAGGCTGGGATCGTTGGCAGAGATGGAGGGTTGCATTTTGCCAGAGTATGCAGAATTCTTGGGCTTCCACATTCCATCTAAGCTGATGCGGTGGTCTGGTGGGTTCATTTCTTATATCAACACTTTGCAAAATGATTTCAGCTACTCAGTTTTGTTTAAGAATATATTTTAAAATCTTACAAAAGTTATACATTACAGAAAGTTTAGAGGAAAAAGCCACTTATAATCCAATCACTGACACTTTTTTCTTTCATCATTTTAGCATGCGTAGGCTTTTTCTTTTAATCAGTGTAACTTTATCTTGCTTTATCTTTTTATCATGAGCTTTTCCATGCTGCCTTGAGGACATGATACTGATTTTTCTTGAATGCATAATATTCCGTAAAATGAATATGTTATAATTTACTTAATTGCCTCCTTTGTTATCTATTATCTTCATTTTAATTACAACTAAGTGGCAACATTTTTGTGTGCATTTAGCTACACTGTAGAACTAACAGTATGAACAGCTCCACATTAACCAGGATGGTGAGACAATACATGAAAACTTTATTGGAAAGTTCAAATGAATTACTAAGTTTTTTTTTTATTATTATACTTTAAGTTCTAGGGTATGTGTGCACAACCTGTAGGTTTGTTACATATGTACACATGTGCCATGTTGGTGTGCTGCACCCATTTACTCATAATTTACATTAGGTGTATGTCCTAATGCTATCCCTCCCCCCACCCCCCACCCCACGACAGGCCCTGGTGTGTGGTGTTCCCCATCCTGTGCCCAAGTGTTCTCATTGTTCGATTCCCACCTATGAGTGAGAACATGCGGTGTTTGGTTTTCTGTCCATGAATTACTAATATATTTTAGAAGTGTTTCTTCTATCATTCTTGAAAAAGTTTAACTTTATAGCAACGAAACACTCAAAATCATGAAGAGACTTAAGACCGATGAGCCTCCAAGCCAACAAAGCATGTGTGGATAGCTGTGCAGGCACTTTACATATCTTGCCATGGCCCCATGCATCACTGCAACAGTAGTGCCATGTTCTTGGGTGACATCCAAGCAGGGAAGGCATTAAGGAATCCCAAGACTTGTTAAAACTGCTGAGTTCCCCAACTGTCTCTCCTAATGTTGATAGTTTTGGGTCCAGAGCTATCTTGAAGACCAGTGCAATTACTTTCTTTAAGGCTCAGAAGTCATTCACTAGCTGGGTTATTTTGTAGCTCATGGGCAGGGGTCAACCATCTCTAGCTTTAAAATGTTCTGTATAGGCTGGGAGCAGTGGCTCACACCTGCAATCCCAGCACTTTGGGAGGCTGAGGTGGGCGGATCCCTTGAGCTTTGGAGTTGGAGGCTAGCCTGGGCAACGCAGTGAAACCCCATCTCCACAAAAAATAGAAAAATTACCCAGGTGTGGTGGCATGTGCCTGTAGTCCCAGCTATTAGGGAGGCTGAGGTGGGAGGATCAACTGAGCCCTGGGAGGTCAAGGATGCAGTGGGCTGAGGTGGCACCACTGTACTCCAGCCTGGGTGACAGAGTGAGACCCTATTTCAAAACAAAACCACAAACAAACAAAAGTTCTGTTTGCAGATTTCTTCTGGTCTAATTAAAACTTTTAAAATGGAGTTGATAATCAGCTACAAGGTTTCAGTTTTACTAATTCCCTTTATACAAGGCACTAATTGTTATAACTCAAAACATCAGTTTCATGTATGTAAATGCTGTATCTTTTTTTAGCAATTTAGGTTTAATCAATCCTGTGTTCATAAATGGAGTAGTATATCCAGTTGCTTAGCTCCACATTTTAAAAAAAAAAGTTCTTAAAATCTATGTGTTCTGTTGTGCATTTATATCTTCTCTGCCATGACCATTAATGAGTTATATGAAGAAATACTTTATATATGGTATTAGTCATCTCTGCTCCAAAAGGTAGCTGTTCTTTCTTGGCTGCAACTAAAAACAAATTTATTACTTCATCTGAGTAGGTTTTCTATACAGATTATTTATTTTATTTATTTTTTTAGACAGAGTTTTGCTCTTGTTGCCCAGGCTGGAGTGTAGTGGCATGATCTCGGCTCACTGCAACCTCCGCCTCCCGGGTTCAAGCCATTCTCCTGCCTCAGCCTCCTGAGTAGCTGGGATTACAGGCATGCACCACCACACCCGGCTAATTTTGTATTTTTAGTAGAGACAGGGTTTTACCATGTTGTTCAGGCTGGTCTGGAACTACTGACCTCAGGCAATCCATCCGCCTTGGCCTCCCAAATTGCTGGGACTACAGGCGTGAGCTACTGTGCCCGGCCTCAGATTATAAATCTTATCTAAATTTGTTTGATTCAGAATTGACTTCCCTATTATCATCACCTCACTCTCAGCTGTAAGAGCAAATATGTAACTTGCTACCATTACAAGCCTTACAGGGCCAGGAGCTGGAAAACTTTCTCTGTATTTTCAGCTTTGTGGGCCACACAGTCTCTGTCACTGTTACTCAACTCTGCCATGATAGTACAAAAGCAGCTACAGATAGCATAAAAATGAATTAAGTGTGGCTGTGTTCAATAAAATTTTATTTCCCAAAACAGGGGGCAGGTGGGTTTGGCCCCGGGGCTGCAGTTTGCTAACCCTGCATTGGACAGGGCTTGACCTCGGGTATCTCACCTATCTGGTCTTTCACAAGTTAGTTTCTCTCGAAGGAGTGAAATAGTATAAATAGTATAGCATAAAGTTTTTAAACTATTTGTTTTGCAAATAACTTAAAGTGTGGCTGAAACTCTATGACAGTGTTTCAATACAAGACATGTTTTTGTTATTCTGCTACACAGAAAAATCTGAATACCTGGATATTTTGGGTACGTTACAGCCCGGCAGCTTAAATTATCATTTTTGGCATAGTCATTAAAAGCAAAGTGGCATATCATATTAATTCCTCCTGTTGAAAGCTTGAGAGCATGTCTGGTAAGACTCTTATGGACTGATCTCAAGTCAATAATATCACACGTTATATTTTACATCATCATAAAAAGTGAGGTAAATGCTGAAGGACACAGGTGGACTACACTGATTAATCCACATTAAGTGATTTAAAAAACAACAACAAAAAACTCTGTAGGACCAGACTTCTCACTCCTCCCTAACCCAAACAGGGATTGTTTCAAAGTTAAACAGCTGCCTGATTAATCATGGAGTGTGCTCTATAGCCATTACGGCTACTTATGGCTACTTATTGGATCATTCTGTACACCCTTGAGAGGTCTGTTTCCTTGGAACATTCCTTCTGAAGTGCTCTCTTCAGACCACACTGTTCCGCTATAGATGACCATCATATTGAGGTGAGCCCCACACATTACAATACACAATATCACAAAGGAAGACAGAGGAAAAATGTATTAATGGAAATAAAATCCCTGGAACAGAGTAAACTGGTATCTATAAATGCCCATCTGTCACAACATAAAAGCATAGTGTATTTATCATTGTCAAAGGCTACAAAGTACTTATTTTTTACAGCAATTTGAAGGTGGAAATTCTAATTGAAGAGCTAACATTTGGACACTTATGTTCTCATAAAATGCTTGGGTACACAAATAAGAATGTCCTGGCCTTGGAAGGCTAATTGAACAGAGATCCACTAACTGCAGCTGGGCTAGTTATAACCTGAAGAGAATAAAAAGTGTCACCAGGTGAAAATCTGATGGAAACCTAACAAGAGTTCTGAAGAGAAATAATTTTTAAGAAGTTTATACAATAGGAAATATTTGGTATTCACTTACAATAAGAGAGAAAACAAAAAATCCGATAGTTTTTGGGTACTTTAAAAATTCATTAAATCTTCTTTTTGGCCTCCTTATTTATCACCCTAACCTACTCAAATTTGTGTAGGAAGCCATTCAAGACAAAACTGCAAGTAGTTTAAACTGTATTATCAGCACTATACATTTCTAGTAATGGCCTGAATTCAAGTCCATAGTGAAAACAAGCTGACTGGTTTAGCCCAGTGAAAGCAAATCATGTTTGTGAAGGAAGACTAAAGACTATGGTCTTAAAACCATCAATCATTTGAAGAGGTTTTTCCTCCTCATTGCTAGGCCAGTTTTCTGAGACCAAAGACAAATTTCTTGTTGAAACAGATTTTGCCACTTTAAATATTAATGCCCATCATAATCTTCTCACCCATTCATGTACTAGGGCAATCATTACTATCTGATGAACATGACAATTCTTAAACTGATCTAATGTAGGTGCCATATATTCTTTGGAAGGGGAGTCCTTGAATGGATAATGATGATTCTATCACCTAATAGTTTTCTATGTGCCAGGTACTGATCTAAATTCTTGACTTATTAACTCATAAATTGGCACGTTCGTAGAGGGAGACAGAAGTTAAGGAAAGCTACTAAGATCATACAGCAAGAAACAGCTGGAACTAGGATCTGAACCTAGGCACTGACTCCATAGCTATCATGCTTCTCAATACTATGCTCCATGCTTCTCAACACTATGCTAAGCTGCCTGGTGTATGTCTTGTTGTGACAAAGAACCAACTGCTGAACTTAAAGGAGGCATGTGGAATGCCTCTCCTTAAAAGCCTTATTTTCTTAAAAATAATCCCTTTGTTAAGACTTGTTTTAAATGCTTCTGATTTTACAAAAGGCCTTAATATGTTGAAACTTATCTATTTATGAGTGAATAAATGAATGATGGGGCCTAACCCTGTCACCTAGGCTGGAATGCAGTGGTGTGATCATTGTGGCCTTGACCTCCTGGACTCAAGGGATCCTCCTGCCTCAGCCTCCAGAGTAGCCGGGACTACAGGTGTGTGCCACACCTGGCTAATTTTTTGTAAAGATGCAGTCTCCCTATGTTGCCCAGGCTGGCCTTGAACTCCTGACCTTAAACAATCCTGCCTTGGCCTCCCAAAGTGCTGTGATTATAGGCAGGAACCACCATGCCTGGCCCTATTTTTACTTTTAATTAATTAACTTTTCTAGAGACAGAGTCTTTTTCTGTTATCCAGGCTGGAGTGCAGTGGCACGATCTTGACTTACTGTAGTTTCCAACTCCTGGACTCAAGCAATCTGCTCACCACAGGTTCCCAAGTAGTTAGGACTACAGGCATGCACCACTATGCCTGGCTAATTTAAAAAAAAAAATTTTTTTTGTACAGACCTGTGTTGCCTAGGCTGGTCTCAAACTCCTGGACTTAAGTGATCTTCCTGCCTTGGCCTCCCAAATGCTGGGATTATAGGTATGAGCTACTACACCCTGTTGAAATATTTTATGATGTTGTTTGATACATTTTATTGAAACCTTTTATAATATATTTCTAAAATAATATTTTGTAAGTTGTTTGATACATTTTATTAAAACTTTTTCATTCTACATTTCAAATTGAATCAGTAATTGTAAATGACAACTTTATAGAGTGCTAAGTATAGTAACAGTTACATGTTTAACCTTTGCATATAAATCTGGTTTGAAAAAGATAATACATTAGTAAATAAGTACGTATTTTATCCCAATCTTTAAAAACTGTCATGAAACCTAGGATAAATGTATTGAAATTAGATTTCCTGGGCAGTACTAGAAATCTATAAGGCTAAGGAATAGTTACAAAGAGGGAAGAAACTACAAAATGAGAAACTTAAGTATGCTAGATAGGACAATCAACTAGGCTGTCTGCATATATGATTTGTATATGAAGGCTGAAGCTCTTTTCCGTATTTTAGTTTTTCTACACTAATCTTTATTACATCCTGATTTTCTAGCAAATACAATTAAAAACTCCTCCTCAGAGGAGTCCATAATAAAATGTGTACTACCTGTGTTACCAGTTTAATAAAATATCCAAATAACTAACCAATTTGTTTAAAATTTATAGTAAGAAGCTTACTAAAAACAAAAGACTATCTCTCTTCCAAATACAGGCCAATGTAAATGATTTTCAATACAGATAAACTCAATGTGGGAGTTACATTTGGTTAAATCTGGTGGAGCAAACTTCTAAGAAAATGATTACGTGGCAGATCACGAGGATCAGCTGATTCTCTTCCTCAGCTGAACTATGTCAGATTCCCACAATAAGAACTTCTCTCTTATTGAGGAGGCTCATTAGGAAAGGGTCCATCATCCATCCATCTGCTCACATAAAACCAGCTCCCTCCTGCTGACCCACTCTACCCTCACATTAAAAACTACAAGGTAGTGTGCTTTTATGGCTTTTTCACTGGAGACCATAAGTTTGAGTTGAATTATTCAATGTGAGGGTCACGGTGAGAGAACGTGGATCTTTCTTATTCTTCTGAACTGTGACCTTTCCTTTCAAGGCTTCACCTGTAAAACAAAGGCAAAAATTGTTAAGAATTCAAGGAATACCTTGTAGCAGAAAAGTAAACAATGTATAACTAGCAATTCTTTTTATTGTGATGTTTTCCCACTTTTTAAACTTTATTTAAAGTTAATATTTTTTTTCTTTTTTAGACGGGAGTCTCACTCTGTCACCCAGGCGGGAGTGCGGTGGTGTGATCTCAGGTCACTGCAATCTCCCAGGCTGGAGTGCAGTGGTGCAATCTCGGCAAACTGCAACCTCCGCCTCCTGGGTTCAAGAGATTTTCCTGCCTCAGCTTCCCGAATAGCTGGGACTACAGGCGCACGCCACCATGCCCAGCTAATTTTTTATTTTTAGTAGAGATGGGGTTTCACCATGTTGGCTAGGCTGGTCTCGAACTCCTGACCTCAGGTGATCCACCCGCCTCAGCCTCCCAAAGTGCTGGGAATACAGGAATGAGCCACTGCGCCTAGCCAATATTCATTTTTTAGAGCAGCATTATGTTTCATTATTTTTTTTTTTTTTTTTTTTAAGACAGAGTCTCTCTCTGTTGCCCAGGCTGGAGTGCAGTGGTACAATCTCAGTTGACTGCAACCTCCACCTCCCGTGTTCAAGTGATTTCTCCTGCCTCAGCCTCCCAAGTAGCTGGGATTACAGGCATGCGCCACCATGCCCTGCTAATTTTGTACTTTTAGTAGAGACAAGGTTTTGCCATTTTGGCCAGGCTGGTCTCGAACTCCTGACCTCAGGTGATCCGCTCACCTACTTCAGCCTCCCAAAGTGCTGGGATTACAGGGGTAAGCCACTGCACCCAGCCCTGTTTCATTAATTTTTGAATGAAGCGAGAACTAACTACACACCACCGTGTCAAATCCTTGTGAAAGTGAGTAAAACTATTGTGGTCATACAGGGTCAATGGAAGCATTTTACTGAACTTCTGAATATGAGGCCCTACGGTGGGTTCTGGGCATCTAGAAAAAAGATATGTTCCCTGCCCTCAAAGAGTTTGTGATCAGGGTGAAGAAAAAAGCTATACTAACAATTACACAATAGGCATGTGTCTAAAGTGTGCTGGAGGTGAGCACTGGGGATGGTTGGAAGGCAGTTAAAGGCAAGGTTTCACAAGAATTAATGAATTACCCAATGCCGGGGCTAAAGTCATGGAGAACCAGGCTTAAGGGACGTACATGTAATGGTATTTAAAGAAAACACATACACAGAACCTTCAGGAATGGCATTTTGAGGAACTGAAAATTATAGCTGGGAAAATGTAGAGGCACATGACAAGGCCATTGGCCATTAATGCACTGGTGCTGTAAAAGGGAAACAACGTACCCATGTGAAAGAGTGAACACACAAAAATTACTTATCTGTGCAAAGGCTGATTTCCTAAATTCTGTAGGTTCCGAATTTTTATCTACGTATTTTTCTAATTATAAATACTTCTCACTTAATTTTTCATTTACTTTAAAGAGCTGTTTAAAAAGTAACAAATCGCTAAGTTGTAGTTGATCACGATTCTTTGCTTAAATAATATTAAGATAACACCAAATAGTATCAGGAATACCTTTAGCATCTGCATGGACACAATGAGGCTCCATATAATGACTAAGGAAATCTCCGTAAAACTACTGAAGTACTGAATCAATATCATATTTAAAAAAATACAAATTCCCCATATTCAAGGAAAATTATCTGAATGCTTTTCAAGATGGTAGTGAAATAACACAAGTAAAACATAACCACCTGTTATATTTATTTTCAGAATATAAAGATTCCATTACTGATACGTTCTCTACATCTTTGCAAAAAAGGTGAGACTCATAGTTTAACACAAAATTAAGGAGTTGAATAACAGAAGAAATAATGTGGCCCAAGATGCAATCCATTCAACAAAATATAACAATTTTTGTGTAGGTATATATGTTAATGTGTATATTTGGCTTTAGTTTTTATATCTGACCTATTCCTCTATATTAAGAAAATGATATAAAACTATCTCATATGACATGTTCACCAATAGTGGACATAATAAAGATTACCAGTAAGTTCTACAAACTTTATGGAGTTCAGGTTAATCATCAGATAATTTATGCTTATATTTATTCAACACTTACTTTGTGCTAGGCTCTACTCTAAGGTCTTTACATGATTTATCTCACTTAATGGTCACAAAATATTGCTATGAGGTAAGTGCATTTTCCTTACTCACAGATGAAGTTCAGAAAAGGTAAGTAATTTGCCCAAGGTCATCTGCCAGCTAGTGAAAGAACTAGGATTTTCAGCAAGGCAGTTGGATCCAGAACCCAAGCTCCTCAACTATACTCTGGTGCTTCCCTATCTCTACCTAAAAAAATGATGATTATAGATTTAAATATACTATAATGAACAAGAAATGGCCTAAATTTTACTGCCCTGTGGGTTTTTTTTTTTTTTGGTAAAAATATTTACTTGTTTATAAACACAATTGATATGTAAGTTGATGTAACTATTATTCTATAATAACTAACTCTAATGAACAATGATACACGTTTTCTTATCTAAGGCATTAACCTAGGGAAGAAATAAAAGATCATTAGTATACTGAACACATTTAAGATTTTCCTATTTTGACTTTTCTATTTTGGCTATTTTATTGCTTCTTTTTAAATCAACATTTAAAAACTTCTATTTAAGTTATTTATTGACACCAAAACTGGGAACGAACAGCCACATTATGATAAACTGACAATGTTTTTGTAAATACATGACAGAAAACAGTAATTGCCAACTTGGTTATTGGGTTTAACTTACTGTTATTGAATTGCCAACACTGAATCAACAAACTTGATTTTTACAACACAGTGGCTTGTTAGTTCCTTTTTACTTACAAGCAGTGTCTTATACAAATTACTTAATTTAGTTGCTGGTATAAAGTAGTTCACATATGAAAAGACAGATAATGGACACCTGAGATTCAAAAATAACAAAATGACCTCCAGAGACCCAACATAAAGTAAGTATTCTATTAGATGTCCCAGTCAGGACATTAAAGTGTGGAGGGAAAAAGGATACAGATTGGAGTAGGGGGGATTAAAGTTTTCATTTGCATATTACCTGGTTTTATACATAGAAAATCTTGAAGCTATATGCAAAGAAGGCTACTAGAAATATTTATTGAAGTTTAAGCAAGGTCTTATGATTTAGGATCAAGGTATAAAAATTCTATTTCTAAATACTAGCAATGAAGAATTTATATAATAGTACATACAACAGCTTCAAAAAAGCATAAAGGCTGGGTTTTGTGGCTCATGCCTGTAATACCAGCACTTTAGGAGGCCAAGGTGGGCGGATCACTTGAGACAAGGAGTTCGAGACCAGCCTGGCCAACCTGGCAAAACTCTGTCTCTACTAAAAATACAAAAATTAGCCAGGTGTGTGGTGCACACCTGTAGTCTCGGTTACTTGGGAGGCTGAGGCACAAGGATGGCCTGAACCCAGGAGGCAGCGGTTGCAGTGAGCAGAGATCACGCCACTGCACTCCATCCTGGGCGACAGAGCGAGTCTCAATCACTCTCGCGCTCTCTCTCACATAAACACACGTACAATACTTGAGATAAATGTAACAATGTATGTCTGACTTACATAAACTACAAAACAACTCTAAAGATGGTCCACATAAATGGAGAGACCCACTCTCTCGTGGGTGAAAGACTCAATGTTGTTAAGATGTCAATTTTCCCTAATCTATTGATTTAACAAAATCCCAGTCAAAATCCTAACAGGCTTTTTTAGGCCAGAAATTAATGAGCTGATTTTAAAATTTATATGGCAATATAAAGGACCTAGAATAGCCAAAACAATTGTTGGTGTAAATCTTGCCATTTTGTTCTTTTTCAATCTTATAAAGACTGTCTTAAAGGCATAAGGACAGACATAC
Organism: Pongo pygmaeus; assembly: GCF_028885625.2. Lineage (NCBI taxonomy): Eukaryota > Metazoa > Chordata > Mammalia > Primates > Hominidae > Pongo > Pongo pygmaeus. The sequence goes on from NC_072382.2 coordinate 46,988,971, forward strand.
AGATCCATGGGGGAAAATGAGAGCTCAGAAGTAGATCTATATGCATATGGTCAATTAATTTTTGACAAGGGAGCCAAGGCGATTAAATCGGAAAAGGATAGTCTTTTTAAGAAATGACGATGGAGCAAGTGAATATACATTTGAGAAAAGATGAACTATTATTAAATCAAGCAAAATATTTGAGCAGAAATCTCACAAGAAGATATAAAAATGGCCAATACACATATGAAACAATGCTCAAGATCACATCAGGCAAATGAAAACTACAAGCACAGCTGTAACTGCATACTCAATAAAATGGCTTAAAATACTGCATCTTTTTTATAAGTGTTAAAAATGATGTGGAACAACTGAATTCACAATGGTGCTAGCCCTAGGAATGTTAGATAGCATAGTCATTTTTAAAAAGTTTGCCAGTTTCTTATAAAGTTAAATATACACTTACCATAACACCCAGTAATTCCACTTCTAGGTACTTACCCAAGAGAAATGAAAACATCTGTCTGCACCAAGACTTTTACATGAATATTCATAGCAACTTTATTCTTAATGGCCCCTAACTGAAAGCAATACAAAAGTCTAGCAGCAGGTGAATACCTAAGTAAATTGTGGCATGGCCAAAGGAATATTACTGGCAATAAAAAGGAACAACCTAATGATAGATGAATCTAAAAAAAAAATGCCAAGAAAGCTAGAGTACATTCTGTATAATTCCATTGATAAAAATTCTAAAAAGGTAATACTAACATATAATGACAAAGCATATCAGTGACTGTCTTGGTCTGGGAATCATGGTTGGGGACTAACCATACAGGGAATTGAGGAAGAAACTTTTTGGAGTGATGGAAATAATCTGTATTTCCACAGTGGTATATGTAATTTTCAAAACTCACTGAGCTGTATAATCAAAATGTGTGAATCTTGATTATATGTAAATTATTTGTTTAAAAGTGTGGTGCCTAGGAATAAACACAGACAAATGAAATGTAGAGAAATCAGAAGATCAATTATGAAGATTCAGTACATAGTAAGTGGAGCATTTTAAGTCACTGAGGAAAGGATTCAATAAATTGTACACAAGTAATAATATAATCTTTTAAAGGATGAAACCAAAGCCAGAAACCAAAAGCAAAAGGTTGACAGATGTGACTATAAAAAATGAAAAAAAATTCTATAAAGCAAGATAGTTTAAAGAAAGAAAAGCAAATTAAAGCAGCGTTATTTTTCACTTCTTTGTGCAACAAGTATTTTTTAAGTCTGAATTTTGAATTGATTCTTTAGGATGGATTATCAGAAGTATAATTCTTTCATAAAAGGTATGAAATATATTCCAGTGTTACATTCCTGCCATCTTCATCAACAAAAGAGTAAATGAAAACAACCAAAATGTGATTGCTCTCATTTGTATTTCAAATCAGAGGAGATAAGTACTATTTAACTACCATCTAAAAAATCTGGTGCATTTACCTTACTTCTTTTCTCATTGAAGCATATGAGGTATTGCTAGTAAATATTTCATTTTCGTACATTTGTTCTGACGGTTGCTGCTCTTTCATTTACATTGCCTTTTGAGTGTTAAAAATATGTAAGCTGTCTTGTTTATAAAAGTCCTAGTGTAATCCTTAGTGTAAGTCAATCCTTAGTGTAAGTCAAAATAGAAATGTTCCATGGTGCTTATAAATCTGGTTATCATCTTCATTTCAGGATCAAAGGATGTACCTATAAGAGTTCTATGCATTCCTCAGTTTAGAAATAAAAAGCCCCAGTCAAAATGAATTAGTAATGGATATTTGTTAATTTTTCACAAAAGAAAAAATCTTAAGCATCAATATAGCAGCTGAAAAATTAACATAATGTCATATATATAAGCTGATGCTGATAACTATGATTTTCATTTCTTAAAATGAAATACAGGTAAATCTTTTCCATAATCATAATTTCAAAGATAAGGGTACACACACACTCATTTAAGTTAATTAAGTAGCATGAAGGGTCACAGTAATAAATACATAATTCACACTGCTGATCTCCCTTCAATTGTTCAGACCTAACTAAAGTGCCAAGGCAGTGGCTATAATACCAGAATGAATCAGAGTAATTAATCAGTGTCAAATAGATATAAAATGACTGATGTTGTTAAGTGTGTGCACTGTGGTGAGAGCTGGAAGGAACACTCTGGAGCTGAGCCACATGGACTTGTTTTTTATCATCAGCAGACGGCTGTTAGTATACCACAAAGCAGTGCCGTAGTTCAAGAACAAAATTGACTTCATTTTAATTGTTACAGTGTATTTTTTAGAATTAATTTCTTCCGGAGCAATGAAACTTCATTTCCCCAGAAAAAGGAAAGAAAAACACAACAAATCATTATTAATTGTTGTCAAAGCTTAGAGTTTAAAAATGAAAGAAAAAACTCCCAGATTATCTATCATATAAAAGCTTACTAGGTACTGTATGGATAAATAAAGAGAAATAGCCTGATTTTATATTTTCAAACCCAAATCACATTAAAAAGATTTGAATTTTAAAGTACTGCCATATTTACTTACAATAAAAGTTTGTACAATAAAACTGTACATGAATTGTAAAGGGAAAACCCACCCTGAATTTAAATTTTAAGTGTCCTCATCTAGGCAAAATAACTCTATAGTTCCATTTACAATATTTTACTTATCTTGTCATATTACCTTCTGGACACTAAAATAAGCTTTACATACAGTAATTTTTCCAAACTAGACTCACAGCTTCATTTATTTTTATCTAAAAATCTTATAGTACATCGAGTCAAAAGCTACTTTTAGTTTCAATATAACTACAGAGAACTTTTTTTCAGCCACACCAAGGTAAGTTTGAATACTAACCTGCTCAAGTGCAATAGTATGATGAAATTTCTGGTAACACCGGAGTTGGCAAAATTGGCCATCCAAATATGGACACTAGATGACCTTGGCGTAGTGTTACCCAAGGTGATGGAGAAAGTTAGATTTCAATGACAATATATATTATTGTACTTATTCATTTATTCAGCAGAATATGTCAAATACTACATCACATCAAGAAGGAATGAGGGAGGTACACTAAGATGTTGAACTTCTATTAGAACTCCAGCACACTAAGATGTTGTAACGAATGTGTATATGAATTTATCTGGGGAATCAAGAAAGGGAACAATTAGCTCTGAAGACATTCAAATTTTACAGAAATTAGCTATGTTATTAAGGGTAAGTCAGAATTTATCAAGTGAAAGAGGTCAAAACAACCTTCTAGGTAGAAAAACATCTTGGACAAAAGCAAGAAAAAAAAGAAAAGTTAGCTTAAAAATGAGCAATCTGTACAACTGGAGTACATGAGCTTACCTGGGGTTGTGAAAGGATGGGGTTGGAAATGATGAAAAACCAGAGTCAGACTGCAAAGGGCCATGGTAAGGAGTTTGTATTTTATCCTGAAGGTATCGACTGTCTAGTGAGAAGTTTAAAACTAACTTTACTTACATAAAATGTGTTCACATGTTGCCACTATCTTAGTTTCATAAACCACTCCAAAGTCTCAAATATTATCTCTTCCAGAAGTTTTACAGTCTAAGCTTTTAGATTTGTATCTATGATCCACTTAGTTTTTATGTATGTTAGTTTTTGGATATGGTGTGAAGAATCATTTTCTCAAACAAATATTTACTTGTTCTGGCACCATTTCAAAAGACCACCCTTTCCCCATTAATCAACACCGCCCCTTTGTAAAAATTTAATTATACAACAGCAGGTCTATTTCTGGATTATTTGTTATACTGACTTACATGGCTATAATAAACACCACTACTATACTGCCTAGATTAATATAACCTTTTGGTAAGTTTAGAAATAACACAGCATAAAGATTCCAATGTGGTTCTTTCTCAATTATTTTGGTTATTCTAGGCTTTTGATTTCTATATAACTTTTAGAATCAGCCCATTAATTTCTACAAAACTGAGATTTTGACTGAGATTGCACTGAATTAATAAAGGAAATTCTTCTATGAAGAAGTAACACTGCAACAGTATTAAGTGTTCCAATTCAGAGTATATCTCTCCATTATTTAGGTTTTCTTTAATTTCTCTCAGCAATGTTCTATAGTTCTAAATGTACAAGTTTTGCATATATTTTGTTAAATTTATTCCTAAGGTTTTAATTTTTCTTGATGCTGCTGTAAATGGTATTGTTTTTTAAATCACGAGTTCAATCATTCATTCATTCATTGCTCCTCCAGGAGCTCTCGCTGTCTGTGCTGATCCATGTCTAGGTTTCAGGCTATCTGGATTCCAGGCTGGGGGATATTGGAGGAAAACATAAATTTACTACAAGTTTGCTGGTACTTAGAATTCTGGTCTTCTCCTCGCATTTATTTGCTATTACTTTTCAGAGATCTTGATGGCTGCTCCATGCACTCTGGTTTTATAGCTATATTTGGCGGGAAAAACTGGATAGAATGTGCTATTATCACCTTACTTGGGACCGGCATTTCAGTGCCTTTATATTTAAAGTGTGTTTCCTGGAGGCAACATTTAGTTTCATTCAGTCTATTTCTGCCTTTTAATTGGCATTTTCCAGATCCTTCATGTTTAATGTAATTATCAGTCTATTTAAGTCCGAATTTAAGTCTATCATCTTACCATTTGTTTTCTATTTGTTCATCTGTTTGTGTCCTTTTCCCCACCTTCTTTAAAAAAATTTAATTATTTTTTTAGAGATAGGACCTTGCTCTGCATCCAGGTTGAAGTATAGTGATGCAATCATAGCTCACCACAGCCTGGACCTCCTGGGCTAAAGCAATCCTCCTACTTCAGCCTCCAGTGCTCAGACTACAGTTATGTGCCACCACACTTGGCTAATTAAAAAAATTTTTTTTTCTTTAGACACAGGGTCTTGCTTTGTTGCCCAGGCTGGTCTCAAACTCTTGGCCTCAGCGATCCTGCTGCCTTGGCCTCCCAACATGCTGGGATTACAGGCATGAACCACCATGCCTGGCCCCTATCTTCTTTTGAATTGGGTACTTTTTTCAGGATTCCATTCTGTCTCCACCAGTAAATTATTAGCTATAGTTTGTGGTTTAATTTTAAATTTATTAGCTGTTGCTTTAGGGATTACAATGTACATACTTAATTACTTCACATACAGTGTAAAAACTTAAAACATTAAATATTTCTATTTTATCATTAATTTCCTTGGTTATCATTGCCATATATTTTACTTCTCCATATGTTTTAAACCTACATTATTTTGCTTTAGTCAATGATCATTTAAGAAATTAAGAAATGAAAAAATAAAGCTTTTTAATGTGATCACACATTTACCATTTCTGGCATTTTCCACTGCTTTAAGATCCAAGTTTCCATTTGGTGACATTTTGTTTCCTCTTGAACTTACTTTAATACACATCTTATATTTCCAGTCTGCTGAAAATAAATTCGTTCAGCATTTTTCTTCTGAAAAAGTCTTCATCTAGTTTCATTAAAGAACATATTTCTTGTAGATACAGAATCTAGGTTGCCAGTTTCAATACTTCAAAATGTCATTCAATTAATCATCTTTCCTACATAGTTTTTGATGAATATTCTTTTTTTTTCTTTTAGATAGAGTCTTGCTCTGTTGCCCAGGCTGGGGTGCAGTGGTGCAACCTTAGCTCACTGCAACCTCTGCCTCCCGGGTTGAAACAATTCTTGTGCCTCAGCCTCCCGAATAGCCGGATTACAGGTGCGTGCCACCACGTCCAGCTAATTTTTTGTATTTTGAGTAGAGATGGGATTTCGCCATGTTGCCCAGGCCTGTCTCGAACTCCTGAGCTCAGGCAATCTGCCTGCCTCGGCCTCTCAAAGTGCTAGGATTACAGGCATGGGCAATCACGCCCAGCCAGTTTTTGATGAATATTCTAAGGTTATTTCTTTGTTCTTCTCTACATGATGTTTCCTTTTACTCTGGCTTATGTTAAAATTTTAAAAAGTTATCACTGTTAGTTTGATATGTTTTGGTGTTTTGAGTTTATCCTTCTTCGGGTTAATTGAGTTTCTTCAATGCGTAGCTTGTATCAAATATACTTTCTATTGCATCGCCTCACCTTACCCTATTCCTCCCTCAGCTTCTTCCAAGGACGAGGATAGAGTGCTTGGTACTTCCCCATAAGCTACTGTGGATATGTTCATTTTTATTTTAAATATGTTTCTTCTCTCCTTGCTTTATTTTGGATACATTTTATTGCTATGTATTCAAGTTCACTGATCTTTTCTTCTGCCATTAATTCCATCAAATGACATTTTCACTTTAAATGTCTTCTTATATTCTCTTCACTATGTTCACATAAGCATAGTTATAACATTTTTTTCAACATGCTTGTCTGCTAATTTCATCACTTCTGGGTCTGTTCCTATCAGACATTTTCCTGCACCCAATGTTTGGTTGAATGTATCCATTTTGTTTTCCTTTGTGGCTACTAAGTTACTTGCAGCTTAGTTCTTTTCCCTTCAAGGCTTGTTTTTAAGATTTGTTAAGGAGGATCTAGACAGCCTTAAGCTAGAAATGTGAACCCCTTGCAGCCCTCTGTGAACTGAGAACTCCTTGGTACACATTTGCTCCAACTACTTTGCCTGACCTTGTGCATTTAATCCTACATATACAAATCTTATTACTCGTGTAAAACTCCAGGAGTCTTCCTATAGATCTTTTTGAGCTTGTTTTCTGATGAGCTTACCCTCTTCAGTACTCAGCTCTGCAACCTCCCAGCGTCTATTAATCAATGCTACCATCAAAGGCTTAGCAGGATTCAGAAAAAAAAATAAAATAAAAAAAATAAAAAGTGTTACACTTACTTACATGATCCTTTCTTTATACTCCCATAACTAAGAAATGACTATTTTTCCAACTGTAAAATTTCCTTTTAAAATCTTTCTTCAGCTTGTATTTTCTTAGGGGATTCTAATATTTTGTGATGTATTGGTCTTACTATGTAGATACAAATGCATACACCACAGTAGTAAAAGAAACATAGGTGGTGCCAGCAGGCAACATTTGCATCACACACCTCCTTCATGATATTCTATAAATACCTAAGAGCAAAGCACAAACCAGTTACTCTAAGGATTATTGGGTAAAGAATAGTTAGGATTTTAAAACTTCACTAGTCATCAACCAATATTTTGTTGTAATGAAGTAGGAGAAAATTTTGAGAATCAAACTCAAATGCTATCTTAAATCTCCCTCAGGATTAAAACATGAACTAGTACTGCCTTTAAAACTCTAGTATTAAGATGACAAAATGGCTACAATGAAGAAAAAAAAAGCAACATTTTCAAGTTTCCAAACATCAATCCAAATACCAGAGCTACAGAAAAACAAAAATGAGGCTTAAAAGACCTCATTTGGGTTTGCCTCATTTCAGTTTTGCTGTGCTGAAGCTTTCTGCAGACAGAGAAAATGACACCATCAAGGTTTTATTTCCATATCACTTGCAACTTCAAAGTGAGAAAATGACAAGGTGCTGCTTCAATATGGTATTTATTTGCATCTATCAAACTCTATTTATGTACCAACAGTGAAACTGAAGCTATAGAATTTATGAAATATTTAAAACAGAGATTGATAACCACCTGGTAACTGCAATATAGAGCCCACCACTCAGCTTTTTAAAATCTATCAGAGTTCCTCCAATTTTTTACAAAGTTTTCTTTTATATGTCTTTTTATATGACATTGACCACCACCCCCCATCCCAGTTGTAGCCTGCCCTAATCCTATTTCTATCCAGAGGTAACCACTATGCTGAATCTGAGTTGCTTGTTTCATACTTGTATTAGATATGTGTATGTATGGTTGTTTACATGTTTTAAAAGTTCACATAAATGGTATCTTGTCAGACTCATTCTGCAATTTTCTTTTTTGCTCAATGTTGCCTCCCCTACATTAACTCCCCAAGAGACAGGGTCTCACTATGTCGCCCCAGCTGGAGTAAAGCAGCTCAATCACAGCTCACTGCAGCCTCAAACTCCTGGGCTCAAGGGAACTTCTGGCCTCAGCCTCCTAAGTAGCAGGGACTATAGGTGTGCGCCACCATGCCCGGCTTCAATGTTGTTTTTGATAGAAACATACATACATAACTTACATGATCTAATTACTATTCTATGCAACTACCACATTTATTTATCCATCTTCTGCTGATGGACAATTAAGGTTATTTCCAATTTTTCCCTTCTACAAACCATGCTGCTACAAAGATTTTTACATATGTTGTGGGAGAGACTGTTTAGAATACATGCCTAGGAAAAAATTGCTTGGCTGTAGGGATGGTACATCTATACTTAGCTTGATAGTATCAAACTGTTCTCGAAAGTTTTACTAATTAAAAGCCAGCAAAAGGCAATGAAAGTTCCATTTGGCTACACTATTGCCAGCACTTGACATTGTTAAACTTTATGTATTTTCTTCCCCCAATTGATGGACAAGAAACAGCATCTCATGGTTTCAGTTAGCCTTTTCCTGAGTTATTAGTGAAGTTGGATTTTTTTCACTGAAGCTTGTTATACATTCAGCTTTTGTGCCCTTAGGAGGTTTTCAGAGAAGGTGGTACAAGAAGACTTATATGTAGTAAGCAGTTTAAATTTTTAAATTCCATAATCAAATTCTAACTTTTAGAGTGAAATGTATAGGTATGTCAGAACTATAGGTGCTAATGTAAGTGAACAATCAATGAGTTTTTAAAATAAAAAATAGAATCTGATTAGCCCTTGAATACTGCATAAGATTTGGATAGGCAGGGAAGAGACAGTGGAGAGAATTCTAAGACAAATATATTTTCAATGCAATAACTTTTTCTCTTTTTTTGAGACACGGTCTTGCTGTGTCACCCAGGCTGGAGTGCAGTGATATCATCATAGCTAACTGCAGACTCAAGCAAGCCTCCTGCCTCAGCCTCCAAGGAGCTAAGACTACAGGCTTGTGTCACTATGCCCAGCTAATTTTTATTGTTTTGTAGAGATAGGGTCTTGCTATGTTGCTTGGGCTGGTTTAAACCGGCCTCGGCTGGGTGCGGTGGCTCATGCCTGTAATCCCAGCACTTCGGAAGGCTGAGGTGGGCAGATCGCCTGAGGTCAGGAGTTTGACATCAGCCTAGCCAATGTGGTAAAACCCCATCTCTATTAAAAATACAAAAATTAGCTGGTCGTGGTGGTGCCAGCTACTTGGGAGACTGAGGCAGGAGAATTGCTTGAACCCAGGAGGTGGAGGTTGCAGTGAGCCGAGATGGTGTGACTGCACTCCAGTCTGGGCAACAAGAGTAGAACTCCATCTCAAAAAAGAAAAAACAAAACCCAAAACTGGCCTCAAGTTGTCTTCCTGCCTCAGCCTCCCAAAGTGGCTTATTACAGGCATAAGCCACTGCGCCTGGCCTACAATAACTACTGAATGAAATTGTCTTTAACTTTTATTTTATTGGTAATTCTCTTCAGTCACTTGGAGAAAGAAAATATTCTTAGTTATATTTGTAACTTATTAAATACTAATTATTGCCAAAAGTTTTCTGAATTATTCTGTGATACTTTAAGAGCCAGGTAATCTTATTTATTTTAGTTGGCAGAAATTAGACTTAAAAAATTTTCTTAAATTATGTCTTTAATTAAATGATATGCCATCTAAAATTTATGTAGATGGTAAGCTCTAAGAACATCTTTTCTTAACATCTGTTATATTGCTTCAAATATATTGTGCAGGCCAGGCACAGTGGCTCATACCTGTAATCCTAGCACTTTGGGGGGCCAAGGCAGGTGGATCACTTGAGGTCAGGAGTTAGGGACCAACATGGTGAAACCCCATCTCTACTAAAAATACAAACATTAGCTGGGTGTGGTGGTGTGTGCCTGTAATCCCAAGTACTTGGGAGGCTGAGGCAGGAGAACTGCTTGAACCCAGGGGATGGAGGTTGCAGTGAGCCGAGATCACTGTTCTCCAGCCTGGGTGAGACGGCAAGACTCCGTCTCAAAAAACAAATATAGTGTGCACATAAAAAGTGGTTGTAAAATGAATGAATATCATTTACTTCAGAAGGAATAAGACACTTTCCCCCCTACTATTCTTTCTCACCTGCTTTAACTGAAAATGGTTTTTCCAGTAGAAATACTGTTTGTTTCCAGTGTGTTTTGGTGCTCTGAGGGCCCGTAGAGAACACGACCTGAATTGGTAAAGTTCAAAAGTATTTGATGAAGTACAAGATTTTTAATATCATGGTACATTAATCTACGACATCAAACACAAGCCCCAATTGCTTACAGCAGCAAAATGCTTATGATTAAACACCTTGGGGCACAAAATAAAATATAATATACTTCTGTAACAATTAATTCTTATGAGATAACTCATGATACTTACCCTGTTGTGGCAATTCTTCTCAAAATATATATCAAAGTAGCCAGCAATTGCCTGTTTTTTAAAAAAAGAAATATAAATGCTTACTAAATGATTACATAATATAATAACTAATTATTGTCTCTTAAGACATGGCAAATGATAAACCATTTCAGAGACTAAATACCTCTTAAACTCAATATTTTTCCTGGAAAAGATGTAAGTAAAAACAAAATAATGTAATTTGGCTTTTCCTCACAGAAACAACATAATAAAGGTAATAAGGCTAGGCTAATCAAATAATCAGTATGTTTTATTAGAGAAATAATCATGCTAGACTACCGAAAAAGGTGAACACACATGGAGAGAGAGACTCAGCTGGCCCCTCACTGATCCTCACTCGCCAACTGAGATGTCTACCCACGCATTAGGCCATCTTGACTTCTCCAGCTGTAGTCAAGTGTCAGACAACTGCAGCGGCATGAAAGATGCCAGGAAAGACCAGCAAGTGCACTAGTCAGTTAAGCCCAGTCAGCATTGCAGAATTGGAAACAAACAGATATAAATGGTTTGGGCTTCAAGCCAGAGTTTTGAGATGGGCTATTATATAGCAATAAATAATTAAAACATGCTCTTTTATATAAAGCCAGTTCATTTAATTTCTTCTAGTCCAGTATATCTGATTTTAAGTCAAGTACTATGAATATTTTTGGGATGAAATAAAGATTTTTAAAATGTTACTTATTTTTTTTTCCTGAAAAAATGAACAGTAGTACTCAAATCTTATGCTTAAGCAAGTACTCAAAGGAGAAACTCCAAAGTGAGCTCTAAGGGTTATTGTGATAGTACAAAAAGATTTTTTTTTTTTTTTTGAGATGGAGTCTTGCTCTGTTGCCCAGCACGATCTCAGCTTATTGCAACCTCTGCCTCCCAGGTTCAAGCGATTCTCCTGCCTCAGCCTCCTGAGTAGCTGGGACTACAGGTGTGCGCCACCACACCCGGCTAATTTTTGTATTTTTAGTAGAGACGGGGTTTCACCATGTTGGTCAGGCTGGTCTCGAACTCCTGACCTTGTGACCCACCCGCCTTGGCTTCCCAAAGTGCTGGGATTAGAGGTGTGAGCCACTGCACCCAGCCTACAAAAAGATCTCTGAAAGAAATTAACATACTCAGATAAATACATAATTTTAAGTTTTTTGGTTAAATTTAAATACCATTCCTTTTTCTTTCATTACTGGAACTAGCTGAACTTAATCGTTTTTTAAAGCTGGCATTACATTAAGCTTAGAAAGTGTTAAAAACAGGACACTGATTTTTTAAAAACCATGGTAAAGCTAATTTGTGTACTCTGCTACTTTTGTTAAGAATGTGACATTTTATTGATCTTGTAGGGTTAATATGGATTAGGTCTAAACCAAACTCAATATTTAACCTTGAGGTTCACTGCAATTTAGATACCAAGAGAGAATCAAAATACTATTAATAATTCTGCCAAATAGAATTATAAAATAATGTAGTACTCAGCCACAGATTATCATAAAAAACACGTGGTTAATTAGAATATTTCTAAATATAACTTTATCAGTTGATTTCCGGATACTTATGATACCCCTTCACAGACCAATTCAACTGTTTTCTTATTTATTCCTGTATGCCTGTCTTGTTCACCACTACGCTCTTAGTGCCCAGAGCAGTAACCTGGCCCATAGGATACAATACAATATTTGCTGAGCAAATGTGTTTATTATACATTCTATTATGTTAGTTACGATAGTATATTACAGTTTGCCTTATACTGCAATTTATTTAAGAGCAAGGCATATGTATAACTCACTTCTATGCCCCTTACCCAATACAATGTTATATAGTAGGTTCTCAATAAATTTTAGCCAAATTAAAATGTTTAGTCTTCAGTCTCAAATATGGCTAGCTTTATTATATAGTCAGTATACTTTATTAAAGCATTGACTAACTGAACTTGAATGGAATGAATAATTTTTAACTCTGAAAAGCATGGAACATGTGGGACAAATATGGAGAGGAGAGAGCTAGAAAAGATCTAATTCTGTATGTAGGAAATGCAGAAGTCTCAGCCTAACCCCCAAACTACGCATTTTCAGGTGAGATTCAAACCCACATAGCAAAAGCTTAGAGAATTGAACTAAAATTTGAATCACTGGTGCAAGTCTCAGGACTAATCTCTGAATAAAACATGCATGAAAAAAACCCGAAACCAACAAGTAAAGGCCTAGAGAACTGACCTGAGATTTTGAAAAATCTGTAAAAGTCTCAGACTAATCCGTAAACTAGGTATGTGTAAGAGGGCCTCAAAACAGCATAACAAAGGCTTAGAGAATGTGACTGAGACTTGGCCAACTGTCTGCTCGGACACTAAGACAGAACTTATGGTCCGATTTTAACTGGGCTTGACTGTCTGCTAACAACAAACATCAACATCCGTAAGATTTTAACAAGACACACAGTTTATACAACATAGCACGCACAACATCTAAGGTACAATCTCAAATTACTCAACATACAAAGAATCAGGAAAATTGAACAACTCTCAAGAGAAAAGACAAGCCACCTCTGAGATAATCCAGATGCTCGAACTATCAAGCAAAACTTTAAAGCAGCAATTATAACTGTGTTCCAATGGTGACAGAAAACACAATGGAATCAATCAAAAGACAGAAATTCTCAGCAGAGAAACAAACCATAAAAAAGCACCAAATGAAAAATTCTTAATTGAAAATTATAATAACTGAAACTTCTGGGTTGAATAGCAGAATGGAGATGACAGGGGAAAAAAAATCAGTGAATCTGAAGATTAATAGAAATTATCCAATTTGAAGAAGGGAAAAAGATGGCAATTAAAATGCATGTTATAGAACCTTAGAGACCTATAGATCTAACGTCTCATTGGTGGTCCAGATAGAAAAGAAAAAGACACTGATGGAGAAAAAGTTTTAGAATTCTATATCTAGACAGAAGATTTATGAATGAAGGCAAAATATGACATTTTCAAGTCAAGGAAAAGTAAAGAAATTCATTGCCAATAGACTTCCTTTAGAAACATTTTAAAAGAAGTTCTTCAGAAGGTAACCTGGAACAACAAGAACAGAAAACCCATAGTTCTAAAATATCTTCTTGTTTTCAAAAATTTTAATGTATCTTTTACAATTCTGTTTTAAACTCATGTAACAGCCTCTCATCTTTCTGTAATTATAGTTCTATAACTGTGATATTTATTGCCAGTCTTTTTTTAATCAGAATTAGAAATGCTTTTCTTCATGTATCTGAAGATGTTACAAAAGCTGCTTTTAAACCCAAATTTTCACAAAAGCTCTTATTAGCTTACTAGGATTTATTTTTCCCCACATTTTTTGGGGGGCCTCCCAAAGTGCTGGGATTACAGGTGTGAGCCACCACGTCCGGCCACACATGCTTATTAATCAATTTCCAAATCTGTGTATGAATTTCAGTTAAAAATTTTCAGCCCTTAAATAATACAGTGAAAGAAATACTGGGAAGTTCTGGGTAACCAAAAAATAAGTTTTAAGACCAAGAAAAATGACAGATACAGTTAACTTCAGTTGTAAGCACTGGAAAGAATCTATGACAAACATCTGAAATTGCATCCATGTGAAATGCATCACAGTATCTTTGAGTCATCAAGCACAGTCACATTTCTAATGAGGTTTGGTTTACAGTAATACTAACTCAGTTCCACAGCACACATTAAACAGAAAGCAGAAGCATGAGGAGAAGTTAGGAAGGAATTCACCTGAAATTCAAACTGTGTGCAGATAATCTATCTACTCATTAGACAGCACTCATACAGTTGAGAAAGTGGAAGATTGTTGCTCTGAAAAAAACAAAGTGAGTTTCTGGTTTTAAAGTGGGTGTTTACCCTCAAACACCAACATGATCTAGAATGCCCCTTAAAGAGACAGGGTTTGTGGTGTTATCTTTTTTTTCTTTTCTTTTCTGTGTGATTCTTATTTTAAAAAAATTTTATTTAATCTTAGAGATGGAGTCCCGCTATGGTGCCCAGGCTGAAATCAAACTCCTGGGCTTAAGGGATCTTTCTGCCTAAGCCTCCTGAGTAGCTGGGACAACAGTTGCATGCTACTAACTCTTAATGAAAAGAGATTAAGAAAAAAAAAACCTTCAATTTGAAACATAGTAATATAAAACCAAATGAATTATGATTAGTGTTTTTATTTCTGCAAAGCTATTAAATAAGGAATAATGATATAACCAAATATCAGCTGATTTAGGAATAGATGTCTTATTTTGTCAGGAAAATATAAACACACCACTATTTTCAATTACAGTTGGCCACCTTGCTGCCATCACTTTGACAGGCTATCTTAACATCTTTTAAATGTTAATTTCAATAAATATACTTTATCTCTGTGGAAGTCATTCAAATATAAGAATAAACAACCATAGGAAATAATGACTAATAGGCAATGGCAACAAATAACTAACTGGAGCTACAACTTGACATATGCTCGAAAAAGATCAGAGAGGTCTGAAGGCTGACTACAGAAGAAATTTCTCCTTTGTCTCACGTATATATCTTGTTGGGGCAATGAGAACTGCTGAGGGAAAAAAAGTATTAAAATCTATCTGTAGGAGCTGGGTTAATCTGCAAAGGCAAGGTCACAATTAAATAAAATTTCACTGAATTATACCACAGTCAGAAAAATTTATAACTAAAAGTTTAGTTATAAAAGTCCCTTAGAGTGACAGAAGGGAGAATGAGTGTTAAGTAGTAAAAAAACAAAAACAATGATAGAAGAAAACAGAATGAAAGGAAACTACATATATATAGTGATTTTCTGGGATAGCTTGATCACTCTTGATATTTTGCGAGACTCCTCGACAATTACTTTGATGCACATAGGAAAATACAAGCATGGAGCTTTGTTGTACATCTTAAATATTCCTCAGCATGTAATAGTTTCAGAACTCATCTTTTTACGGATTTCACAAAAAGAAAACTATGGCATTTGTAAACTGAATCATGAAAAAATCTGTTTTAAGCCATGTTTTGCTTGTTTATATGTATAAAGGTAAATGCAGTTCATTTAATATACACTCATTTGAAGAACAATGATTTGGGATAAAAAGTGACTTTCTCATGTCTTTTGGTGTGATGAATATTTCTTTAAAGAGGACACATTGTGTATACGTAATAGGATGGCAACCAATGAAATAAGATCAGACTAGACCTTAGGAGGAAGAAGGAAATTAAAAATTATCATTATCACTATCACCTGCAGGGAGTAATTTATCATTTCTGTTCTTCATTGGTATCATGTTCCAACAGCATGTGGTTACAGCAGATACAATTAGGCAGCTGGCCACAGAAGGAGGAGGATAATGTGCTTTTGATGGAGTTTATCCAAGCATGGAGATAGAGTGCTTGTAATCCATGCAGCAGAATCACTATAACAAAAATACAATTCATTTTTCATTGAAGTATTTCTTTCAAAATCTCAATATGGAATGCAAAAGCCAACTGATGAGTCTGAAGCAAGCAAAGAAAGAGTAAGCAGACAATGCCATAAAAATGACTGTTATAGCTTAGATCATCGTATATAAACCAAGCAGATGAAAATACAAACATTAGCTATACGAGCTGCCACATACAGAGCATGAACTGTGCTAGTAATAACTGGCGTTTAAGAAGACATAATCAACAAATACGAAAATTATATATTATGATTTTTTCCCCAATTGTAACTATACATTAAATTATGGACTCTTTCTTTTTCAATTAATTTTCTATTGTATCCCAAGAGAAAATATGCACCTTTTCTTTCATGATTCCTCTAGGGAACAATACACACTAAGTGCCATATACTTCCTCAAGAGATACTGCCAGATTGAGTGGTGGTAAAAAAATAGACCAAGCAATATGGGAAGTAGTAAAACAGGCAATAAGTCTAAAAATATTTTTAAAAATACTTTTATTGAAAAACACAATGTAATTTATTTCTGATCTACATAGAATATTTCAAGATAACTGAAACTCCTTTTAAATTTATCTGGGATTGCTTCCTTGTAATTTCAAAATTGCTTATTAAAGTGGTTTTAGGGGGCAAAAATCATCTTCAGAGTCTATAACACGAATACTTTCATTTTGACATTTCATAAATTGATACCTCACATTTCTTCCTAACTATAAACACAAAATTGTTTTATATAACCAATATTCATTGAAATTTACTGATTTTTCATTTTAAAAACTGTTTAATATATAATGTACATTCAGAAAAGTGCACATAAGTGTACATCATACTGAATTTTCAAACTGAATACAGCTGTGAAACCCACACCCAGATGAAGAAACAGAACATCTCAGCACCCCAGCAGTCCCCCTTACGCACCTAGACTCTACAAGGCACCTATGCCTCTAATGACCTATCCTAATACTCTGAAGCGAAGATTCATTTTTCCTATTATACTTCAATATATAGAGAATCATACATCAGGCAGTCCTTTGTGTCTGGGTGTCTGGCTAATTTCCTCAATATTGTTTGTGAAATTCATCTACATTACTGCAGATGATTCATTTTCATGGCTGCAAGGTATATGTGACTACATAATTTAGTCTACTGCTGACAGGCACTTGAACAGTTTTTGTAAATATACATAACATGGCCATTGGGTATATACCTAAGAGAACTACTGGTATGTAAATATTTACCACTTTTGTTCACCTTTATTCCTTCCTGAATTTCTGGCCTTCCATCAGGGATCATTTGCTGTTTGCCTGAATATCCCTTGGTACTTCCTTTGGCACAGGTTTTTAAGGCAAATTCTTTCTCTTCTTTTCTGCTTATCTGAAAATATCTTTATTTCAGCTTCATTCTTCTTTTTTTTTTTTTTTCTTGAGATGGAGTCTCACTCTATTGCCCAGGCTGGAGTGTAGAGGTGCAACCTTGGTTCACCGCAACCTCCACCTCCTGGGTTCAAGTGTTTCTCCCGCCTCAGCCTCCCGAGTAGCTGTGACTAGAGGTGTGTGCCATGACGCCTGGCTAATCTTTGTAATCTTAGTAGAGACGAGGTTTCACCGTGTTGGCCAGGCTGGTCTTGAACTCCTGACCTCAAGCCACCTGCCCGCTTCGCCCTGCCAAAGTGCTGGGATTACAGGCATGAGCCACTGTGCCCAGCCAAGTTGTCCAGCTTCATTCTTGAAAGAAATCTTAGTTGGGTTAAACTCAGGGTTGGCAGTTATTTTCTGGCAGCACAGTGATAATGTCATCATTACAATTTCTTCTGTTTGTCTTTTTTTCTTCTGATTCCATTGTTCCTTTCCCCTGCTCCCCCAATTCCATTGTTCCTTGTGTACCTGGCTAATACAGGGCATAGATGCCCTGTATTAGGTAGGTGTACAAAGGGGACTACTAGGGTGCTGAGATGTTTTGTTTCTTCATCTGGGTGTGTGTTTCACAGCTGTATTCAGTTTGAACATTTACCAATTATAGAAATTATCTACTAGTCTACTTAGCTCTTCTTTAAAGGTAATTCCAGCACCATAGTTCCACCAACTTTGAGATTTTTCTTTGGTTTCTGTAGTTTTACTAGGATATGTCTAGGTGTGGGTTTCTCTTCCCTCTTTTAAACTGAGATATAATTCACATACCGAAAAATTTACCCATTTAAATTGTACAATTCAACATTCTTTAGTGTACTCAGAGTTGTGTAACCGTCATTACAATCTAATTTTAAAAACATTTCATTTCCCCCAAAAGAAATCTTCCATCCATTCTCCTCTTGTCCAGTCTGTGTCTACAGATAAACCTATTCTGGATATTTCATCTAAATGGAATCATATAAGAGACGGTCTTTTGTGACTGGTTTCTTTCACTTAGCATAATGTTTTTAAGGGTTAACCATGTTGTATCATGTTTCATTCTTTTTTATAGCTGAATAATATTCCATTGCATGGATATGCCAAATTTTACTTATCCATTCTGTAGGTAATAGACATTTGAATTACTTCCATTTCTTAGCTATTACGAATAATGCTGCTATAAACATTTGCATGGACATGTTTTCACTTCTCTTAGATATACACCTACATTTGGATACAATTTTAAAATTATGCTATTTAGGTTATGTTGTTACTTCTTAAATTGTTGCTTTCATCTGTTTTGGAAAATTCTTAGCCATCATCTCTTCAAATATTGTAACATTCTCATCCTCCTTTTCTCTGGGATGCCCATTTACATGTATATGTAATTAGACCTTTTCTTGTATCCACGTTATTTCTTGCCCTTCCCTCTGTCTCATTCTTGCATGTCTCCAGGCTTCTTTCTGGACATTTTCTTCTGCCCTAAAATCCAGTTCGCAGATCTTCTCTACACTAATACAGGAAGATCTGCTGCTCAAATCATATTTAATTTGGTCTTAGAATGTCTGTTCAATTCTTTTCCAAACTGTATTTTAAAAAATGTTTCCATTTGTTAAAATTTGCAATATTTTTTCTCTTTGAATTTAGTAAGCATAGTTTTTCAAAATCTATGTCTGCTATAACTAATTCCTGGAGCACGTAGAGCTGTTTTTATTGTCTACTGCTTCAACTGGTTCTTGATTCATGTTGTTTTGTGTCCTTGTGTGACTGATTACCTCTGAATATGTTTTGAACATTAATATTTGAAAAACTTTGTGAAAATAATTTGAAACCTGTAATAATCTTCTAGAAAGAATTTTTATTTGTTTCTGCAAGGAACCTGGGGGCATGAGCAAACCGAGATCTTAATCTAATATCAGGGTTTGAGACTTCCTGGACCACCCAAATGACCTGAAGCTGTGCTGTAGTCCATGCAAGTGTTCATTTACTTCTCTCATATCTTATTCTTGGGCACAGTCTTTACGGTCCCAATGCAAAGTGCTGCAAAACTATTAGGGTCCCATTTTGTCTTCCTACCCACGTGAGCAATATCAAAAGGGCTACATAAGTATTTCAGCTCCGTCCTCTGAATTGGTAAATGCCTATAGGGCAAAAGCAGCCCCAATTGTTAGTCTCATTTTTCAGATTACCTTCTTTTCTGAGTCTTGGCTTAGTAGTACTTCCTTATTTGTTAACTTCAAACAGATACCATTTAACATTTTTTTTTGGCATTTGTAGCTCTTTTCGGCAAAAGGGTTTCTCCATTTTATGTGGCTCACCACTACAAGGAGGAAGATTATTCACTGTATTGCTTTTTCCTACCTAAGGCCCCCTACCTGTATGATAAAGACAAACCAGAGACTGGGCAATTTACAAAAGAGGTTTAATTGGACTTACAGTTCCAAGTGGGTGGGGAAGTCTTACAATCATGGTGGAAGGCAAAGAGGAGCAAGTCATGTCTTACGTGGATGGCAGCAGGCAAAGAGAGTTTGTGTATGAAAACTCTCCCTTATAATACACATCAGATCTTGAGACTCACTGTCATGACAGCAGCGCAGGAAAGACCTGCCCCCATGATTCAATTACCTCTTACTGGATCCCTCCCACAACACATGGGAATTCAAGATGAGATTTGGGTGGGGACACAGCCAAACCATATCACTGTAACACTCCCCCCCAGTTCTTAAACTAACTCATTTGTGATGTCTCAGTTTAAATATTTCCTCTGGGAAGCCTTCTTTAATCCCAGAGTAGGTTATAATACATCCATTAAATGTTCCTGCACTCCTTGTAATAACACTCACTACATTTATAATACTTTTTGTTCAACGTCTTTGTTCATTTGTAGATTCCAATAACCCTTTAAGGGCAGTCTTAGCATGTCTTTGTTCGCCTCTGTATCCTCACTGCCTAAGCATGCTATCTAAATGGTGAAACTGCATAGAAGGCATGAAATACCCTGGAATGTTCAGGGACTATAGGAAATCAGTATGATTTATTAAGTAAACTATTTGTTAAATGATAAAGAGATATGGTCAACCTGTCCCAACCTTTGGTAAAAGGAAATGATGATGCTTTAACTTAACTCAAAACTGATATAAGATGCAACTACTTCAGAGAAATATTCCCTCATCCGTACAATTAATCACTTCCCACTAATACAATACATATGGTATTAGTAAGGCTTTCATGAAGAAGCCACACTTAAAGTAAAAACCTTAGCAGGGATCAGGGAAAGGAAAAGTACACAAGCTACAGGCGTCTTTTATATGCCTCTGCTATTCTATTATAGAGCACTACATTACAATTCTCCATTTATGTTGGCCTCTCCTTCTAAATGAATGTCTTTAGGGCTAGAAATTACATTTTGATTATTTGTTGTATTCATAGTGCCTAGCACAGAAGCCCACACATAGTGTTTAGTCCATGTTTGAATGAAAAGTGATGTTGCATAGTATTTTTTTTGCAATCTCTGCCATTTAAAAAGGCTTGCAGCCCACTGCTTCTCTAGATTTCTCTCCTCCTGCTCCCTCACACATCATCGGTTTTCCACTGCTTGATATCAATGATTACTGTTTCCTTATATTCCATTTTTTGTGCTGCTTTCCAATCTTCTCCCAAAACTATCCATGCAAAAGCCCTATGTTCCATTCCTAGTTCCTCAAATGATAGAAGATAGTATCAGTCGTAAGTAAACATTATATTTTAATTTTAAGAATACTTGTTCACCTGAACAAAACAGATACACTGAATTTACACATCAAGGCAGAATAAAAAAATTAGTTTTACAACTGCTGAAGAGGTTTAAAACTGAAAATTATTAAAACTAATTTTTGTGTCTAGGTGACCAAGTTCTACCAAATGCTACTTGTCTTTACAACCCTTCAATAGTATAAATTAAGAAATGGAACACTGAAAGAATGATTTAACAGACAGTAAAAGGGGGGACATATAGAAGATGTGATATACCCTATTTTCTGAAATGAATAGTTTTTTTTGCTCTTTTGAAAAGTAAGGTAGAAAGATAGCTACCAACTCACCACCTAAGCCCTTCTGTTTAGTTCCCTAGGGTGGGAACTAAAAATCTGGCAAATATTATAAGGTATATTCTGAGCCATCTGGTATATATATCAAATTTATTTTTCTAATTTTTGACTTGTCTTTCCATGAGGACTGATTTCCTCCTATTAATACATACATATACATAAGATGTCTGTAAACATTAGGTACTTCAGGATTTTTAGAAGATCTTAATGCCAATATTCACAATGGTGTCTGTCAGTGCCTAAGTTAAAATAAGTCTGAACTTGGGAAGATTACTTCCTTATAGGTCATTACTCCATAGGTAACCGGCTGAATCAAAAAGGAAAATACCTGGTCAAACTCATTTCTTATCACAATCTAATAATGTTAATTGACAGCCTCTGTGATAAGTCTAGGGAGAACCCCTCTGACATCTCTAATCAAGAGTCCACTCTTATTGATTATTTGATAAATACACTATTTTCTGCTTATTGCTGAACTACAGATAGATATTCTAGTCCTGCTTGAGTGTGATAATTTCTCAGAATTTATTGTCTTTCAACATTGCTGATTTCAAGCATAAAGCTATACCTATCTAGAATTAAATGATTTTAATATAGCTTAAGAATTTTAAGATTCCACTCAAATTGTATTTTAGAACAATTTGATGTTCAAATCCTTTTATAATATCACTCAATTGGAGGCTTTAGAATACAGAATTTTTTTAAATGCTGATACAATTTCTTTAGTGCCATATTGTATTAAAAATACACACTTTTATAAAGACAATCACATGCAGTCTAGCAAGACGCTCATCCTACAGAAATCTACTAAAGAAACAGCAGATGTGTTTCTCACATCATGCTCATTTTGGGGCACATGTTCACAATTAAAAAGGAGGGCAGAATCATCTGTACTACTGAGACCATTATTTCTCTGACTTTTTTTTTTTTACCTGAATGCTTGCAGTTAATTTGCATAAATTATATCTGCATATGATGCTACTCCACTGGATTTCCTTTAAAAAACAAGCTTTTGGAATCCAACAGCCTCAAGGAATAGCATAGGTTAAAAAATACATCCTCATTCAAGAGTGATTTATGTAATTTTATCATTGTTTAAAATGCTTTGTTAAATAGTGTCAGCAGCATATTTTGATGGATATTTTCAAAAAGTCTTCCATAAAATGTTCTTTGATTCCTACTCTTATGTATCTACGCCAAATACGTGACAAGTATGACTTGACAAGACAGGCCACAGAACTGTGTTTCAATTTCCTACTGGATATCACTACTTACATAACTCAAAGGTATGAAATTCAACATACTAATAATTGAGCATCTGATCCTCACCTCTAAATTTGCTCTTCCAGTTTTCTTTGACAGACAGGACCATAATTTTTCAAATTGTATGTGTAAGAAACCTTGGAGTCATCACTGATACTGAGAGCAATGGGAGTTATTGCCCTCACTCCCCATTATCTAACTCATTCTCAAGTCCTGTCAATTTTATCTCTTAGGTAACTCATGAACAAGTCTGCTAAAACTGCCTTTGTGTAAGTCACTGCAAAGCTACTAGAATAACCTACACATTGGCCTCCCACATCCACTCTGTTCTCCTCTTTGTTCTCCATATTCTAGCCACAATCTTTCTAAAGGGCCCTTCTGATCACAACACTCTGCTTAAAAAACATCACAACTGAAACGGCCACATAGCACAAGGTGCTTTCCATCTCTTAGCACTATGATCTACATGTCCCAGCCATGCTAGGCTTCTTTCAACTCCTTGAACCTATCAAATTACTGACCACCAGATAGACATTTTTTGGCTTTGGTCAACTTTTCAACTGAAGTATTATATACAAGCAACAAAACACATTTCTAGCTAATGCCAGAACCACTGGTTTTACATAGAACACACACACACACACACACACAGAAGTGAGCAAATCACTGGGATACAGCTCAGTGAACTTTTTCAAGGTGAACACACTTGTATAACCATTACCCAGATCAAGATATGGACCACTCCTAGTACTCCAGAGACTTCTTTTATGCTTCTTTCCAATCAAGTCACCCCACAAATTGTAACCACTATTCTGATGTCCATGACCAGATGGATCTCGAACTTCTGGCCTCAAGTGATCCTTCCAAATGTTGGGATTACAGGTGTAAACCACCGCGCCCAACCTTTCCCCCCTTTTTAAATCAACTGTTCATGAAATTCATCCATGTTGTGTTGTATTGCCAAGCTCATTTCTTTTTCAATGCTGTATTTTATTCCATAAATATACCACATTTACCCATCCTACTTTCTAGCTTGGGGCTGAAGGCCTCAATGGACATTCTTGAACATTTTTTTTTTTTTGGTGAACTTGTCAACATATTTCTGTGTGTGTATCTGGACACAGGAGGGAAATGGTTAAGACACAGGGTAAACATGTGTTCAGCTTTGGTAACTACAGCAGGTGGCTGAGATATACAGAAATCTTTTGCCTTATCACTCTTAGGCATTTCTTATTGTTGTGAGATTCTTTAAAAAATACTATCAAAAATTTCAAACATACACAATTACAGAACCTCTATGAACCTATCACCTATATTCGGCACATATACTTCACCTATTCTCTTGAGAAAATACCCTATATTATGTCATTTCTTCCCTCCAAATTCAGTTTGCATCTGTAAAAAGATGGACATTTTCTTAGATAACTAGAATGCCCTTATCACATGTAACCAAATGTTCAATAATTCTTTAGTATTATCTAATATCCATAGGGTGAATATTTTTTCCACTGAAGGGTGGTGATGAAAATAGGGTGAATTTTATTATGTTTCCACTATTAATGCCTCCTGAATAGAGGAACTATCGGCTGTGGCTTGTTACTACATTCCCAATACTTCTCAGCTCCTGGCATATGCTACTACTCAAAGAACATTTCCTGAGAATAAACGAAGAGATTTAAATGTTCGTACCACCATCTAAGCTCAGCTACAAAGGTTCAGGTTTCAGAGAAGAGTAGAAAGTTCAAAACCATACTTTAGACCACATGGTCATTCACAAGGAGGAGCCTAAAACCAACTGTAGAGGTGGGATCACATAATGAGAAATGTTCTCCCCCAAGACATAAAATTTACTTAATGAAGCCTATTAAAATATATACCAGTTGTCCCATTAAAACCTATGATGCAAGTTCAAGACAAATCTTACTATTTCTAAGCAACACAGATGTGTTTTAATAATTAGTTTCATTAGCTGATTAGCTTTGCAAGGTCAAAATTAGGTCAACTTACAACAAAAAGTACTAAGAGCTAATTTAATACCTAGAAATAAGCTTAGAAATAGTAGGATTCTGCTGTCAGAGATTTTCCAGAAGCATAATAAGAAGATTTAAAGAACACAATTGCAAATAAATGGGCTAATCTTGAAGTTTTTTCTTAAGCCATTAGAAAAATTTAAAGCTTAATTAAAAAGTAAAATGAAAACAAAGAGTATTATGACTAAGAGATGACTGGTTTGAATTGTAAACATTTTAAAGTTTCTTTTAATAGCAATTGCATTAGCCTTAAAAAACTGAGTAACTGAAAGACTTGTTTTGATTCCATCCAAAGCTAAATATTGGTGCCTTTTAAATATCTCTATCATTTATCAAGTAGTTTTTTTTTTTTTTTTTTAAAGAGACAGGTTCTCACCCTGTCACCCAGGCTGGAGTATAGTGGTACAATCATTGCTCACTGCAGCCTTCAACTCCTATCAAGTAGATCATCAAAGAACTGAATTGAGAACTGAAAGGTAACATAAAATTTACTTTTACTTCACTAACTTATATTTACTTTCATTTACCTTTCCTAACTTTATTTCTGAACTTTCTAAAATCCTAAATATGTAGGCCCAGATTTATTTTCCAGTTTGGGCTTTAAAAAGCAATTTATCCAAGGATGACTTCTAATTAGGATGTAGAGGGTTGCAAAAGACCCTCACTCTGACATAACAAAAAGAAAACACTAGACTGACTAAACATTTCTCATTAAAACCACAGAGGAGTCTTACTCGCAAATAGGTCTAAATAACGGTCTCCAGAGGGGAATAAATTCTTCCTAGCTGAGCAAAAACAGCTGCTTTCATACCTGAGGGCATTTGCCCAATGCTAGGGCCCATGCGGTGGGTAAAGTAGCAAAAATGCCACAGGCACAAGAACTTTGCTGGGACAAGGAAACACTAGCCAGGCCCAGTGCACTGGTACACTAGTATAGTGCCCTGGAATTTGGAGAAATCCAAAAGGCAGAGCTGGTCTTCTCTTCAAACCAATTCTCCCTCATGTTACTTATTGGAGTGGATGAAGCTGGTGGTTGTGCTGCAAAACAGGAAGAGAGGGGAGTTTCTCCTAAGCCAAAACCTTCTGCGGCCACACAGTTCACTATCTCTATTAATATGACATTACTATTCAATTATCTGCTATTCCAGAAGCTACTGCTTAGAAAGAAGAAGGTATTTGTTTCAGGTACCTCAAGAAAATCTATTTATTTGAACAACAGATATAACAATGAATTCTCAGGAGAGTAAATATCCTCCCCTCAAGAACAGATGACTCACTATGCTATTTACTCTTCAAGACTCTTTTTTTTTTTTGTGAGATGGAGTCTTGCTCTATCACCCAGGCTGGAGGGCAGTGGTGCTATGTTGGCTCATTGCAACCTTCACCTCCAGGTTCAAGCGATTCTCCTGCTTCAGCATCCCGAGTAGCTAGGACTATAGACATGCACCACCATGCCTGGCTAATTTTTGTATTTTTAGTAGAGACCGGGCTGGTGTTGAACCCCTGACCTCAGGTGATCTGTCCGCCTCAGCCTCCAAAAGTGCTGGGATTACAGGTGTGAGCTGCTGCACCCGGCCAAGACTCACTTTAAAACCCACCCCTCGATGTGTCTACCAGTTCTCAACTCATGCCAAATCCTAATCAGGACCTTTTCCCTCCAATGCACACACTGAAAGACCTGCTGATCTCTACAAGAACTCTTCCCAAGAACTTGGCCAGAGGGAAGGGCTTGATCTTGTGCTTGACACTGGAAATCAAAAGGGATTGACCCCTCCCCCTAGCTAGCTAGGAGATATTCTTCTAAGGGAAAATATTACCTACTCTAGTCTGTATTATTCTTTTATACAATGTCTAGCATAAAATATGAGAACAAACTGGAAAATGTGACCCTTAAAAGGGAAGAGAAGCAAAATCGCAGATCACTTGGGGAATTAGCAAATTACATCTTAAAAGAATGATTATAAATGTCAAGGAATTTAGATAAAAAGATGGATCAAACTGGTTAAAGAGATTTAAAAAATTCTAAAGATGAAAATAGAAATTGTACAACTAAAAAATAACTGAAATAAAAATATTTATTGGCTAAAAATGAACAGCAGAAAGAATGAATTAAAAAGTAGGTGAAAAAAAATTATCTCAAAGGAACTTATGAAGTGACTACCATACTTCAAGCTTTTCCTTTATTTTGGGAGGGGCAAAGTTTTCACTTCCTCATGGAATGTTGGCTGTAAAATTTATTAACTACATTTTTCCTCCAGAAACCCAGTCCCACACCACGCTCGGTGTATCTCTATATTTAAATCTTTACATTCATATTAAAATGTTCATAGTACTTGCCTCCTTTCATTTAAGTGCCTTTCCAGGGCAGAGAATATGTTTTGTTTTGTTTTTGAGATGGAGTTTTTGCTCTATTGCCAAGACTGGAGCGCAATAGGGCGATCTAGCTCACTGCAACCTCTGCCTCCTGGGTTCAAGCAATTCTTCTGCCTCAGCCTCCCGAGTAGCTGGGATTACAGGTGCCTGCCACCACGCCTGGCTAATATTTTTTGTATTTTTTTGTAGAGATGAGGTTTCACCATGTTGGCCAGGCTGGTCTTGAACTCTTGACCTGAGGTGATCCACTCGCCTCCGCCTCCCAAAGTGCTAGGATTACAGGCATGAACCACTGTGCCCCGCCATGTTTTATTTGTTTTTATGTGCCTGCTTTATAGACAAGTACTCGGCACACAGTCAGCATTTAATATTTGTTTAAATCTGTTAATGTAAAGATTTAAAAGATTTAAAAGGCGGTGGCTCATGCCTGTAATCCCAGCACTTTGGGAAGCTGAGGTGGGTAGATCACCTGAGGTCTGCAGTTCAAGACTAGCCTGGCCAATATTGTGAAAGCCCATCTCTACTAAATACAAAATACATCTCTACTAAAATACAAAAATTAGCTGGGCATGGTGGCATCTGCCTGTAATCCCAGCAACTGGGGAGGCTGAGGCAGGAGAATTTCCTTGAGCCTGGGAGGTTGAGGTGGCAGTGAGCAGAGATCGCACCTCTGCACTCCAGCCCAGGAGACAGAGCTAGACTCTGTCTCAAAAAAAAATAAAAAGACCTTCAATATCTCTCATGACACTATTCAAATTTATGAAGTTTGACAGAATCCAAAATAAAGGACTTTGAGAGGTTTTTAAGTAAAAACAGAGTCATGTGCCACATAACAATGTTTCAGTCAATGACTGCATATACAATGGTGGTCACATAAGATCATAATACTAAGGGGGCCAAGATGGCCAATTAGAAGCAGCTGCAGTCTGCAGCACTCACAGAGAAGCAGCAAATGAATTCAGCAACTTCATCTGAAATATCCAGGTTCTTGTATTGGGACTGACTGGGCAAATATCTCAACCCACAGAGAAAGAAGAAAAGCAGGGTGGGGTGATGAACCAACTGGGAGCGGCACTGTAGAAAGTAAAAAGTTCCTCTTCAAAGTTTCCCTTCTTGTTAAAGGATAATAATAATAATAAATGTTAGAAATAATAATTTCTTTTAAAGACTAAGTTTGTTCAAGCCCCCTTGCTTTGTGCTAATAACTCTTTGTTAAGCCCTATCCTATGTAGCTGTTACACAGGCTCACAGGCAAGTAGTACATTCTAGGTCCTTGTACCTTAACCAAGATATTTGTGCTAGATGTGCTCACAGGCATGTCCCAGCTTGCAGCCTACCCCTTCCTTATTAAACAACTTCCTCTTTTCCTTTGTCCTTCCATTGCTTTCACCTATTTAGAAAAGTTTAAAGTTATTAGCCAGTCAGGTTTTAGTTTAGATTGTGAGGTCTGGCTCCAGCCAATGGAAACAAGACATAGTAGCAAAGATAAGCTGCATCAAAGACATAAATTGCTTCCCTCCTTTGTTCAAGTGTGCTTTTGCCATTGTTCTATCCACAAGGAGCACCCTTTCTGCAGAAAGTAAAACTGCCTTGCTGAGAGAACTTTTTGTCTAAATGCTGATGTTTCCTTACAGTAATGAAGAACAAGCATTCTAACAGCACAAAGCCAAAGGAACACTCAGTCCCAGCTAAGGGAAGTGGTGAGTGATTGTGCGATCCTGCCCAAGAAACCACACCTCTCCCATGGATCTTTGCACCTAAGAGATCCCTTTGTAAGCCACACCACCAGGGCCTTCAGTCCAATACATAGACCTGTGTAGAATCCTGGCAGAGCAGCCACTGGGGCATACACAGAGACTCAGGAGTTTTGCATACTCTGGCCCCAGGATTCCTGGCAAGGCCAGAGATCTGTCCCTAGATACTCTTAGGAGGGGAACTGAATCCAGGAAGCCAAGTAGTGTAATTCTGTGGGCCCCACTGGCTTGGAATTCCAGTCAGAGAGGTTTGCCTGAGAAGGACCAAATTCCCAGGGGGGAGGGGCAGCTGCCATCTCTGCAGTTCTGTCAACTTGACTATTCCAGCCTGCCAGCTCTGGAGAGTCCAGATGGCCTGGACAAGGAATGGTCCCCCACAACATAGCACAGCTGCACTACCAAAAAGGAGCCAGACTCCTTCTTTAAGCAGATCCCTGATCCCACTCCTGCTACCTGGGAGAGACCTCCCATAAGGGGTCTCTAGCCACCTCCTACGGGTGCAGTTCAGGCTGGGAACAGGTCAGTACCCTGCAGGGATGGAGCTTCCAGAGGAAGGAGCAGGCTGCCATCTTTGCTATTTTGCAGCCTTCACTGGTCAAACCCTGTATGACACTTGGTATGGGAAAAACTGAGGCAACTAGGGACTGGAATGGACCCACAGCAGCCCTACTGTTAAAAACAGAAAACAACATCAATGAAAAACCTGACACAAACCCCATTCAAAGGTTAACAACCCCAAAGATGAGAAAGGATCAACACAAAAATGCTAAAAACTCAAAAAGCCAGTGCCTCTTTTCCTCCAAATGACTGCAACACCTCTCCAGCAAGGGCACAGAACTGGGCTGAGGCTGAGATGGCTGAATTGACAGAAGTAGGCTTCAGAAGGTGGGTAATAACGAACTTTGCTGAGCTAAAGGAGCATGTTACAACCCAATGTAAAGAAGCTAAGAATCATGGTAAAACATTACAGGAGCTGTTAACCAGAAGTAAAAAAGAATTGAAATCAAAACAGTCTCTCAGACCTCAGCACAATTAAATTCACTCAAAACCACATAACTACATGGAAATTGAACAACTGCTGCTTAATGACTCCTGGGTAAATAAGTGAAATTAAGGCAGAAATCAAGGAGTTCTTTGAAATTAATGAGAACAAAGAGACAACATACCAGAAGCACTGGGACGCAGCTAACGCAGTGTTAAGAGGGAAATATACAGCACTAAATGCACACATCAAAAAGACAGAAAGATCTCAAGCTGACATCCTAACATCACAACTAAAAGCACTAGAGAACCAAAAGCAAACAAACCCCAAACCTAGCAGAAGACAAGAAATAACCAAGATTAGAGCAGAAGTAAAGAAGATAGAGACACAAAAAACCCTTCAAAAAAAGAATCCAGGAGCTGTTTTTTTTTTTTAAATTAATACAATAGAGAGACTGCTAGCTAGATAATAAAGAATAGAAGAATCAAATAAATACAATCAGGAATGGTAAAGGAATATTACTGTGGTTGCCACAGAAATACAAATAACCATCTAAGAATACTATAAAAACCTGTACATAAACTAGAAAATCTAGAAGAAATGGATAAATTCCTGGACATATACACCCTCCCAAGACTGAGCCAGGAAGAAATTGAATCCCTGAACAGACCAATAATGAGCTCTGAAATTGAGGCAGTGATAAATAGCCTATCAACACCTCCCCGCCCCCCACCCTCCAAAAAAAGCCCAGGACCAGATAGATTCACAGCTTAATTCTACCAGAGGTACAAAGAGGAGCTGGTACCACTTCCACAGAAACCATTCAAAACAATTGAAAATTGAAAAGGAGGAACTCCTCCCTAACTCGTTCTATGAGGCCAGCATCATCCTGATACCAAAACCTGGCAGAGACAAAACAAAAAAAGATAACTTCAGGCCAATATCCTTGACGAACATCAATGCAAAAATCCTCAAAAAATATTGGCAAACTGAATTCAGCAGCACATTAAAAAGCTTATCCACAGCAAACAAGTTGGCTTCATCCTTGGGAGGTTGAACATATGGAATCAATAAATGTGATTCATCACAAAAACAGAACCAATGACAAAAATCACACAATTATCTCAATAGATGCAGAAAAGGCCTTCAGTAAAATTCAACATCCCTTCATGTTAAACACTCTAAATAAACTAGGTATTGGTGGAACACATCTCAAAATCATAAGGCTATTTATGACAAACCCACAGCCAATATCACACTGAATGGGCAACAGGTGGAAGCATTCC
The DNA here is from genome assembly GCF_028885625.2 of Pongo pygmaeus. Classification (NCBI taxonomy): domain Eukaryota; kingdom Metazoa; phylum Chordata; class Mammalia; order Primates; family Hominidae; genus Pongo; species Pongo pygmaeus. The sequence continues at coordinate 47,019,978 of NC_072382.2, forward strand.
CCTTGAAAACAGGCACAAGACAAGGATGCCCTCTCTCACCACTCCTATTCAACATAGTATTGGAAGTCCTGGCCAGGGCAATCAGGCAAGAGAAAGAAATAAAGCATATTTAAATAGGAAGAGAGGAATTGAAATTATCTTTGTTTGCAGATGACATGATCCTGTATCTAGAAAACTCCATCATCTCAGCCCAAAAGCTTCTTAAGCTGATAAGCAACTTCAGCAAAGTCTCAGGATACAAAATCAATGAGCAAAAAATCACTAGCATTCTCATATACCAACAACAGGCAAGCTGAGAGCCAAATCATGAATGAGCTCCCATTCACAATTGCTACAAAAACATACCTAGGAATACTGCTAACAAGGGAAGTGAAGGACCTCTTCAAGGAGAACTGCAAACCACTGCTCAAAGAAAACAGAAAGGACACAAACAAATTGAAAAACATTCCATGCTAAGGGATAGAAAGAATCAATATTGTGAAAATGGCCATACTTCCCAAAGTAATGTATAAATTCAATGCTATTCCCATTAAACTACCATTGGACATCCTTCACAGAATTAGAAACACTATTTTAAAATTCATGTGGAACCAAAAAAGAGACTGAATAGTGAAGATAATCCTAAGCAAAAAGAACAAAGCTGGAGGCATCATGCTACCCAACTGCAAACTACAGTACATGGCTATAGCAACCAAAACAGCATGGTACTGGTACAAGGACAGACACATAGACCAATGGAACAGAATGGAGAGCTCAGAAATAAGACTTCACACCTTCAATCACCTGATCTTCAAAAAACCTGACAAAAGCAAAGGGGAAAGGAGTCTCTAATAAGTGGTGTTGGGAGAACTGGCTAGCCATGTGCAGAAAATTAAAACTGGACCCCTTCCTGACACCATACACAAAAATTAACTCAAAATGGATTAAAGACTTAAATGTAAAACCCAAAACTATAAAAACCCCCGAAGAAAATCTAGGTAATACTATTAAGGACATAGGCATGGGCAAAGATGTCATGACAAAAATGCCAAAAGCAATTGCAACAAAAGCAAAAATTGACAAATGGGGTCTAATTAAACTAAAGAGCTTCTGCACAGCAAAAGAAACTATCATCAGAATGAACAGACAACCTACAGAATGGGAGATTTTTGCAATCTATCCATCTGACAAAGGTCTAATATTCAAAATCTACTGGGAACTAATGTAAATTTACAAGAAAAAACATTAAAAAGTGGGCAAACGACAAGAACAAACACTTCTTCACATGTGGCCAAGAAACATGGAAAAAAAGCTCAACATTACTGATCATTAGAGAAACGGAAATCAAAACCACAGGGAAATACCATCTTATACCAGTCAGAATGGTGATTATTAAAAAGTAAAACAGATGCTGGCGAGGTTGTAGAGAAGGAGGAACGCTTTTACACGGTTGGTGGAAATGTAAATTAGTTTAACCATTGCGGAAGACAGTGGCAATTCCTCAAAGACCTAGAGGCAGAACTACCATTTGACCCAGCAACCCCATTACTGGGTACATATCCAGTGGAATATAAATAATTCTATTATAAAGATACATGCACATGTATGTTCACTGCAGCACTATTCACAATGGCAAAGACATGGAATCAACCTAAATGCCCATTAATGGTAGACTGGATAAAGAAAATGTGGTGCATATACATATACACCATGGAATACTATGCAGCCCTAAAAAGGAATGAGATCATGTCCTTTGCAGGGCTGTGGATGGATTTGGGAGCTGTTATCCTCAGCAAACGAATGCAGGAACAGAAAATCAAACACTACATGTTCTCACTTATAAGTGGGAGCTGAATAATGTGAACACATGGATACCTGGGGAGGCAACAACACATACTGGGGCCTGTTAGAGGGAGGAGGTTGAGGGAAGAACAGCTAATAGACACTGGGCATAATACCTGGGTGAGGGGATGATCTGTACAGCAAACCACTATGGCACACATTTACCTATGGAACAAACCTGCACATCCTGCACATGAACCCCAGAACTGAAAAGTTGAAGAAAAAAATTGTAATACCGTATTTTTACTGTACCTTTTCTATGCTTAGATACATAAATACCATTGTGTTATAATTGCCTATAGTTGTAAATACAGTAACATGTTGTACAGGTTTGTAACCTGAGAGCAATAAGCTATAGTATATAGCCTAGGTGTATAGTAGGCTATATAATCTAGGTTTTTGTAGGTATATTCTATAATATTTGCACAATGACAAGACTACGTAACAATACATTTCTTCACATATATCTCCCTCATTAAGTGATGCACGACTGTATTAAAAAAGTCTGCTTCTTTTTTAATTCAGATGTTTAACAACTGTAGTAAAAGAAAAATTCCTAGGAAAAACATGTTAAGGAATATTTGCGAAAATTGAAAATTCCTATACCAGTCATTCTGGTACATGCTAATAGAAAAGTAGAATAAAAGAAAAAAATGCTGAAATTAAGATATAAAAACTATTAACAGATGATATATCAAATAAAAACCTTTACAGGTCGAATATCTATAATCTGAAAACCTGAAATGCTCCAAAATCTAAAATTTTGGGTGATGACATGACACTCAAAGGAAATGCTTTTGGATTTCAGATTTTTGCATTAGGAATGCATAAATGGAAATATTCCAAAATCCAAAACACTTCCGGGCCCAAGCATTTTGTATAAGGGATACTCAACCTGTATTATTTGTGTGAGCATGTAATCTGTCTGATAAATCCATCTTAACTATTTTCATCTTTAAGGTAAACAACTCATTTGTTCTATAATAAGCATTGTTCAAAATCATTTAATGTATACTTAGAATTATGAACGAACATACCTTTCTATACCTTTAAGTAGCTTACAGACACACAGATGCAAATATAAATGCCACTTGGCATACAGAGTAAGAGAATATTACACAAATGACATTACAAATAAACGAGAACTCACAAGATAAAACATGAGTTCTAAATTTTATAGTCTTACTGCTTTTGCTTTTGAACACCTATAAACTTTTCACAAAAAAATTGACTTTATTGTTCATTTTTGGCTAGGTTAAGCAGGCTGATAAGATAGATGAAATGTCAGGAGCCAGCTAAACTTCATCTCGATTGTAAAAGCAATGACAATTTTATCTAAACTGTCAAAAATATCCTAGAATAAACTAAGAAATGCTCAGAAAACTGGTATGTGGTACCAGTATTCATTGAAAAATTATCCTTCAATCATTATAGATGATTCAAGATTCAAGACATTTAAATATCACATGTTAAGTTCCTAAAATATAAAGTCTGTTAATGTAAAACATTAAAATGCCATGAAACTTCATCTGTGGCATATGGGGATATGTGTATTTGGTGGTGGAGAAGACTGCAGAAGAAAATGTTATTCATGAAAGGTTCTAATAATCTTCAAGAAGCTATCTAAAAGCATTATCAGTCTATAGCATACATCTTATTAAAATACAAAAGGGGTGTTCTTAGCATCTTGTAACTTTGTAAAATCCAATTTCCTCTAACTTTTAAATTAGCCCACAAATTTAGAATCTCATTAAGAAATAAATGGTTATGACCAGGCACAGAGTGGTTCAGGGATTACGCCTGTAATCCCAGCACTTTGAGAGGCTGAGGCAGGCAAATCATCTGAGGACATGAGTTCGAGACCAGCACAGCCAACACAGTGAAACCCTGTCTCTACTAAAAATACAAAAATTAGCCGGCTGTGGTGGCGCACATCTGCAGTCCCAGCTACTAGGGAGGCTGAGCCAAGAGTATCGCTTGAACCAGGAAGGCAGAGGTTGCAGTGGGCTGAGATCATGCCACTGCACTCCAGCCTAGGCAATATAGAGTGAGATCCTGTCTCAAAACAAACAAAAAAAAAACAAAAAAAAAAACCACATCATATATCATACATCTATTTAAACTGGGCTAACTATAATAGAGAAATTCTCCACCTTAATTAGTAGCTAAGCATTCAAGTTTCAACACAAGAAGAACAGCATTTAATATATCTGAAGGTTTGTACTTAGCAGTACAAATTCAGATACTTTCTTCTTCCCTCTATCTAAAAAAGCCCAATCTCTTCCTCTTATTCCCCAAAGTTACTTTATTCCTTTACTAGGCTTTTTCAAAAACTTTCAATATCTTCACTAATTCTTCTAACTATAAAGGGGAAACAAAGTTCCACTTAGGCACTCATCCTTTTTAATACTTTTGTTATGGATTATTCCCACATAAGCTGGGCGACTAATCCATTCAAAGAGGCCATGCTTGCATAAGTAGCTCGAGATGGATAGGTCCGTAGGAGGGAGGATAAGGAGTTGACACCACCTCAAAGAGCAAGAGAATCGAAGTAAATATGGGTGGATAGTTAAGATTCACAAATAATGAACACCTAATAAAAGCATTAGGCCACAACGTCTTACGTATGTCAAGCTCACGTTAGAGTAAGCATGCTGGGAAGGAGGTTTCCAAGAAATGCAGATGCTTAACCAAACAAGTATAAGCTTACTCTGAGAGGATAAAGAAAAACTTCAAAGATCTACTTCCTATCTGCTGCAAAGAGGATGAACTATGGTACTGATTTCATCACATGAATCTGTGAGGCCTGTCTCTAAGAAGAGTGAATTCTGATTATACATATTCTCTTTCCCACTTCATTCCAACTGCTGGACTATTTGCCAAAAATAAACATTGTTAAATCTGTTTCAAATGCAACACGAAGCCTGTTTTCTTCTACCCCTGTAAGATCTTATTCATAGGTTTCTCTATGTTCTTTTAATAGTTTCTACAATCCCACGACAGTTTTTTGGGTCAGGAAAGAGTAAGGAGATTTTATTTCACAAGTAAAACACAGTAATTTTTTTCCTTCACCAGTAAGATGGGAATAATATGAGTACTCATCTCAAATGGTTATTATGAGAACTAAATAATGCTTTTAAAGTGATTAGCACATTACCTGACATTCAAGTGTTCAACGACTGTTGATGTAAGTTACCTTCCTCTGATAATATTAACTAAATTTGAAAGGATAATGTCAGAAGACTTAACATTCAATGCTAACTACTAAAATATTTTATCTTCAGTACCTGGCATGCATCCAATAAATGGTTTGTAACAATACATTCTTCCTGAGGTGAGTTATGGAACTAGGTTATTCAGCAGTCACTAGACGCCTATAACTCCACTCCAACCTCCTGCCACCTTCTTTGCAAACCTCAGGCTCACCTAATTTCCAAACAAACTTTTTCATAAACACCATTCAGACAAGTTGAGACTAAAAATGCAAATCTAAATAAAAGGTACTTTATAGATATAATGTAACAGTTTACTTATAATTCATTTTTCTTATGGAACTTTGTACAGGGACAAATGCAGCAAGTAACTATTTGATACTTAGATTCTTCAATATTAAAAGTTCAATTACAATCTTTGAATTAAATAACTTTACCAGTTTTTTTCTTGTTTTCTTTTTTACTCTTTTAAGTATACAGAACAAAACTACGATGACTGAAGGATACAGTTTCATTTAATACAAACCTTCTTGTACTCTATCCTAAATACTAAGAAATAGAAAACAATTCCATATATGTGTTATGAAACTCCAGATCTGTAGTATAAAACTAGCTAAAACTGCTTTCCAAAACTTACTGACAGCTAAGGCCCCACATCACCTAGATTCACCAAGCAGATATGCTGAATGAAGATTTGGAAGGAGGACATGGCCTACATGGGTTGGGAGGACAGAGGACCAGGAACCAGGATGGTAGCAAAGGGTTTTGTTCATCTGGGGTTGTCAGTGGTGGCTAACACGGAGTGGGCTAGGGGAATTAAGGTAAATAGAACCTACAGTGGTAGGCTATTTAAAACAGGCAGCTCTGTAGCAGGCCAGTTCAAAGGTGTGGTTCTAGAAGTTTCTAGAAGTTCAAAATATAGTCTGTTCCTTTAGCTCTCCCAATGTGTCAGAAACTATTGTATTCCCTCTAATAAATCTCTCAGTTTAAACAAACTGATTTAAATTCTGTTGTCTAAAACCAAGAACCCTGACCAATAAACTAGAAAAAAAGAACATTTCAATGAAAGTCAATAAACTTTTCTAACTAGAGTTCACAAATATGCACAAGCTTTTGACATCTTCACTAGAGTTTTACATCTGCTCTATTTTGATTCATGTGATAGTCACTGAAAATATATGTGAAGTATATATTTAATACTGGTGACATGACAATTTATTCTAGGAATTCCTTTATAGATGACTGATCAATTTTCATTAATCGAGATGGTCTTTTTTCAACTCTCATGTATTAATAATATCAAAACAAAGAGGAAAGTCTAGGAGTTAGCCTTTAGCCTAATTTCAATTGACAAAAATAATTTCAATTATTAAAAAGCAGAATTAGAAAATGCATGGGAAATGAATCAAATTTTGCTTTTTGTCAATTAAATAAATGATGAGTACTCCAAAGTCACAAATCTTTATTTGTGATATTTAAACTTTAATCTGGATATTTAAATTAAACTTAAATCTAGATATTTAAACTTTAAAAAATTATAAAACCAACTTCAACTAAAAGAAGATTCCCTCAAACATCAAAGTACATTGTTAAACTTATTTGGATATAAAATAATCACTGAATCAAAATGAACTGAAACAATTGTAAAGAAGACATGAAGTCTTGTGTATAATATATCAATCTGAACCAAATATTTAAAAGAATCAGGCAGAAGACTCAATGTTAACATGACTTATAATCTATTTTACAGATTCTGACAATACAATTTTCCATAAAAATGTTAACTTCTGAGGACATAGTTTTAAAAACCATATATTTTTAAAATAATATAAATATGTTAATACCACCTACATAAACTCATACTATAAGTAAAGGAGCACATTTTATGAACAATTTGAGTCTCCTGACAGCAGTAAATGTTATCTTAAAAAAAATAAACATTTATAAATTGAGATGAAAAATTTTTTATATTTTAATAATCTAACGTTTCTGGCTATATTGTAGGTGTTTTCACATGTATCTCATTAATCCATGTAATGAGTCATCGAAACAGAATTATCCCCATTTTTCTTAAAGCAATTGAATAGTCTGAAGTACAGATTACTTAGGTAACTTAACAATGAAATAAGTGGTAGAACCACATAGGAACCCAGATCTGCCTAACTTTTCCAAAGGATTTTTTCTATTAGACTATTAAATTATTATTAGATTTTTGAAAGGTAACTCAATAGCAGTTCAGTAATTTTTTCATACATAAATATAAAATATAAAATAGTCTACCAAATAAACATATCTTCCATCTAAATTAAATGTGAAGAGTTAAAGGGAGGAATAGGGTATGAACTTTGGTCTTTGAAGATAAAGTTGAGTGCTCTTGACTAATCACGTGATAGGAAATAATGAAGACTCTATAAAGAAAAATCATTATGTAAACAGGGTTTCCTAATACTTTTTCTACTGAATTAAACTTTTTTGAAGTTTACTGACCTATTAACCAGATCTGTTCAATGGCCTAGCAAAGGCAATGGTAGACTGTCAGAGGCAATAATCATTTTCATTTGTCACAAACCTGGTAATTAAACTCATTAGCCTGCCAATCAACTGCACTGCTAGTGAAATTTGTAAAAGCAGAATGAAATAGCTTACCGTGCACATGGATGTCTTTGTGATTTTCAGGGTAAAATCTGATGAAAACTCCAAATCTGAGATAGACGTTGTATGGCAATCTATATGCTACCCATTAAAAAGGAGTGAAGAAAGAGCTTAGTAAAAATAGTCCAACAAAACAAAACAAAAAACCAAAACAACCCAGACAAACATTACTTCTTTTATGCACAAATGATTATTGGAAACCAAAGTTTTGCAAATTTTACTCACATGCTAATTTTTGGAATTATTTATAAGTTTAAGGAGTACTAGCACTATAATCTTGTTAATTTTTCCTTAAATTCATTTAACTTAGACTCCTTGTAAACAATAGTATTTATCAAATCATAGCTGTAATCTGCTAAAGTTTTCCTGACACACTAAAATAAATACTTTCAAATAAAAAATGTTTTCCTGTGTTTCACCTAACATCATTTTGCCTATCGTGTAGGGTACACCCACCACAACTGCTATAAATTATGTGTGATAACAGTCAATACATTTATAGGAACTGCCAACTTGAAAACACATGCTAATGAAAAGAAAGTTGTTTTAAAATTCATGACTATAATTGTATTTGAAGATAGGTTTTGTTAGATATGAGGAGAAACCACACAATTCAAACAAAACAGCAAAACTATGGAGATTCAATCCAGAGAAAAAATAGCAAAATATCTTTATTTTCCCATTCTGCCCTTTTTCAAATCCTTCTCCATTATACTTTGGAGAAAGGATGGAATCACCTTTCAACTACAGCAGTCTAACCAGAAGTGTGCTGTAAAGACCATCATCAGCTGAGTAGATCCAGCCAGGAGTAGATCATAACCCAGTGAATGCAATTAATGTAACCACACATCTGAGACACTATTGAAAACAGTTTGAGAAAACATTTTAACAGTACAATGTGTTTGTGGGAGGACTGGAGAATACAGAACAAACTATTTAGTTAAATAAATGTTAAAAAAAAAAAAAAAGGAGTACGTACACTTTTTAACACCTTGTTTTCAGGTCTAAATTTTTGTCTCAACTATTTATTCATAGCAGTTTTTGCATTAAGCAGAGATCACTAGAGAGAGAAATCAGCAACCTCCACCAAGTCTCCTCTTTCTGCTCAACTTTAAGCCTTAGTTGGTTATAAGTGTACACTCCTATCCTGAGCCAAAGAGCCCAAATAAACTCTTTACTCTCAGTGTACCAGAGCACTGAACAATCTTATAACCATCAAGCAGACTGTTTTTCTTAAAAGCTGAACGCACTTTTAATCAGTCTACTCTTGTTAAGAAACTTCATGTTTATTACTCTATACTAACTTTTAATGCTTTATCCATTTAAGAAAATTAAATATGTACTAAATATCTACTTTGTACAGAGAAGACATATTGATGCTATATGAAAGTAATAGCATGATTAAAAAGAGAAGACAGCACTTTGGGAGGCCGAGGCAGGTGGGTCATGAGCTCAGGAGATCAAGACCATCCTGGTCAACATGGTGAAACCCCGTCTCTACTAAAATACAAAAAATTAGCCAGGCATGGTGGTGCATGCCTGTAGTCCCAGCTACTCAGGAGGCTGAGGCAGGGGAATCGCTTGAACCCGGGAGGCGGAGATTGCAGTGAGCTGAGATTGTGCCACTGCACTCCAGCCTGGGCGACAGAGCGAGACTCTTTTTTTTTTTTTTTTTTTTCCTCTTGAGACAAAGACAATATCCTGAACCTAACACTGAACATACTGCTCTAGATTTGATTATCTAGTTGAAACAGACAAATTAAGGAGTTAAGAAAAGCAGTATTATTTTTTGCTGCAAAGTTATTAGTGAACCCATGTAAATTCAACATAGAAAAATTCACAATAAAACCAGAGACTAACATGGCAAAAAATAAGATGACAAAACACAAAAGGAATTAACTGAGAAATTTGAACACAGTAGGGCTTTCGTTTCATGGGCAAATTCACTATATGTAATTACTTAATCTGAAAACGCTGGAAGAAATCTGAATGAGAGAAGTTAAACTGTGTGGAATATATGACACAAATGAATAATCTGGCTGTAAATGAGAAGCTAAAATAAGGCTGGGGAGGGTGATGAAGCAGAATTGATAATACAGCAGGACTTTTTACCTTGATTAAGCCAAAGTAAATATAAATTATTCAACCGGTTCAGAGTTAGATTTGAAGGACTGTAAAACTGAGTGTAAGGAGTTTTAACATATAGAGAAGTGATTCTAAAGAGATGATATAGTCAACTGGTAAATATTATGACCTCAAGTTGTTTTAGACTGATTACAATGGGAAAAGTACTGTTTGGAAAGCCCACATATAAAATCAATATATTATTTTCAAATGCTGAACTAAGAAAAACAGCAATACCATTATAAAAAATAAAGTTGGTAAAACACCTACCTTAATACCACAAGGTTCTGAAATAAGAGTCTTCGGATCTAAAACTTCCACAACAGCCTCTGGAATAACTGCTTTCTTCATGCAGGACATCTTGAAGCCATAGACATCATCCCAAAAAGCAATTCTATCAGCATGTTTATTCACATCACTCACTGCTACTAGGCTGATAGTGCAAATGTCAGGGTAGACTGTAACAAATAAAATGCCCAACAATTAAGCAAGCATTATCTCCCTTCCTCATGGAATATAATTTTTTAAAGGCTAAATATAAATATCAAATCCATCAGTAAGGATTACTAGCAATGGGAGATTAATGAAGGTATAGATCAGGAAAAACAACCATGCTTCATCTTGTAGCCTCTTTTAAAAACAGATAAGCATTATCATGATGATAAAAGTAAAACAGGGATTCCAATGATAGGGTTTGAATTAAAATAGGGTTATATAATTAAACAATCCTGAAATAAACATATTTATTGATATTAAAACTTAAAGTATGCTAACTTAAAAGGTACTAGATCTTTACTTATTCCTATATTCCTCTAAAAACATGCAGAAAAGGACAAATCATTTAAAAAGATATGTAGCATGTAAGAAAATCATGTAATGGGGTTTTATAGTTATATAGAAGACCACTTCATATTACTCTTATTTAATAGAAAAATATTTATAAGCATAAAGTATGTGCCAGACATATGTGCCAGTCTAATTTACAGACTATGGACACATATCACTATCCTCAATAAACTTATATTTAGACTATTTTGAAAAAGAAATGCATAGTTATTTGTGAGGTAATAAATACTAAGAACGGGAGCATACAATGTACTAAGGGAGCTCATGGCAAAACCAGCTAATTCAGACTTGGCTGGAGCAGGGGAGAAGGGATAATATATAAGATAAGAACTGAAGCCCAGTAAGTTGGGAGTGGGGAGGGAGAGTGTATTCTAGGCAAAGTGAGCAGCAGTGTGCATAAAGGGTCACAATAGATGGGATGGCCCATATACAATCTAATTGAGAGAGAAATAAGACACAAGGCTAGAAAGGTAAGTAGGGACCAAAGACTACATGCTGAATAAACCAAATTAGTAAATTGGACTTAATTCTAAGAATAATGATAATCCAGTAAAAAATTTTACATAGGGTAGCAACATGACTAGATTTTGATTTTAGACAAACCACCTGGAATGCAATGTGGAGAATAATGGGAGGGTCTAAGATGAAAACAGAGACAAATTAAGAGATGGTTAAAATAAACCAGGTGATCTGAACTAGGATATTGCTGTGGGAATGGAAAGGATGAGACGTATTCAAGGGATATTTACGAAGTAGAACTCAGAGGACTTTGAGGCTGACAGGCTGTGGGGGAAAAGGTCAAGGATGACAGTATTTAGCTTTAGTAACAGCACAGATTGTGGTACTAACCATTATAATAGGACATAAATATGGGCAGATTCAAAAGGAACAGGAGCATTTAGTGCTTAAGAGACAAACAAATAAAAATGTCTGAAATGTAGCTGAATACAAAGGTCTGAAATTCAAAAAAGGATATCTAAGTTGAAGACATAAATTTGGAGACCATAGGCATATAAATGAAAGATAAGTAACAGGAGTTCATGAGACCTAGGGAGAATAGATAATGAATACTAGAATTCAAGGGACTTGACCGAGAAGCTGGGGCCACAAAAGAGAACCAAGAAGGTAAGTGTTACATGAGTTAAGGAAAGAGTGATTGAAGGAGAAACTCTCCACTAATAACAAGTAAAGAAATAACAAAATTAACTTTGTCTTTCCAATATCTCAAGTATCAACTTTTAGGGTACTCATGAATTAAAAATATAAATCACATGTTCCCATATCAGCAAACTGAAACAAGTATAAATGTACCAAAGAAATGCAGCAAAAACAAAAAAAAAACAAAACAAAAAACCCATGAGTATTAACCAGCTTTCAGGTGTAAACAGTAGAAACATTACTCTCTCCTTCCTCCAAACATTTATTTCCACAGCCTTAGCAATTTTATTATTCAATGATAGCAGCACTAAATTATTCTCCAAATAAAGCCCACGATAAGATCTACTGGCACCAACGCAACTGCTTCCAAATCTAACTTGTGAGATACTCAGAAAAAACTACCTAGTACTGAGTCACTGATAAGAAGTTTCTCAAGTCTTCCCTGATAGGCATGTGAGGGAGGTATGCCAGCTGCACCAGACCATGGTCCATTGCCATGCAAACTCTGTCCTTCCTCCACAAACAGGTAAAGCCTCTGGATTGTGTTTAAATTCTTGATTGATACAAATTCTTCAAAGTAACTGATTTGTTATTGAAAATGTTAACTCAGTAAGAGGATCAGCTATAAGGAAGTGTATTTAGTTTGCTGAACCAGATCCTTAGGATGAGAAACAATGAATAAAAAAATAAGAATTCAGAAGCAGCTTTAGGTATGTGGCTAAGTTCCTGATACATCCTTTGTTGGACTGAATAATTATAGAAGCTTTCCCACATTATGCCCTGTCGTTTCATCATTAAAGAGGAACATAAATAAGGGTATAGTCAGGTGGTCAGCAAACATTTTTTGTGAAGTTACCAGTTTAGGTTTTGTGGACAAAACTGACTTTTGTTGAAACTACTGCTTTCTGCTATTGGTGTGAAAGCAGCCATGGACAATATATAAACAAATGAGCATGGCTGTGTTCCAATAAAACTTTATCTACAAAACAGGCAGCAGGCTAGATACAGATACCCTTGATATAATTGAGCAGAAATGGAGGGGGGTTATTATCAGGGCCACCATATGGTCCTACTTCAGGGAGTGCCATTCACACTATATAGTTAATGGGAACTGAATATCCTCTGGAGTTGTGCAGTACACAGACATTCAAGATACTTAACATAGTTGATAGAGTTCTGCTATTTTAGAATATCTTTTAAAATCTTGCTGAAGTTTTAAAATGCCATCAGTCTCTCTATCAGGGTCAGCAGACTATGGCCCATAGTCAAATCCAGCCTGCTGCCAGTTTTTGTATTAATATATAAAGTTTGGCTGTAACACTACCACATTCATTTGTTTACATGTTGTCTACGGCCACACCGCACTACAGTGGCAGAGTTGAATAGTTGGGACAGGGGCTATATGGCCTATAAAACTGAAAAAAATTTACTACATGGCCTTTTACTGAAAAAATTTACTTATCTCTGGCTCTATATTAAGTAATATATTAGTGACACCATAAAACTAAAGATAACTTTTTTATAAGAAAAAATTGTAACTTACTAAAAGTAATAAAACAATTTTGAAATTGTTGATAATTAGAAGAGAAACTAAAGAAGAACATGATTTTATTTTTGGGTGTTGTGTATTTTTCAAATTATTTGTCTTTCACAAAAATACAGAAAAGCACAGTTTTTATATTGCTAGAATTTGGAAATAAAATTATTTTTAATCTTTCGGTTAGTAAGATCTATGAATATGCATAAGGATATGTAATCAGTGTTATAGGTCAATTTGGTTCTATAACCACCTCCTCACAGCTGGCTAAAATCTTGGACCACCTACCAGAATCCTGACCCTTTACCTTTGCATTCTGACACATTTGTCATTTGATTTTTGTCAGATAGAAGCTATAATTGAATAATTATTTCTTGTTGTAGGTGAAATTAACACAGCGCTGATTGGACAAAAGCATCCTCTTAACAGACCATTTATAAATTAATGGCTTTGACATCTGTGTCCTTCTCGATTCACTGCCCAGAATTCATTTCTCACTAGAACGGCTCACATGGTGAATAGATAAAGATGGGAAATCCTTTATCCCTTAGAAATGCCTCATAAACTTTTGGACACTAAAGGATAAGACAGAGATGCATAAAGAAACAATTTCTAGTAAACACTAGGAATTTTGTATCACTGTTTGTATAAATAACCACAGAGTAAAAAGATTTAAAACAAAGGAGATAGTAAATAAGTCAAAATAAACCACTTTTTTCACAATATATATGAACGATATGAAGATTTTAGTGAAATAACAATGGTAGCAAAAATGCTTGATATGCATAAAAGAAAATGTACTAGAAAGTCACCAAATGGGAATTAAATGAGCTTTAAAAATTAGTTTCTAGTTCATATAATAAAGGTATCTTTAAAAAGTAGTATTTCTTTGGAAATTGGACTAATTTCCCCATTATTCATTTATAAATAATGACTAGACCCACTAACGTTTAGCTAAGGCTAACATATAGCTGTAATATGCTTTGAAAAATTATATGCTGAAAAATAAAAAATGACACTACTACTCTATTACTGAACAAACTAATAAATGTGAAAAACGCAGATCTGAAGATGAGGAAGTAGACAGTTATGAAAATACTAAAGGAATCCTTTAAGCACTATGAACCAATGCCAGTGGCTGATTATATTGAGATAATCTATGTAAAAGTGTAGAAAATGTGAAGTGCTGTATAAAAGGTAAGTGTTAATACCACAATGCTTAAATTCATTTCATAACTTTTATAAAGTATACACCTAATGCTAATCTCATGTTCACCAGTTGTAACTCAGACTGGGAATTAACATTTATTGAGCAACTACTTTGTGTCAAGCATCTCATTTAGACTTTTGAATAATTTTACAAAGTTGGATTATAATCTTCATTTTATAAATTAAAAAAACTTAAATTCAGAGAGTAACTTGGGCAGAAAGTAACTTGCCCAAATACCTGGTCTTCTTCAGCTAACCAGATAACTAGTCAGCTGATATAGCGGAGATTCAACTTAAGGTCTAATTGTGAAATCCATATGCTTTCCATTATGCATGATGCCACATTTTAATGCTTTTCAAATGGAAGAAAAGGAAAGAGGAACCCCAGGTTCCTAAGGTAAACGGTACTTGCTGGAAGAGAAGGAAGGAGAAAGGGGGTTGGAAAGAGTGGAGATAAATAAAATTTCAGGACAAAGTAAGGAAAATGGTAACATTTAAGCTTATTTTGCTCTGAGCAAAGGAATGAGATGACAGGGCAAAAACAAAACAAAAACACTAAAAAGGAAAGCAAGCAAGCAAGGTCAAGAGATCAAGACCAGCCTGGCCACCATGCTGAAACCCCATTTCTACTAAAAATACAAACAATTAGCTGGACGTGGTGGCATGGCGCCTCTAATTCCAGCTACTCAAGAGGCTGAGGCAGGAGAATTGCTTGCACCCAGAAGGCAAAGGTTGCAGTGAGCCAAGATCGTGCCACTGCACTCCAGCCTGGGTGACAGGGACATACTCCATTAAAAAAATAAAAATAAAAAGGACAACTTAAAAATGAAAAGATACATTATGCTCATGAACTGGAAAACTCAATATTAAAATGCTGATCATTCCCAAATTCATAAATTCATTCAATCCAATCCCTTCATAATTCTAGCAGTCTTTTTTTTTAAGCAGAAATAGCCAGATTATAACATTTATTTTAAACTGCCCCCTGCCACATGACCAAATTATCAAAGCAATTTTTAAAAAGATCAAAATGGGGAGATTTTCCTTACCTGACCAAGACTCGGTATAAAGTTACAGTAATTAAGACAGTATGTTACTGGTGAAAGGACAGCCTTAAAGATCAAATGAAAAGAACACAAAAATAGACTCACATGAATATGGCCAATTAATTTTCAAGATATGCCAAGCAATTCATGGGAAAGAATAGCATTTCAATTAAGGGTGCTAGAAAATATTAATATCTAACCTTACCTTACACTATACACAAAAATAAATTTGAAATAAATCATAGACATAAATGTGAAAACTGAAACTCCAAGAAACACAAGAAAATTCTGTGTGACCTTGAGTAAAGCAAAGATTTCTTAAGACATTTTTCTTAATATGACAGAGACTGAGCACACGTTTAAGAGTCATCTGTATTTCCTTCTTTGTAAGCCACCGTTCAGTTATTTGTCCAATTTTCTACTGGGTTTGTGGTCTATTTATTTATATAATCTGCCTATATGTGGGAGAGATTAGCTTTCTGTTGTGACAGAAATTGAAAAATTATTTTCAGTATGTAGTTTCTCTTGTGACTTTGCTTATATCATATTCTGCCATTTAGAAATTTATATAGATGCAATTAGATTTATCAATGTTTCTTTCAGGGTTTCTGAATTAAAGTTCTTATTTAGAAAGACTCCCTTCCCCCAAGTTTAGAAACCTATGTTTCCTTCTAGTATTTTTAGCATTTGACTTCTCTTGCATTTAATCTTTGATTATTTGAAATTCACAGTGTACAATTTATTGTGTGGATTAAATTTTACTTTTTTACACAATTGTCTCAATAGAATTTGCTACAGTATATCATTTCTTCAATTATATGAGATGCCATGTATAGTTAGGCCTATACCACTCTCTTCAACGCATCTCTCCATTCAAGAACCAATAATATATTGTTTTAATTATTAAGGCTTTATAATGTGTTTTAATATTTGGTAGCAGTATTCCTTCTGCTACCCCCCATCCTGCGCCCTTCTATTTTTCAGAAAAATTAGGAATCAAATTTTCTCATAATTCATTTGACCTGAAGAAGGTGGAAATTGCTACTTCAGCTGTTTTTAAAAGTCTCTTTTCTGAAGTATAATTTATATGCAACAAAACTCACTCTTTTTGGTATATATTTGCATGTGCTTTGATAAAGTCACACAGTTATGCAATCACCACCATAGTCAAGAGACATAAACGGGATCTACCACCACCAGCCTCATCACTCAATTTAATGTTAGCTTTGTAGTGCTAAATGTACTTAATAATTCTACTACTTGATCTGTCAGCTTTAAATAATATTCTTTAAGTTTCTATTATTAAAAATAAAGCAATTAAAATGTGAACACTTCTACCTGCTGTCTGCATTCCCTTTCCAATTTTTGTGAGAAGGAGTATTTGACGCTGTTAGCATATAAAACATTTATATTCTATGTTGTCATCCTAAAATATACATTTATTTTAGTCTTAATCGTAGTTGTAAAAACACCCATTGGTCATAACCAATATTTTCCTATTTTTCCTTCTCATCTCTTGTTGGCTGCATGTAAAACATTACAATTCCTGATACACAATTAGTGCTTAGTAAAAATTAGCTAGAAATAGTAGAAATCATTGCTAGTAAACCTGCTTTCATGAACTTTACAAAATTAGTTTTCTTAGAAGTAAGGGTAGTAAATACATAACTCTAAAATACAGTGGAATTGCTTGATTGATAATGGGGTAGATGAACATCCAAGTTATTGCCTGTGCTTCATAAAGCCTTTACTGCTCACTATAATATGTATGGTGAGACATAAATTGAACTTAAACTCATGTAAAAATAAATTGTGGTCCCATCACGTTAGTATGGGCCTTCAATATTCTCCCTCTCTCATACTGCATTCATTCTTTCTATAATCTTTTTACTACTAATTACTTGGTAAATCTTTCCTTCAGAAAAACAGAAAGGAAAACTTTGCTTTGTGATAAAACAATGAGCATCTAAATGACCGGTGATATGCATCAAGACATACTCAAAAACACAAACAGACTAAACTGTTTTGTGTTACTCTTTTCTGAATTTTCTTTCTTTCTCTTGATTCTGTTAACAAATAACATTCAACAGCACTGCTTAAAGAGTTAAATGCTGACCTCTCTTAAATATACCTCTGTATTATCTTAATACTAATATTAGCTATATAAAAGTATAGAAAGAGCTAGATATATGAGCCTCCACTTTATCCCTCTGATGATAAGAAATAGCTCTGCCATTGTTCACATTGCTGTAAGTTCTTAATGAATTTCAGTGAGAATTCAATTTAAATGTATTAAGTTGCTGTCAGTTCCTCAATAAGATCAAGTCAGGCAGGTCTGGAAACAGTTACTTGGATCTTCCCTAGAACGTCAAGGCAATAAACACGTTTAAAAAATACATTTTAGTAGGAAAACAAGGCTTAGTAAAAGGAACATGAATATTGGAGGCTGGCAGATATGAGTTTAAAAAAAAGTGATGGTTTGCCCATTTAATATGTGTCATTCAGGACACTTTTAGGAGACTGTTTCTAAAATCTCAAAGGACTATTGTGAGGATTATGTCTAGTAACATAAATGAAGGTAGAGTATATTGTTTGGCAGCCAGTAGATGGTCAACAAATGATGTATAATGTTGTTTTTAAGTCATTAAATGTTGCAGTTTATGTATCCCTAATCTGAAAATCTGAAATGCTCCACGTTCTAAAACTTTTTAAGCACTGACATGAACCCAAAGGAAATGCTCACTGGAACATTTCAGATGTCCGATTTTCAGATAAGCATGCTCAACCAGTAAGTATAATGCAAAGATTGTACTCGGAAACCCCCCAAAACACAAAATCTGAAACACTGCAGGTCCCAACCATTTTAGATAAGGGATATTCAACCTGTAGTAGTCATTAAAAAAACAAAGCCACTGCAGTCATAGAAAGTTGCAGCCAATTGTTGCAGGGTAAAATATATCTAAAAATTCTAGCCAGATTCATGACAGAAATTGGGGACATATCTTGAAATGGTTGCAGAAAATAAAGTGATAAAATGGGCACATTTTGAAAAAGAAATGCAATCCATTTAAATGCTATTATAAAAAGAACTCTCTTGTTCTGGAGAATTTTCTCTGTATTTATGTTTTGGCCTTACCGATTTTCTTTCTTTTTTTTTTTTTAAGATGGAGTCTCGCTCTGTCACCCAGGCTGGAGTGCAGTGGCAGGATCTCCTCTCACTGCAACCTCTGCCTCCCGGGTTCAAGCAATTCTCCTGTCGGGACTACAGGCACCCACCACCATGCCCAGCTAATTTTTGATTTTTTTTTTTTTTTTTTTTTTTTTTAGTAGAGACGGGGTTTCACCACATATTGGTCAGGCTGGTCTTGAACTCCTGACCTCAGGTGATCTGCCTGCCTTGGCCTCTCAGAGTGCTGGGATTACAGGCGTGAGCCACCACACCCGGCCGGCCTGATTTTTAACTGTACCAAAACTGCCAAAGTAATTTCATAGAACATGGATGGTAGGAAGCATAATTATGGTCAAGTCCTTTGCATCACTAGTTTGAAATGCCTGCCCCTTTCATGTGACAGTTTTACCAACTGTATTCTGACCATGGAAACCATTTACTGATTCTGAAGCTTTGAGAAAGGTAAGATGCAGGGAGATAAGTGAAGGAGGAACATGCCATTCAATTCAGTTTTAATGATTCTTTAAATGATTCAATTCAATAAACAGGGATGATGCTCCACCTACATCCTAGAAGCTGTGGAGCTCATTTAAGAGTTAAAGCTAAACAAACATAATCCCTGTCCTGAAAGACAATTATTTTGTATGTATATAATTGCTCACAGCAGACAGTCTGTAAAAACAGAATCTCACTCTGAGTATGCAGAGTTAATATGATTAAAAGTTTTCCAGAGACATGAAAAGAAAGCCCTCCAAATTTATTAGGATCCCTTTATATGTGGATTGGTTATGTGGCACTTTTAAAACTTATTAGAAACCAGTCATTACTTGAAATGTTCTCAGAAAATCACAGAGAAGTCAGGTTTACAGATTTAGTGAAGTCATGAATAATTTCCAACTTAGAATGAAACACGCCATTGGGAAAAAAGGGAACTAAATGACATGAGGATTAAAAATAAAAAGGAGTTTGTTATATTTGAGTTTGAATATCAAAAAGCTTCCAAAACCTAGTCTTTAGATATTAAAAGGACCTTTTAATAAAAGCATTCTTGAGAATACCATTACCTTGGAGTCCCCCATATCTTATATAATATTCTACTTTGAATAATATAGTAAACAAATGTCTTAAAGCTTCTTGTAATGGAAACATCTTTCATCCCCATCGGGAACTTCCTCAGCCATGCATAGTTTATTTGAAATCCAAAGGTTCATCTGGTTCTGCTAGACTAAAATTAGATTATTAAAACCAGAATTTTATACTCACCCGAGCCTCCTTTTGCCAAGTATTTGTTCTTTGCATAAAGGACAGAATCTAACATAGACTCAAACAGAAGAAAATAGCCCTGCATAAAAAAAGGGGAAAAAAAAGAGTTTAGAAATGTGCAATATACTCTCACAAGCAGGTCAATTTAAACATCGGTGCTACTCTTTTAATTACCAAATATTTTTTTGTTTCTGCCACAGATGTAATAATATTCTGCAAAATCTGAAACTATTTTTTTGCAGTAAAAGTTATTGGAAAATCAGGCCAGCTTATAAAGTGAACCCAGAAAGTTTATTGTGGCAAAATATACTGCATTTTCTTTATCTATGATTCTACTTTCCAGACTACTCTTTCTTCCTCATTAAAAAATGTTCGGATAGAAATTATTAACAAGCCCTATAACTCCCAGGTATGATGCAATATCCATCTAGAGCAGTGGTTCTCCACTTGATTTTGCCCGCTGGGGAACATGTGGCAATGTCTGAGTAATTTTTGATTGTTGCAACTAGGGGTGAGGGATGAACGAGATGCTACTGGCATCTACTGTGTAGAGCTAAGGTAGGTTGGTAAACATCCTACAATGCACAGGACAGCTTCTTACAAGAAAGAACAGCCTGGCCCAAAATGTCAATAGCGCTAAGGTTGAGAAACTCTAGTCTAGAAAACCATTTCCCAAATAATTTCCTATCTAGTGACTTTCTTTTTGGTATTAAAAAAAAAAAAGCTCTCCCTCTCCCTCTCCCTCTCCCTCTCCCTCTCCCTCTCCCTCTCCCTCTCCCTCTCCCTCTCCCTCTCCCTCTCCCTCTCCCTCTCCCTCTCCCTCTCCCTCTCCCTCTCCCTCTCCCTCTCCCTCTCCCTCTCCCTCTCCCTCTCCCTCTCCCTCTCCCTCTCCCTCTCCCTCTCCCTCTCCCTCTCCCTCTCCCTCTCCCTCTCCCTCTCCCTCTCCCTCTCCCTCTCCCTCTCCCTCTCCCTCTCCCTCTCCCTCTCCCTCTCCCTCTCCCTCTCCCTCTCCCTCTCCCTCTCCCTCTCCCTCTCCCTCTCCCTCTCCCTCTCCCTCTCCCTCTCCCTCTCCCTCTCCCCTCTTTTTTCGGTCTCCCTCTCCTTCTTTTTTCGGTCTCCCTCTGTTGCCGAAGCTGGACTGTACTGCCGGGATCTCGGCTTGCTGCAACCTCCCTGCCTCGGGCTCCTGTGACTCTCCTGCCTTGGCCTGCCGAGTGCCTGGGATTGCAGGCGCGCGCCGCCACGCCTGAATGGTTTTTGTATTTTTGGTGGAGACGGGGTTTCGCCGTGTTGACCGGGCTGGTCTCCAGCTCCTGGCCTCGAGTGATCTGCCTGCCGCGGCCTCCCGAGGTGCTGGGATTGCAGACGGAGTCTCGCTAACTCAATGCTCAATGGTGCTCAGGCTGGAGTGCAGTGGTGTGATCTCGGCTCTCTGCAACCTCCACCTACCAGCCTCCTGCCTTGGCCTCTTAAAGTGCTAAGATTACAGCCTCTGCCCCACCGCCACCCCGTCTAGGAAGTGAGGAGCGTCTCTGCCTGGCCGCCCATCGTCTGGGATGTGAGGAGCCCCTCTGCCCGGCCGCCCTATCTGGGAGGTGAGGAGCGCCTCTGCCCGGCTGCCACCCCGTCTGGGAGGAAGTGAGGAGCGCCTCTGCCCGGCTGCCCCGTCTGGGAGATGAGGAGCACCTCTGCCCGGCCGCCCCGTCTGGGAGGAAGTGAGGAGCGCCTCTGCCCTGTTGCCCTATCTGGGAAGTGAGGAGCGCCTCTGCCTGGCCGCCACCCCGTCTGGGAAGTGAGGAGCGCCTCTGCCCGGCTGCCACCCCATATGGGAAGTGAGGAGCGCCTCTGCCCAGCCGCCCCTTCTGGGAGGTGAGGAGCGCCTCTGCCCAGCCGCCCCGTCTGGGAGGTGAGGAGTGCCTCTGCCCGGCCGCCCCGTCTGGGAGGTGAGGAGCGCCTCTGCCTGGCCGCCACCCCGTCTGGGAGGAAGTGAGGAGCACCTCTGCCCAGCTGCCCCATCTGGGAAGTGAGGAGCGCCTCTGCCCGGCTGCCACCCCCTATGGGAAGTGAGGAGCGCCTCTGCCCGGCCGCCCACTCTGGGAAGTGAGGAGCGCCTCTGCCCGGCCGCCCACTCTGGGAAGTGAGGAGCGCCTCTGCCCGGCCGCCCACTCTGGGAGGTGAGGAGTGCCTCTGCCCGGCCGCCCCGTCTGGGAGGTGAGGAGCGCCTCTGCCTGGCCGCCACCCCGTCTGGGAGGAAGTGAGGAGCGCCTCTGCCTGGCCGCCACCCCGTCTGGGAGGAAGTGAGGAGCACCTCTGCCCAGCTGCCCCATCTGGGAAGTGAGGAGCGCCTCTGCCCGGCTGCCACCCCCTATGGGAAGTGAGGAGCGCCTCTGCCCGGCCGCCCACTCTGGGAAGTGAGGAGCGCCTCTGCCCGGCCGCCCACTCTGGGAAGTGAGGAGCGCCTCTGCCCGGCCGCCCACTCTGGGAGGTGAGGAGTGCCTCTGCCCGGCCGCCCCGTCTGGGAGGTGAGGAGCGCCTCTGCCTGGCCACCCCGTCTGGGAAGGGAGGAGCGCCTCTGCCCGGCCACCCCGTCTGGGAGGTGAGGAGCGCCTCTGCCCGGCTGCCACCCCGTCTGGGAGGAAGTGAGGAGCACCTCTGCCCGGCTGCCCCATCTGGGAAGTGAGGAGCGCCTCTGCCCGGCCGCCACCCCATATGGGAAGTGAGGAGCGCCTCTGCCTGACCACTCCGTCTGGGAGGTGAGGAGCGCCTCTGCCCGGCCGCCCCGTCTGGGAGGTGAGGAGTGCCTCTGCCCGGCCGTCACCCCGTCTGGGAGGAAGTGAGGAGCACCTCTGCCCGGCTGCCCCGTCTGGGAGATGAGGAGCACCTCTGCCCGGCCGCCCCGTCTGGGAGATGAGGAGCACCTCTGCCCGGCCGCCCCGTCTGGGAGGTGAGGAGTGCCTCTGCCCGGCTGCCACCCCGTCTGGGAGGAAGTGAGGAGCACCTCTGCCCGGCCGCCCCCTCTGGGAAGTGAGGAGCGCCTCTGCCTGGCCGCCACCCCGTCTGGGAGGAAGTGAGGAGCGCCTCTGCCTGGCTGCCCCATCTGGGAAGGGAGGAGCACCTCTGCCCGGCCGCCACACCGTCTGGGAAGTGAGGAGCGCCTCTGCCTGGCTGCCCCATCTGGGAAGGGAGGAGCACCTCTGCCCGGCCGCCACACCGTCTGGGAAGTGAGGAGCGCCTCTGCCTGGCTGCCCCATCTGGGAAGGGAGGAGCACCTCTGCCCGGCCGCCACACCGTCTGGGAAGTGAGGAGCGCCTCTGCCTGGTCGCCCCGTCTAGGAGGTGAGGAGCGCCTCTGCCCGGCCGCCCTGTCTGGAAGGTGAGGAGCGCCTCTGCCTGGCCGCCACCCCATCTGGGAGGAAGTGAGGAGCGTCTCTGCCCGGCGCCCCGTCTGGGAAGTGAGGAGCGCCTCTGCCCGGCCGCCCCCTCTGGGAAGTGAGGAGCGCCTCTGCTCGGCCGCCCCCTCTGGGAAGTGAGGAGCGCCTCTGCTCGGCCGCCCCGTCGGGGAAGGGAGGAGCGCCTCTGCCCGGCCGCCCCGTCTGGGAGGTGAGGAGCGCCTCTGCCCGGCTGCCACCCAGTCTGGGAGGAACTGAGGAGCGCCTCTGCCCGGGCGGCCCCGTCTGGGAAGCGAGGAGCGCCTCTGCCCGGGCGGCCCCGTCGGGGAAGTGAGGAGCGCCTCTGCCCGGCCGCCCCGTCTGGGAGGAGAGGAGCGCCTCTGCCCGGGCGGCCCCGTCTGGGAAGCGAGGGGCGCCTCTGCCCAGCCGCCCTGTCTGGGAGGTGAGGAGCGCCTCTGCCCGGCTGCCCTGTCTGGGAGGTGTACCCAACAGCTCCGAAGAGACAGCGACCATCGGGAGCCGGCCATGAGGACGATGGCGGTTTTGTTGAAGAGAAGGGGAGGAAGTGTGGGGAAAGGAGGGAGAGATCAGATTGTTGCTGTGTCTGTGTAGAAAGGGGTGGGCATAGGAGACTCCATTTTGTTCTGACTAGGAGAAGTTCTTCTGCCTTGGGATGCTGTTGATCTATGTATGGCCTTTCCCCCAGCCCCCTGCTCTCTGAAACATGTGCTGTGTCAACTCAGGGTTAAATGGATTAAGGGTGGTGCAAGATGTGCTTTGTTAAACAGATGCTTGAAGGCAGCATGCTCTTTAAGAGTCATCACCACTCCCTAATCTCAAGTACTCAGGGGCACAAACACTGCAGAAGGCCGCAGGGTCCTCTGCCTAGGAAAACCAGAGACCTTTGTTCATGTGTTTATCTCCTGACCTTCTCTCCACTATTATCCTATGACCCTGCCATATCCCCCTCTCCGAGAAACACCCAAGAATGATCAATAAATACTTCAGAAATTAAAAAAAAAATAAAATAAAATAAAATAAAATAAAATAAAAATAAAAAAAAAATAAAATAAAATAAAATAGTGTCAAAACACAAAAAAAAAAAAAAAAAAAAAAAAGAAAGGGGAGGGATCCTTAGTCAAAAAGGTTTAAGAAACGCCAGCTGCCATATCCTCCTATTAGAGATTCATAATGTACATGAGCACACTAAAAGTTCTGAGTAGTTCTTATGGTAAAGAGAATTGCTGAACATATTTTAACCAAGTATTACCTACTTTCTGACTACAGACCTTTTTTTTTCTATTTAACATCTATCAACACCTTGCAGAACTAGTGTTTATGGAAATATAATTCATGAAACATGATCCTGGTATACTACCGATTTTAGAGTATGATAATGAATCCTCTACCAAGAAAGGGTAAATAATACAGTACAAATGAAAAAAGAATTTGCCACTATTGGTGTCACAAATACGCTACATTCTAATACTGTGCTTCACAGTTTATTATACAAATGACAAATAATCATGACTGAGAAATCACTATCAGTCAGTCTTTCTCCTTCTAGGGTCCAACCCCCCAACAGCCCTATGCAGCAGGGAAAGCCAAGTGCTCAGCACACAGTACACCTTATTGCTCAGGGTGAACCAACATTAATTTTACCTTTACTTTAGCATTCTATATCAAAACTGTTCTCATCCACTCATTTGTTCTGTGCACAAATGATCAGTGGGGTAAGTATAATATTCACATTAACAAAAAACATTTTAAAGGTTTCTCTAGAACAAGAAAAACCTGCAAACCCAGAATGGATAATCTTCACAAGAGATTAACAGCAATTTTAATTTATAGAAAATACAGCTCTCATGCTTGAATCACTTATAAAGGAACTGAACTGAACTGCCAGCAACTCTACATTGGTATTGACCTATTCCTCCCAACACACTAATTCATTGATACAAAAATAACTGCCTATTAAACAGAGGCTTAGGAACAAAGCTTGTTTATCAATATGTTACTTTAGGAAAATTAAGGATTTGACACAAACATGTTTTTCTGGATAGAGTACTTCAGTAATATGTAAAATTCTTACAAGTTAGTTCCCCATTAATATTATATATGTATTCAAAGAACAAGGGACTTATGGGATTCAACTAAGAAATCTTTACCAATCTGACATATTCATGCAGATTATACACACAAATGCTTATAAACAGGCATTCAACTGTTGCTTATGGTAAATTATAATTTATGCCAAGGAATTATTAAATGGAAGGCATCTATCTTATGAAGAAAAGATTGGCTGGTAAAACATAATAGACTTGGTGAAAAAAATGATCCCTATTTGCAAGACTGCTGTGTTTCAAAACTTAAAATAAATAAAATTAACACTTTAGTACAAATTAAGTATTCACTACATTCCAATCCTTTTTGGACAAAGGCTCAAAAAAGTTTGTATTGATTTGTCATTGTCAAATTGTTTTCTAGTATTCTATCTTTCAGCTCAGCTGTTACCTAATCACAAAGAACTTCTCTGATGTTCCTACATAAAATATCTTTTCTTTTTCTTTCATCAAGCTCCATTTCTTTATCCTGCTTTGTATTTCATCATAGCACTTATGAATGAAAATACTATTTATTTTTGTTTTTATTTTGTCTCCTTACTAAAATATCAGCTCCAAGATCAAGGACTTTGTCATATTGTTTGAAGCTATATTCCTGAAGGCTGAAAATGTGTCTGGTACACAGTAGGAACTCAATATGTAACTTTAAAATGAATAAATGAATAAAAGTTATTAATATTATGTGTAATATTATATTTGTTAAAATGAAACTGCTTGCTTTTTATTTTTGTGGTACAAATTAAAATGTTATTTTAAATGATATTTTGTTTTCTAAAATTAAAACTGACAAATAATGGTGGTGATAATCGTTAAAATTCATTGTAATGCCTCTATAAAAATTATTTCATTTAATTCTTCTCCAAAGCACCATTTATTGCTATTCCAATTTAATTTATTTATGTTAAGTTGCAATCTAAAATAATAGTTCAGTCACATAAATGGGGAGTGAATGAGACAGAATTTGAACCTTGATCTCACTACACAAGTTCTGAATCACCCTTTTATGCTGCCTCTTAAATTGATTTGCCTAATTGAAAATAAGATTTAGTATGCATATTATACTACATTTGTAATTAAGGATTCAAGCATTGCAAAAATGAAAAATTTTCCATAGACCATATTAAACAAGATTAGAATTTACAACAAGTGTGCAATCATTTCAGAGTAATATCTCAGTTGGTAACTGGCCCTTAGCCACCATTCATTGTGAAAATATTAGTTCGGAAAAATCAATGCAAATACTAGAATATATATAGAACTAATAAGACATTCATGAGATAAAATATCCAGTTAAAAATATTAGCAGATGAAAAGATTCACATATGTATTGCTAATGGTCATTGTCCTTTCTCTCAACTTTCCACTTTGCTAAACTTCATTTTACGATAGGCTCCCTATGTGATATAACAGCCCTTAAATTCCGGGAATTGTCCTTGGTTCTGAACCAAGTCATTTATTACTGATATCAGAAGGCTCTAGTCCAAATGCCCCGCTCATCTGCAGTGTAATTCAGACTGTAATTTCACAGGCTGCTGCCTCACCTGTAGGGGTGCCATCTGGAAGGAGAATTACGCCTGATATTTTCTCCCATGATGCTCATGGGCATTCTTCTTTCAATAGTGACATTTACTTTTAAAAAATTAAATACTGCATTTATACTTTAATGATTACTATAAAGGAATATATGGAATTAAATCAGGGACTAGAATATTAACCTCATTCATTGAAGTGGGAATCTTATTTTTAAAATGGCTATTCATATCTTCTTGGATTAGACACATTAGTGATAAATGAAACTGTTGATACCTTCAGTATAAGGTGCCTTTCTAACTTTTTTTAGTTCAAATAACTGAATTACATACATCTCTAGGCAAAATTTAACTATTAAAAAAAAGGTACGGCAAGGGAGAGTTACAAATATAATGGAAGAGTTAATCTCAAGGATGATGACAAAGAATCAATAATCTGAAATATTTAAAGATTACCTGCAACAAATACACAAGCCTATATAATATAATCATAATTTCTATGTAGTATATCTCTGAATCATAATAAGTAGTTGATAACATTTTTACCAGTATTACTCTCAAATTCTGTAACATTCACTGTAGACAGAATTTTTTGATGTGATTGGAGCTGGCAGTCAGTTGTTAATTGGAAACAAGACATTTTAAGTAAAAACATACAGATTTGTTTGCCAGCATTCTTTGAGGATATATCCACTGACTGGAATCCTCATCATCTTCCCTATCTAAACCACATTCATAGGTTTTAGGTAATTTCCAGTTTTGGTTACTTTAAATAGAAGAAAAAAAAAATCTATGAGCACTTGCCAAGTACAGAATCCTCCTCGAATTCTATGATTTCCACCCTCCTCCTTGGGCTCTTCCAACTAGGAGACAACTCAGGAAGGAGAAAACACTAAAAAAACACTGTGGAGTGGAGTAAAACAATTTGTTTACAATTTACAATTGTTTGTGAAATAATTTTACTCACTTCATTCCACAGCATTTTTTTAGTGTTTTCTTCTTCCTGAGTGTTTCCAAAGCAGTCACTTTTGTTTGCATAGAAAAAACCAACTGTATCCTTTATATAATCTTGTCAATAGTTTGTGGTCATATTTAACTGATTTTACATAAATAAGCAGGCAAACAAACACAATAAGCTCTTGGTAAACAATGCAACTGACAGGAGCAGAACAGTGGCAGCATGCTGAAGGTGGCTTTACGTGTTCAGAGAGAGCCACAGGAACCTAGCAAAGTGTTATGTAAAAAGAATGCAGAACATCATAAATTTGGTGAATTAGTTAAATGCAGGTTGATTATGGTATCTTCCATGACATATTCATGTAACAAAATATACTGTCATAGTATCACTTCTCCAAGAAAATCCTTGATGCCTCATACCAGGTCAAGTACCTTTATAATATGACCCAAATTAGAGGCTAACTTATTATCAACGCATAGAAACAATCATTCTAAAGCAGGGTTTCTTGATATTGACACTAATGACATTTTGGGCCAGATAAATTTGTAGGGGCTTTCCTGTCCATTGAAGGATGTTTAGCAGCATTCCTGGGCTCTACTCACTGGCACCATTGTCCCCACCCAACCCACAGTCCCAAATTCTAACAATCTAAAATGTTTCCAGAGATTTCCCACAGCTCAAATATCCCCAGGAGTGTGAAATTGTCCCCTCTTCCACCCCATTGAAAACCACTGTTCTAGAGGTATCCAAAATGCAAATAAATAAGCATTCTTTCCTAATCTACTGTGTTCTCTGCTTAAAAAAAAAAAGTACCAAACTTAAGGTCTTACAGAATGCTACGCAATCTCTATTTCACTGTTATAAAAGCCTTAGATATTAAACATTTTTACTGCAAAGATTTTTCAATGATTCCCCAGTCTATCACTTGACCCTTCCATCTTAAAATGTGCTAATGCTAACCACCTAATTTATCATAAATGTGATAATGAAATTACATGAGAGTTTTCAAAGTAATTATATAAAATCCTTTTGGGTAAGATACTTTCCTTACAGCTCCACAGTGACTGATAAAGACTATATTACACTGTTATGCACTTGGCAAAATACAAGCAGCTGATGATATCACTCAACAGGGATACCTTTACCCTTTGCACTTATTTGCCATAGAATGGGTAGGAAAATGTTGTGTCGGCATCTGTATATACACACATAGACATCTTTGTACAATGTTTAATGTATTTGGCCAAGACAAATTTCTTAAAGTAGAATTCTTGGATTAAAGGACATGCACATTCAAAATTTTGATACGTATCATCAAACTGCCCACAGAAAGACTATGACAATTTTTATTCCCACAACTGTATGAGTGGAGTAAAGACCTAAATGTAAAAGGGAAAGGTATAGAGCTTATGGAGAATATTTTCATGTTCCTGTGGGAAAAAAGTCTGACCATAAAGACCAATACATTTAACTATGTTAAAACCCAGACCTCTGCTCATAAAAACAGTGAAGTCAGAGTCTGAAAAGATATTGGCCAGCCACACACATATACACGTTTGTATATTTTCCATCACCAATGAAGAATACTAATTGTTTAAAAAAAAAAAGTATGCAACCCAAAAGAGTAATGGGCAAAATAATTATATACAATTACTTCATAAGACAAAAATATATTACTTCATTAGTAATTCAAACACAATGGGAAACTACTACATGACTACGAGATTAGCAGTCACACAATACCCAGGGTTGAGAAGTCTATGGAGGTATGAAATAAAATTCTACTGCAGTACTTTGGAAAAGTACAGTACTTTGGAATTAACATGTAAGAGCAGCACACCCTGTGATCTAGCAACTCTACTCCTAACTGTATACCCAGACATGAGTGCTGAAGTGTAAGAGCACACACGTACAAGCACACTATAGCACTATTATTTGCACAATAAACTGGAAATGATCCAGTGCCCACCAACAGTAAAATTTAAAAAACACTTTCCTACGATGTGCTTTCTTGTGGTGCATTGATACAACGACATCTATAGAAAATAAATTATCCTTATAGGCAATATAAATGAATGTTATGAACATGACTGAGTGAAGAAAGCAAAAAAAACACATTTTAAAAAGAAAAAGATATGTTTTGTTCCATTTATATAAATTTCAAAAACAGGTAAATATAAACTACACTGTTTAGGGATGTAAGTACAAGTGGTAACAGCAAAAAGAAAGGCAAGGAAATGATTATCATAAAGGTCAGGAGAGTGGTTACCTCTGGGGTACGGAGTTGTAACTGAGAAATGATATTTGGATGTCTTCTTTCTATATTTTCACCTGGCTGATGATCACACAGGTGTTCATTATATAACTATTCGTTATCACTGTACCTGTAAGTTTATGCAATTTTCTGTGTATGGTACATTTCACAACTAAAAAGGTTATACAAAGATTTATATAACTAGCATATATAATATACAACAATGTGGGTGAAAGCAAAAAGAACACATTCATATCTGCTTATAAATGGTTACAGCATGTGTGGAACAGTACACAATTAGACAAAATGATTGCCTCTGTGGATGGAATATAATAGTAGGGGTATAGGAAGGGAAGGAGACTAACTCTTCAATATAAACTCTTCCATATCTTGCAAATTTTATATCATTGTTATACACTATTTGCATATAAAATTTTACAAAAGAAAACAAAAAGGCAAATAATCACAAGCTAAAAAGACAATAGTTTTTCATACTACATTTTGCAAAGAAAAAGTGAATCTGATTAAAAAAATTAAGATTATAGGAAGGATTGTTAGAGAGGTTTAGAAAAGGAAAAGTCAAGAAAGTGCTATATAGAAGAAATCCACTTTTAACCTATGTTTTTATATTTAAAGAAAAAGGGTGGGAAAACCCATAACATTTAAACATTAACCATAAGAAAATTACAATTATTAAAAACATTATCAGGGAAAAAGAACAATACTTCATAATGATAAAGAAGCCAAACTATCAATGACACATAATAACCTAATGTGTATGCACCTAATAACCATATAAAAACACCTGAAGCAAAACCTGACAGAACTGAAAAGAGAAAGAGACAACCCTGAACTATAGGTAGAAATTTCATTCTTCTTCTTTCAGTAATTAACATAATTAATAGACAAAATAAATAAGGATTTAAAAGACCTGAACAACTTGACTCAAATGGCAATTATGTAACACTCCAACAATAACAGAGTAGACACTTCATTCTAAATCAATGTGGAACATTCAATGAGAGAGACCATATGCTGGGCCATAAAGCAAGTCTGAACAAATTTAAAGGAATGATAGCATATAGAGCATGTTCTCTTATCACAACCAAATTAAATTAGAAATTAATAACAGAAAGACATTTTTAAAATTTCTTAACACTTAGAAATTAAACATGCTTCTAAATAATCCATGGACCAAAGCAGAAATCACAAGGGTGTATTTTGAATTGAATAAATTTGTGGGATGCAGCTATAGCAGTCATTAGAGGGAAACTTATTGATGAAAAAAGCAAGGTACAGAACAATATGTAGAATATGCATACCTTACACTGAATATGAAGTTCACTGCTTTATCCTGCCTAGAAGAGTGCCAGGTACATAGTAGTCACACTATTTGTTAAATAAATGAGTATGCCAAGAAATATACACACATGTTTATAATAGAGTATAACATTTTAAGAAGGATATACTAGAAACTGGTAACATTTTGCTGGGGACCAGGGGTGGGTCCTGAGTAATAGGGTTAAAGACAAAAAAAGGATAAAATTTATAATATCTATATATCACACAGTCAAAAAATGACAATAGAATTTTACATGTATTAATCACAAACATCTGTCAGAGAAGCTCCTAATTTACCTATTATTTAACTTGATCACCACCTTCCATGCAAGAAGAATAATCATGGTAATAACGGCTACTTATTAGGTCCCTATTATATGCTTGCTACTGTTCTGCAAGACTACTTTCTTCCACTTCTCTCACCTTCCAACATACAGTTTCCAATTTTTTAGTGTTGTGGACTTCTGGAGAACATAACTTAGCACAAGAAATAATTTCCTCTGCATATTCTAAAGTTCGTCAGAAATAATGCCACATATCTACAACCATCTGATCTTTGACAAACCTGAGAAAAACAAGAAATGGGGAAAGGATTCCCTATTTAATAAATGGTGCTGGGAAAACTGGCTAGCCATATGTAGAAAGCTGAAACTGGATCCCTTCCTTACACCTTATACAAAAATCAATTCAAGATGGATTAAAGACTTAAATGTTAGACCTAAAACCATAAAAACCCTAGAAGAAAACCTAGGCAATACCATTCAGGACATAGGCATGGGCAAGGACTTCATGTCTAAAACACCAAAAGCAATGGCAACAAAAGCCAAAATTGACAAATGGGATCTAATTAAACTAAAGAGCTTCTGCACAGCAAAGGAAACTACCATCAGAGTGAACAGGCAACCTACAAAATGGGAGAAAATTTTCACAACCTACTCATCTGACAAAGGGCTAATATCCAGAATCTACAATGAACTCCAACAAATTTACAAGAAAAAAACAAACAACCCCATCAAAAAGTGGGCAAAGGACATGAACAGACACTTCTCAAAAGAAGACATTTATGCAGCCAAAAGACACATGAAAAAATGCTCACCATCACTGGCCATCAGAGAAATGCAAATCAAAACCACAATGAGATACCATCTCACACCAGTTAGAATGGCAATCATTAAAAAGTCAGGAAACAACAGGTGCTGGAGAGGGTGTGGAGAAATAGGAACACTTTTACACTGTTGGTGGGACTGTAAACTAGTTCAACCCTTGTGGAAGTCAGTGTGGCGATTCCTCAGGGATCTAGAACCAGAAATTCCATTCGACCCAGCCATCCCATTACTGGGTATATACCCAAAGGACTATAAATCATGCTGCTATAAAGACACATGCACACGTATGTTTATTGCGGCATTATTCACAATAGCAAAGACTTGGAACCAACCCAAATGTCCAACAATGATAGACTGGATTAAGAAAATGTGGCACATCTACACCATGGAATACTATGCAGCCATAAGAAATGATGAGTTCATGTCCTTTGTAGGGACATGGATGAAATTGGAAATCATCATTCTCAGTAAACTATCGCAAGAACAAAAAACCAAACACCGCATATTCTCACTCATAGGTGGGAATTGAACAATGAGAACACATGGACACAGGAAGGGGAACATCACACTTCAGGGACTGTTGTGGGTCGGGGGGAGGGGGGAGGGATAACATTGGGAGATATACCTAATGCTAGATGACGAGTTGGTGGGTGCAGTGCACCAGCATGGCACATGTATACATATGTAACTAACTGCACATTGGGCACATGTACCATAAAACCTAAAGTATAATAATAATAATAATAATAATTACAATAAAAGAAAAAAAAAAAAAAAAAAAAAAAAAAAAAAAAAACTTGTATTAGCTTTTTCCCCCACTAGATGGCACTCTCACTTAATCAACAAAAGACTGAGTCAAATTGGCCCTTTCCTCAGACTGCAGAAAACCGTCCAACAAGCAAGTCTATTAAAGGAAAAAGTGAATCTCTAAAAATCTTTCCAAAGGCATGTGTGGGTCTTCTTCCAGACCCACAAAAACAGTTTCTAAAACAATATTCCCAATCCCCCACGGTGGGTGAAAAAATTCATTAATGATAACTGGATATTCCACTCTCAAAACTAATTAATGTTGGCCAGGCACAGTGGTTTATGCATGTAATCTCAACACTTGGAAGGCTGAGGAGTGAAGATCCTTTGAACCCAGGAGTTTGAGACCACCCTGAGCAACACAGGGAGACCCCGTCTCTACAAAAAAATGGAAAGATTAGCTGGGCATAGTGGTGCACGCCTGTAGTCCCAGCTGCTCCAGAGGCTGAGGCAGGAGAATAGCTTGAGCCCAGGAGGTCAAGGCCACAGTAAGCCATGATTGTGCCACTGCACCCCAGCCTGGGCAACAGAGCAAGACCCTCTCTCCCAAAAAAGAAAAGTAAAACTAAAGTATTACCAGGCACTTTTTTTTTTTTTTTTTTTTTGAGGCAGAGTTTCCCTCTGTTGCCCAGGCTGGAGTGCAGTGGCGTGATCTTGGCTCACTACAACCTCAGCCTCCCCAGTTCAAGTCAGCCTCCTGCCTCAGCCTCCAGAGTAGCTGGGATTACAGGTGCATGCCACCATGCCAGGCTAATTTTTTTATTTTTAGTGGAGACAGGGTTTTACCATGTTGGCCAGGCTAGTCTTGAACTCCTGACCTCAAGTGATCCACCCACCTCTGCCCCCCAAAGTGTTGGGATTACAGGCGTGAGCCACTGTGCCTGGCCCCAAGCACTTTTATTAAAGAGAATTATAGTATTACATAGTAACAGTGTGTGCTATGGTCTGAGTGTGTTCCCCAAAATATGTTAAAACTTAATCACCAATGTGATAGTATTTAAAGGTGGAGTCTTCAGGAGGTAATTAAGTCATGAGGGCTTGGAAGGGGCTGGGGCCCTTAAAAAAGAACTTGAGGAAGCAGGTTCATTCCCTCCTATTCCTTCCGCCATGTGAGAATACAGCAATAAGGCACCATCTTGGAAGCAGAGATCTAGCTCTCACTAGACATTCAACCTGCTAGAACTCTGATCTTGAACTTGCAGCCTCTAGAATTGTGAGAAATAAATTTCTTTTGTTTATAAATTACCCAGCCTCAGGTATTCTGTTATAGCAGCACAAATGGACCAGGACACAGTGATTCTAGAATACTTAGAGACTTTTGAGGCTATAGGAAATAGTTACTGACAGCATGATTCAGTATATAAAGAACAATATCTCACTCTGTTTCCAGCAACAATGTATTTTAGGAGCTACTGACACTCTAAATACAACAAATATGCTAGGAGGAAAAAAAGAACATCTTATTAGGTGCATCAGTAAGCTGGCTTTCGCCTTGACAGCATTTGCTAAACCTAGTCAACGAACATGGAGGAAATAGGAGACAAAGCCCAAAGTTCAACCAAAGTGAGAACTCTAAGAAGAAACCGCCCTAAATAACAGAGCTGGGACAAACAAATATATCTACAGAGCAAATGTGAATTTACAATCTCATCTGCTGTCACCCATTTCCCCAATTCAGTTTAGAACCTTGGTGTTGAGTAGTCAAACACATACTTTCTCCCTAACTCCACCCCGTCTCCAATATGCATAAGACAGGCCCCAAACATACAACCCTGATTTACAATGCCTAGGTGGCAGGAAAAACCTAAAGTCAATAATTTAAAAATGACCCTTCAACACACTCTTTGGTAAGACTGCGGAAAAATGGGTATTCTCATTCCACTGTTGGTAAGAAAGTCAAATGGTACACAGCATTGAGGAGAATTTGGCAACAACTAGTAACGTTGCCCTCTCCCTCCCTTTCTCCATCCCTCCAGAACTGGCCTCAAGCAATCTTCCTGCCTTGGCCTCCCAAAGTGCTGGGATTACAGGTATAAGCCACCATGCCCAGCCCTCATTAACCCTTTGATATATCAATCTCACCCCTAGCAATATAAAATGACATTACACATGCACAAGAATATTCAATACAATATTATTTGTAATCGCAAAAGAATGGGTAAAATTCAAATGAGCATTAATTATGTAGAATGTAATTATCTATACAATTTATTCTACACAAGAATAAAAACCTTATATTTGAAATATACTTGAATATTAGTCAAGGACACGGGGGTGTGCAGAATTAATCAAATACGTGTCTAGGAAAGTTGGTGTGCATGTGTGTACAGCTATAAAAAGGAATGAGAAATATCTCTACAGAATAATGAAGTGATTTCTGAGATAGAATTTTAATTGAATAAAAGCAAAGTATAGAACAATATCTAGAATAGAATATGCTAATTTTTGCATAAGGGTGAATATATACATATCTAGTATTTTCAAAATAACCCCAAAAATAAAAAGAAAATGGTCATCTATCCACAAAGGAATATAACAGAAGAAACAGAATCCTCTGTTATCTTAAAATGTACATAAAAATTACTAAAAAATTAGTAATTTTTTGCATAACTAAAACACAAAATTAAACTAAACAAGAGAAAAAGAAGCAATCCTCCCCAAAATAGAAAAAAAGAAAACACTGAAATCTGGTTGTATGTCAAGTTGGTAACATAAAAGGTGAAAACAGTGACTACAAGTGACTTTAAAAAAAAAAAACTATATTTTGACTGTACATTTCTCATGAGATACATTCTATAAGAAAATATAAACAAAATTTAAGCTGCATTTAGAATTCTTCTTGTTTAGTAGTAAAGTTGGTATTTAAGTTCTGAAATTAGCCGGGCACAGTGGCCCACGCCTGTAATCCCAGCACTTTGGGAGGCTGAGGCAGGCAGATCACCTGAGGTCAGGAGTTCAAGACCAGCCCTGCCAACATGGCAAAACCCCATCTCTACTAAAAATACAAAAATTAGCCGGGCGTGGTGGCAGGCGTTTGTAATCTCAGCTACTAGGGAGCCTGAGGCAGGAGAATCACTGGAACCTGGGGGGGCAGAGGTTGCAGTGAGCCGAGATCACGCCATTTCACTCTAGCCTGAGCAAAAAATGCAAAACTGTCTCAAAAACAAACAAACAAACAAACAAAACTGAAACTATTGTAGGTAGGTTATATGATAAAGCAATTATCATCTTAGGAACCAAGGTTTTCTGCATAGACGTAGAGACGCAAGTATAAAATCAAAGACTTCAAGTAAAAATTCCATGATCTTACAATGAAAATATGAGTGTAGATTTGTGACTTTTTATATTTAAAAAGTTAATAACAGGCCGGGCGCGGTGGCTCATGCCTGTAATCCCAGCACTTTGGGAGGCCGAGGCAGGTGGATCACGAGGTCAGGAGATGGAGACCATCCTGGCTAACATGGTGAAACCCTGTCTCTACTAAAACTACAAAAAAAACTAGCTGGGCGTGGTGGCAGGTGCCTATAGTCCCAGCTACTTGGGAGGCTGAGGCAGGAGAATGGCGTGAACCCGGGAGGGGAGCTTGCAGTGAGCCGAGATTGCGCCACTGCACACTCCAGCCTGGGCAAAAGAGCAACACTCCATCTCAAAATAAAAAAAAAAAAAAAAAAAAAAAAAATAAATAAATAAATAAATAAAAAGTTAATAACATCTGGTCTGTAGGAACGTAGATGATGATCTCTACATATCCTTTTCCAATGAAAGACCAGGATTATTTGATTCCAAGTTTAGGCAGTATAAAATGACCATAAAATATCTTCTAGTACCAGAAAGTAAAATCGGAATCATAAACATACTTATTTGATATTTTCTGTGTATTATTACAATATATCAACCTGTAATTCAGATATTATATTGAGGACTACTAGGGTTTGTCAAAGGAACACAAGAGACAAGAAAAAAAAAGGGAGAGGTGAAACTACAGATTAAGAAATTTTAGACTTGATACCAAAGGCATGATCTATAAAAATAATTGATAAATTAGACTTTATCAATATTAAAAACTTTTGCTCTATGAAAGACTCATTAAAAGGACAAAAGGACCTGCCACAGAGTGGGATAAAATATTTGCAAACCACATATCCAATAAAGGATTAGTAAAAAGAACTGCCAAACAACAGTAACCAGTGCTTGGGACATAGTAAGTACTCAGTGAATGCTTCAATGTCATTTCAAATTTTTTCTTTGTAAAATTGAAGAAAAATTAATATTAGTATTTTAATATATAGAATACTAACCATTTTGATAAAAGCATATCAATTTATTCATCATCATTGTACATAAAAGACATCCAGAACGACTGTTTCTGCTTTTCATACTCTTAAATATGTCTTTTTATGACAGAATTTCTTAATTTTGATGTAGTCTAGTCCAATTTATTTTCTCTCTCTCTCTTTTTTTTTTTTTTGTATTTTTAGTAGAGACGGGGTTTCATCACATTAGCCAGGATGGTCTCGATTTCCTGACCTCGTGATTCGCCCGCCTCGGCCTCCCAAAGTGCTGGGATTACAGGCGTGAGCCACCACACCCACCCTCTCTCTCTTTTTAAGAGTCAGCATCTTGCTCTGTTGCCCAGGCTGGAGGGCAGCGGCGCAATCATAGCTCGTGCAGTCTTGAACTTCTGGGCTTAAGCCATCCTCCTGCCTCAGCCAATCAAACTGCTGGGATTACAAGAATGAGCCACTATCTTTTCTCTTAACATTAGTATTTTGGGGGTTTTGACTAAGAAATTTTCTCTATCCAAATTCATAAATATATCCCCTTTTATTATCTTCTAAAGCTCTTTTTCCATTTAGAACTTTACTCCACTTGGAACTGATTTCTTCATTTTCTATGAAGTAGAAGTCTTATTTCTTTTTATTTTCCTCTGTAAGGACATTCAGTTGTTTCAGCATCATCCTTTCCTCACTACTCTGTAGTACCACCTTTACCACAAATCAAGTGACCTTATGAGTATGGGTTACACTGGTCTGTTTGTCAGTCTTTGCACAAGTAAAACACTGTTTTAATTGCTGTAGTATACTTTATAGCTTGATATCTAGTACACAAAGTCCTCCCACCTTATTCTCTTAAGAGTAAACAGGCTGCTTTTGGGCTTCTTTTTCATTTACTTAAAAAGCTGCTTTTTCAAACTCCACATAAACGTGATTGAGATTTTTGCTGGATTGCATTAAATCTACAGATTAATATGAAGAGAACTGACATCTTTACAATGTCTTCCAAACTTCAAACATGGTAACATCTCCACTTACTTAACAGTATTTCATCAGTTCTAAAATGGACACCTCCCCCAATACTACAATTTTTGAAACTGCAATGTACATTAAAATTGGTGGCTTTGGAGAGTGTTATCAGCAAGGGCTGACTAGAAGCCACTAGCACTTGTCCCTTTCACAAAGACAGCAAGAACAATGAAATATACAACTATGTTAATGAAAATAACCCAGGGAGAGCTCTGGAGACTTCAGTAGAGTAACAGAAACCCTGGTGAGCACAAAAACTCAGGATGGCCACATAGAGAATGAAAGGAAACACCAGTCTCCTACCACCCCAAACCCCAGCCAGGATCAAGTGGGAATCAGGAGGAACTTCTCCCTATGGCAAGGAGGTAAGCAAGAGGATCCCAGCAGCCTCCATCAACACACTGGACATCTACAGACCTCACCACCGGGGTCACCTGCAGTCCTGATAGGCAATATGCCAGCTGAAGGAGCTGCCTGGGGTCCAAATAGCCGTGCTCTCCCAAGGGAAACTGACACCATGTCCTGCCCCCAGTGCCTGTGTGGCTACTGCCATCTTGGAATTGAAACTATGGCTGAAGTGTACCTTGCTTCAGGGGTGAGCAGCCACGGCTCCCCTTCATCTCTAAGGCTAAGCTGCTGAACCACCCCAGTCTGGTGGTCCAACTTCCCCAGGCAGAGCTGTGAACAGCTGTCACACCCTTACATGTAGGGTCAAGCAGAGGTGTAGGCACTCCACTTACCCCTCTCCCACCCCTTCAAGCTGGAGCTGCAGCAGTATGCTGCCTCCTGGGAAAAGAGTACTGGGGCCACTCAGAGCAGTAACATCCCTCTGCCATCAGGGTTGAAGCAGTGCCCTGCCTCCCAGGAAATGGTGCCTTGGCTACCCAGAGAAGCCATGACCCCAGTTGCTAAGCTGAAGTAGCACCCAGTATCATGAGAAATGGAGCCTGGGCTACCCAGAACAGTAATGCCCCACAGGTCTATGGTGAAGTGGCATATCACTCTCTGGTGAATCAGTGACCTGGCTAAGCTAAGCATCTGTGCATCCCAGGGCTGAGCTGATGCAGTATGCTGCATCCCAGGGAAACAAGAGCAGTGGCTGAGCTGAGACACCCCACCTTACACAATGACTCTAGTACTCTGCTTGCCTGAAGCTAGACTAACCCCCACGAGTCCGAGCTGCAGAGACACCACTTTCCTTGGGAAGTAGAGTCATCACTGTGCCTTTAGGCCACCTGCCACCCTTAGGGCCCAAATGACAGCTGAGCTCCACCATTCTGGGGTACTTGCTGCTGCGGCACCCAGCCTCACAGTCTGGGATACAGCCAACACCCACCATCCCCGTGTCTAGAGTCACTACTATACAGTGTACCCTGCTCCCCCAGCCCAAACCTCCAGAACATCCCTGCTTCCCCAGGGTCAGGCCAGTGCTGTGGCTTGAGTAAAACTACGGTTATAACTGGGCCCTCTGGTTCCGAGCTGCTGGAGGGTGGCTCCATTGTCACAGATCCTAGTTCTTGTGGGAAACTTACATCCAACCCTGCCAGAGGGTGAATCTGCACCCCAAGACCCAGGTAACACAATAGGTTCATGGGACTCTGATGCAGTACTGTGGCCCCACTGCTGCTCCAAGCACCACTGCTGCTGCTTGTAGACCATGTCAGACCTAACAGCAGGGTCAGCTAAGTCTTCCTATTGTAGGAAAAATGAAAACATTAGGATCTCCCAAACTGTCGCAACTGAGTACCTTAAAAACTATGCTGCTGCCGGCCAGGTGCGGTGGCTCACGCCTGTAATCCCAGCACTTTGGGAGGCCGAGGCGGGCGGATCACAAGGTCAGGAGATCGAGACCATCCTGGCTAACATGGTGAAACCCCATCTCTACTAAAAATACAAAAAATTAGCTGGGTGTGGTGGCAGGTGCCTGTAGTCCCAGCTACTCGGGAGGCTGAGGCAGGAGAATGGCGTGAACCAGGAAGGCGGAGCTTGCAGTGAGCCGAGATCGCACCACTGCACTCCAGCCTGGGTGACAGAGCGAGACTCTGTCTCAAAAAAAAAAAACAAACAAACAAAAAACTATGCTGCTGCCACCACTGCCACAAACTTCTACAGCCTATACCACTGAGTCACTCATATTATTGCTGATGTTGAACACAGGTCAAGAAGCTGCAAAGAGACTATACCACTGCACCTATCTGGAAACATACTCACCACACCATTCCCAACTGGAACACTAAAACTCATCTACAACAGGCAGAAGTCTTTCCCGTTGCAACACTAGGAAGTCTGGAAAAGGCAACTGCTCCACCAGATGTCTACATCAAAAAAGTTGAATGATTTCAAATACAAAACCTAATGATACATCTCAAAAAACTAGAAAAGCAAAGTAGAAGGAAAGAAATAACAAAGGTCAGAGCAGAAACGAACAAAATTGAGACTTAAAAAATACAAAAGATCAATAAGAAAACTTGTTTTTTAAAAAAGATAAGCAAAATTGACAAACCATTAGCTAGACTAACCAAGAAAAAAAAAAGAGAAAACACCAAAATAAATAAAATCAGAAACAAAGAGACATTAAAATAGATACCATAGAATTAGAAAGGTTTATTAGAGACTATGATGAACAACTATATGCTAACAAATTGGAAAACCTACAGGAAATGGATACATTCCTGGACACATACAACCTACCAAGATTGAACCAGGAATAGAAAATCTGAACAGAACACAAGTAACTAGATTGAATCAGTAATAAAAAGTCCATCAAAGAAAAATTCAGGACCCGATGCTTTCACTGCTAAATTGTACCAAACACTTAAAGAACTAACACCGATTACTCTCAAACTCTTCCAGAAAATCAAGAGGGGGGATTTCTTCCAAACTCATTCTATGAGGTTAGCATTACATAGATAACAAAATCAGTTAAAGACACTACAAAAAAAACAAACTGCAGGCCAATATCCCAGATGAACACAGATGTAAAAGTCCTTAACAAAATACAAGCAAACTAAATCTTGTGGCACATCAGAAGATCACTTGCCATGATCAAGTGGGATTCATCCCAGATATGCAAGGATGACAAAATGTACACAAGTCAATAAACATGATACTTCAACAAAATGAAGGACAAAAGCCGTATGATCATCTCAAAAGACACAGAGAAGCATCTGATAAAATTCAACATCCCTTCATGATAAATACTCTCAACAAGTTAGGCATAGAAGGAACGTACCTCAACACAATAAAGGCCATTAATGACAAACCCACAACCAACAACATACTGAATGGGGACAAGTTCAAACCATTTCCTCTTAGATATGGAATAAGACGAAGATGTCCACTTTCACCACTTTTATTCAACATAATACTAGCCAGGGCAATAAGGCAAGAGAAAGAAATAAAGGACATCCAAATTGGAAAGAAGGGAGACAAATTGTTCCTGTTTGAAGACAACATGATCTTATACAGAAAATCTAAAAACCTCTTAGAACTGACAAACACATTCAATAAAGCTGAATGATACAAAATCAATATACAAAAATCAGCAGCATTTCTATACCCAGGGGAAGTAATAAATCAAGAAAGCAATCCCATTTATATAACTACAGTAAAATAAAATACTTAGGAATAAGTTTAAACAAAGAGTTGAAAGATCTCTGCAATGAAAACTACAAAATACTGATGAAAGAAATTGAAGAGAACACCCCCAAAATGGAAAGTGATCCCACGCTTATGAATTGGAAGAATTAATACTGTTGAAATAACCATACTGGCCAAAGTGATTTACAGATTCAGTGTAATTCCTATCAAAATACCAATGACATTCTTCGTAGAAATAAACAACCCTAAAACTTGCATGAAACCACAGAAGATCCTGAATAGCCAAAGTGATCCTCAGCAAAAACAGCAAAGCTGGAGGCATCACAATTCCTGATGTCAACAAGCTATAGTAACCAAAACAGCATGATATTGGCATAAAAGCAGACACATAGACCAAAATAACAGAATAGAGAACCCAGAAATAAATCTATACATTTACAGCCAACCGATTTTTGGCAAAGGTACCAAAAACATTCATTGGAGAAGGGACAGTCTCTTCAATTGTTGAGAAAAATGGAAATCCATATGCAAACAAAAAAAAAAATCAAACTAGATCCCTATCTCCTACCATATACAAAAATCAACTAAAAATGGTCTGAGCATGGTAATTCTAGTACTTTGGGAGGCTGAGGTGGGTGGCTGGCTAGAGCCCAGGAGTTCAAGACCATCCTGGGCAATATGGCAAAACCCCATCTCTACTAAAAACACAAAAATTAGCTGGGTATAGTGGCGCACACCGGTAGTCCCAGCTCCTCAGGAGACTGGGGTGGAAGGATTGCTTGAGCCCAGGAGGCAGAGGTTGCGGTGAGCTAAGATGGTGCCACTGCATTCCAGCCTGGGTGACAGAAAATAAAGAAATTTTTTAAAAAATCAACTAAAAATGGATTAAATATTTAAATGTAAGACTTTAAATTATTAAACTAATAGAAGAAAACATAGGAGAAACGCTTCAGGACATTGGTCTGGGCAAAGATTTTGTGGAGATGATGTCAAAAGCACAAACAACAAAAGCAAAAATAGACAAATGGGATTATACCAAATTAAATAGCTTTTACAAAAAAATCCCATGCAGATGAGTAGAAGGATCAATATCATTAAAATGGTCACACTGCCCAAAGCAATGTATAGATTCAATGTTATTCCTATCAAACTACCAATGACATTCGTCACAGAACTAGGAAAAACTATTTTAAAATTCATATGGAACCAAAAAACGGCCCAAATAACCAAGGCAATCCTAAGCAAATAGAACAAAACTGGAGGTTTCACGTTTCCCAACTTCAAACTATACCACAGGGCTACAGTAATAAAAACAGCACAGTACTTGTACAAAAACAGACACATAGACCAATGGAACAGAACAGTGGGCCCAGAAATAAAGCCACACACCCACAACCTTCAATCAGATTGAAGATCACAATCTAATTTTCAACAAAGCTGACAAAAACAAGCAATGAGGAAAGGACTCCCTATTCACTAAATGGTGCTGGGGTAACTGCCTAGCCATATGCAGAAGACTGAAATTAGACCCCTTCCTTTCAACTCAAGATGGACTAAAGACTTAAATGTAAAACCCAAAACTATAAAAACCCCGAAAGACAACCCAGGCAATACCATCCTGGACATAGGAACAGGCAAAGATTTCATGACAAAGATGCCAAAAGCAACTGCAACAAAAG
The DNA here is from genome assembly GCF_028885625.2 of Pongo pygmaeus. Taxonomy (NCBI): domain Eukaryota; kingdom Metazoa; phylum Chordata; class Mammalia; order Primates; family Hominidae; genus Pongo; species Pongo pygmaeus. Next base: position 47,064,103 of record NC_072382.2, read on the forward strand.
CAAAAATTGACAGTTTTTTAATTGTCAATTAAACTAAAGAGTTTAAACTAAAGGGTTTAATTAAACTAAAGAGCTTCTGCACAGCAAAAGAAACCAACAGAGTAAACAGACAACCCTTAGAATGCAAGAAAATATTTGCAAACTATGCATCTGACAAAGGTCTAATAACCAGCATCTATAAGGAATTTAAACAAATTTATACAAAAAGCAAACAACCCCATTAAAAGGTAGGCAAAGGACATGAAGAGACACTTTTCTAAAGAGGACATGCATGTGGCCAACAAGCATATGAAGAAAAGCTCAATATCACTGATCATTAGAGAAATGAACATCAAAATTACAATGAGATACCATCTCACACCAGTCAGAATGGCTATTATTAAAAAGTCAAAAAATAATGGTGCTGGCAAGATTGAGGCGAAAAGGGAACACTTAAACACTGTCTGAGTGTAAATTAGGTCAAACATTGTGGAAAGCAGTATGGTGATTCCTCAAAGAGCTAAAAACAGAACTACCAGGCCAGGTGTGGTGGTGCACGCCTATAATCCCAGCACTTTGGGAAGCTGAGGTGGGCAGATCACTTTAAGTCAGCAGTTCAAGACCAGCCTGGCCAACATGGTGAAACCTCATCTCTACCAAAAATACAAAAATTAGCCAGCACGGCGGTGCACGTCTGTAGTCCCAGCTACTCGGGAGGCCAAGATTGGAGAATTCCTTGAACCTGGCGGGTGGAGGTTGCAGGGAGACAAGATTGCACCACTGCACTCCAGCCTGGGAGACAGAGTGAGACCCTATCTTAAAAAAAAAACAAAAACAAAACAAAACAGAACTACCACTTGACCCAACAATTCCATTACTGGGTATATAACCAGAGAAATAAAAATCATTCTACCATAAAGAGCAAGATGCACGTGAATGTTCATTGCAGCATTATTCACAATAGCAAAGATACGGAATTGGAATCAACCTAAATGCCCATCAGTGACAGAGTGGATAAAGAAAATGGTGTCACAGATATGCCATAGAATACTATGCAGCCATAAAAAAGAACGAGATCACGTCTTTTGTGGGAACATGGATGGAGCTGGAGGCCATTATCTTTAGCAAACTAATGCAGGAACAGAAAACCAAATACCACGTTCTCACTTATAAGTGGGAGCTAAATGATGAGAACTCACGAATACAAGAAGGGAACAACAGACACTGGTGCCTACTTGAGGGTAGAGGTTGGGAGAAGAGAGATGAGTAAAAAAAAATAATTATTGGGTACTAGGCTTAGTACCTAGGTGATGAAATAATTTGTACAACAAACCCCCACGGCACAAGTTATTACCTAAATAACAAACCTGTATATGTACTCCCAGATCTGAAAGAAAAAAAAAAGCCACTAAAAAAGTAAATAAAGTTTCTGCACAGCAAAGAAAACAACAGAGTAAAGAGACAATCTGCAGAATGGGAGAAAATATTTGCAAATTATTTAGACAGTAAGAGATTAATATCCAGAATATATAAAGAACTCAACAGCAAAAACCCAAATAATCTGATCAAAAATGGGCAAATAAACTGAATAGACATCTCTCAAAAGAAGACATATAAAAGGCCAGCAGGTATATTAAAAAATGCTCAACATTACTAATCATCAGGAAAATGCAAACAAATTATAATGTGATATTATTTCATGCCAGTTAGAAAGGCTGTTATCAAAAAGACAAAATAAGGATGCAAGGATGCAGAGAAGGAGAATTCTTATACACTGTTGGTAAGAATATAAATTAGTATAGCCATTATGAAAAAGAGTATAGAGGTTCCTCAAAAAACTAAAAATACAACTACTATACGATCCTGCAATCACACTACCGGGTATACATATTCAAAGGAAAGGAAAACAGTATGTCAAAGAAGTGTCTGTACTCCCACGTTTATAACAGCACTATTCACAATAGCCAAGATATAGAATCAACCTAAGTGTCTATTAAGAGTTGAATGGACAAAAAAAAAATGTAGCATATATACACAATATACAGTTTACAGGAGACAATTTGTATTTATAATAAATGTGTATGTGCCTATAAATGTAAGCTGTGCAAATTTGAAGGGTTTACTTTTACTCCCAGGTAGAAGTAAACAGTATTACTGATAAAATATTTTTAAGTTGTTATACAATTTTAGAGTTTAAAATAAAAATTAACAAGTATTTTGTGTTCTCTGAGGGATTACCTGAAAAATGTTTGTAAGGGCAGTTAATTCATGTTCCTGAATAACTTAACCTTTTAATATTCATGATTAGAATACTTTGTAACTTACTGAAGATTGAATAAAAGAAAGGCTAGGAAGTGGTTAAGAGCATAGACAAGAACAAAAGTATAGATTATAAGACCAAAATAATTATACACAAGGGACCTATTAATTACATTTCTATTTTCTTTGCTTTCATTTTATTCTTGATTCAGATGTTAGCATATCTATGAAAAAATATGAACCACAATTTTTCTTTCATTGTTCAACTACTATAAATATCTCTCTGTTAATACTTAACAGTACTAGAAAATAGTACTGTGGAATGGGAATTTTATATTTTATCTAAAATTATTAGGCATTGTCAGCACTGCCTAAAAATTGTTTCCAAGGCAGCAAACTGAGAATTATGCTTGAAATATACGTAAAGTACATTTTGATTCAACTAACGTTAAGAAAAATACCAAGAATACCCCAAATCCCAATAACTCACATCCATCAGCTTACTTTCATATTTCTGCACACCAACCACAGACAGTCAATTAGTAAATGCTAGACATGGAAAGAGAAAGTCTTCCGCTTTTACAAAGGGCTGTAAGCAAGGGAGAAGCCCTAAGAATGTTCTTCCTCCAAGAATTAATATTCTTTATTTCATGTATATGATAATTTTCAACTTTTATTGAATTAGCTAGCGTAGTAGCTCGCTCATGAGTTACAGAGTACTTAAAAGTTTGTATAACTTTCAAAACTGAATAGCTAAATTATTGAGATCTTATGTGCCAGAAACTGTTCTAAAAAATTTGCATGTATTAACTCATTTAACCCTCACAAAAAACCTTATGAAGTAGGTAATACTGTTATTTTCATTTTATAGAGAAGGAAACTGAGGCACAGAGCGGTAACATGCCCAAGAATGGAGGTAGTTTCCCTCTGGAGCAACATTCTTAACCCTGTCATATACTATCTCCATGCCTTCATGTGTTGTACATAAAATTATAAATGTCTGAGGCCAGCGAATTTCTGTCTGGGAACGTTCTCTTACAATTTTACAATTCACATTCCGTCATTATTTACTAATGCTAAGCCTCGTGGACTTAGTCTATGTGTTTGCAAAGTTATGCTGAAAACATAGAGGAAATATAGCAACACCAAATGAGTCAATTTGGCTTACTGAGTCAGAATTAGGGATGCTTACTTTAAACAGTTTTATTAAGCAGGCAGAAATAAGAAGCAATAAAGAACAGCTCTCAAAACAAGAACTTCTATTGGTAGACTAAAATGTAAAAAATGAGGACACATACACAAAGACATAGGTATTAACATCTTCCAGGAATTAAACTGTTCACATTTAACTGAGACAATTTTGTCAAACAGAAATTCCATCTGATAAAAATGAAAATGTAGAGCATGAGGACTACAGTTAGTAATATTGTATTGTATATAAAAAATTTCCTAAGAGAATAGATTTTAGGTGCTCTTATTACATACACAAAGACAGGTAAGTATGTGAGATGACAGACATGTTAATTTGACAGCAGTAATAATCTCACTGTGTAAATCAAAACATCATGTTGTACACCTTAAATATATAAAATAAAAAGAAAACTTCTCTTAAATAAAAACAAAAATGAAAATATAAAATTAAAGGCAAGCCTAAAACTGGAAATTTGTTAATGAAAGCCAAGTGATCGTTTATTAAATAACATGCTAACAGCAATAATTTAGCTTTTAAAATTACATTCTTATCTAGAAAAACCTTCCAAAATAAAGACAAAAATTCATGAACAGGTGCAGACTAGAAACATATTTAGATTAAGCCATGGAAATAGTGGACCACAGTAGAAGAAAACAGATGTACATCTCTGCAATATATGATTTCTACATTGCTCTACTGGATTACACATCCATTAAACATCTGTGCCCAATTCTGGAGGGTATATTCCATTTTTGTCTTTCCTTGTTGAAAATACTTGTAAAAAGAGAAAAAAAATGCTTAACCATGGTTCATTCTAGATTTTTGCATCCTTATTATGTTGTAAGTAAAAAAAATGCTTAACCATGGTTCATTCTAGATTTTTGCATCCTTATTATGTTGTAAGTAAAAAAAAATGCTTAACCATGGCTCATTCTAGATTTTTGCATCCTTATTATGTTGTAAGTAAAAAACAAAATAAAGACAGGAGTCTGTGCAATTTAAGTTTAAAATGCTGGTTCATGAAAATGTGGCTACAGATTTAAAATAGTTGTTTACCATTTGCCTACTGTTTCAGCCAATGTGCCTGAAACATGGAGAATAAAGTTTAGAAAGCATACCTGCCCTTTGTTTAATTATGTAATTGATGTTTTCCAGCTTCTCAAATCAAAAATCCTAATGAAAGTACCAAATAAAGTTAGGGACTTCTAGGATTTAGAATATGCCATAAATGATATTTCCAATCCACAAAGATGATTGAAAATAATTTAGCACAAGCCTTCTTACACTTAAGTGCAAATTTCACTAGAGAAATAAGGCCATCCAGAGCTGACTGCCATAGAATAACTGCCATAAGTTTAGTGTCCAATGCCCCACCTAGAGCACTTAAAACAGTTGCTAGACTTCAACTCACTTAAAACAAGGAAAGGCAGACAGTGAGATAATGCAAATGCTTAAGTAACACCTTTGTGGTGAGGAAGAAGAAAAGTTCTTAGTTATCCCTTCCTGGATACACTGATTTGTTTTTCATTACTGGCTTCGAAGAACCTTGGCTTCCAAACAACTGGCTCCTTTCATCTCAGGCTCCAGTGACTCCAGTGACTGCCTTCCTGATGAAGAGAGAGGTCTTACCCGACCAACGCTCTGAAGTGAAAGGTGTTCTTTATTTCAGTTAGAGCAAGGGTCCCCAACCCCCAAGCCAGGGATGGGTACTGGTCCATGGCCTGTTAGGAACTGGACTACACAGCAAGAGATGAGTGGCAGGCCAGCATTACCACCTGAGCTCTGCCTCCTGTCAGATCAGCAGTGGCACTAGATTCTCATAGGAGCATGAACCCTATTGTGAACTGCCCAAGTGAGGGATCTAGACTGTATGCTACTGATGAGAATCTAATGATGTGAGGTGGAACAGTTTTATCCTGAAACCATCCCATCCCCATCCCCCAATCCATGAGAAAACTGTCTTCCATGAAACTGGACCCTGGTGCCAAGAAGTCTGGGGACTGCTGAGTTACAACTACAAACTAGGAAAAGAGAAACCACAAAAGCTATTTAAAATAGAGGAAAATTAATATCAAAAGTCACTTATACAGAGGATAAAAGATATGAGCAGTCATCAAGAGAGTGAGACAACCAGACCTGATAATGCCCAGAAGTAACTAGCATTCCTAGGCTACTGCTACAAGAACCCAGGGCTGGGGTTGCACAGTGGATGCTGGAATTTCAGCATGCCTGTCCGGTGGAAAGTGGAACCACAAAAGAAACAGCTTTTGCCAGCAACACACTAGAGATAAAGTAAGAAGGGAAAAAATGCCCTAGCTTCTCCCTTTCTTAAATCTTGGGAGATTTAGTGTTTCTAGTGTTTCCCATTGGGTTCCCCAAACTCAGTAGAAGTTAGCCATCATTGGAGCTTGGTAAAGGCAGCCTGCAGGGTTAGCCTTCCTTGGTACAGAAGAAAGCAGAAGGGTACAAAATGGATTCCAGTACAACTTTCAATAAAGTTCACATCATAAAGACAATCTCATGAATTCATTCAATCCAGCTAACTGCAGTTATTAAACCAGCTGCCTCTAAGATATCAATTGCATATTAATAATTCTAGATCATCTTTCAGATTTGGAAGTGAAAAATCCTCGAACATCAATATCCAGAAGTATAATTCTGCTAGGCAGAGCAAGAACTATCCCATTAGTTATTGTAATCAGATATATAATAATGTTCAACTGAGGTAACAGGAAGTTTGGACAAGTCTTTCTTTTGGTTTGCCTATAAAGTCTATTTTGGAGTAATTTAAAAGATGCATTTTCTAAGAAGAGTAAAATATACAGCATAAACTATTTAAAATTCTTGTCAAGTATATGCGCCAAATGTGCTTTCTCCGAAGCATCTTTTCATAGTCTTTAAAGAAATGTTACATTTTTTAATTCATATCTACTCTTTCAATTCATGAGAAATCAGAGTGCTAATACAAATTCTTTGGTGTGAGAATATTGATATTGTGACTAAAGGTTGTTTAAGGCCAATCTTAGCATAAAAAAAAATCAACATACTGTTTCACATACAAAACAGTAACTGTCAACAGCTATGACTGTCATCAGCTCTAGACTGGAACTCCCTACACTACTACATTAAATCTGAATATTCCAAAAGTTCCTTGAAACATCTATTTCACTAGGATTATAACTATGTTTATTCAAAATTTATAAAAAATTATAAAGCAAAACTCATTGTTTTCAAAATTTTTTGATAAATTTTATGAAAATATACCAAATAGAACTTTAAGGAAAAAAATTATTTCAAAATAATTTAAAAATCTTTATTAGAAATACTATCCAGTTTATTTCTGTCAAACTGACATATCAGTAAGTCAAATCAGCTGTCAAATACATTTTTTTTTTCGAGGTGGAGTCTTGCTCTGTCACCCAGGTTGGAGTGCAGTGGCGTGATCTTGGCTCACTGCAACCTCTACCTCCTGGGTTCAAGCCATTCTCCTGCCTCAGCCTCCCAAGTAGCTGGGATTACAGATGCCTGCCACCACACCCGGCTAATTTTTGTATTTTTAGTAGAGATGGGGTTTCATCATGTTGGCCAAACTCCTGACCTCAGGTGATCCACCTGCCTCAAATTCCTGACCTCAGGTGATCCACCTGCCTCAGCCTCCCAAAGTGCTGGGATTACAGGTGTGAGCCACCATTCCCAGCCTCCATTAATTTTATTTTCCATATATTTAAAAATAAATATTCTGTCTTGACTCAAGACTTCAACAGCAAATTATAAAGCGATGTAACATACCTTTCTTTTAATATTTCAATAACAGCAATAAATTCTATTTTATGTGATAATGGACATTGATTACATGGCCCAACAGATTAGAAAGATAGGACATTCAGTATGATAATGGTGGCAATATCATGTTAATTTTGATGAAACAGTCCTAATAAGTTCTTGTTAGTCCCTGGAGGCTTTCAGGCAAACACTTAGGTATCTAAAACTTAGAAAGTAGGAAAATAATTTATTAGGATTTTTAAGATAAAAAAGATAATTTATCACTTTTTAAAGATTATGAATAGCCAATAAATAAGGGCCATTTCAGAATAAACCACAGTAAGAAGACTGTAGCTATTTTTTTAAATTACACATTATAGTATCTAATATAGCTATTTAAAAAATAATGTCACCATTCTGCCATGTATGAAATATAATTAAATTCATGAAAATTATTCTCTTATTCATTACTTTAAAAAAGTTTTTTCATTTTACCAATGAAAGCAGTTTTTTTCTGTAAACACTCACCATCCACTCAGATATGATAACATCTACTTTTTCTACAGGAAGATGAACTTCTTCAATCTTTCCTTTAATTAGTGTAATAGTATCTTCAAGTTTATTTAGTCTGAAAATTATCATAATGAATTAGATTAGTAGGTTAAACAGATTCTGAAAGCTAGTTAAATTACATAATTTTTTGCCAACAACTCGTATAGTTTTGTGGGACAAAAAAGTATTTCAATCAAAGTTTAGTTGTTCTTTGGACATTATAATTATTTTATGGTTATTCCATGAATGCCCAAAGATGTTTCTGGTTAATACGGCAATACAGTGAACCAATATTTAAAATCTGAGTTTGAAAAGATCCAAATTTTATCAAGAATAACATGTCAATGAAGTTACATGTCTTTAAAACAAACAACAACACAGTGGTGAAGACAGACATATAAGACATATAAAAGTATGGTTTAAAGGGAAGTGGTGTGTCTGTCACAGGGGTGAGAGAATTTGAAGCCCCAAGCCCCTACTCTAACCCCCAGATTCTCTAGCATTTGTCAGCTATGTGATCTTCACCAAATTTTTAAGTAATTTCGTTGAGCCTGTGCTACTCCTGTGTAAAAGAGAATAATACTGACCCTATTTACTTCACAGGCTATTAAGAGGATCAAATACTTGTGAAAGCTATACATGTATCTATAAACAATAATGACACTATCATCAACAAAACATTAAGTGTTATATAAAACCTGAAATCCTATCACTATCAAAAATTAACCTTGACCAGTGGCATTCATTAGATGTTCTTATACACTTGATCATAAGATTAGCAATATTTCCCCTTCTTTTATAATATGAAACAACAGTTATTTTCACAAAGGTGAATGTAAGCTGCTGGTTAAGTTTACATCTGATTAATAAATTCTCAATTCTCAGAATGTACATTAACTATAGAGGATTTTTTTCCTGCATCAAAGAAGAAATTGTCCCCCCTTAACTTCATTGGGTATTATTTACAAACAATTCAATGCATTCATTTTAGGGTAATTTTGTTAAATTCTGAAAAACAGATACTTTGTTGACCATCACAATCAATATATAGAACATTTCCTCTTCCCCCAAAGATTAGTGCCCATTCCCAGAAAATCTCCCCATCCACAAGCAACCACTGATTTTCTTTCTTTCATTATACATTAGAGTTGCATTTTATAGAGTTTCATACTAACAGAATCGTGCTGATTCTTTTTGTGCCTGGCTTCCTCCGATAAGCATGATACATTTTTAGTTTCACGTATGCTTTTGTGTATATCAGTAGTTTGTTCCTTGCTACTGCTGAGTAGTATTCCACCACATGGATAAATCACAATTTTGTTTATACATTTACCTGTGTATGTAATTCTGGATTGCTTCTAGCTTTGGACCATAATGAATAAAGCTGGTATAAACATCTGTGTATAAGCAGAATTGCTCCATCAAATGGTAGTGTATACCTAACTTTTTAAATAAACTGCCAACTTGTTTTACAAAGCATATAAACAATTTGACATTTCCAGCAGTAATACACGTGCATTCCTGTTGCTTCACATCCTTGTTAATACTCACTATTGTTGATCTTCGAGATTTTCACTGTGTAGAAAGAATTCATTGTAGTTATAAAGTGCATTTTCCTAATGATCAAGCATTTTTTCTAGGCTTGCTTGCCATATTCCAATGTCTTCTTTTGTTCGAATCTTTTGCCCATTTAAAACATCAGGTCAGTTGTATTCTTTCTTTTTTTTTTTTTTAAAGACAGGGTCTCACTCTGTTGCCCAGGTTAGAATGCAGTGGTGCAATCACAGCTCACTGTAGCCTCAACCTCTCTCAAGCTCAAGTGATCCTCTCACCTCAGACTCCTGAGTAGCTGGGACTACAGGTGCGTGACACCATGCCTGGCTAATATTTGTGTTCTTTGTAGGGATGGGGTTTCTCTATGTTGTGGCTGGTCTCAAACTCCTGGGCTCAAACAATCCACCTACCTCAGCCTCCCAAAGTGCTGGGATTACAGGCATCAGCCACCACACTTAGCCCAGTTGTATTCTTATTACTGAATTCTAAGAGTTCTTTACATATTCTGGATACAAATTCTGTCAGATTTATGTACAGTGAGTAATTCTGCCATACTGTGGCTTGGTTCTTAATTTTTTAAATGGTATGTTTTGAAGAGCTAAAGTTTTTAACTTTGATAAAGACCAACTTACCATTTTTTTCTTTTATGGTTCATGCTTTTGGTGACATATCTAAGTAATCTTTGCCTACACCAAATAATTCACCTATGTTTTCTCCTAAAATGTTTTCAGTTTTCATTTAATTTTCCCATATGTATCTTGTTCATTTTTCCCCCATATCAATAACTACTGATACAGTGTTGAAAAAACTTTGTTGGACAGACTATCAACAGTGACAGTTTCCACGTTGTTGGGAAAACTATCACTAACTTACGGAATTACTTTGGTATCTTTGTCACAAACAACCATGTATGTGTGGATTTATTTCTGGACTTTCAATTCTGCCCCCAAATTTAGATGTGTATCCTTATGCCAATACAACACTTCCTTGATTACTATAGCTTTAAATTCAGCCAAGAAATTTGATAGCGTACCTCCTTAAAGTTTATTCTTTTTAAAAATCCTTCTGGCTATTCTTGATCATTTGCACTCCCATACCAATTTTTTTTTTTTTTTTTGAGATGGAGTCTCACATTGTTGCCCAGGCTGGAGTACAGTGGAGCAATCTCGGCTCACTGTAAACTCCGCCTCCCAGGTTTATGCCATTCTCCTGCCTCAGCCTCCTGAGTAGCTGGGACTACAGGTGCCCGCCACCATGCCCAGCTAATTTTTTGTATTTTTAGTAGAGATGGGGTTTCATCGTGTTAGCCAGGATGGTCTCGATCTCCTAACCTCGTGATCCACCTACCTCGGCCTCCCAAAGTGCTGGGTTTACAGGCGTGAGCCACCGTGCCTGGCCTTTTTTTTTTTTTTTTTTTTTTTAAGAGAGAATCTCACTCTATCACTCAGGCTGGGGTGCAGTTGTGTGATCATGGCTCACTGCAACCTCAAACTCCCAGGATCAAGAGAATTTTTTGGAACTGATAAAAAGCATTAAGCCACAGACAAAAGTAATCCAATGAATCTCAAGACTAAATTTTTAAAAATCTTTAATACTTAAAAAAATCAGAGAAAAAAATTAACAAATGCAAATTATCTTCAATGGAATAACAATTGTTCTGACACGTGACTTAATAGCAATGATGAAAGCCATAGATAGTAGAATATCACCAATGAACTACGCAAACCTTTTCTTAAACTGCCAAAGTAAAAATATTTTAGACTTGCAGGACATATGATCTCTGTTGCAACTATTTAACTGCTATTGCTGTGTGAAAGAGGCAACAGACAATATGTAAACAAAAAGCCCCAGCCGTGTTCCAGCTTTACTTACAAAAACAGGTAGCTGGCCCATGGACTGAGGTTTACCAACTCCTGTGCAACAATATTACTGCCAATGTAGAATTCTATATGTAGAGAAAAGTATCTCCCAGAATTATAGGCAAAATACATTTCAGACCAACAAACAACAATCTCTTTGGCTACTGACATAAATGTACAATGAAGGAAATATTAAAAAATTAGTTCAAGAAGAAGAAAACTGGTCCTAGATGGTCAGGGAAAAAGGAAGAAATGAGAGAAGCGAACGGACATACGTGGATGAATGAATACATAAGATCAGAGTGTCAAATCTAATTCACATGAACCAGAGATCTTACTCAGTGTCAAGCTTTACAAATAATTTTTAAAATACAGGGAATCAGGAAGTCCAGACTAAGAGATTTGGGAAATTAAAAGCAGCTGCTTCAGTCCTGCCTTCCCTATATGAGCTACACAATCTCTGGCCCAGAGTAGAAAAGGTCTTCAAACGGGGTGGATGGGTTATCAATTCACACAGTAAGAAGCCTTGCTCTATGGGCCAGGTTGATCCCTACTTCTTCTGAGTCTCCTGATTGCCTGTACCTTTGAAATTATTAATAAAGTTTAAAACTGGGTAATCTCTCTTGGTAATATTGGGTAATTAGGTTCACGTGTGTCTGACTTGACACTATGTTAGCTCAGGATGGTGCTGTGTGCAGGACTCTCTTGCAGACCCATGAATCACAAAGGCTAAGGAATTTTTTTTAGTCAGAAAAAGGAAGGAATTAAAAAAAAAAAAAAAACTGGCAGAGGATTGAATCCTAGCCTTGGTAGGAAATGGCAAGATTTAGAGAACTAGCTAGTGGACTGGTAGGGAATAGTACGCAGAGGGGAAGATTGTGAAAAATCCCATTCTCTGGCTATTGCTAGTTTCTAATAAATGTCAGTCCTTTTAAAGAGGAAATGGCGGCGAGAGAGAGTTTTTCCTCTCACTGAAAGACCTTCTTATGCTTTTACGTCTACCTGGAAAAATGAAGTATTCAATAGGAAAGTAATGAACTTAAAACTATGAGTTGTCACAAAGACAATGCAGACAGAGGACAAGTTTCGGGGACTACTATGTTCTGAGAGTATTCAGTAAAAAACAAAAGAAACTGTTTTACAAAGAAACACAAGAAAAGCCTGGTGATTCACTATTGGCATAAACTCTCAACATTTACTACTGGCATAAATTCTCAGAATTAACAATCAGGGAAACACATCACTTACTTTACATACTACTGAGTAGAAGGGATAACTGGCTTGATGATTGATCCCCAAGTGGCTGTGAAGAGATTCTTCCAGGTGGTATGACAACTAATCTGCTACAGTGAGTAAAAGCAGGATTGCAGCATACCTACCCCAAGAGGGGTTACTGCCATACTCTCTTCCCCACATATAAAGCAAACAGTCCTTCTGAAGGAGTAGGCATGCTAGGAGTGCAACTGAACTTAGATAGGCTTTATGATAACAATAGAATTTACTGCTATGGACACAGGTGACAATATGTAGAAATTAGCAACTCCCCATTCTCGAGTACTTTATGTAATCTTACCATTAGGAGGCCAAGAGAATATTCAAGAGGCACTATCTGATTGACTGGCTCAGTTAACAAGCGTGGGGCCCACATGATGTTTTTAACATAAAAAGGAAAAGGAAAATCAACAAGAGGAAAGAAAGGACAAGGGAAAAAATAACCAGCTCATTAAGAAGGACTCAATGGTTTTTGAAAAATGACGTAAAAAAGAGAAATTAGATGAGGGTTCTACGAAGAAATTATTAACAAGCTTTGTAGAGGACAGTTCGAATCCTGGTGGTCATTAAGGGTTTTTGGAGACTTATTTTTTGCATAAGTGATTGCAGAAAACAATAAAACAAAAGATACCTGAGAAATATATGGCAAGGAGATAATGATCAAGGTCAGAAGGTGGTGGGGAGGAAGAAATTAAAACAGCTGACCCATGATTCTCAGCCAACATTTATTGGGGGATGTTAATCCCCAGGGTGAATTTTCCATTTAAAGTGACTTAATGTCCTTGCATTGTCTGGGAGGAGGTTAAAAATATTAACAATAGGCCAGGAGTGGTGGCTCATGCTTATAATACCAGCATCTTGAGAGGCCAAGACGGGAGGATTGCTTGAGCCCAGGAGTTCAAGACCAGCCTAGGCAACATAGGAAGAACCTGTCTCTACAAAAAATAAACAAACTAGCCAGGCATGGTGGCGTGCGCCTGTGGTCCCGGCTACTCGAGAGGCAAGGTGGGAGGATCACTTGGGCCTGGGAGGTCAAGGCTGAAGTGAGACATGATTTTGCCACTGCACTCCAGCCTGGATGACAAAGTAAGACCCTGTCTCAAACAAACAAACAAAAAATAATAATAAATTCTGATTAATTATGTATTCAGCATCTTGATACTTTTACCGTAATTTGTTTATAGCTTCTTTCTAATGTCTGTACTCATAAACATACATAAACATAAAAACAGTTTTGTTTTTTCATATCCAATCTTATATTTCTCTTTTTATCATATTAGTGCATTGGCTAGGATCTCCTTTATAGTGTTGGATAGAAGAGGTGATGAAAGGTATCCTTGTCCTGTTCCTGAACTTAAAGAGAATGCTTTCAATGCTTCATCACAATACTGGTTGTAGGTTTTGTTTTTATAGATATTCTGTATCAGCAGTCCCCAACCTTTTTGGCACCAGGGACCAGTTTCGTGGAAGACAATCTCTCCATGGACCCGGGGGTGGGAGATGGTTTTGGGATGAAACTGCCACCTCAGATCATCAGGTATTAGATTCTCGTAAGGAATGCACAACCTAGATCCCTCGCATATGCAGTTCACAATAGCGTCTGCAATCCGTGAAAATCTAATGCCCCCACTGATCTGACAGGAGGCGGCGCTCAGGCGATAATGTTTACTCACCCACTGCTCACCTCCTGCTGTGCGGTCCAGTTCCTAACAGGACACCCACAGATACTCATCCGCAGCCTGGGGAATGGGGACCCCTGTTCTTTATCATATTAGGACACTGCTTTCTAACTCTAGTTTGCTAACAGTTTTAAATACATAGATACATTGAATGGATACTAAATTTTATCAGACTTCTATACTGCATCTCTTGAGACGCTCTCAATAGATTTTTCTGATTTTCTCATATTTAACCAACTTTGCATTCCTAGAATAAACTTTACTTCCCAATTTATTGCTCAGTTTTCCTCTTTTTTTTTTTTTTTTTTTTGAGACAGAGTCTTGCCCTGTCACCCAGGCTAGAGTGCAGTGGCACGATCTCAGCTCACTGCAACCTCCGCCTCCAGGGTTCAAGCAATTCTCCTGCCTCAGCCTCCCAAGCAGCTGGGATTACAGGCATGTGCAACCATGCCGGGCTAATTTTTGTATTTTTAGTAGAGATAGGGTTTCGCCATGTTGCTCAGGCTGGTCTCGAACTCCTGGCCTAAAGTAATTCACCCACCTTGACCTCCCAAAGTATTGGAATTACAGGCGTGAGCCACTGTGCCTGGCCTAGTTTTCCAATATTTTTATTAGGATTCTTGCATTTGCATTCATGAATGAGTGACTTGTGATTTTCGATTCTACTGCCTTAGTGAAGTTTTAGTATAAAGGTTATACAGGCCTCATATAATGATGCTTGATTCTTGATAAAAATGATAGTGTAAGTACAAAGATTAATGAATGGGACCAGAACAACTGGGTCATCTAAATAGAATACCAAAAAAAGGAACAAAACTGGACCACCACTTCATACTATATACAAAAATCAATGCCTAAGTGTAAAAAGCACAATTATAAAGCATTTACAAGAAAATATACCCTCTATAACCTAAGAAAAGGTACAGATTCCTTACTCAACTCACAAACAGTGGCAACTATAAATAAGAATGTTGCCATATGAAAACTGAGAATTTCAGATCATCAAGATATTACAAAGAGGGTAAAAAGGCAAACACGAATGAGAGAAGACTTTCACATTACATAAAACCTATCAACAGTTCAAATCCAAAATATACATATAGATTGCCTACGAATACTTGAACAAGACACAACTCAAAAGAAACCTGAGCAAAAGGCATAAACAGATATTTCACAGAAAAAGGAAATCCAAATGGCTAACAACTGCATGAAAAGGTGCTCAGTTTCATTAGCAATCAAAGAAACAAAAATTAAAACTGCAATGAGATACTGCTACACAAATGACTGGAAACATTTTTTAACGGTGGATAATACCAACCAGAACTGTTACATACTATAGGTATAAGATAAAGTGGTATAATCACTTTGGAAAATAGTCTGGCAATATCTAGGAAATTTGAAGATATGTATACCCTAAGGACCACAGTTCTACTTGTAAGTATACACCCCCAGATGTGTGCACCAGGGCACATGTAAAAACCGATCATAACAAAATTGTTCATAGTAGCCCATCTGATCAAGAAAGAGCAGTGGAGGTGGGTGGGATTCTCAATTGGTGGCAAAGTTCTCTTGGCCTGGGTGATGGTTACATGTTTAATTTCATTTGTTATTTATGGATACTTATGCATATTAAACATGTTTATTGATGTTTTATGTACTCATTTTACACATTTCATACAAAAAGTTTTAAAGAAATGCTTATGAGTTTTTTTTTCAAAAGGGTATTTAATAAAATTCTGATGAAATTGCTATAGTTGCTTGTTGCTTACCGAAATACTGATTAAGGCTTTAACAATGACAAACACTTCAAAGAAAACGGAAGGCAAGCTTCTTTTAAAAGAGAAAAATATTCCCATTGCTTAAAAATATCTTCAGAATGGTTATGCTGAAACAAGATCTGTGTTCTGTAAAAGACCATCTGCTAGGCCTGTTTATCGTCTGCTACAAGTCAAAATCCTATTTGTATCAGTAATTATTTGTTGTTCAAATATGACTATAACAAGAAAGATTATGATTTAAGGGAAAACACAGGAAAAAAGACAAAGCCTTGTAATTCCCATTAATTTTGTATTAAAACAGATATCATTGACACAGACAACCTCTTTCATGAGACTGTTCATTACCACCTGATTTTTTCCATTCATGAAAAAAATATACAGATTTTACTTAGTTTTCTTAAGTGGCTACTCACTAAACCCTACTTCAGTATAAACCAAATGAATCTTTATCTTTGGAAACACCTACTGAAAAACTAGCATGATTCTAATGTAAAGAAATATGACGAGGTAATAAAAAGGATATCTTTAAGTAATTCTCTAAACTAATCCAATAAAAATGAAATTATCAACTTTTTCTGAGGGGAAATTTTGTTAGAACACATACTTTCCTATCTTATTTCCTATCTTAAAAGTAGCAATTTAACTTTCATTTCATGATACAGGGACATCATCATGATTAATTATCTTGTACAAAGCATACAGAGATAAAAGACACAGTCCATGCACTTACGGGTATGGTCTAAGAGAGACAGAACAGTAAACAGGATTGGGGACTACGGAAGCTCAAATGATAAATCCTTATCTAAGTGACATCTGAGCTTAGCCAGGAAAAGACGCAGCATACACAAAGATGTGTACAGGTATGGGAGTAGAAGAGGGTTGCGTGTATGCACAACTGCCTCGTGTGCGTGTGTGTGAGACAGAGAGAGAGAAGCAAATTTAAATAACTTTGAATGGTTTAGTATGACTAGAGCAACAAGAGACAGTATATAGTGACATAGTTGGGGGATATTTAGAGGTAATGCTAAGACTTATCTTCAAGTCTAGATTTTACTTAAAGATAAAGAAGAGTCATTTCAGGATCTTTGGAATAAAAAATATAGGATTAAATTTTCAATCTACGTTTTCCCTATGTGATTTAGGTAAAAGATACGGTCTATGTTCTAAGGAAGAAGATGGTCTAGTGGGGAGACAGACAAGCAAACAGCATAAAGTACATGTGAGTTCATACAATGAATACCTAATCAAGTGCATTTAAAGTCAGTGATAAAACAAATTTAAAGTTCACCTAGAATATATGGATGATAGCTTATGGGGGAGCAGAAAGGAATATCCTAATAGATATAAATAGATACAATATATACTATTCATTTACTTTCAGTTCAATATGTCATCGAAGTATACATATTTATTTCTCTTTTGCTCCCTAAGAACAGTGAAATGACAGTAACATAAAATGTAAGACACTGATAAATGCATGGAGATTTTGCAAGGGAATATCAAAGAGTCAAAGAATCTCATAATTTATTGAGAGAAAAAAGGGAATGAAATTATATTGGTAAACCTGTGAAGAAAGACCCAGTACTCAGTGCACACATCAGCAAGCATGACAGTGGAGGTGGAGCCATTCTTCACAACGCAAACCATTGGCGTCAAGAGATTTACAAAGTGGGAGTGACAAAGGGACTAAAACATTACTGGGTTAACTAAACTGACCAGTCTCCACCCTTTCCCCTCAGAGACAAAACCTATACCAGTTACCTTTATTAAAGTATCCAGTCCTTCATTCATAAATGTCAACAAAAAGCAAGACTTCTTAAACATTATGAAGCTGGGGGTAGATTTACACACATCCCATGAGAAATGAACTACCAAGAAGGTATGGAGCATAGACCTGGAACCATAACGGGCTATTCTATGAGCTGCTCCCTCCCAAATGTATCCTCTTTATTTACAAATGTGTAGCTGTGCAATTACTAACACTGAGGACATTTATTGTTTGAAACTAGCAATAACTCAGTTCTAATAAAGTGAAAAAAGATAAAAATAGTCATCTGGAATCTATCAGAAACAATGGGTTTGCAGGCTTTGGTGATAATGAGTTACCTGGCTTTGAATATGTAATGTCCTGAATCTTGAAAATTGATTAATTAATTCATTGAATAAGTACTTACACTGAATGCCTAGGACGTGCTGGGTCCCCTTCCTGGTAGTTGGGACACATTAAAGGATGAAAAAAAGAAAAATTCCTGCCGCACCACGGGGAGCTGATATTTTAGTAAAGTTTATATTCCTATGGATTTCATCTCTGTGACCTAAGGCTTTTGAGAGTGGCAAGAAATATACCAAAATGTTGATAGTGGTCTCTGATAGTAGAATCATATGTAATTTACCCTCTTTTATGTCTTCCCAACACAAAAATATCTTCCCCCCACCCCTTCTTCGTTTTTATTTAAAATAGAGGAGAATTAAGTGGGGAAATCAGTCTGGCTGCACTACAGAGAACAGATGACAGAGAGTGGTGGGAGGCAAAGACAAAGTACAAACAATTGGTCCAGTTAAGTGCAGATGCATTAATTCAGGTGAGAGATCTAAGAATGTAAAGTAAGACATGAGAAACATCATGGATAGATGAGAGACACATTTGAGAAACATTAAGGATACTCAACAGGACTCTGTCTCCAACAGGTATGTTGGGTAAAGGGGAAGAAAATGTCAAGTATGAATCCCAGGTTTACAACTCGGAAAAAATGAGTGAATGCAGCAGGTCTGTTTTGTTTTACTCAGTTCTTTCTTAGATCTCTATAGCCATGGCAATGATTCTTGATCAAACTCTAAGAAAAAGAACTCCTAGATCACTCATATGATTGCAGAATGATGTTACTCTATTTACCTGAAGCAGTAGGTTTAGATGAAGCAGGTTGACAACATGTTTAAAGTAAACATGAAGATTCATCATGCACACTTGTTACCTGGTTTGGGTATATACCATGGCTGGTCACACGGTGGAAATATGCCTACTTGACCAGCTAGCTTTGAGAACTACAGTCTCTAGGACTCATGCAAATTTCCCTGGGTAGAGACATCTCACATGAGCCTCTGAGGTATGAAGCTGGGAAGGAAAGAATGTCTTGTGTAACTCTAGTGGAAAAAGTGAGAGAAACCTTGGACGTCTGCCTGTGACCTCTTTGCCTATGGGCATCTTTTTCCTGCTGTTTCTCCACTATACCCTTTTCTGTAATCCTAGCTGTGAGTACAGCTTTATACTGAATTGTGTGAGTTCTTCCAGTAAATCACTGAACTAGTGGGTGGTCATGGAATGTACCCCATAAAGACAGAACCACTGGGGTGAATCAGAAATTAAGGAGATTTCGGGGTATACTAGGAAGGGAAATAAATTTAATTTCCCTGTAAGGTGTCTTGATGACCTTCATGACCTTCACCAGAGTTCTATGGCTTTTGAAGAACAAATTTTTTTTAAAACCATTTTAGCCTCATCAGTGGTTCAAATTTCTCTTTGGCTTTAATTCACATTTCTGTTATTTCTATTAAATTTAGAAACAAAATATGAAGTAGCATCCCTTATTTCAAGAATTTTTGCTGGTGTATTTTGTAATCCTTTTCCAAAACACACACACACACACACACACACACACACACACACACACACCCCCACCACCATCTTTAAAATCATTACCTTAAGATACTTTACTTCTATTCAAAAACCTTAACTAAGCATCTACTATGTGTATCAGGCACTTTGTTAGGTGTTAGGGATAAAAAGATGAGGATAAAGCTGTTGTCCTCGTGTCTAGAGAAGAACACCTGCATAAACATGACAATAAATCAAACTACTCTCTAGACTTTTCTTAATGTTTCTTTTCTAACAGTATTCTAGACACAGGCAATATAAAATATTGCATCTTTAATGTCAAACTGAGATTGAGTGTACTGCATTATGGCCATATGATGGATCAACCTTCTCCTAAAAACTCTTCTGCAGTAACATCTGAAAGTCTGAATAATAAGCTATTCCATAGCTGTGTCAATGAGAAACCAAAGGCACCCAGAATAATGGTAAAAATATTAAACAGACGCTACCTGTGCTTCCTGAGGGTAATAAATACAGTATACAATTGTCTGGCAACTGAATAGCTTTGCTATCCTTAGGTAAGTTTACGTTGCCGAAATGATCTTTCACTGCAGAGTTCAAAGTATGATAGCAAAAATAAGAAACAATTTCTGATTCTCTTCCTTATGTCACTTTGAGACCTATTTGCCCTTACTAACATAACATCTCAGAAAATCTGTATTGTTTTATTCATGTCTGCAACCTCAGAAGAGCCAGCCTAATCTTCTTAAAACCTAATATACTGTCAGTTTACAGTAACAACCAAAATGTATCCTATTCTAAACTCATTTCTTTAGAAATGCTAGATCACCTTTTTAAATAAAAAAGAGATAAAAATTGTTAGTAGAGGTATTTATTATTTTTTTGGTAGAAACAGTTCTCATTATCTTGCCCAGGTTGGTCTTGAACTCCTGGTCTCAAGGGATCCTTCTACCTCAGCCTCCCAAAGTGCTGGGATTACAAGTGTTTAAGCACCATGCCTAGCCAAAAATCATTTTAAACATAACCCAAGAATTGTTAAGTTACATGTGTTTGAAGGAATAAAAGACTCTGTATTTTAAAAATACCTATCTTTTAGAACTTAAAGTGCCTTTTATAGATGTAGGCTTGTGGAGTTTAACAGAAGACATTCTGCTGTATATAGACTTCTGACCAAGAAAAGGGCCTCAGAAGGGATTAGGACAACTTAGAGCCTGTTAACCAGAAGAGCTGTTTTTGTTGACTGATGTTATAGAAAGCTCCAATATGCAAGAGTAGACAAGTATCAGAGAAGTTAAGAACAGAGTTCAAGAGAGGCAGGTGAGTACAGAGTACGACTAAAGCTTGAAGTTTTATGGTATAAGAGAATAGAGATTCTGAAATAGAAAGAAGACAAAAAAAGTGAGTCACAGTTTGACAAGATAGCTGCAATAAATGTCCATTTTAGAAACATAACCACTCAAATGTGAAATATTATTTGAGGCATTGATGCCAAGCCAAACATATGACCACTACTAATAATTAACATGATTATCATTACTGCTAACATTTAGTAAGCAGTTACAGGTCCAGCCATTTTGCAAAGCATCATAATGGATACAATTCCTGTAACAATCTTATGAGATAAGACTCTATCAACCTCATTATATAAATGAAGAAATCAGGGCTTAAAGGGTTGTAGTGAAAGAAAAATTAGAACTCAAGTCATGTCTGGATGCTGAGATGAGCATCCTATGTGGCCTCCTCAACTGGTTAGAATAATGAGTCAGTAAACTGCAGGGATATTAACAATTAACTGTTTCCTACATATTCTTTTAGAAGTACATTCACAGAGGAATAGAAGGCATTTCACTCCAAATTTTAAAATTTCAAATGGAAGACAAAGGAGAGACACATATGAACACTATAAAAATAACTACCTTTTCACAATATAAAAAAGGCAAAGAACATTTCTGAAGAAACAGTACAATGTGGGCTTATCCAAAACAAAAAGGCCTGCTTTTCAAACTATCTATAGGTTTTAAGTAAAGCAAACTACTGAATACAACCAATACATACCTTGTAAGTAGTTCAATGGAGATAAGGAATTACAAACTGGCTATGAGGATAAGCTATGGAGTCAGGCTGCCTGGGAACTAATTCTGACCCCACTATAGAGAAAGAGTCTCACTATGTTGCCCGGGCTAGAGTATGCTGGGTATTCACAGGTGCAATCCTAGCACACTAGCAGCCTCGAACTCCTAGTGTCAAGTGATTCTCCTGCCTCAGGCACATGCCACCATGCCCAGCCTCTTAATCTCTTATAATAGGTATAAATAATCTACATCAAAGGAGATTCAATAGAAAAAATTAAATTAATGTTAGCAATTTTATTATTAAATTGGGACATCTAAAGATTGAGTGCTAAGTCATTTTCAATAAATGTTCTCATGCACCAACACTCAAATGTATTAGGACACATTTAATGATATAATGTATAAGTTTTACTTTAAAATACTCCAACAAAAACAAAAACAAAACAAAAAACGTGGGAGGGAAATGTATAAAAAAGTTATCGTAAAAAATTTGTAAATGTAGACGCGGGTGATAGGCACACAGGAATTCATATCATTCTCTCTACTGTCATGTACGGCTGAAAATTTCAAAAATCCTTTTAAGGAACTCTCTGATACTTCAAAGCAAAGGTGGGGGGGTTCAGACTACATAACTGTTCAACAGTTTTGTGAACAGATTTTTAAAAATTCATATTTTTGCAAAATGTATCTGGTGAACAAATGCTTCCCTCTGCTCTGATGACCATGACCTCTATTAATGATTGGCAAAAATAATGTCTATAATGAATCTTAAACATGGCCATCTAGCATGAGGTAAGACAAAAAGGTCTACACAAGTTTCACTGGACCTTGATAATAACAACTATAGCCTTTGATAGTTTCCACCTGAAAAGAAAACTAGGAATTGGGTGACAAAGTATTCAACAAGCAACTAGAGTACAAGCCTGGTCATTAGTACTAAAAACTGTGAGATAATAATAAGTCTGCTTCTTTAGTCCTTTAAATACATCTACTTGTTCAATTTCCACACTGTACAAAGGGGGAAAAGAACATATGCAGGAGCTTTATAGATAATTAGAAAAAAACAAGTCTTACGTGGATATAATTTGTTTTGTTAAAAACCCATTATCACAAAGTCACAATACACGGCTGTTCCCTCTGAATCAACTGTGAACCTGCTGTATAATAAAACTTTTCTTCACTAAGCTTCTAGGTATATGCTCTCATGAGCAATGTTTTAAAATTATTTTTTTAATGTGATTATTTTTTGCAAAAGCCTATTTATAGTAAATATGTGCTCTATGCAAAATGTTCACTTAGCTAAATTGGTACTTAAACTGAATATAAACTTAAGTTTTAGTCATTTTGTTACACTCTCCATGCTTAGTAGTAATCTTTGTCACAAATGCTATTTCTCTGACTGCTAACATTACAGAAAGAAAATAATTATTTGCATCCTTGATGAACACTGATGCAAAAATCTTCAATAAAATACTGGCAAACCGAATCCAGCAGCACATCAAAAAGCTTATCCACCATGATCAAGTGGGCTTCATCCCTGGGATGCAAGGCTGGTTCGATATACGAAAATCAATAAATGTAATCCAGCATACAAACAGAATCAAAGACAAAAACTACATGATTATCTCAATAGATGCAGAAAAGGCCTTTGACAAAATTCAACAACTCTTCATGCTAAAAACTCTCAATAAATTAGGTATTGATGGGACGTATCTCAAAATAATAAGAGCTATCTATGACAAACCCACAGCCAATATCATACTGAATGGGCAAAAACTGGAAGCATTCCCTTTGAAAACTGGCACAAGACAGGGATGCCCTCTCTCACCACTCCTATTCAACACAGTGTTGGAAGTTCTGGCTAGTGCAATTAGGCAGGAGAAGGAAATAAAGGGTATTCAATTAGGAAAAGAGGAAGTCAAATTGTCCCTGTGTGCAGATGACATGATTGTATATCTAGAAAACCCCACTGTCTCAGCCCAAAATCTCCTTAAGCTGATAAGTAACTTCAGCAAAGTCTCAGGATAAAAAATCAATGTACAAAAATCACAAGCGTTCTTACACACCAACAACAGAGAAACAGAGAGCCAAATCATGAGTGAACTCCCATTCACAATTGCTTCAAAGAGAATCAAATACCTAGGAATCCAACTTACAAGGGATGTGAAGGACTTCTTCAAGGAGAACTACAAACTACTGCTCAAGGAAATAAAAGAGGATACAAACAAATGGAAGAACATTCCATGCTCATGGGTAGGAAGAATCAATATCGTGAAAATGGCCATACTGCCCGAGGTAATTTATAGATTCAATGCCATCCCCATCAAGCTACTAATGACTTTCTTCACAGAATTGAAAAAAACTACTTTAAAGTTCATATGGAACCAAAAAAGAGCCCGCATTGCCAAGTCAATCCTAAGCCAAAAGAACAAAGCTGGAGGCATCATGCTACCTGACTTCAAACTACACTACAAGGCTACAGTAACCAAAACAGCATGGTACTGGTACCAAAACAGAGATATATCAATGGAACAGAACAGAGCCCTCAGAAATAACACCACATATCTACACTATCTGATCTTTGACAAACCTGAGAAAAACAAGCAATGGGGAAAGGATTCCCTATTTAATAAATGGTGCTGGGAAAACTGGCTAGCCATATGGAGAAAGCTGAAACTGGATCCCTTCCTTACACCTTATACAAAAATCAATTCAAGATGGATTAAAGACTTAAACGTTAGACCTAAAACCATAAAAACCCTAGAAGAAAACCTAGACATTACCATTCAGGACACAGGCATAGGCAAGGACTTCATGTCTAAAACACCAAAAGCAGTGGCAACAAAAGCCAAAACTGACAAATGGGATCTAATTAAACTAAAGAGCTTCTGCACAGCAAAAGAAACTACCATCAGAGTGAACAGGCAACCTACAAAATGGGAGAAATTTTTCACAACCTACTCATCTGACAAAGGGCTAATATCCAGAATCTACAATGAACTCAAACGAATTTACAAGAAAAAAACAAACAACCCCATCAAAAAGTGGGCAAAGGACATGAACAGACACTTCTCAAAAGAAGACATTCATGCAGCCAAAAAACACATGAAAAAATGTTCACCATCACTGGCCATCAGAGAAATGCAAATCAAAACCACAATGAGATACCATCTCACACCAGTTAGAATGGCAATCATTAAAAAGTCAGGAAACAACAGGTGCTGGAGAGGATGTGGAGAAATAGGAACACTTTTACACTGCTGGTGGGACTGTAAACTAGTTCAACCCTTGTGGAAGTCAGTGTGGCAATTCCTCAGGGATCTAGAACTAGAAATTCCATTTGACCCAGCCATCCCATTACTGGGTATATACCCAAAGGACTATAAATAATGCTGCTATAAAGACACATGCACACGTATGTTTATTGTGGCACTATTCACAATAGCAAAGACTTGGAACCAACCCAAATGTCCAACAATGATAGACTGGATTAAGAAAATGTGGCACATATACACCATGGAATACTATGCAGCCATAAAAAATTATGAGTTCATGTCCTTTGTAGGGACATGGATGAAATTAGAAATCATCATTCTCAGTAAACTATCGCAAGGACAAAAAACCAAACACCACATGTTCTCACTCATAGGTGGGAACTGAACAATGAGAACACATGGACACAGGAAAGGGAACATCACACTCTGGGGACTATTGTGGGGTTGGGGGAGGTGGGAGGGATAGCGTTAGGAGATATACCTAACGCTAAATGACAAGTTAATGGGTGCAGCACACCAGCATGGCACATGTATACATATGTAACTAACCTGCACATTGTGCACATGTACCCTAAAACTTAAAAGTATAATAATAATAAAATAAAATAAAATAAAGAAAATAATTATTTGCAGTAGTGAAACTGATTTTGATTTCTTCACTGCACTTCTTATCTATGCTTCCTTCCTATAACTACATCTGACACTCAAGCAAAGATTCTAGATATACTTTGGAGCTAGCAGGAAATCTTATAAAAATGACACTTTACAAGATTGAGAGAATAAACATTGGTAAGCATAAAATATTTGACACAGCAAAGACTAGTCTGACTTATCTACTTCCTACTTCACTACATTAAAATTAGTGTTCGAGATTCAAAAATTTGGCTGACAAAATGATCAGACTCCCTGTCCAAAAATACACACAGAAAAGACTGAAGACAAGTACTTTGAGTCAATGATTACAGACAGAGGATCCTTATCCAAATAAGTCACATGTCTCTACCTATTCTATCCTAAAAAACTGACAGAGCTCAAATTTTGGGTCTTAGGTATCTTGAACCCTAACAATTTTAATGAAAAGCTATTATGCTAGATTGCTGGGTTTAAATCTCATTATTACTATATAAAAATCTTGTTAAAATACTTTTAGTTATGCGCTTACTTAGCTGAGTTAACTTTAAGTTATATCAAAAACATGTTTGTATTGAATCCTGTAAGTACTACTAAAGACACATTCTGTTAGCTCTGGTTTTATAAGTGAAAGATCTAAAGATGAGATGGGAGGAGCAATTTATTGTATTTGAGTACATGGAAAAGCACTCCTTTGTGACTGCAGATGTCACTTGCTGAATCAGGGACATACTTCTTTCACACTTCTATTTTTGCCCACTGATGTAGAAGATACTATCTTAACAGAAAAAATACTGATAGATGCAAATTGACACCCATCCTTTGATTAAAAGTAAGTTGGTAGCTTTCCCGGAGACTTTAAAAACAAAGACTATTAATCCCAAACTATTCTGGGCTCTGCACCAGTGACAAATATACTTTAGAAGGTCTTCTAACTAATAAAAATATTTAGGATTATGTGGGCAGAAGAAAAATTGTTCTTAAATCTGAATAGAATTACTGTGAATATCTTTAAATAATATTTTTAAACATTTTCAAGGTTTTTAATACTGGTATTAAATTATAAGATTTACACAGACTACCTGACCATTTATTTTGAAAAATCATAAAATATAATTTTTTTAAGCAATTGTTTTTGATGGGAGCTCATCAGTATACCAGAAACACATTCAATTCCAGTGTCTTGTTCCTCCAAAACTGTAACTCTAGATCAAAAGTAATATATCACGAAGTGTTTAGATGACCGCAAAGAAAAAAGGACTGAAAACTAATTTCCCTCTAGCAATAATTTGTCAGAAAACATTTTCCTCATTAAGTAATCGAATGTTAAATGTATATGTCAGAAACATTTTAAATATTTTACTAAGAAGCTTGGACACTGTACACCCTAGCACTAAATATTAATATTATAAACGATAAATTTTAGGTGTAATCATTATATAAACATGTTTCTACAAAGACAGTGGGAAATCAAGACTTCTGTAAAATAAAATGAAACAATGTATTATAATTCCTTTCCATTTCTTTCATAGAGTTAAGAAATTAAAATGAGAGCACATCTAGTCCCATTTTATAGTAAAAAAAAAATGACTAACTCATAAATGTACTAGAAATTCTAGTGGAAATGTGGAAATAGCTTTCATAAGACTAGAAATTCTAGTAGAAATAGCTCACCATAATTTTACTATCAACAATAAAGTTTTGAGAATTCTTCTAAAACAATCTCTTCTTTGGGACAGTGGTTCTCATATTTGTTTGGATGGCAATGAATAAGCAATTGAGGGTACTCTATGGAACCCCCAAAATGATCATGTTGTACTTAATGCTATCATAAGAACTAGAAAAAGCTTAACTAGATATCTATCTATATATATGTATGTGTAATTCTATAATTGCAATTGCAACGTGTGTGTGTGTGTGTGTGTGTGTGTGTGTGTGTGTGTGTATTCCAATACAAAAACTGCAACCACAAACCATTATCTATGAAAAACCTAAACAAGTTCAGGGCAATTTTTCCATTAACACTGATTTGGTATTTGTTAATAATAACCATAGCTAATGCTCCAAATATTTAACATGTGGCAGGCAATAGGCCAAACTGATTTACATGTATATCTTACTTATAACTTACGCACCTCAAAATATTTACTATGTGCTGGGCAATAGGCCAAACTGATTTATATATACGTATTATTTATAACTTATGCATCTTATTTACAACCACAAAAGACAGCCATTATGTTTTGTTTGACAGTGAAACAACTGAGATTTCTAACACGTTAGATGTACTTTAACCCAAGTTCCAAGTACTGGTTAAATGGTAGAGTGAGTATGCCATCCCAAGCTTGATTCAAACTTGTTCTTCTAACCACAACACTATCCTTCTAGTTATAAAATAAAATCTAAACAAATTTAAATATTTTATATAATCATATTTAAATTTTTAAACTAATCAGAAAAGACCAACATTAATCAAATTTTTAAAATTTTTTTTGGAGAAAGTGTCTTGCTCTGTCACCCAAGGCTGGAGTGCGGTGGCATGATCATGGCTCACTGCAGCCTCCACCTCCCCAGGTCAATCAATCCTCCTGCCTCAGTCTCCCAAGTAGGTGGAATTACAGGCATGCACCACCATGCCTGGCTAATTTTAAAACATTTTTTATAGAGGACAGAGTCTCACTATTTTGCCTAGGCTGGCCTTGAACTCCTGGGCTCAAGCAATCCTTTCACCTCAGCCTCCCAAATTGCTGGGATTACAGACATGAGCCACTATGCCTGGCCAACATTAATCAATCTTAAGAGTGGAACAGCAGTGTAAGTTGAAGAATCACTTAAAAGTTGCTATGAGAATCCTCCTATTAATTACGTATTCTGGAAATGACTCCTAAGTTCCAAATG
The DNA here is from genome assembly GCF_028885625.2 of Pongo pygmaeus. Taxonomy (NCBI): domain Eukaryota; kingdom Metazoa; phylum Chordata; class Mammalia; order Primates; family Hominidae; genus Pongo; species Pongo pygmaeus. Next base: position 47,092,477 of record NC_072382.2, read on the forward strand.
TAAGGTGCTTTTGTTAAGCACATAGGGAAAGAAATTCAGTTGTGTCACCTGGATTTCAAATAAAGGCCTTCTCACTAGGGTATAAGCCAACTGTAAAATCAATCAACCCAGCTAAATACTCAAAAGACAGAGATTTTTAGAGAATAAAAGTTTTAGGGGGTAATAAACCAAATACACTCTGCCTTGTTTTTAGCAACTTTGGAATTTACTTAATTTGAAGGAGGTACGTGGACTAGTGTTACAAAAGAAAAAGACAAATAACTCTCAGTCTTTAGTATAACTGGTATTCGCTAAAGAAAATATTACTAATATATAATAAATATATTAGTAAGTAGGGAGTCCTCTGTCAGTATTACTCTAAGTCTCAATAGTTTTTAATTTTATATTATTAGAATTGGCATATTTATAGCCATAGTCAGAAAGTCAGAAAACAATATAAAAATAATTCTCATCAATGAGAACTGTGAAAAGATTATTCAGTAGCACAGCTCAAATGTGTCTAGCTCAATTCAACTTAAAATCTTATTATTCTGGAGTGAATTTTTACTAAAAGACAAATGTCTTTAGTCTGCCTTAGATAACTACTAAAGACAAGAAAATCTGTTAAATAATCATTAAATTTTAAAATAATGTTAAATGAAGGCTTAAAATATATGTACCTTATAATATCCATTGCCTGGTAAAGTATTTCAGATTGATCAACTCCAAGAACCTTCTTCGCCCCAGCTTTAGCAGCAAACATAGAGAGAATTCCAGTTCCACACCCAACATCCAAAACTACCTGGGGTAATTAAGAAAAAAAAACAAACAAACAGATGTTATCAAAAAGGTCTCTATATTAAATTCTATTCATATATTATGATGTTTCTGGCTAGGAAAAGATCACAGTAAAAATTTTAAACTGGCCAGGTGTGGTGGCTCACACCTGTAATCCCAGCACTTTGGGAAGCCGAAGAGGGCAGATCACCTGAGGTTGGGAGTTTGAGACCAGCCTGACCAACATGGAGAAACCCCGTCTCTACTAAAAATACAAAATTAGCTGGGCGTGGTGGTGCATGCCTGTAATCCCAGCTACTCGGGAGGCTGAGGCAGGAGAATCTCTTGAACCTGGTAGGTGGAGGTTGCGGTGAGCCAAGATCACGCCACTGCACTCCAGCCTGGTCAACAAGAGAGAAACTCCATCTCAAAAAAAAAAAAAAAAAAAAAATTTAAACTTTACTAAGCAATATGGTAATTTCTATTTGGGAAAATTGAAGATATCATTACTATGAGTTGTTTTAAATTAATAACAGTATAGTTGGCCATAGTCTGTTGTAATTAGACCCAATAATGCTAAATTTAAGAGATTTTATATGAAAAATTATTTCCATAGATTTAAGAGAGAATTGTTTTTAATTTCCCTATTGTATGTATATTCTATTTTAGGCTCAGTAATTCTACATTTTAACAGAAATAAATTTCTTCAAGTTTGAGTGGCAGGAATTAACTTAAGCAGGATGGCTTGACCCAATACCATTTTAAAAGGGTTATAAAGCAATCAAAGATACAGAGTATCACTACATCCTTCCTACCTCCAAAATTAAATATTCAGCCCATTTTAACAATAAAGTGCAATAAAAACAAGTTAGCTGTCAAAATTCAGTAACTTGAGAGTTTAAGTTGCAAAAATGATAATTCTTGGTGAAAGAAAAGTATTTATTAGAACCAAAAGTTTAAGATGCTATTGGGGGTGAGTGGGGAGCAATTATTTAAATCAAGAATTTAATATGGTTTTCCCTGGAATGGCACAATGAAGCCTGTTTAGTTCATAGTAAAAAGAAAAACAAGTCACCAAGGAAACACATTTAGCAAAATCCTTGTAGGTACACTACTCTGTGAAATTACTGAAAATTAGTGCTTTAAATCTTTCACTATCATGGCCTAAAAACCATATATACTTGTCCCAAAATAGGAAATCATTTCAGTGCCCTCATACTGTAAGTATTCACTAAGCATTATTAAGTACCAGGAATTGATTTCAGTGATGGGGTACAGCAACAAACAAGACCAAATCCCTGTCTTAATGGCACATACAATCTTGTGAGAGGGACAATGAATAAACAAAGAATATAAAATAAGGTCAGGTAGTAAGAAAAATCAAGCAGAGTAGAGGTTAGAGCAGGGGAGAGGAGATACACTCTTTCTTTTACCATTCTAGATAGGTCTTTTACCATTCTAGATACCATCTAGATTGATGTACCTCTCTGATACATGTGAGCAGAGAACTGAATAAAGGAGGGTGTCATGCAAAGATCTAGGAGAAGAGCATTTCATTCAGGAAGATATTAAATGCAAGGCACAACATTCCAGGCAAAGCCAAGATGGCCAGTGTGGCTGAACTGGGTTCAGAAAGAGGTCACTTGGAGGTGAAGTCAGGGGTCAGATCACAGAGTGCCTTGGATTTTACTAAGTAATGAGAAACTATCGTAAGAAAAATCAAACTAGGATTAAGAATCGATGATACTGTACACCAATGTTTTTTTTCTCACTAGGCAATAGAATATGGTTTAACCATCAGGTACATTTCCTATACTTTAAAAAAAATTTTATGCATATTACAATTCAATACGTTTTTCCTTCTTTTACACAAATTATAGCATATCATACCCACTGTGCTACATATTGCTTTTTTTTTAAACTTAATATAATTTTGAGATCTCTCCATATCAATTTATAGAGCTTCTTTCTTTTATGTAGCTGTACAGGATTCCATACTATGGCTGTATCACAATCCAGTTCTCTACTGATGAACATTTTAGGTGTTCCTGAAATCTTACTAGGGCAATAAATGCTGTAAATAACCCATGGGCTGTATCAAAGCCCATTCCCATGAATTAGTAAATCTAAAGAATATATTCCTAGAAGTGAAAACACTGTGTCAAAGAATACGTATCTGTAATTCTGCTAGACATAACCAAATTGATCTCATAGGGCAATTCTGCTAATGAAGACTCCAATGAGCAATGTATTAGTACCAATTTCCTCACAGGTGAGACTAGCCTATGGAACATATAATCAAACTTTTGGATGTCTACCCATCTAGCAATCACAAAATAATGATATGTTGATCTAGTTTTAATATGCATTTCTCTTAGGAGATTTAGCATCATTCCATGTATTGTAGAGCCATCTATAATTTTATGTGAGCTACTGATTTACATCTTCTCTCTATTTTTCCACTCAGTTGCTAGTCCTTTTCTTATCAATCTGTCTTAGCAGATAAGAGTTCTTTGTAAATTAAGATTAGCCCTCTATAATATGACATGCCATGTTTTCTCACAGCATGTATTTTTGTCTTTTGATTCTACTTACAGTGATTTTTGCTACACAGGAATTCTTTACCTACAACTAAACTTATTAATCTTTTATATAATGTCTTCTGGACTTTGATCATAATTATATAGGCCTTCCCCAGTCTATCCCATTTCACTGCATTTCATCTTTACACATTTCCTTCTAGTACATTCACGGTTTCATTCACATAGTTTGTTTTTAAACCATGGTATACACTACGAGGCATGGTTCCAACGTTTTGTTCAAATGACTGGCCACTTGTCCCAATATCAATTATTAAGGTTTCCCCCACTGACTTGATACGTGACCTTTAACATTCATTTAAATATTTGTATATATTTGCATTTAGAAGTGGATTTTAAATCTGTTCTGTTAATCTATATATTCAAGTGCCAGGAATTATTTTAGTTACTGAAGCTTTATAAAATGATTTAATATCTAGTAAGTCTGGTCCACACTCAACTGCAAATATTTTTCCACAATGTTTCTGGAAAACTTTTTATATTTATTTTTCCATATAAACAAAAGAATTGGTTGGTCTAGGTTTAAAAGTCCTAGCATTTTTGTGAGAACTGAGCCAAAATTTAGGGAAAACAATTTTGAGTTTTCCTATTCAAGAACCTGATATGACTTTCAATTCGTTTAAATTGTCTGTTAGGTACTTTAGTTGTTGTTTTAAAAAAACCTTTTTTTCTGTAAGTCCTGCATATTTCTAGTTGTTTACTCCTGTGCATTTTATCTTTTGTACTACTATCATAAGTGGAGTTTTCCTTCCATTACATCTTTATTTTTTTTTTTATTTTTGAGATAGACAGCCTGTTGCCCAGGTTGGAGTGCAGTGGCACAATCTCAGTTCAATGCAACCTCCACCTCGTGGGTTTAAGTGATTCTCCTGCCTCAGCCTCCCAAGTAGCTGGGATTACAGGCACCCACCACCATGCCTGGCTAATTTTTGTATTTTTAGTATAGACGGGGTTTCACCATGTTGGCCAGGCTGGTTTCGAACTCCTGACCTCAAGTGGTCTGCCCACCTTGACCTCCCAAAGTGCTGGGATTACAGGCAGGAGTCACCATGTCCAGCTCTTTCCATTATGTATTGAAAACATAATTTATTAGTATTGACTCCAGAAGAGAGATAATCTAAACATCCTGATATCCACTGAAGAAATAAAGTTGTTGAAAGGCTACTACTTTGTGCTTCCTATCCTACGCCTAGATGGTTTCAGTGGGAATTTGACTGTTTCTGAACACATGGCCTGTCTGGGTGAGTCAGTACCTTTTAACATAATCACTTTTATAAACATTAAGAATTTTACTTTAACATGCAATCTATATACATCATTGCAAACAAAAAGAATTTTTTAAAAGTTCCAAATAAAATGTAGTAACAAAAATAGCAAGACAACAGTATACTACATAGTATATATGTATCTAGTACAGTTATAGCACCTCAACTTGAAATATTGTATGGCAGAAAATGAAAAAATAGAAAAATATATACAATAGAACAGTATATAATAAGTTTCCAGAAACTCTCATTAAAATAAAACATTTACAAAACTAAAAAATGAAAAATAAAAGATCAGTGTGGAATTTAGAAGTTTGCTGAAAGTGCTTTGGTCTGGGAAAGTGCTTTTGGTCTGGGAGTGTCTGGGAAGATCCACACTCCCTTGCTGTGTACCAAAGACAAGCTGGCAGCACAATTGGTGACACCATACATGGTATATACCCTTCATGACCTAGGGAGTCCAGTGCTAACAAATTACCTTATAATTGTGCTCCCATATGTATAAAAATACGTTTAATATTTTATATGAAGCATTGTTTCTAACATAAAAACTGAAACAACTTACGGACATTCTTACATTGGATATAGCAACCATTAAAAGAATATTAATGAAAAGATGCTCAAAATCACTAATCATTAGAAAAATGCAAATCAATATAAATATCACCTCACACCAACTAGGATAGCTATTATCAAAAAACTAGAAAACAACAAGTATTGCTAAGGATATGGAAAAATTGGAACCCTTGTGCACTGCCGGTGGAAATACAAAATGGTACACCCACTGTGAAAAACAGCACAGTGATTCCTCAAGGAATTAAAAATGGAATTACCATATGACTCAGCAATTTCATTTCTGGGTATATACCCAAAAGAATTAAAAGCAGGGCCTCTAAGAGATATCTGTATACCTACGTTAATAGCAGCAATATTCACAACAGCTTTAATATAGAAGTAACCCAAATAGCCATTGACAGATGAATGAATGGATAAGCAAAATGTCATACATGCATACAATGGATTATTGAGCCTCAAAAATGAAAAAAATTCTGACATTCGCTATAACAAGGTCAAATCTTGAGGACATTATGCTAAGTGCAATAAGCTAGTTACAAAAGGAAATACAGTCAGTCCTTTGTATCCCTGGGTTCCCCATCCAGGGAGTCAACCAACTGCTAATCGAAAACATTCGGGAAAAAAAATTGCATCTGTACTGAACATGAAGTCTTCTTTCTCTTGTCATGGTTCCCTAAACAATACAGTATAACAACTATTTATACAGCACTTACATTGTATTAGGCATTATAAGTAATCTGGAGATGATTTAAAGTACATAGGAACATATGCGCAGGTTATATGCAAACACTACACCATTTTATAGCCAGTAAATGAGCATTTATGGATGCTGGTATCCACAGAGGGTCCTGGAACCAATCCCTCACAGATACTGAAGGAATGACTGTAGTGTAAGATTCCATTTATATGATGTATATGAGTAGTCAAAATCATAGAGACAGAAAGTAGAACAGTGATTGCCAGGGGCTGGGAGGAAGGGAGAATGGCGAATTACTGTTTAATGAGAATAGTTCCAGTTTTACAAGATGAAGAGTTCTGGAGATGGTGGTGGTGATGGCTGCATGACATTATAAATGTATTTAATACCACTTACCTATACACTTAAGGATAGCTAAGATGGCAAATTTTATATCATGTTTATTTACCATAAGAAAAAACACGGGGGTAAAAAGATAATAAGGAATTTCTCCAAGAAAAGCTGCTGAGTGAAGAAAGTTAAGTATAGAAGGATATGTTTAGTATACTCCAGTAAGAGTATGTGTTTTTTTGTAAGACCATACATACATTCAGATATAACGTATACACAAATGCATATATGTGTATGTGTATGAAATCCTTTTTTAATCATCATTTTACAAATGAAGAATGTGAGATTCAGAGAGGCAAAGAAATAGGTCCAGGGTCACACAGCTGGTAAATTGTAGGGCCTGCATTCAAACACAGGTTAACCTTCTTCTAAAGCCTATATTTTTAATTGTATGTTAGTTATTTCTTACATCTAGCTTAGAATTAGGTGATCAGGCAGATAAGCTAAAATTTGATAGAATCAAAGAGGTAGAAATAGAATGAACATTATTTTATAAAATGATGAGGAAATTTGATTCATTTTTTTTCTTAAAAAACTGAATGAATTGTAACTGTAGATAATAATCACAAGCATAAAGATGGCACCTAACTGGGAATTTCTTCAATAAACTACAAACAGAAATTAATTATGAGTGGGTGACAACACGATTAAATACCACCCAAAGTTAAATTAATCTAAGAAACCATATGGCCTCCACGGGAGCTTTGTGAATTGAATTGAAATAATATTAAGAAAAGAAGGAAGCAAAGGAGGCTGGGAAGGGATGGAGAGAGAAGGGAAGGAAAAAAGGAAGGAAAACATTTTTAATAAAAATATTTAATATCTTGATGATTAATCTTACGATTACTAATACTTGAGCCTTTTCAGTATTTACTTACCTATTATAAGACAAGTCCATTCAGAAGCATACTGAAGGAACATTCTAACTTACTTTCTTAACAAGCTCCTCTGGTATTCCTATCACCAAGTATTAAGACAAGATGGCTAAAAGAAAGACAATGATAATGCTCTCACCGTAACAAAACCCACAGAATTTTAGAACCAGAAGGCATTTTTACAATCACCTTACAGGTTGGGCCCAAAGAGATTCACCACTTGCCCAAAAGTATATAACTGGTTCCAGACTAGCCAGGATTAGTGATTCTCATGTTTCATCTCTATATAACATATTAAGGAAAAAATAAAATAAAAATCTGGGCATCATCTAACTAGAAATATAAAGCAACATCATTAACAGTAACATAATTTGCTTCACTGGAAACAGAGAGGTTTTTAGACAAACATTAAATAAACTTTCCAGCACTTGTTTTGCAAATATAAAAACTATGAAGGGCCAGGCGTGCTGGCTCACGTCTGTAATCCCAGCACTTTGGGAGGCCGAGGCGGGCAGATCACAAGGTCAAGAAATCAAGACCATCCTGACCAACATGGTGAAACCCCGTCTCTATTAAAAATACAAAAATTAGCTGGGCGTGGTGGCACTTGCCTGTAGTCCCAGCTACTCCGGAGGCTGACGCAGGAGAATCGCTTGAACCCAGGAGGCGGAGGTTGCAGTGAGCCGAGATCACGCCACTGCACTCCAGCATGGCGACAAAGCGAGACTCCGTCTCAAAAAAAAAAAAAAAACTATGAAAAGTCTCCACTATAGTAACAAATAGAAAGCATACAAAAAAACCTATATATAAAAAATTGATAACTATAATTTTTAAATGAAATCATTTATTTGTCTCTGGTGGGAATCAGCACAAACAATTATAAACTTTTCACGAGATGCAATGCTTTGACCAAAAAGATCAGAGCACCATACAAATTACAGTATACCTGGTCCAGTTCAGCCAACTCACAAGTGAAACACTGCTCTTAAAAAAGAGGTATGGAAAATAAAAAGCCAATCCAGATTATATTCCAAACAATACGAAAATCAGGAAAAAGGATTTTTAAAACATAAAGGTTGTTACTGCTGCAAATCATGTAAAGCCCATGAAATAACCTTAGAGAGATGAAAGCCGAATTATAACAACCGGATACATTATCAATATACATGTTCTCAAAGTAAAAAGAGTGGGAAAAAATTCCCAAGGAAAGGTATATAAATGGCAGAGATCATAATATTCCTGATTAAATTAGGGGACTAATTTCCCATCAGGAAGAACAAACAGAAAACCTGAACTTTTAAGTAACCATGCCAATGTATAAAGGAAGGAAAAGAGAGAGCGAAAAAGAGAATAAAGAAAAAAAAAAAGTGTAAGGAAGAAAAGCCAAAAAACACAAACTTCAAACACACAGGCACATGCACACACAGAGTATGAGATCATTTTTTAAATAACTTGAGCCAATCTTAAAACTAATTGTAAAATACAAAGTATCTCTAAATGGGGTAAAGTATTAAAAGAAAGTATATAAACTAAATACTATATTACAATAGTGAACCCTACTTATTATTGTTCTTAAACTCATTAATTTTCAATTACTTAACACAAACTAGAGTAATAATTAAAAGTATGCTATGACATGGTGCTTATCTGATACATTTAAAATTCATGGGAATAACTGTAAATAAAAAATATGGTTTAAGCAAAATTATCTGAATAAGCAAAATTTAACTAAGCTATGTCATTATAACTAAGCTATGCCATTGTAATAACTTTCAATTTTAAAAAAGAGCATATTGAATGACAGCAGCAATCAGCATTTGTTATCAGTACTCTGCACCACAGAGCAGCATCATAAATGTCTTCCATGAAATACAGACAGAAGATGTTAAATCAATTGCTATCACAATGATGAGCCAAGAGAGGATTTCTACTGCCCAAGAACAAGATGAAATGTATAATTCTATAACCTATGCTACTTACCTTGTCTTTGAAGATATGTGGATTTTGGTATATGAAATCTCGGTAGCTTTCTGTTCGTATTTTGTCCTAGGGTGGAGAGAAGAAAACGCTGTGTTTATAGGACAGTCTAAACAAATAAATTTTTTAAGGGAGATATTTGCCATATTAACACACATTGCTAGTTTCCATAGCAGTTTTTATACCTGGGATACCAAGCTTATTTTTTTCCTAAGAAAACAATAAATAATAGAAATAGCAACGACACACAAAGAAAATATTTTATGAAGACTGAAACTCAAATAAGACCCAAGTTCTTAAAAATGTGTACATTTTCCTCTTGACGTGCATTATCACCATAAGACTTAGAGTGATAATTAAAGCTAATAAAAGATGAACATGTTTTGCTCCTTTCAATAGGGCCTGAAACTACAGCCTGATTCTCTGTACTAGAGCTATATTAAAATAAGGGAGAAGCCAAGTGCAGTGGCTCATGCCTGTAATACTCACTTGAAGATAGGAGTTTGAGGCCAGGCTGGGCAACAAAGTGAGACCCTGTCTCCAAAAAAAATAGAAATAAAAATAACGGGCTGCGTTCGGTGGCTCACACCTGTAATCCCAGCACTTTGGGAGGCTGAGGCGGGAGGATCACTTGAGGTCAGGAGTTTGAGACCAGCCTGACCAACATGGAGTAACTCTGTCTCTACTAAAAATACAAAATTAGTTGGGTGTGGTGGTGCATGCCTGTAATCCTAGCTACTGGGGAGGCTGAGGCAGGAGAATCGCTTGAACCTGGGAGGCAGAGGCTGCGGTGAGCTGAGATTGTGACATTGCACTCCAGCCTGGGCCACAAGAGCGAAAATTCCGTCCCAAAAAACGAAACAAAAACAAAAATAGAAAGGAGAGAAAAATAAATATAAAAGTTGCAGCTACATACAAAAAATTACACTAAACTGGATACGTTTTTCTAAGAAAGTCATTGATCAGCACCTATCTGATTTACATTCCTGTTTTGTCTGTAAAAATTTCTGTAGTAGGAAATGATGCTTAAAAGCCTAAAAGTAAATCATTTGAGCCCTGCAGCCCGCATTATAAGGCTCCTACACTCTGGAGTCTCCCATAACCTGTGACCAAGGCAAACATGTAACTCTAACATTTATGCTGGTTCATGAACAGAGTTGATTCCCTAGGTTGAAACACATACTGACTGCAAATTAAGCAGTTAGGGGCTCTGCTGTCAAGTAAGTAAAATATGACTGTGATAAAAATAAATATCACAAAATGGGAATTCTAGTTTTAAGTTTCACATTAGGGTGAAAAGAACATATTACACCAATTGCTACAATAACAAAATTTTATACAAATCATACCCCCAATACATTTTTATGCCAATTGAGATTTTTTTTAAAGCATAAAAGGAGATCTTAAAGGGCAGGTTGTTTTACTTAAGTACTAGACCTAAAAAGGGAACTGTCCATAATTAATTCCATGTTTTCTGATTATTTCTCACTGCTTTACAAAAAAAATTTTAATTAGCCTTATTAAATCTCCTGAAGTTAAGAATTACTAAGATGAATAAATGTATATATATTAACTAATTATCTAATTTTAAAACTTTTTTTCAAAGGATACCATTTCATACACTTTTACAAATTTTACTCTCTTCTGATACTATAACCAGTGATTTTCGAAGAAACGACAAAACTTAACACAGGGTGAACATCAGTCAGGAATGTAGTCACTCAGAAAGCTCCCACTAATCATACTGTCTGACCACTACTTCCACTTAATCAACAGAATTCCAACTGCTGTCCCAACGCCATGCACTGCTGCTCAACTAAACTACAATCTTTCATTCTGTTTCTTACAATATATTCATCTGTTTTTGTTTGTATGCTCATGCTGGTGTAATGAAATCCAAAGTATACAAAACATAGTGTCTTGTATATAGCAGAGCTTCAGTTTAGTCACTTAATTTTTGAAAAAAAAATCCAATAAATATGAAAATGCAAGCAAATAAAAGAGTAGCCTTTATAACCATTTCTAAAAATTTATTCTAACAAAGGCTAACACGTCAATACAAAACAACAATACACAGAAATTAAAAAAAATTTTTTATATCAACCTTGAAACTAAGAAAAATAAAATAACAAAATTACTGCTCCAATACTTAGGAGCAAGATAATATTTTAAGACTAGTAAAGTATCAAGAAATTATTCCTACAAATATAAAAAAAAGAATGAAGGTAAAGAAAAAAGTTATATACTATAAATTTTACATATACAAGCAACAGTATATTTTTAATTTACAAGCTCATAAAGGTGGACCAAGTGCATGAGACAGGTGCAGATACAATAAAGAGAATGCAGCAAAGAAAAATTACTGAAATTTCACTTTACTAAATGGTACTATGATCTGTGATAAATGTACAACAGAATGAATAATGTTTCTCTTAAAACAAAGAAGACCGATGCATTTTGGATTTATAGTGTTAGCCAACGATGACTCTTCTTCAAAAAGATAAAGTGGCAAGGAATTTTGAAAGTTCATGTAATCTATCCCTCTATCAATTATATCTCTGGAATTCAAAAAAGGTATCTTCATCTTATCTAAAGAAATAAGATCACAAGCTACTTTTATTTAAAATTATAATTAAAACATGTACCAAAAATAGTGTCATGAAAAGACATGAAGCCAAGCAACAAAAAATCCAAATTATACTCTATAAAAACAAGGCCAATTCCAAGCATAAAAATATGTCCTGTAAATATGATTTCTCAATTTTAAATGATTTATAAAAATTAGGTAAGATTCTAGTGGTAATATACGTTGAACAGTTTATGTGTGCTAAGAATCGTTCTAAGAAACAAGAAATAAAGCTGTGATATAAGGCATGCTTCACATTCATCCACAGCACGTAACTTGGCAAAATGCAAATGAATGAACAGTTCTTTTTGAATCAACTATCCATATGTCCTATAGACATTTAATCAAATCATTTCCAAGGGGAGGAAATTACACTGCACAAGAACTAAAGGAAGCTAAGGCACACAGAATGATATTTAAGTGATTCTCTCTAAGGGAAAAGGTGGCACTGGAAACTTCAAGTTGGAACTTCTTAAACCTATATGTACATTGAAAGGAGTTAAACATACCAGACCAGGTGTGAAATCTTATGGTTACTGACATATAGATACAAGTGTCCAGGATAAAGATTTGTAAATGGTAAGTACTCAAACTGAATTTCCCTGATGATTGTACTCACAACACTCAACATTCTACTGAAAGTTTCGGTGACCTTTAATCTGTCTGAAAAGCCCAACACAATTTCCATACCAAAGGAATGAAAGGTTTATGGTATTTAAGCTGATGGGGTGATTTAAAATGACAAACATGGCCCTAGATAAACTTCTTTAAAGAAAATATTCTAAACATAAAAAAATTAATTTTAATAAAGAAAATGAAGCAAGTCAATTTCTTTTCAACAAATTCACTGAGACTTAAAATGTATTACTTATAAGATATCTATTATTTATAATGCTATGCCATTACCCACGTGACAACAAAAAGCACAACCATGACATGTAATTAGTAATGACATGACAATGTTTTAAAAGACCCCACATAAGTACAATTATCAATTACCAAACTTCTGTGATCCAGCAAAACTGAATCAACAAAATATATACATGTTATCAAATATCCCTGGTTAGCTTAAATGCCTATGCTTCAGGGAACCCATAAAATAAAACAATCTCTGGAAGAAGGATTTAGAAAGGGATATTTTGTTTGTTGGTTTTAAGAATAGGTAATGGTGGCATCTAAAATTCAGAGATAAACATCTAAAACTTTCCATTTTTACGTTCCAACATTTATTTTACTCTATGTAGATATTCTCAATTTCACTGAACTAAAAATTACATCTTCCTATTTTACAATCTATAATACTTAATAAAATGTATAATTATCAAGTATAGCTAGAAATCAACTTCTATTTTATATGGATATTACCATTATAAAAATTAAAACCAGCCAGATTTAAATACAGTCACATGTTGCTTAATGCTAGGGATACTTCTGAGAAATGTGTTGTTGTGTGAACGTCTTAGATAATACTTCACAAATGGAGATGGTATATAGCCTACTACACACCTAGGCTCTGTAAGATAGCCTATTACTCCTAGGCTACAAACCTGTACAGCATGTCACTGTACTGAATACTGTGGGCAACTTTAACACAATGGTATTTGTGTATCTAAGTGTATCTAAACATAGAAAAGGTACAGTAAAAATATGGCATTATAGTCTCATGGAAGCACCATCACATCAGTCTGACTGACGGAAACACTAGTATGCAGTGCACGACTGTACCTAATTTGAGCAATTCAGGAAATACTCCTATATGTCAATGATTTCAAATGTAAAAAAGTTACACCATAATAATTGTGAGATTTATAATTAAACTTTATATCAAAGAATTATTATTGGCCCAAACAAAAGTCAGTATGGCTATTTAAAACACTGAAATTAATCATTTCCTTTACACATTAAAAAGTAATATATAATTTAATCCATCTAATTGTTCCTATTTAATAGCTGCTCTTGAGAAGACTAAAATCGTCGTTTTTCCAATATTTTAAGGAAAAAGTGATTTCATAAAAAGATTAATAATGATTTTAAACGGAATGTACAAACGACTGATGCCTCTGTAATCTTTTATTTTTATTTTTTTTTAAATAGAGACAGGGTCTCACTATATTGCCCAGGCTGGTGTCAAACTCCTGGGCTCAAGCAATCCTCCTGCCTCAGGCTCCCAAAGTGCTGGTATTACAGGCATGTGCCACCGTGCCCAGTCTTGTAATATTTTCAACCCAAGATGAGCTACCAAGCACCAAAGAGGTGTTTAAAAAGCAGTTCTCCCCACCCAAAAAAAAGAGGTCTAATATAGTGCACACATATATTAAGAAAGAACCTGTTCTATTTTTCCTTTAGTATGGATTTGACGCATTTGTGTTCTTTTCTAACCTTTAGCATTTCTTCATGTATCCCATAATGCCCGTATGAGCTGAAATAAACACCATCCTCATCCTCCTGGAGGTCCGCAATGACACTAGTAGATGACGAGCAGGTTCTGACATCTGCATGCATCACAAAATCCTGAGCAAATTGTCTGTAATCAATTTGAAATACACCCTTGAGACAGGTTTATTGGACCATGAATAAAGGAAAGGCTAGAGGTTGAGCAAGAGGAAAGGGGAGGGAGTACAGTGTGATGAGCCTTCTAAATCACATTCTATCTTGAACAATTGAAAGCTCCCCCTGCTGGATCTGAAGCAATGGCAATATTCAGAAACAATAATACACACTCCTTCTACAAACCACAAAGGCAATGCCAACCGCAGATTATAGCTCCTTATGACTTTCAACTGAACAAATAAGCATATTACTTTTATTATCCTCTATTATTTCTATTGTTTTAAAATCCTTTTTAAGCAACTGAATCAATGTCGTTTATTTCAGCTCTATTAATATTCTTTAAAACCATATTATTTCTTGGGAGTGTTATGTAAGCAGAAAGTAGACCCAAATAGATAATTATTTACATACACTGGCACCACCCACTCCAGCTCTAAAACTCAGATCCCTCTCAGATCATGACATATTAGGAATACATAAGGCATATAAAAGGGAGAAGTTCAAAGGGGCAAAAGGTAGAGTTGGTGTTGGTTACTTGGTTACCTAGCATAAAAATTCTGAAACAGGGAAGAAGAACTACAATTGGCTCTACTATCTTTCCTGCTGGACATTCATTCTGGCAAACCATCAGATGGGTACTCAGGCAACAGCAAACAGCTTACAAATCCAACAGGAAGGCCTGTGAGGTATACTTGTCAGAAATGCAGAATCTCAGGCCCTATTCTCAATCTTCTGAATCAGAATTTATATTTTAACACGATCCCAGTTGATTCCCATGCACATTAAACTTTGAAAAGTACTACACCAGTAGAATGCTAATTTATTCACTGGAAAAAACTGTCACCATATATCTGGTTTTCTGGGTTCATACTACAGCATAATTACATTTTGATTCCCCCCCACCGACCCCACCCCAACAAAGTCTTGCTCTGTTGCCCAGGCTGGAGTACAGTGGTGCGATCTCAGCTCACTGCAACCTCCCCTTCCTGGATTCAAGCAATTCTCCTGCCTCAGCCTCCCAAGCAGCTGGGATTACAGGCGTGCACCACCACAACCCGGCTAATTTTTGTATTTTTAGTAGAGACAGGGTTTCACCATGTTGGCCAGGCTGGTCTCAAACTCCTGACCTCATGATCCACTTGCCTCGGCCTCCCAAAGTGCTGAGATTACAGGTGTGAGCCACCGCACCCGGCCTACATTTTGATTCTTTAAAAATAAAAACTTCAACCCTGTATTTTCCCCAAACCTCAAAAAGATTAATCCCTCCACTTTAAAAAACTAGGATAGAAAAAGTAAAATGGAGAAATCAACTGCAAATAGGAAAATTGAAAGGAAGGCAATAAAGAACAAAAACATTCATGAGGACATTTGTCAGAACATATCAGAATAGGTAAAACTATAAGATTTTATATTAATTAACTATATCCATAATGTACAAAAATGCTACATATCTTTAACAGTATGAAGATAAAATATCTACATGGTACTTTCCAGTATATGAAATGTTCTACTATATTCTATTTTGCCATTAGGTTGTATTATTTTGGAGATCTAAACAATTAATTTTGCAAGATTGATAAATTACTTCATTTTTTGCAGATCCTCACGTGCTCTAGCCAATGCGGCTTCAGCAGACAGTGCCCTGGCTTCCATATGTTTCAATTTTTCAACAACAGATGTATTTTCACTGAGTCCATTGGGGTATGAGAAGGGTACTGACACTGGTTCATAAAGATCTTCTACATCTAAAGAAATAAATAGACATTATTATCAGGCCATCTTATAACAATAAAACAAGTATAAATATGTTAGGAATAAATATGCCCTAAGTTTCTCCTATGTGGCCAATTGAGAAAGATTAGTGAAAGTACTTTTAATTGAATATCAATCATCTTGGCTTTGCACAGTGGCTCTCACCTGTAATCCCAGCACTTTGGAAGGCTGAGGCAGGCAGATCACTTGAGGCCAACAGTTCAAGACCAGCCTGGCCAATTTGGTGAAACCTTGTCTCTACTAAAAAAAAAAAAATACAAAAAGTTAGCCAGGTCTGGTGGTGTGGGCCTTTAGTCCCGGCTACCTGGAAGGCTGAGGCAGAAGAATTGCTTGAACCTCGGAAGCGGAGGTTGCAGTGAGCTGAGATCGCACCACTGTACTCCAACCTGGGCAATACAGTGAGACTCGGTCTTAAAAATAATAATAATAATAAATATTTATCATCTACACTATTTTAATTTGAATTCAAAGAGCATGCTGTTAGTCTAAGTTTTTCATTAGTTGGCTAAACTGAACATACATTTAAATACTAATTATTAATTATACTCAACCAAATCCAGGAAGAAAGAAAAAAGTAGAAAGAAAAAAACCTATCATTTATTGATCAGCAGGTATCTTTTGAGTACATCATTACATCTTGTTTTATTCTCAAAACACAGTCAAGATGTATTTATCCCTATTTTAGGCATGGAAAAAATAAATTTCAGAGAAATTAAGTGACTATCCCAAAGTTATATATCTGTTTATGGAGGAACTAAGATTTAAACCCAAACCTGCCTTCCCAGCCCACGTTCTTGCCATTACACAAAGCTACCTCCTAGCCCATGTCCTTATTGTAGCAGGTATTAAATTCAGATATTGCTTAAGGGAAATCCTGCCATATATGACAGTATGAATGAACATGGAGGACATTATGTGAAGCAAAATAAGCCAGACACAAACAGACAAATACTGTGTGATCTCACTCTTGTGTGGAATTAAAAAAAACTCACAGAAGCAGAGAGTGGAATGGTGGTGGAAATGAGGAGATGTTGGTCAAAGGGTACACACTTTCAGCTACAAGATGAGTAAGTTCTGGGCACCTGTCTATGGTAAAGTGACTATAGTTAAAAATGCTGCACTGTATACTTGAAACTTGCAGACAGTAGATCTTAACGGTTCTCACCACAAAAATAAAAAATGGAATGTGAGGTGATGATGTTAATCATCTTGGTTATGGTAATCATTTCATAATGTATATGCATATCAAATCATCACATTGTATACCTGAAATGTACACAATTTTCACTTATCAATTATACCTGAATAAAACTGGAGGAAAAAAAAACATTCCTAAGGACAGTGTGTAAAGAATTCTACACATTCAATAATTTTTCATCCTGGGCAAGGTGGAGTGAAATCTATACACTAAAGTCTTATTGCTGATATTATTAAATATCCTAATTCCTAGTATTATTTTTAAATTATTAATTTTAATTTTATATTTAATTTTAATTTCACTTCTCTGCAAAGAGAAGTTAATATATGTAGTTAGTAAATTTCACAAAATCAATGTCCATTTACTGGTCTAACTTTCGGATCAACTTAAGGCAGTAAGCAGTGCAAATATTACATTTTCCCCTCAGGATAGCACTGGAAGAAATGTGACTTCGTAAAAATTCCTATTCATTTTTTATTTGTGAAGACACATTCTTGGAGTTAGGACAAAATAGCTAAGCCAAACAAATGCGTAATACTATAAGAGACTACAGCCTAAGTTGAATTCTTGTTATAAAAGCAGTGCAGGGTGTCACTAACTTCTCATCACTGTGGCAGAATATTGAGTCACTGAGGTTTAAAAACTGCATCATTCACTATCTAACTCACCAAAAATTAATGAGCACCACAAAATATTTCCAAACTATATAAGGCTGGTATACTGTATTTTCTACTTCCTACGACAAACCTCATTTGTATTTTGATTTCAAAATTCTTCAAACTGTTTGGCCAGTTTCTGTTTTGCTTTCTGCTGCAATAAAAATTAGTCATAATAAAAACTTTTTAATGTTAAGAATATGCAGATAATTACATATTAAAGATTAGAGATTTGAAAAAGAGAGAGGATTCAGTAAATACTTAGATTCCTAACTACAATTTGCTAGAACAGTCTAATTCAAAGGACTAAACCATATTCAGAAAGACGAACTTCCACATCTACCTTCTGTCTCAGGATGTTCAAATCACCTGGATACTTCTTTCAGGCAGAGAAGAATTACTGCAAAAGCTGACCAATTTTTCAGTAAAATATAACAATTATAAATGTGTATAAACCTCACATAAGAGCTCCAAAATACATGAAGCAATTAAAGGCAAAACCAGACAATCTTTTGATCACAGAGTTTTTGGTTTTTTAAAACAGAGTCTTGCTCTATCACCTGTATCCCAGGTTCAAGTGAGTCTCCTGCCTCAACCTCCCGAGTAGGTGGGACTACAGGTGCCCGCCACCACGCCTGGCTAATTTTTTGTATTTTTAGTAGAGATGGGGTTTCACTGTGTTAGCCAGGATGGTCTGGATCTCCTGACCTCGTGATATGCCCTTAGCCTCCCAAAGTGCTGGGATTACAGGCATGAGCCACCACACCTGGCCGACTATTAGTTTTTAAGCAACTTAACTTTTCTATTGAAACCAACTACCTGATGAGGCATTTAGAGAATTTTAAAAAGCATGTCTTTTCCTAAAACACTTTACCTCCATTTTGCCGTTAACAAATGGCCTTACGTTAATTAAAGTAGATACACTTATGTTCATCTTACCAAATTGAAGTAAAAGGTCATCTTCTAATACTGGCTTCAAATACTCTTCTTTCTCCCAAGGCACTGGGTTGTATATGGAATTCATGTACTCAACTGTAGGATTCTGGATATAAAATTAATCTCATGTTTTTTTTCATTACACATAATTACAAAACCTCCTTAGTAAAAACTACAGAAATTAAACAAAAAGGAAATCATGTTTGCATTACACAAAATCAGTATGTCTCTAAAAAGTCTACATGCCTATCATTTCATTAACTTGCTGGATGATTGCTTAATCAATAGTTTCAATGCAGAGTTTTTTTACTGTTTGGATTTGGGGAAAGCGTTGTCATGTCATTAAACATTCATTTAAACAGGACAAAAAAAAAAAGTATCTGAAAAAAACAGAATAAAAAAGAGCAACCAAAATACTTAAAATCACATTAGAAATTATTTCTGATTTTACAGATCCTGTCCATCAGTATTTCCCTTTATTTGACACTGAATTACTTTTTCACATACACCGATTAATCTCTTAGATGCAGTGAAAACAGTATTTGTTAGTTATAATAGACATTTACATGGTGCTTTCTGCTGTGCTAGCTCCTAATGTCCGTGATTCCCCCAATATGATGAGTACCAAATTTAATGCAGTTCCTCATATTCTTTTAAATAATCAGTACACTGACAGTCAGAGTAGCACTTCTTTAACTTCTAAACAAAATTATAAATTAAGCTGTCAACTTACCTTAAGTCTAATAAAATTTATTAGCTTAATGTAGCCATAAAATTCAAGTCCTAAAGGGGGAAAAAGATAATTCACCTATGTTAACATAATGAGTTTTGTTTAACTGACCTGTTCTATAAAGCCTTCTCTGATTAAACAATAAAATAATTCTGACCTCTAAATTACTACTTATATTTTGAATTTTATTAAGAATTAGAAGTAGTAATACAATGATACTTCTGAATATCTTGAGAAGCAGCCATAGATGACAAATTAAAGCTTTTGTAGTATTTCTAAAAAGATGGGAAATTGATTTTTAAAATTCTATTCCTCCTTTGTCAGAACAATACAAATCTGGAAAATTAGATCCACATTTTACCAAGTATTTGGCAATTGATATCAGAGCCGAAAGTTTTAAATCCCTAATTTTTATGGTGTGTATCAAATTATAATTTTGCCAGGACATGGTGTATACTAGCTTTTACATGAAGTTAAACGATGCAAACCAAATAAGGCTTGTTATCTGGTTCTCATATCTTTCCAGAAATGAAGAGCATTTAAAACAAAGGAAAGCAGTAATATATCCAACCAACTAATTATTTGTCATAAAACTGTTGTTATGAGAAAGCTTTAATAGTATACAAACCCCCTATACTGGTAAGTAAAAAAAAACAAACAAACAAAATTCTATCTTAAGTATGATTCTAATACTTTAGAAATGCAACATTAAAAACATTAAGGCTGGGCACAGTGGCTCATGCCTGTAATCGCAGCACTTTGGGAGGCCAAGGCAGGCGGATCACCTGAGGTCGGGAGTTCCAGACCAGCCTGACCAACATGGAGAAACCCTGTCTCTACTAAAAATACAAAATTAGCCAGTGTGGTGGCGAATGCCTATAATCCCAGCTACTCGGGAGGCTGAGGCAGGAGAATCACTTGAACCTGGGAGGCGGAGGTTGTGGTGAGCCGAGATCGTGCCATTGCACTCCAGCCTGGGCAACAAGAGCGAGACTCCGTCTCAAAAAAAAAAAACAAAAACAAAAACAAAAAACATTAAAAAATGAGGCTGTCATTTATGCCTTACAAAAGTACTTGCAATTGAATTTATGATTTATAAACATGTGATACCACGTATTTATCTAACACTGAAACATCTGTTAGTATTTGCTATTCAATAACGTCCCTTCTTAGTTGTCAACAAATATAGGGACCAAAAAACCTATTCTGTATGGTTTTTTTTTTTTTTGAGATGGCGTCTCAGTCTGTCGCTCAGGCTGGAGTACAGTGGCATGATCTCAGCTCACTGCAACCTCCGCCTTCCGGGTTCAAGTAATTCTCCTGCCTCCGCCTCCCAAGTAGGTGGGACTACAGGCACATGCCACCATGCCCGACTAATTTTTCATATTTTTAGTAGAGTCGGGTTTTCACTGGGTTAGCCAGGATGGTCTCGATCTCCTGACTTTGTGATCCACCCGCCTTGGCCTCTCAAAGGTTTTCACTGGGTTAGCCAGGATGGTCTCGATCTCTTGACCTTGTGATCCAACCGCCTTGGCCTCCCAAAGTGCTGGAATCGCAGGCGTGAGCCACAGCACCTGGCCTATTTAGTTAATTTTATTGTAGTATAGCTCTTCTACATCCATTTAATGAAGTGGAAGGCCTTAATTGTAAGGCAAGTGCATTTAAATAAAAGTTTCAACAGAAACATCACCTGAGTATTTTGCATATTAACCTTAACTTCATCACTCTTCTTCCAGTCTCTACCAAACTTTCTATAAAACTCAGTCTCGTAGGCTGTGAAGTTCATGTCATGCTTTGAGCTGATTGTCTTTTTTCAAATGACCTGCCTCCTTTTTCAAGTCCTACATCTAAACTTGCTCTCCCTAAATCTAATATGTAATCACATAAAATGTAAAAATGTAATCACATGCCAAGTCTGTTTTTGTTTTTAGTTGAAAAGCTAATATAAGTTTAAATATAGTGAATCTTGTCTAGAAGAGTGACTTATTCATCTTTTCTCAAGGACCACTTGTCAAAAAAACTCCATTTCCACAAGATGTTGCTGTATGATTCGCCATATTAAACTCGTACAGAAAAGGGTCTGAAAAACTATAAAATCTGAACTTATATTTCAAAACTTTTTTTTTTTGAGACGAGTCTCACTCTGTCGCCCAGGCTGGAGTGCAGTGATGCCATCTCAGCTCACTGCTACCTCCGCCTCCCAGGTTTAAGCAATTCACCTGCCTCGGTCTTCTGAGTAGCTGCTATTACAGGTGTGTGTCACCACACCCAGATAACTTTTGTATTTTAGTAGAGGTGGGGTTTCAGCATGTTGGCCAGGCTGGTCTTGAACTCCCGACCTAAAGTGATCCACCCACCTCAGCCTCCCAAAATGTTGGGATTACAGGCGTGAGCTGCCACGCCTGGCCAAATTTCACAACTTAAATTGCCTTTATTCTAAAAACTACTCACCATGTTTATGAACCATGCTGTCAATATTAAATTGATGCTCAGACTTACAGTGTGAAAACGTTTCTTCAGCAGATGTGAATAACCTGAAAAATCAAGCAATAGCTTCATGGAATAGTCCCCCAAGAAGTCTAAATACTGATTTCATGTTACATATACACTTTTTTTTTTTTTTTTTACTCTGCTGGTTTCTAGTTTTACTTCCAATTAAGAAAAAACAAACACACTTGTATCTGAAAGGAAGGGAACCCAGCACTTTTAAAGGGAGTTAGTACTTCTGAGTCCCATTTTACACCTAAAACCAATTATCCTTTAAATGTCAAAGTGAATTTATTTGTCAAATAATATCACTGATTTTATCAAAAGGCTTTTAAGAGAGTTCCCTTTGATAGAGTCTGTTTCTGTCAAGTCATACAATTTCTCTACTTGAGATTCTTTTCTCCTCTAAGTGTCAACTCTGCTTTCGGAGGCTTTGAACTGGCACAGCTCAAACTGCTTTTAGAAATAAAGCATAAAATGTAATTTTACAGCTGGCATACTCCCCAAGTGCCTTATTTCAAAAGTGATCTTGTAGTGTTCCCAACGTACTTGCATCACAGACACTGTGAGGATCAATCCTCTATTATGTGACATGCAAATCTGAAGGCCACTTAAAGACAAGAATACACAGCAGAGAAGCTGCGTACCTTATCTATATTCCTAACACATGTGGAGCATTAGTTTTCAACAAATGTTTACCGAGATAGGTGATTTGGACTATTTATGGAGGCTATCACAGCCACTGCACCACTGGTGCTCAATAAATACTTGATGACAACTAGAATATATACAGGCATTCTATCTACCCAATGGGGCTACAGATGAGAACGCTGACGCACCACCACTCAGCACCATGCCCAGATACAGGGAACACTGGAAAATGTATTAAAGTAACACTGGAAAATATATTAAAGTAACACTGGCCAATGCCAACCGGGCCTCTTTCATGCCTACTTGCCTAGGACAGGAGCCAAAGCTTCCGAAGACTAATAGGCAGAATTGTAAGTGGCAAGAATGTGAGTTTGGAAATAAGCACACCACAGCTTTGTGACCTTGAGCAAATTATTGATACTACAGTCTTTTTCCCTAAGTGAAAAGTCCTACTTAAGTAAGGTGAACCTCCTTCTTACACTATGTAAACCGCTCAAATAAAAAAAGAAATGTTTCACCTGAGAAGCTCTGTACTGGTTAAAGAATTAGCATGGTAAAGCTGGAAGGCTCCGTAGGGATTATCTAGTTCAGGGTGGCTGCCAAATTTGTTACTCATTAGTAACTCGTCAGTAACTTCACTGTTACTTCTGATCTTGTCCTCATAAAAACAGAATATTCTTAGACCCCATCCCTGACTTGGAAGGATTCAGGTGCAGAGTTCAGTATCATTTTGTTTTCAGCGTCTCAAGTGACAAGATTTGGGAACCACAGATTCAATGCACTACTAGTCAACAGCTTGTAGTACAACCGGCCTTCCAGCTCACGGTTCCCCCTCTCTACTACTGAGGGTCCCCCTTCTCCACAAGCCTTCACCCCAGACCAGTGGTTCCAGAATTCAAAGACAGGCCACTCTGGCTTGCCTCCTGCCCGAAGGCGTTCCTGGGCACACAGACCCCACGCGCCCGGGCACCCTAGGGCAGAGGCCAGGCGCTGAGGCGGACGAACCTGTTACAGAACAGGCAGGGGGTCTGCTGCTTGTCGTGGGGGAGATCTGCATCGTCCTCATCCTCCCAGGCGGCCTCGTCCCCGCTGTCCGACAGTTCTGGCAGGTCCTCCTCATCCTCCACAGCGCCCCGGCCGCCTAACACACGCACAACAATCAGATCGGCCTCGGACACCGGTGCGGCCTGGGGGCTCGAGGAGCAGGTGAGGATGGGCTCTCCCCCGCCCCGTTCGCCCGCGGCCCTCACTCAGCACCTCCTTCATGATCCCTGCGAGCCCCCCACCCCGCCCGGGCCCGTGTCCCGGAGGGTCTTCCACCGGCCCCACAGCCGCGCGGCCTGGGGCTGGGCGAGCCGGGTGCTGAGGGGCCAGGGTACCCACCGGTAGTGCCTGACGCTAACGAGCACATGGCTGTGGTGCCCCGAGAGCCCGGAGTGTCTGGGGGCGGGGACCGGGTTGGGCAACGAGCGCGCGCAGCGGCCGCCGTCTCCGGGAACGAGCGCGAGCACAAGCGCGAACCCGCGGCGGGACCGGGGCTCCGGAAACTTCGTAGACCGCCGGGAACGTCGAAGCGCGCGCGCTGGCTCGCAACCGCTTCCGGCCTCGAGGCGCCGTGTGTGTCACGTGAGGTGGGGGCGGGGCAAGAGCGGGGGCTCCGCCTCCTCCTGCCGCAGGGTTGGCGCAGTGCGCTGAAGAGGCGCGCTGATGACGGTTAATGTTGCAGCCCGGGAGGTGACTTTTGTCTCCTCCTTGGGTTGCGGCAGGCGTTAGCGGGAGGTCCCGGCCATCTGCTCTGAGCCCCAAGGCAGAGAGACGTCGCTGCGGTTTTGCTGTTGGCATCCTGTCCTCTGTGCGCCCCTTTTTCCTGGGATGAGCGGTTAGCGGAGGGGCGATCGGCCCATGACGCCCTCTGGTGGCGAAGGAGGCCAAACGCTGGAGGCTCGGCTGGTTTCTGGGCTCCTATGTCTTGGAGGGGGTGCAGCTGGCGAGAGGGAACGAACCGCATGGGCCAGGGTGGGTCTACTGCAGGGACAGATAGGCGTCAAACCCCCCAAAACGGATTTTAATCTTTGGTTAAGTGAGAACGTGAACTCTAGAGGCAGCCTGCTGTGTTTGAATCCTACCCACGTCACTTTGTAACTGTGATCTCGGGCAAGTTACTCGACCTCTCTCTGCCTCAGTTTCATCAAATACAAAACAAGGATAATAACTGCACTTGGGCCGGGCACGGTGGCTCACGTCTATAGTACCAGCACTTTGGGAGGCTGAGGCGGGCGGATCACCTGAGGTCAGGAGTTGGAGACTAGCCTGGCCAACATGGTGAAACCCTGTCCCTACTAAAAATACAAAAATTAACCAGGTGTGGTGGCACGCGCCTGCAATCCCAGCTACTTGGGAGGCTGAGGCAGGAGAATTGCTTGAGCCTGGGAGGCGGAGCTTGTAGTGAGACGAGATTGTGCCACTGCACTCCAGCCTGGGCAACAGAGCAAGACTCCATCTTAAAAAAAAAAAAAAACCTGCACTAACCTCAGAACTACAGTAAGGATAAAACGAGTTAATACATGTAAAGTGCTCAGACATAAGTGTTAACTTTGTCCTCAACAATGGAAAATGGTTGAACTATTTAAGCCAGGGAGTGATGCTCTCAGATGTGTTGAGAAAGTAACATTCTGGCTGCTGTGTGGGGAAGAATACAAATGTTCCCCTGCCTGCCTCATGCCACTTCCCTTTCTTCCTTTCCTTATATCTATTCAAACCATAGAACTTTTTTTGTTTGTTTGTTTTTTGAGACGGAGTTTCGCTCTTGTTGCCCAGGCTGGAGTGCAATGGCACGATCTCAGGCTCACCGCAACCTCCACCTCCCGGGTTCAAGCGATTCTCCTGCCTCAGCCTCCAGAGTAGCTGGGATTACAGGCATGTGCCACCACGCCCGGCTGATTTTGTGTTTTTAGTAGAGACAGGGTTTCTCCGTGTTGGTCAGGCTGGTCTGGAACTCCCGACCTCAGGTGATCCACCTGCCCGTGAGCCACCGCCCGGCCCAGAATTCTTTCTTAGGAGGGAGTGCCCCAGGCTCTAGCAGAGTTTATCTAATTGGCCTATCAGGCCCTGCATAATCCTGCCTCTTTCCAGTGGAACCCTTCACCTTGGGTCCCACCCTTAAGCCTTTTATTTACTGCTAATCATTGAATGTTCTACACATGGGTAGGTCTCTTTGGTCTCAACCAGAAACACTTTCCTCAGGCCATTTCTAAAATAGTTTCCACCATTATTTCAGGAGTATCCTGTTAGTTTCTTAGCACCCACCATTTGCTTACTTGATTTTTTTTTTCTTTTTTGGTGATACCCCACAGCACTGAACAATAAGGGTAAGGGCCATGTCTCTTTACTTTCATTTCTCTGGCACATAATATGTGGCCTGACCCATAGTATTAATAGATACTGAATGTATTCACTGAATAAAAATGATGCCTTATATTATTGCTAAATGTACTTCTAAATGTACTTCTCTCCCTTAATTGTAAATTCCTAGAGGACAGAATCCATTAAATATTAGTTTTTGTTTTTCTTTGAGACAGAGTCTTGCTCGGTTGCCCAGGCTGGAGTGTAGTGGTGCGATCTTGTCCCACTGCAACCTCCACCTCCCAGGTTCAAGCGATTCTCCTGCCTCAGCCTCCCAAGTAGCTGGGATTACAGGTGCTCACCACCATGCCTGGCTAATTTTTATATTTTTAGTAGTGACAGGGTTTCACCATGTTGGTCAGACTGGTCTTGAACTCCTGATCTCAAGTGATCTGCCCACCTCGGCTTCCCAAAGTCCTGAGATTACAGGCGTGATTGACTGCACCTGGCCCAAATATTAATTTTGAAGCTTTCTTACATCCTAGGACATTGCCAGAATAGCTGCTGGCTCTCTTGAGTTGGAGTCATTGTTCATGGATGCATCCCCAGTGCCTGTGTGCTCAGTGGCACATAAGAGGCACTGAATAAGCATTTGCTGAATGAATTAATGAACACTTTTGATTACCTGGGCCCATCCAACTTTTCCCTTCATCCTTCCAACATAAACTTTTTCTGTCTGTGTAACATTTGGTGGAAAACTTCCTGAATCCCTTAGTACTAAATGGAACACCCAGTCCATTCGGTGCTGACAATAAAACAAGTTAACACCCATTGTGGAGGAGTGATTGGGCCAGAGTCTTGTTCCTTAGTAAGTTCCTATCTCACCACAATGCAGAGCTCAAGAGAGTGCTGCTTTTCTCTCTACTCCAAAGGTGAACACAGACCCTTCCTCATTATCCCACATCACTACTGAGACCAGAATAACATGTTGAATGAAACCTGCTCGAAGGTTTGTGAGTAAGGAAATGATATAAGGAGAATAACTTAAAACAGGCCACTGGGTTTAGCTGCTTTCAGAGCCCAGAGGCCTCAACATATCCTCAGCCCATGCTTTTTCACCACCGAAACAACACATTTAGGCTCTTCAAAGTCCAACTCCCAGGGAACCCCACCTGGCAGAAGGAAGATATTTCATTTCCTTCTAAAGCTCACATTTCAATATCCCACCCTGCCCTAAAATATGCCTCTTTTTTGGGTGACTGACACTGGGAATGTCTTCTCCCTTCTAAGCATATACACTCCAAATTAAGGAGAATGGCCTTTATCCTCCAGTGTATACTGAAGCTTGAAATGTACTTGGCATACAGTAGGTCTTGAAAGAATTGACTGAATCACTTGAATCACTTTGCTTCCCTGGTGCAGACGTTAAGACAAGTTACATTAACATCTTTTGTTCCATGATGGAAATTTGCAATATATGTTCCTCTTGGCTTTGACCCTTCCTTCTGCATCTTCCTTTGCCTTAATTTTTAAAGTGCAGCAGCATGAGCACTTTAAAGTTTGGTGGCATAGAATTTTACTGGCTACGTGAACATTTAGTGATTAATCACTAGAACAATGGAGAAACCCAAATATTTTGATTTTGTTCATCCACAACATGTAGTAACAATCAACTGGAACTACCTGGAAATATACGGGAACAGAGTGCTCTTGCAGGGTGCTTAAAAACACGATCTATGGGATCAGGCAGACCTGGGTTAGAATCCTGACTCTGCCATTTCTTCGCTTCAGTTCTTCAGATTTGGACTCTTGAGCAAGGCACTTAACCACAGTGAGCCTCATTTCCCCATCTAAGACATGAACATGATAGTATCACTTTATAAGGATAGTTTATAAGAGGGTTAAAGCACAGATAACACATGTAAAGACTGGTACTTAGCAAGCATTTGGTAAATATTAGCTGCTATTATATCACCCCATAGGCTGAAATGCTGCATAATCACACTACATGGGCATTTTCAAGCAATCTAAGAGGCACCCAGGAGTTGTCCATTCATCTTTATTCCTTTATTTAATCCTCCCTATGTATTATATAAGCTTAGGTATACAACTTCTATTACATAAAGAAGTAGTAAAGGCACAGTGTTTACTTACACAATTACATGTAGTGAATTAGCACTTTTGTAACTCAGAGACATGAATGTCAACAATTTTAGAGCAGAGTTCATTTGCACGGTCATAAGGTTTTCATGGCTGCTGTGACTCTGCAGATAAGCATTTCAAAGCAGGCCCCCCAACCAGTGGCATCAGAACCAGTGGCATCAGGGGAAGTATAAACAAAGAAAATTATAGATTATTGTGCCCACACCCAGAAATTTTGATTCAAGTTTGAGATAGGGCTGACAAATCTTTATTTTTCCAAAGCTCCCTGAGTGATCTATATGTATAACCAGGCTCTGAACCACTGAATGCAGAGCACCATCATTTCTTGATTGGAATGGATGCCTGAGGATAGTAAAACAACAAAGTTAAAACATGCTGACTTTTTTTAGACCCTGAAATTACCGATTTGGTAATGGGTGTTAAGGTTGACAATAAAAACCATTTATCCAGTGTGGTCATGGCTTGAGAGAGCCATGCACTTTCCCCAGGTCATGGATGGCCTTGTTCTCCAGCAGTTCCATCTGCTTGTCTCTTGGTCTCACCATATTGTTCAGCATTGCTCTAACCACAGTCACCACAGGTACAGAATACCCACTGGCCCAAGATTCTGGTAAGGAGCCAAAGAACTTTCTAACCAGCCATTCACCTGGGCGAGATTCTTGCCTATCACATAACAGAACTCTAAAATGAAAGCAAAAAAGAAAGAAAAGCAGAGGAAGAGGTGGTAAATTGCACGGAGACCACAGTGGGCATTACGGACAAAACTGTATCCCCTCAAAATTCTAATGTTGAAGCCCTAATCCCCAATGTGTCTGTATTTGAAGATAAGGCATTAAGGGAAGTAATTAAGGTTAAATGAGGTCTTAAGGATGCAATAGGACTAGTGTGATGGGACTGGGGTCCTCATAAGAAGAAGAGACATCAGAGGTCTCTCTCTGCATACACAAAGAAGAAAGGCCATGTGAGGACACTGCCAGAAGGTGGCCTGTCTGCCAGCCAGGAAAAGAGGCCTCACCAGACACCAACCCTGAGGGCACCTTGATCTTGGACTTCCAATCTCCAGACTGTGCGAAAATAAATTTCTGTTGTTTAAGACACCCAATCTATGGTATTCTGTTATGGCAACCCGAGCAGACTAATACAGTAGACGTAAGGTTTTATTTGGCACATGAAGAGGATTTAAGAAGGCAGCAAATGCTGTCCAGGAAGTTCCAGACTATTCTGAAGCGGGCCCCACCATCTACCCTTTCTTTCTAAGCAAAAAGGTATGTCCTTCAGAGAAGCAATCTACCTCTAGCCAATGTCTTTCATATCTTAGATATTTCAGCTGTCAGCCTTTCCAAATGAAAAATTAGTATCTAGGGATTAACCAACAGTGGCATACTCTCATTCAGTATAAATATTATACTTACCCAGGCCTAAATACAGAGTAACGATCAAATTTTAATTCTTCAACCTTGGCTTCTACTTCTCCCTATTAAGAAAAAACACATTTTCAGTATTTAATCGAGACCAGCTCACCTGTGTGAAGTTTAAGAGAGAATAATTTGTGGTTTTGAAGATAATCTGCTTTTGCAGATCTCAATACTCAAAATATCCTTATCTAGAATTTTAGGTACCAAAGAGTCTGGAAATTAAGGAAGAGATCATTTAATCCTGATGTGTAGTCTTGCATTTAAAAGATCCACTAAATGAGTGAATGGCTGCATAGTCAGTCCTCTCACTTCATTGATATTAAAACAGATTCAGAGAGGGTAAGTCATATGTTAGTACAATCATAAAAGAATATCCTCTATTTAGTCCAGAATTCATGTTGCATGCTAGCAGACACTAACGTTTTTTTGGTTTATAGGTAGTTCCAGTGGGTCAGAAAACCATAGACTCACTATATTACTCACTTCTTAAACCTCACAAAATTTTAAGACAGATTACATCTAGATGATGCTTTAAATCTAATTTGTTAAATAAAGCATGCATTTTCATGGCAGGCATCTCTGGAAACAAAATGCCTGAGGAGCTCAGCCCACAGGCACTTCCAAAGGCCTGTGAACTACCACACAGTCATGCACGCCTCCTTCTCGGCCTGTGTGTACCACTCAATTGGCACTTAACCTGTCTCATCCAGACATTTAAGTGGCTATTTTTAAATATCTTTTTCTTTTTTAAAATTTTTTAATTTTAATTATTTATTTATGTATTTTTTTTTTTTTTTGTGATAGAGTCTCACCATGTCACCCAGGCTGGAGTGCAAGGGCATGATCTTGGCTCACTGCAACTTCCACCTTCCACGTTCAAGCAATTCTCCTGCCTCAGCCTCCCAAGTAGCTGGGATTACAGGCATCCGCCATTATGCCTGGCTAATTTTTGTATTTTTAGTAGTGATGGGGTTTTCACCATGTTGACCAGGCTGGTCTCGAACTCCTGACCTCAAGTGATCCACCCGCCTCAGCCTCCCAAAGTGCTGGGATTACAGGCGAGAGCCACCGCGCTTGGCCGTTCTTTTTTTTTAATAGGTGGTTTTTAGTATATACACAGAACTGTGTAACCTTCATCACGATCTAAGTTTTAAAATATTTTATCACCCTGAAAAGAAATCCCATATCATTAGCAGTCACTCCTCATACCCTACCCTCTGGGAACCTAGTCAACCGCTAATCTACCTTCTATCGCTATAGATTTGCCTATTCTGGACATTTCATATAAATGGAATCATATAATTTGTGGCCTTTTGTGACTGTCTCCTCACACTTAGCATAATATTTTCAAGGTTCACCCATGTTGTAGTATGTATCATTTCTTTCTATAGCTGAATAATATTCTATTGCATGAATATATCACATTTTATTTATCTATTCATCAGTCGATGGCCATCTAGGTTGTTCCCACTCTTTGGCCATTATAAATAATGCTGCTATGAACAGTCATACACAAGATTTTATGTGTACACACATTTCTTAGCTTTTTTTTTTTTGAGATGGAGT
Organism: Pongo pygmaeus; assembly: GCF_028885625.2. Lineage (NCBI taxonomy): Eukaryota > Metazoa > Chordata > Mammalia > Primates > Hominidae > Pongo > Pongo pygmaeus. Next base: position 47,123,706 of record NC_072382.2, read on the forward strand.
CTTACCCTGTTGCCCAGGCGGGAGTGCAGTGGCGCGATCTCAGCTCACTGCAAGCTCCGCCTCCTGGGTTCATGCCATTCTCCTGCCTCAGCCTCCCGAGCAACTGGGACTACAGGCACCCACCATCACGCCCGGCTAATTTTTTGTATTTTTAGTAGAGATGGGGTTTCACCGTGTTAGCCAGGATGGTCTCGATCTCCTGACCTCGTGATCCGCCCATCTCGGCCTCCCAAAGGGCTGGGATTACAGGCATGAGCCACTGCGCCTGGCCCATTTCTTAGCTTTTTAAAAGATTTGTCCCTATTAGAAGTGTGCATAAAAGAGATACCATAGCAGGCTGAGACTGCTTCCTTAGAAAGTCCTGTTGCAAGTTTGGCCCCTGGCTTGTGCTTGCAAACTTGGATTTTCGGTGTGTTCCCACCATTCTCTATCTGATAAGGGTCATGTACTATGCCTAAACTGTCTGTACAAACAATGTGGTTTATGCTGAAAACTTGCCTTTCTTCTGGAGGGCTGCAATTTTGCTAGGCCAAGGTGCCTATGTAACTGGCTCCCATAAAAACCCTGCATTCCTAGGCTCAGATGAGTTTCTCTGGCAGAAAACATTCATCGCTGGAGAAATTAAGCACATCCTGTGCAAATTCTATGGGGAGAGGCCTCTTGGAAGCTTGTACCTACTTTCCTCCACTTCACCCAACACACCTTTTCCCTTTGCTGATTTTGCCCTATATCCTTTCAATGCGATAAGTTGTAGCTGTGAGTATGACTATATGCTGAGCCCTATGAAACCTTCTAGTGAATTACCAAACTTGGGGGTATCTTTGGGGATCCCCCAATACAAGCAGATTATAAACTCCTTGAGGTCGAGGATGATACCCAATAATAAAATGTCACATGTCTGGAAAGTGTACCTTCACCCTGAACAGATGAGGAAACCAAAGCTTATAAACCCTGAGAACAGAGGAAATGAGGCCCATCCAGTACTCTGGGCTCCACATCCTGACACGTCCCCCCACAGCACCAGCAGAGTGCTCATAAAGCACATGATTGATCCAGGCCCCCAGAGCTGGCCCACCATGAATGAATGCAATTGAAACTTCAATGAGTAGAATAAATGTTCCTAAACAATAAAGGAGTTTCTAAAATTGGGTGGGGCGGGGGAGTTCATACACACATGGAGGCTGAGAAAATAAGCAATAAATACTAGGAATGTTACACACAATAGTCGAAGGATTATTTTGGAAAGATAATCTTTCCAAATTGTAAAAGCAATTATATATTGTTCAGTGTCATTCTGGGTTGGATCATTTGGTTGTCATTTCTGTCCTTTATTAATCTAATTCATAATCCCAGGCTGCAGGTAATGCAGGCCAATTGCAGTGAAATCAGAAGTGTCTTTCCATTGTATTGGCCTTAATATTTGCTGAGGCTCTGTCATGGTCCAATCTCTGCTGGGTCCCTTTTGCATGTATTAGTGACAAAGGCTATTCATTACTTAATAGCTAGTGGCATAGGCCTTGGAATCAGACAGCCTGGGTTCAAGCTCTAGCTTTGCCGCTTAACAGCTGGTGTTTTTTTTGTTGTTGTTTTTTGTTTTGTTTTGTTTTGTTTTTGAGACAGAGTCTCACTCTGTTCCCATGCTGGAGTTCAGTGATGTGATCTCGGCTCACTGCAGCCTCTGCCTCCCGGGTTCACGCAATTCTCCTGCCCTCGGCCTCCCGAGTAGCTGGGATTACAGGCATACACCACTGTGCCAGTTAATTTTTGTATTTTTAGTACAGACAGGGTTTTTCCATGTTTCCCAGGCTGGTTTCAAACTCCCAGCCTCAAGTGATCTTCCCACTTCGGCCTCCCAAAGTGCTAGAATTACAGGCGTGAGCCACCATGCCCAGCCAACAGCTGGTGGTCTTAATATCACAGTACCTGTTTCCACACAAGTGCACATAAAAGCCCTCAGAATACTGCCTGGCTCATTTAATGTTAGCTATTTTTTTAAAAATCTGGTTAAATCATTATTATGATTACTAACCCAGTGAGTCAGTAATAATGCCTTTATCTTTAACAATGAGGAAATATCTTACATATATTTTCTTTCCTAAAAGGTATAAATGTTGATCTTGCTAATGAGGGCAAAAATCCTATTTGATAACCTTTCTCAGAACCCACATAAGTCAGTATTTTGAAAAACAAGTTGGGCCTGGTGCCTCATGCCTGTAGTCCCAGCTACTCAGGAGGCTGAGGCTGGAGATTGCTTGAGCCCAGGAATTTGAAGTTGTAGTGAGCTGTGACCACACCACTGCACTTCAACCTGGGTGACAGAGCAAGACTTTGACTCTAAAAAAAAAGAAAAACAGGCTTTTTTCCTTTTAAGAATTGTTCTAAACTCTGACAATTAAGTGGAAACTTTTCCATTCATCATGTAATTTCATGGGTGGCTCACTGATCTTCATCTGGTTCAAAATACTATTTTAGGATAGGTGAGATATGGATCAGCTATAAGCCATGTGAGAAAAATGTGGAAAATTTTATTATTACAGGCTGATCATGAGCCAACAACATAATAAGGATGTTTGGTAAAATAGTAACAATCTTATATCTTATTTTTTTAAAAAAAACATAGTGTTCAGAGCATGAATAGTACTCCCACTGCAGTTCCAGTACAATATCACTGCAAAGTTCACCCTTAGCAAAGTGATGCAGTCATGAAGGAGCTAGACACAGGAACCCATAAAGAATGGTGCAAGGACTTAAAGGTGTTATGCCTGGGAAACATACAATTAAGGAGGCCATAATCTCCAAATGTCTTAAAAACTACAATGCAAAAGAAAGACTGGACGTATTTTTGTTAATTTAAGAGGCAGAACTGATAACAATTTGCATTTATATAGCAATAAATTTCACTTCAAGGTAAAGACGTTTGGACAAGTAGATCTGACCCAAAATAGAAAAAGTTGGCTAATGAGATAGTAATCTCTGTAGTGCTGGAGATATTTAAGCAGAAGCGAGATGAACTTCTGTAAAAGGACTTCACATAGGAAAAGTCTATGGCTGAATGACCTCTGTGGCTCTGCTGCTTAAACTGTGGGCACCTGGGGTGCAATGGGAGGCACACAAAGACAAAGCCATGCCTATCTTCCAGCAGCATCAATTTAATTCAAAGGTAAGTTAATAGAAACCTTTCAAATTAAAATAAACAGGGATATGTATAGTACTAAGAATAGCAAAATGTGCATAAATTTTTAAAAGATAAAACGTAAGACTTTTAAGAAAGTTGAGGCCAGACGCAGTGGCTCACACCTGTAATCCCAGCACTTTGGGAGGCTGAGATGGGCGGATCACTTGAACTCAGGAGTTTGAGACCAGCCTGGGCAACACGGCAAAACCCCATCTCTACCAAAAATACAAAAATTAGCCAGGCATGGTGGCTCGTGCCTGTAGTCCCAGTTACTTGGCGGGGCAGAGGCTGCAGCGAGCCAAGATCATGCCACTGCATTCCAGCCTGGGAACCTGTCTCAAAAAAAAAAAAAAAAAGAAGAAAAAAAAAAGAAAAGAAAGTTGAGTTTGTAACTAGAATACTGCTTCAGGATAGATTTCTCCAAATCTCTAGACAAATAAAAGCTCTTCTTTCCTCTCAGTCATTAGGGAAACTGACAGAAAAGTTTAAGAATCACTGCCTCCAAGTCTCTTCCAATGCTAAGTTGCCATGCTGGCAGTCAAGGCTGGAGATGCCATATCTCATTCCATTTGTTGCTGGATAATTAATAGAGAGGAAGACATTGGAAATTACCTTTCAAATCATTCCTGTTTACCAAATATATTCCTGCAGTCCCGTAGCCATACAAACGCATAATATGATGCATTTGATGTTTTTTGTATTATGTAATATTTTATATTCTTTAGTACTGCCAAATAGCTAGGGTTCTCCAAAGTGTATGAAAAACAGAAACTTGCACAAACCTTAACTTGTAGATATAAAAAATTGCTTGATTTATCAGCTCCTTTAGAGGATAGCAAGTTGAAATGTTTGCACCCTCCAGCTTTTGCCAGCTCTGCAGACTTCAGCACATAATCTCGGTCAACACGAACAAATCCCTCCTAAGGGGGAAAAGGACATGAGTTATTTCCAAAAAGCAGCAAGTTCATCTTAAAGATTACTGCTTGGCTTGGGTAGCAGGCTGGGAGGCCTGGAAGGATGGAGATCTAAATAAAATGTGTCCAAGCAATACATTGAAAGTCAGGCTTAGACTCTGGGAAAGGCTCCAGGTCTGGTCCTCTGGATAGACATACCAGCTTTAGCAGCAAGGCTGGACTGCAATAAGGAAACAAGGACAATGACATTGAAACACAGACACCAAACAAATCTGCAAAGAACAAAGGGAACAGTAAGATCAGGCTGAGAAACTACTTTTAAGCCAGAACTTTTTTTTTTGTCTTAATAACTTTACAACTTTACACTCCCCTGTTTTCTGTGTCAATTCTAATGTGGTAGGGTCTCTGAGTGTGGGTGAGGACACTCCCCAGGCACTAAGAGAACAAAGTCTATTTAATTCCCAATTTTTGTGTATGCTTTACAATGTACCTCACACATTAGTAAAGAATGCATCCTCAAACGTTTTTATTAATGGGTCTCTAATCAAAAGTGTTTGGAGACACCCAATCTAGATTCAGTCCAGTGAGGGCAGTGGCTGGGTCTTTTTTCTTAATTTATCTCTCAGCATCAGCACATGTCCAGCATATGGTAGATGCTCCAAAAATGAATGAACAAAACTCCAATGAAAGCAGAGAAAAGGTAAATCCAGTCATAAACAAACAGAACTAAGTGGCAATAAAAGGGGGAGGGAAGAGAATGACACAAATAACAGAATATAGACTCACTTCCAGGGCCTAACTGAAAAGCATGCACCTTTACCCAGAAAAGGGAATTCCAAGGAGTAACAGTCTCTTGAGACCACCATAAATTCTGGCATCTTCAAACCCAAGACAGCTGAAGACAAGTCTAAAGTCTATTGAAGCTGAACTTCATAGGTAGTCACAATTACAGAATGAGGTCTTAGAGTAGTAGGAATTCCAAATCTGAAGACTGGACTACTGCCCCAGTGATTGATTGATTGAGACAGAGTCTTGCTCTGTCGCCCAGGCTGGAGGGCAGTGGCATGATCTCCACTCACCACAACCTCTGCCTCCTGAGTTCAAGTGATTCTCCTGCCTCAGCCTCCCAAGTAGCTGGGATTATAGACACACGCCACCATGTCCGGCTAATTTTTGTATTTTAGTAGAGACAGGGTTTCACCATGTTAGCCAGGCTGGTCTTGAACTCCTGACCTCAGATGATCCACCCACCTTGGCCTTCCAAAGTGCTGGGATTACAGGTGTGAGCCACCGCGCCCAGCCTGATTTTTTTTTTAATTAAAAATTTGCTCTGCAGTAGTTACTGATTCTAAATGTTCTATTTGGTAGGGCAATGTGTATCTTTCATAGAATATTAGAAAGTACCTTAGGAAATACCACATCCAGTCCCCTCATGATATAGACGGGAACCAAGGTCCAGTGGGCGGGTGAACTGTTAGCTGGGAAGTGGGAGAGCCGAGAGCAGAGTGCAGATTCTGGACTCTGAGCAGTGCTCTTTTCACTGTACCCATGTTCCTTTTTTATCTCCCACCCTCTCTCGCTAATGAAAATGACTAATCCGTGATTGTGGTAGGCAGAATAATGGTCTCTCAAAGATGCCCACGTCCTAATCTTTGTGAATATGTCATGTTACATGACAAGGGGGAATTCCATCACAGATGGTATTTAGGCAGAAGCAAGATGAATCATGCTAAAACAACAACAACAAAAAAACTGAATTTATTTCACTAGTCAACTGTGTCATTTTGTTGTAACGAACCCATTATTAAAATCAGAGTTCTAGTGAACTGGCATGAGGGGAAGAAATAGATGTGGAAGAGAAATTCAGTGTTTTAGAAATTCAGTGTTTAGAATTAGGGTGCTAATCAGCTGGCCTTGAAACAGAGAGATTAGTTTGAATTATCCATGTTGGCCCAATGTAATCACAAGGGCCCTTAAAAGTAAAAGAATGAGGCAGAAGAGCAGGCTGGAGTAATGCAACCTAAGAAGGGCTCGGCTACCACGTTGCTGGCCTTGAGGATGGGAAGGGGACCACAGGCCAAGGAATGGGCGTGGCCTCTAGAAGCTGAAAAACATATGGAAATGGTTTCTGTCCTACAGCCTCCCAGAAAGGAATGCAGCTCTGTCAACACCTTGATTTTATCTCAGGTAAACCCGTGTCAGACTTCTAAGATGATAAATTTGTGTTGTCTTAAGCTGCTAAATTTGAGGAATTTATTAAAGCAGCAATAGGAAACCAATACAGAATTCAATTTTAAAACAATACGCCCATGCAGATTTTTTAACTTTGTATGGAAGTGTATCATAAAAGTAAACATAAGTATAGAGCTCAATAAATTTTCATAAACTGAACATGCTCTGCCACCAGTTCCAAGATCAAGAAATAGAACATTACCATTACTGTAAAAGCCTTCCTCATCCTCCTTTCCCATCACTCACAAGTACATTTTTAACTATATCCACCACCTGGAGTACAGTGTTATTTTTCTGCCTTACTTTTTCTACCTTAGTTTATGGGTAATATACACTTACCTCTTTACTCATGAGTCATCACCATCTCCTTTTCTATACTTTTTGTTGTATACTTTGACACTCAATCCTGAACAACGGACTTGCCAAGCTGTCTATATACCGACTCAAATTCATGCTGTTGCTTTTGAAATCAGTGTAAAGCAAACCAATTTTAATACTCAACACATCCTGAGAGAAGTGATTACCCTCAGAGCCATTCTCCAAATGGAGACTTTAGATGTGCTGAAAGTATGCCAAGAGAAACAGCCCAAAACTACGTAGAAAAATTCTAAAACACTAAATTTTTCTTCCACATCTGTTTCTTCCCTATGCCATTTCACCAGAACTCTGATTTTAATGACAGGTTAGTTATTCACAACAAAATGACACAGTTGACTAGTGAAATAAATTCAGTTTTTTTGTTGTTGTTGTTTTAGCAAGACTGATTGGAAGGATTATTATAGTTGTCTGTTAAAATACTTTTTCTTTCATCCGTTTCTTTAAAAATAAGGGAAAGATTCAGCCAATCACAAGTCTCCGGACCGACGCTGTCTCTCTCACTTAATCCAGAGCCAGTAAAAGGATAATTTGATTAAACTGAGACCCTAATTTATTTGGCTTTAGTTCTGGATCAACCTCTCCTTAATAGAGTGCTGTCGTCTCCAATTGTTTGATGAAAATTAAAGTGACATAAATACCATGGGACTTTTTCAATCTGATTAGTCAGCTAAGGCACATCAATACCACCCCAGCCATCAGACTTTGGCGTCCTTCCTTTCACCCGCCTTACTAACAACTGACAACCGCTCCTTGAAGGACGAGCACCCACGCTGCTGCAGAGACCCCCACACTTAGCCCATCATCCCTGCTCAATGGGGCCTGTTGACAAGGTGCCCATACCTTTCTCCATTGCTGTTCTCTGGACAAAGCTAAATATTGTTTTATTAGCAATCAATGGCTGTTAATCCAAAACGATTTCACAAATCCTCTGAGCCTTCAAGCTCATTATAAATACGCGTTTTTCCAAGCCCACTAAATTTTGAATTTCACTTCCGTCACCCTGATGGCGTGGCCTTTTAGCTGGTGAATGAAACTCAAAAGCAAAAGGGTCAACAGCTTTCAAAGACTTAAAAATCAAACTGAAGCATGGGTCCTGATGACTGACTAGGAGGTATCACACACCAGTTTTCTCTGGAGTGAGGAAGATTCTATTTACAGATGAAAGGAGCGATCTCTAAAATCTTATCCATGCCCTTTGTTGTTCTCCAATAGCTCGATTAAAAAAACAACAGAAAAACTAACTAAAGCAAGCTATTTCATATCTCAGAAACACAATTTTTAGAAAAACTGTACTTAGTTTCCCTAACCATGTGGACAGACATCTCTTCTGAGAGTATTAAGTCCACATGTGATTCTGTCTTTATGATTCCATAGCCAATGTGTCCTGCTCTAAGCTAGGAATCTGAGTCCCTTCTAGAAAAAGGAATTAATTAAATAAGTTCCCACTATAAAGTCCTTTCCCAGCACCCTCTCAAAAAGAATAAACACAGTATACTACACTCAGTAGAGATATCCTCATAGGCTCCACAACATCAAAGGCAACAGATTCTCCAGCGACTCTTAAGTCTTACTAAAATCCAAAGCTACTAAGTATTTCTTCTAATCTTCTTTACCAGTGCCTGAAAACTAAAAACAACATTCTGGCTTCAGAACAACTCATCCTAACAAGGTATAGTATTTCAGTGCTGACTGATAGGACAAGTGAGCACATCTAAACGACTCAAGAAAGTCATGGGGTCAGGCACGGTGGTCTGTGATCCCAGCTACTCAAGAAGCTGAAGCATGAAGATCGCTTGATCCCAGGAATTTGAGTCTAGCCTTGGCAACACAGTGAGACCCTGTCTCTAAAAAATTAATTAATTTATAAAAAAGTAAATCATGGGGATCTTTTTCCAAGAAGGGTGCATCTATCATTCTGTAAAGGTCCCACTCAGCCCTATTTCTGCTTCAGGTTCTTTCTCCTTCACTCCCTTTCAATCCAACCCTATAAATTAGACCAGAAAACAAAGATGCTGACAAATACCAAATGGTATAATCTGAGGCACCTTTTGTTTGTGTCCTGGAGGGCATCTCCATATTTGATGTTCAATGGTAGGGGAAAGATCTTGGTTAGAGAAGGAGTTCTGGATAGATAAATAAAATCAAGCAGATACTGAGGATTCCTGGGTCAATCTATATGTTCTTGAAAAAGTTTTCCAATTGGATATTCTTTCTTCTGTGTTTCATAGAGTCAAAGAATTTTCCACACCAGGTGTGATGGCTCATGGTAATCCCAGCACTTTGGGAGGCCGAGGCAAGCAGATCACTTGAACCCAGGAGTTCAAGACCAGCCTGGGTGGGAAGCATGGCAAAACCCTGTCTCTACAAAAAAAAAAATACGAAAATTAGCCAGCCATGGTGGCACATGCCTGTGGTCCCAGCTACTTGGGAGGCTGAGGTGGGAGGATTGCTTGAGCTGGGTAGGTGGAGGCTGCAGTGACCGAAATCGCACTCCTGCAGTGAGCTGAAATCACACAACCGCACTCCAGCCTGGGTGATGGAATGAGACTCTGTCTCAAAAAAAACAGAAAAATGTTTAAGAATTTTGCAGTAGGAAGGTGGGTTCACTGGTCACCTCCTTGTGACAGACAAGGAGGCAGTGGCCTCCAAAAGCTAACCAGCAAACTCCAGGCTCCATAGCTACTTGGCAACCAAACAGGGCCTGTGATCTGGGTCCCTTGAACCAGCTAGGATCTCACCACTTCACAAGCCCCCTCCTAGACATCAAATAAAACAACAGAGATTAGAACAAGGGTGGGCAAACTTTTCCTGTAAAGGATCAGACAGTAACTATTTTTAGCTTTGCAGGCCTCTGTTGCAACTATATAGCTCTACCATTATATTAATAGCACAAAAGCAGCCACAGATAATACATAAAGTAATGAGCATGGCTGTGTCCCAACACCACCTTATGTATAAAGACTAAAATTTGAAGTTTTTATATTTTCACGTGGTATGACATTATTCTTTTGAATTTTTTAACCATTTAAAAATATAGGCCGGGTGCAGTGGCTCACGCCTGTAATCCCAGCACTTTGGGAGGCCAAGACGGGAGGCCAAGATCACGAGGTCAGGAGATCGAGACCGTCCTGGCTAACACGGTGAAACCCCATCTCTACTAAAAATAAAAAAAATTAGCCGGGCGTGGTGGCGGGCGCCTGTAGTCCCAGCTACTTGGGAGGCTGAGGCAGGAAAATGGCGTGAACCCAGGAGGCGGAGCTTGCAGTGAGCCGAGATTGTGCCACTGTGCTCTAGCCTGGGTGACTGAGCGAGACTACATCTCAAAAAAAAAAAAAAAAAAAAAAAAAAAAAAATATATATATATATATATATATATAGACATTCTTAGCTCACAGGCTGTACAAAAACAGGTGGCAGGCTGTATTGCAAACCTTTGAATTAGAAGAGCAGATCAGAACCAGAAGCCATAAGATTCTAATGAGATGGGCCATGAGATGCCTAATAAATGTCACAGTAGCCACATTAATCACATTAATGACATCATCCACTCAACAGAAAACAAGAACCTGGACTTCTGGAGCCTACTACTACCAGGTGAGGAGACAAATGAAAAGGTGAAACCACATAGAACCACCTTGAATTCACTAATCAAATCCCTCTTTTGATACAAATAAGGGGAAATGAACTATTCTCACTGGCATCTCTAAGTTTTTGTGCCTCTCTCCGGGACAATACAGATCTGGTTTTCAAAGGCTATTTTGATCTTCACTAGCAAACAAGTTACTCACTAAAGCAAGGTGAAGGTTATCTAGGACCACAGTACCCAGAAAACCAGCAAGTGAGGAGAATTAATACACCCCAATGCCTCCTGAAAGCAGGTTCAACAAGAAGGACAGGGTTGACTGCATCAGGATCTCCCAAGGAGCCTGCTAAAAATACAGATTCCAAACTTCCAAATTCACAGATTCTGATCCAGTAGATCTGGATCAGGGCCAAGTCAGGGAGCCAGTGCATTGACTGAACAACTATGTTCTGTGAATATGAAAAGGAAGATTAGCATCTACCCAGCTACTGTTAAAGGAAATAGTCTTCCAAACAGCTGAAGAAAGCTAATAGACCTTTTCCTAGAACCAGTGTCAATAGAAACCTGAGTATACTGAATTTTGTGGGTTGGATTACATCCCCCCAAAATGCATATGTTGAACTCCTAACCCCTATTACCTCAGAATATGACCTTATTTGGAAATAAGTTCATTGCAGATGTAATTAGTTGAGATCATATTAAATAGGGTGGTCCCTAATCCCGTATGACTAGTGGTCTTACAAAAAGGGGAAATGTGGACATAGACACAGGTATTCAGGGAAAATACCACATAAAGAGACACAAAGAGAAGGCTGCCATCTAAAAGACAAGGAGAGAGCCTTGAAACTCAAGGGCTCAGCCTCAGAGCACTGACCAGCCTGCTGAGACTTGGATCTCAGACTTCTAGCCTCCAGAACTGTGAGACAATACATTTCTGTTGTTTAAGCTACTTGGGTTATGGCAGCCCTAGCAAACTAATACACTGAACATTACAGGGAAATAAGCCACCTACTCAGAGGATCTCAATACTGAGACAAAAACGCTGAATTTCTTGAAGTTTCTCTGCTGGAAACCCAGACTGCTAAGGCAATATATGGGGTGTTCCAGTTACAAAATCCCTAGTGAAGCGTGCTAGTTTTGCCACTAGCTTTGTAGTACTCATATGATAAACCACCCAATGAACTCTTTTCTCAGAGAGGGCTGCTGACCCAGAACACCAGCTGGGATAAGCTTGGAAATCCACAACCCCCACTTAAAACACTATCGTTACTTAGCCACGTATGAACTGTCACCTCTTTCATATTGGCTGAAGTTATCACAACCTCCCAACTTTATATTGTACACAGCCCAAATTCGTTTTTTTTTTAAAGCCCCCCAAAACAAAACACTTTTCTGGTATAAGTGTCAGCTTGCTTTCCACCACTAACCTCTTAAATCATTTAAGTCCTAATTCATTTCTAAGCTAGGTGAATAGTCTAGGCTCATTAGTCTATTCTTGCTTACTAGTTAATTACTTTTATCTTTCCAAATTGATTTTAAAGGAGAACAAAAGGTATTAAATAGCCTGAGAGGTGGAGAACCAACCCCATTAAAAAAGAAAATTCTGGATAGTGAAGACACACAATTCCTCTGATTAAAATTGCATTACCCAGTTTGAACACAAAAGGCAGTTTAGACTTTTCCCTGGCATACCCTATAATGAGATTTGCCTTATGTCATGAAAATCAACCCTGCTATGCCTAATGCAGCATTTTGTTTTGCTGACTCACCACCAAAACCAGGTTGGCACTTGAGACAAACCTGCAGTGTCCTGGAACAAAAGTTTTTCAATGCTTTTGGAGGGCACACCACTTGTGACTGTGCCTGGGACAGAAAAGACTGTATCCACTGTTAAGCAGGAACATGACCCTTTCTAGGAGAGATAATGTGCCAATTCCTGGGAAAGTCAAACTTCTCTATAATCCATAGTTCCCATCACAGAGCTCAAATCCCAGCTGTGTTCTAGGACAGATATGCAGATCTGCAGAAGATATGGAAATACATCTTGATTGAAAGCATACATAGAATTACTCTTTGCATCACAAGGAGGCCCAGAAAATACATCTGAGTCTAACTACTCGGTTGGTATAAATGAATAGTTCTTCACTATATGCTCCCTTAATGATTCAGGTGAAAGGGTCTGGCTTATAAACCTAAGGAGAGTTCCCACGGCAGAGTCATAGTCATAATATATTTTTTTTCTTTTTTTTTTTCCTGGGACTACAGGCATGAACCACTGTGCCTGGGCTAACCGACTTTATTTATTTATTTACTTTTTTCACTTTCTTCTGTTTTATTTGTGTATTTATTATTATATATTTTTAAATTTTACTTTAAGTTTTGGGATACATATGCAGAATGTGCAGGTTTTTTCAGCTCCAGCATGTAAATTCTGCCAGAGGAATAAACTATAGTCAAAGTATAAATTAAATAAGATGTACCTGCATTAATATTTGCCCAGAATCCATGTAGTAAACTCCGACTTCTAACTATGTAGTAAACTATGACTTCTGGACAGGAGCTGACTCAATTTAGAACACCGTTAAAAAGAAAATAAAATGTGTGTTAAAAGACTTTTGCGTCAGTAAAGACTGAATCATTCGTGGGGTTGAATCATCGCTGAAGGCTGAGTCATTGCTGGAGGCTGATTGAATCGTGCCTGTGTTCTGATGTTCTATTCCAGAAGTTTAAAACTTGACATGAAAATAAGTTGAAGCAAATCACTCAAGTGAGACAGAACATTTCAAATTTTCAAACATTTATTAAGGGGGAAAAAAGCTGATTGTTAACAGCATAAACCAATCAGTTTTACTCAGACATCATGGTTTCCCTTAGTCAGGGGATGTAGTGATAGTGATAATCACAATAGGCAAAATCATGTAAATATTTACGACATCTCCAGCACTGGGGCCTGAACTCAAGGGTTACTTTGAAAGACAAACTTATCAGTACTATTAAAAGGATACCAAAGGTTAGTGCAGCATATAGAATCTTAAACAATAAAGGCTTATTCACATTTAAACATTGCAACAGGCACAAAGAAAAAGAGTGAGCAAGAAAAGAATCCTTGATATTACTGGCCAGCAAAAAGGGAAAAGAGCATACGCCTTCCTTACCGCCCCAGCTTTCACTCTGGTGGTACCCAGGCAACAGAATCCAACATCATGACCTTGAAAGGCAGAAGCGTAGTCATCCAACTTTTCAAAGTCCACCACTTCTTGATTCTAGGCAAGGACACAGTTGTATGTAGTTTCATGTTATTTAAACAACAGACCAAAAACCCCCTCTAGATTTAAAGACTAAGTTACAGAACATTACTGATAGGCCTGTCCACTTAACATCAAATTTTACAAATTCCTTTTCTCCAACCAAAAAGCAATGAACCTCAATTGAAAATCAACAACACACACATATGTCCACAGTCTATATAACTGGACTAGGAGTGATCCAGATTTCTGAAGTCAGGTTCGATTATAATCTCTCTCTGTAAAAATAAAAGACCTGTGTGTAGCTTACCAGGAAGGAGACCACTGAGGTGTGATGTGAGGGCAAGAGATGCCGTTTGGCATCTTAAAGAAGACCTAGCTGCAAATCTTGGGCTTGCTACTCACTAGGCATGTAATTATGGGCAAGTTATTCATCATACACTACAGCTTTTTTTTTTTTTTTCAGCTGTAAAATGGGGGTGATAATCTTTCCTTCAGTCCAATCCATGAACCATTTGCATTATAATTAGTCAGGGAGTGCTTAATAAAAAGGCATATTCCTACATCCCACGCCAATAGTTCCGAATCAGAATCTGCACTTTTAACAAGCACCCACCTTAATTCTCATGCACACAGAAGTTTAAGAACCTCCATCTAACCTTATAAGTTTGCTGTATAACTTAAAAAAGAAAGCATGATAAATTCCTATCATCAAGAACTCAGATAAAATGTTGGTTTCCATCCTTACCGTCAACTCTGAAAAGAATTTTTCTGGAACTGCCTATGACGCTAAAGAAAAATAGGGTTTCACTGTAATCCCAGCACTTTGGGAGGCTGAGGTGGGTGGATCACGAGGTCAGATCGAGACCATCCTGGCTAACATGGTGAAACCCCATCTCTACTAAAAATGCAAAAAAAATTAGCCAGGTGTGGTGGTGGGCACCTGTAGTCGCAGCTACTCAGGAGGCTGAGGCAGGAGAATGGCGTGAACCCAGGAAGCGGAGCTTGCGGTGAGCTGAGATTGAGCCATTGCACTCCAGACTGGGTGACAGAGCGAGACTCCATCTCAAAAAAAAAAAAAAAAAAAAAAAAGAAAAGAAAAGAAAAATAGGGTTTCACAAAGTACCTAGTCAAACAGATGTGCCACCAAAACTCGACACTCAAAACACAGATTTCAATTTGTTTCTTTTCTTTTTTCTTTTTTCTTTTTTTTTTTTTTTTTTGAGACAGAGAGTCTTGCTCTGTCACCCAGGCTGGAGTGCAGTGGCACAGTTTCTGCTCACCACAACCTCCATCTCCTGGGTTCAAGTGATTCTCGCACCTCAGCCTCCTAAGTAGCTGAGATTACAGGAGTGCACCACCACGCCCAGCTAATTTCTGTATTTTTAGTAGAGACGGGGTTTCACCATGTTGGCCAGGCTGGTCTGGAACTCTTGACCTCAAGAGATCCCCTGCCTCAGTCTCCCAAAGCGCTAGGATTACAGGCACGAGCCACCACGCCCAGCCTTCAATTTCAGCTTCTAATTACCATGAATATCTGACACAGCCCATGAAACCAGTGAGAACACATCTGCCTCAGCCTGAGCAAAGATGTCTGTTTTAAATAAACAAGTCCTGATGGACCAAAGGCATTCACACCATGACCTGAACACAGACCTGCGAGAATCAAGAACATTTATTTGCAAGATGGCTTATTATTTGAAATGTTCGTCCTATGAAACCTGTGGGGCCAAATTCTGCAGCTGTGGTGTCTTGAGATCACACTACGTTAATTTGTTGCAGTTCACAGATAATTCCCTTTAAATAAAGAACAGAATCTCCAAGAAACTCAGGCTTGTGATATTTAGGGGGTCATGACAAGACAGAAGTCTGGTATATCATTCCTATAATCATAAAAGTGTAACTTAGGCTGGGTGTGGTGGCTCACGCCTATAATCGCAGCACTTTGGGAGGCTGAAGGGGGAGCATCATCTGAGGTCAGGAGTTCGAGACCAGCCTGGCCAACATGGTGAAACCTTGTCTCTACTAAAAATACAAAAATTAGCCAGGAGTGGTGACGCACACCTGTAGTTCCAGTTACTCGGGAGGCTGAGACAGAAGAATCACTTGAACCTGAAAGGCAGAGGTTGCACTGAGCCGAGATTGTGCCACTGCACTCCAGCCTGGGGGACAGAGTGAGACTCCCTCTCAAAAAAAAAAAAAAGTTTAACTTAGAGTTAAGGGACTATCTGATTTACAGACTCAAGCCTGGGAAGTCGGGCAGGGCAAATTCTTGTAAGTGAATAACCCCACCTTTCACTGCCATAGACCTTTCTCACTCTGCAAAGCAGTTTCAGAATCCCTGACAATATTAGTGTGAAGTGCGCAGGTTGACGAAATCAGCAAAGTGGCTGAGAAAATTCTCAAGGTCACCAGGGCTGCCTCTAGAAGACAGCCTGAAAACAGTGCTCTTCTGTCTCACCAGCCCCCACCCCCATTACAACCCAGACCCAGCTTTATAGGGTTGCAGATGGAGAGAAGGGCTTTGCCCAAGACCACAAAATGAGCGGGAGGGAGGCACACCTGGGCTACAATCCAGGCGTCAGACTTCTGGGAGGGACTCTCACAGACCAATCTTGGCCAAGTTTTGATGGCCTTTCACTACCCCCACCACTGGCAGGGCAGTATTCAGCCTTTAGGAATGAAATATGTTCACCTCGCAGAATCCTGGGGGTCCATTTGAGTCCCAGCTGAAATACCCACCACATTTTTATAAGCTTCCTCGTCGAAGGTGAGCTTCCTCCGGCCAATGAGCGTGACTTTGGAAAACAGGCCCTGCTCCAGGATTTCCTTTAAGAGCACTCTGCCGGTTTCTCCGCTGGCGCCCAAAATAAAGACGGATTTATTCTGCATCCTGAAGTCTTCCCGAAGCTTCGACAGTGCTTCTGTTTCGGCCATGCTGGGGAAATAACATCGACAGGTGCCGGTCTTAGGGTGTCAGGGGACTGCCCGTCCTTACCCCGAGGAACAAGGGCTGTTTATCTGTTAGGGAGGAGGATATTGTTCTCCGCAGTACGGGCTCTGGGGAAAGTGCTGAGTCACGTGCCGGGCGCGGCTCCCCGGCCATCTCCCGCACCTGAGCCAGCAGACCCATCGGAAGGGGCCCGAGCTGGAGGGTGCGCCCAGGTGCCACAAGCTGCTGGCATCACTGGGCATCCCCCACGGTATCCCCGGCCCGGCCAGGAGACCTGGCCCAGCTCGGTCCCATACGCGGAGGGGTTACCTGGGGCCAGCCCCCGGCCCCGGGTCCTCACGACACAGCAGGAGCAGGGCGGCCACCAGAGCAGCCGCCGCCGCCGCGCTCAGCGCCGCAGGCCGGGCCATCAGAGCATCCCACCTTCCCTGGTCGGCCCCGGGGGTTGGAGGCGACGGAGACAGCGCCTACCCGGCTTGGTCTTCCGGGTGGCCTCGCGGCGACGCTGCCTCGCCCCGCCCACAGGGGCGGGACCTGGGGACGAACTCCCGGCACCCTCACAGGCGCGGGGAAGGTGACCCCGAGAGCACGTGCGCGGACCCGCGACCCTTCCTAAGTCAGGAATCTGCAAGAACCTCTTCCCGCGTTTTCCCTCACCTGCTGGGCTCAGCTCACCCAGGCCCCAGCTAATAGACTTGCCAGACTTGATCTTCAATGGACCCCCCAGCTGGAATGTCAATTGTACATTGGCCATCATCTCAAATTCACCACGTCAAAAACTTAACCCTGCCCACACAACCACCCCAAACAGGAATAAAACAAACCTATTCCTAGCCTCTCTTTGGTGTCACTGTCCCTACACACACGTACACACACACGCGCGCGCACACACACACCTCCTTCTACCCTGTCAAGTCAGAAATCAGGATTCCTTTGATTCCTTTCTTTTCTAGCGTTTCCACACTACAGACTTATCAAGTCCTGTTATCCCATCTGCCTTACAAATATTTCTCCCATGTAATTCAAGCTCTCATCATATCTCCCCAGAATAATTGGTCTCCCTGCCCAGGTCCTGGCCTAATTCGTCACCTAGATGGTTGAACCCGGGTGACCTTCCACACCTGTGATTCAGGCTTCCTAGCCCAGATCAGTGGTTTGGGACACAGGTATCTACACTGGGCCTGTCCTGGATCTTGGAAGTCCTGAACAGAGGTTAGAATGACAAACAGAAATCTGAATAATTTCAGATTGTTCAGGTTTTGTTGGGAACATCAGTCATTTGGGGGCCCCACCTCACATCTAGAAGCCAATGAAACACATTCCCTCTTCCATCTCCATGGGAGTTATTATATGTAGGCTTGCCTAGGCTCAGCCAACCAGAGGTTCACACATAGGTTTTCAGTTTTGGAGGAGTAATGAAAAGATGCAGTGAAGGCCTGAGATATATGTGGGTTGGGTGGGGCAAGGGTATAGGATTATGGCATCATATAATCCACCAGCCATCTGATGGTCTGATCTTGTCTTAAATTCCTGTGCCTGTTTTCAGAGACTGTTGTGAATACAGTACTTCCTGTTATTCTTCTGATAAATTCCTGTGCTGTATAAGCTTACCAGATATATTCTGTTGTTTGCAATAAAAAAGCTTGATTGATACAGAGCAGTGTGGTTCATTCCCCACTGGCCTGTCACAGTGCCTGGACTCTTCCCTTTGAGTTCCTAAAGCTTTTCTACAAGAATGCAATGTTAAACCTTGTCAGCAAACACTGTCCTAGTAATTCATTTATCAAATCTGTCACAGAAATTTTTCATTGTACCCTACTGTCTATTCTTCCCCTTTCTTTGTTTAAAATTGTGGCATAATTAATATACAATAAAATGTACAGTTCCTAAAGGTTCTGTTCCATGATTTTAGAAGACTGTATATACACCTAAATAACCACCACCAAAAACAAGATATAGAGCATGTCTGCCATCCCTGAAAGTGCCTTCATTCCCTTCTTGGCAATCTCTCCCCACTCCAGAGGTAATCACTTTCTGGTCACTATCAACATAGATTCGTTTTGCCTGTTGTAGAATTCTATTTAAGAGTACAGCATGTACTCTTTTGTGTCCCAGGTTTTTGGCTTAACACATATTTTAATATTTATTCTTGTTTGTAGGCCTGCATTATGATTTCTATGGGCCCTAAGCACTTCATGAGCCCCTTTATTTTATGTACACACACTATATAATCAAAAATTATGTCTTATGACTATGTTGCTATAAAGATGAATATGACAAACTATTTATATAATCAAAAATTATGTCTTATGACTATGTTGCTATAAAGATGAATATGACAATTTCTTTCACCTAAAACATTTTCTTCCACCTATAAGTTTATTTTCACAGGCCTCAGAACTGTGCCTACTATGCCAAATGAGTAAATCAGCCCTGGTTGTTTCATGTATCCGGAATTCATTCCTTTTTATTGCTGAGTAACCTTCCAGTATTCCAGTATGAATATCCCACAACATGTTTAAACATTCTCCTGTTGATGGACATTTGGTTTGTTTCTACCTTTTGGCTAATTATGAATAAGGCTCCTATGAACATTATTGGACCAGTCTTTCTGCAGTAACATGTTTTCATTACTCTTGGACATATATATACACACACACACACACACATATATGTTTTTTATATATATAATGTGTATATATATATAATGTGTATATATATTATATATATGAAATATATAATATATATTATATATATGAAATATATAATATATATTATATATATAAAATATATAAAATATATATAATATATATTATATATAAAATATATAAAATATATATAATATATATTATATATATAAAATATATAAAATATATATAATATATATTATATATATAAAATATATATTATATATAAAATATATAAAATATATATAATATATATTATATATAAAATATATAAAATATATAAAATATATATTATATATAAAATATATAAAATATATATAATATATATTATATATAAAATATATAAAATATATATAATATATATTATATATAAAATATATAAAATATATATAATATATATTATATATAATATATATAATATATATAATATATAATATATATATAATATATATAATATATAATATATATTATATATAAAATATATATAATATATATAATATATATAATATATATTATATATAAAATATATATAATATATATAATATATATTATATATATAAAATATATATAATACATATTATATATATAAAATATATAAAATATATATTATATATAATATATATTATATATATAAAATATGTATAATATATATACTATATATTATATATATAAAATATATATAATATATACTATATATTATATATAAAATATATATATAATATATATAGTATTATTTTATATATATAATATACTATATATATATAGTATATAATATATATATACTATATATATTATATATATAAAATATATATAATATATACTATATATATTATGTATATATAATATAATGACTCTGCAGGCAATCAGACCTTATGGTTGTCTTCCCTTGTTCCCTAAAAATTGTTGTTATTCTGTTCTTTTTCAAGGTGCACTGATTTCATATTGTTCAAACACACGTTTTACAATCAATTTGTACAGTTAACACAGTTATCACAGTGGTCCTGAGGTGACGTATATCCTCACCTTACAAAGATAACAGGATTAAGAGATTAAAGCAAAGACAGGCATAAGAAATTATAAAAGTATTATTTGGGAACTGATAAGTGTCCATGAAATCTTCACAATTTATGTTCCTCTGCCGCAGCTCCAGGCAGTCCCTCCCATTTGGGGTCCCTGACTTCCCGCAACACACTTGCAAGTTAGCATGAGCACGTGACAGTGATTTAGCCAATGAGAAGCAAGCAGAGGTAATATGTGCACATTTGAATCACATCTTTATAAGGAAGTTACCTTTTTTCCTTTCACTTTCCCTTTCCCTTCACTTTCCCTTTCCCCCTTTCCTTAGGCCAGAATGTGAATGTACTGGTAAACCAGCTCTGACCGTGAGGAGAAAGACACTCTCTAGAGGATAGCAGGGCAAGGAGTCCTTGTGTGACTTCATAGAACAGAGCTGCCTGCCCACCCTGGACTGCCTGCACACCTCTGGGCAGTGAGAGAAAAATAAACTTCTGTCATGTTGGAGCCACTGTAATTTTGTTACAGCAGCTTAGCCAGCATTTTGCCTAATATAAGATTCTTTTAGTCAATCTTGTCAATGGATATTTACTGATTATCTAATGCAAGCCAGATACTGTGCTAGGCACAATAGACTTTTCCAAGGTGAATCAGGGACGCCAGCTAAACTCACTCTCATCTTGAAGGCAAGTCATAAATACTCGGGAAGCTAAATAAAGTTAAGCAACATTATAAAACATCCCCCAAACTTTCATAGGGTGGCACATGCTGAAGGCCAAATGAGCACACAGAAATAGAAGGAAACTCAGAGAAAAACAAGTCCATGCCTTTCCTTCTCTGACAGCTGGAACTGTCTCATCCAAGTGCTGAGATAATGTGACAAGACCTAGGCTCCCAGAGCAACCGGACCACAAAAATTCAGGGCAAAGGGGAAGGCAAAAGCATAGGGAAGGAGGGAAAGGGGACATAAAGAAACGGAGGTAGCATGGAAAGATCCTTGGCCAGAGACCTGCCTGCCACGTTCAGGTTTGCCTTTGATGAAGTCTCCTCATATATCTTGGCCTCCATTTCCCTATCTGTAAGATGGGAACTGTTTCATTACATTCACTTTGCTCCAAGGAACAGACTGACTCATGGTGAGTAAAGATGGTGAATATTGTAATATTGTAAGGCTATAAATCATGTATAAGAGAGACAGAATCTCAGAGAAATCTCAAAACAGGATGTGCTGTAGGATGGGGCCTTAGGGAGACTGGAACCGTATTTAGGTCAGATTTAGAGTCCTCAGGATCAGGGATCCATGCATCTTCACTTCAGAGCTATATTTTTAGTTATACCTTCATTAAGACTCTGTTTCACGTGTTTGAAGCCCCAAACTCAAAATGTTTTGAGGAAAAAAAAGAGGAAATGTCCTGGCTCATGCAACTAAAGAATCAGTATATATAATAGTCTTGGCATGACCAGAATCAGCCAGTCAGCCAATGGGGCCAGGACCCAGTCCCTCTCCCAACCATGGCTCTATTTCCCTTCACGTTGGTCTTACTCTCAGACCCTGCAAGATGACCCAAAGGCTGTACTCTTGCTCATATTCTTCATTGTCTAAAATCAACCAGAAGCTAGAGGGAACTTATATTGTGCAGACCAGTTTTCTTCAGGACATACAATAAGGTAGATAAATGAGGAGAATGGATGATTGAAGCTATCAAGTACATCCCCCTAGATTCAAGTCCAGTAGAAAGAGCATAATTGTAAGCAGAAGTCCCCAGCTGTATCTCCTTAGTTCTGATTAAACCTCCTGATTGTCACTGTGGCTTTGGGAATGAAGCTGGGTGGGGCTATCTCTTCCCACATGTCTGGGAGTAGGGGAGGAAGTAAGGTCCCCAAGGAAAGTAGAGGTCACTATTATAGAAAGAAAAGAGAACGGATGTCAAATAGCATCTAAAGTGGCTATACTTGTTCCCCATTTATCTCATTTATTCGTAAATATGAATGCTGGATAATTTTTTTTTTTTTTTTTTTTTTTTTTTTTTTTTTACAATTGAGAGCTTTAAATAACTGTAGCATGACTAAGACATCTGGTTGGGCACATAAGAGGTTGGATTTGGTAAAGGTAGGTGTCTGAAAGAAAGTATTGTAATTTTCTGCTCTCACATAACAAATACAACCATGAATTGCATTCAACAGTTTAGGTAGTTGATTTAGTGTATCTATCATGTTCTCGATAGCTAATTGTTTTTATAGATGGGGAAACTGAGTCACACGTTTATTAAATATATCATCTAAGATCTTGGGATTAAACTTTGGTGCCAGGACAAAAACCTGGATATCCAGATCAATGACAAAATCATGAGTGATACCTGTGTAATTCTAGAATGTTTTCAGGAAAGCATAATTCTTCTTGTTTTTAGCTGATAGCACTGTATTTGTTGAATTCTTCAGGTTCCCTAGCACTCATGGGTATGTCCTCTTACTGATATATACCAAAGGAATAACCTATGTAAAAGCACTGTGGTAGGTAGAAGTATGGCTGGTTTTGAAGGGCCAAAAACCAATATGCTTGAAATGGAGGGATGGAAGCATGGGGCAGGGGCCGGGCAGGGGAGGGGAGACTAGAGAGGCAGGTAGGGACCAGCCTGCGAAGGACATCATAAGATACATTATCATTTATCATTATTGTTAAATTTTAGGTTTTAAAATTTAGCAAACTTGATTTTATTAGATTTATTTTTTACGGTTTTCTTCTATTCAAGGTAGTGAAATATTACCTTAATTACCATTAATACATTTATTAGTACCTGTTACTAGTAGTACATTTAACAAAGTTTAAAAAAAGGAGGAAATTTTCATAAAATATTAAGTACAGCTGAGTGTATAGTAAACATAGGATATGGTAAACTCATGAAAATAGTATCTGAAGGTGTAAAGTTTGGGAAACACTGGTATGCTGGGCATTTTTCTCTTTTCTTTCTTTTGTGAGATATGATCTTGCTCTGTCGCCCAGGCTGCAGGGCAGTGGCACGATCTCAGCTCATTGCAACCTCTGCCTCCCGGCTTCAAGCTCCCACAGCCTCCCGTGTGGCTGAGACTACAGACACGCATCTTTTTTTTTTTTTTTTTTTTTTTTCCAGAAACAGGGTTTCGTCATGTTGCCCAGGCTGGTCTTGAACTCCTGAGCTCAAGTGATTATCTGTGTCAGCCTCCCAAGTGCTGGGATTACAGGCACATTTTTCATTTGCCCCTCCAGATCCACTTTCCACTCTCTGTATCCTTTTTTGTGACTCCACAGCTGACCTCTAAGGCCTGCATCACCCAGCCTACCTTGTCCTCCTTGACCCATCACCTACCTTGGTGATAAGAGTCACCAGCAGGAAATTGAAGCAGAGGAGGGGTATGGGGTTAGGGGCTTTATTCCCCTGAATTCCTGCTGTGAGATCGCTATTCCTCGACCCGAGAGCCTCACTCCTGTCTGATAGCCTCCCTGACAGCTACAGGCACTCTTTCCAGGTTCCAGTAACCACCTCCTTGCCTCAACCTTTTAGACTTAGGAGTAGAAATGGCTCCCCGCTATTGCTAGCACTGAGACACAGCACCATTCCTTGTTGGGTTTTCTTTAACCCTTCCTGCTTCCTTGTAAATAATCTTTCACTAAATTCTCCTTCAGTTACTCTGTTGGAACATGTTCTCTGTTTCTTGCCAGGACCCAAACTGATACACATGATGTGGTAGAAAGCAACTTTGCAGTCAGACGGAAGTAAATTTGAATCCTGGCCATCCACTTAGTAGCTGTGTGACCTCAGTGAAGTCCAACTAGATAAGCACAGTATTTATCAAAACAGGAAGACTCTGCTCTGTGAGATCAGCCACCACATCTATCTCACTACTACAGCCCCAGCTTTGGGGTAGTGTTTGGCACTTAGTAGGTGCTCAAGAAAAATGTTTTCATGGGTTAGATTTCACATACCTTATGCATGAGACCTAGGAGAGTAAGAGGTCAACTAGTCAAACATACTTTATGGATGACACCCAAAAATGTAGCAAGACTTGTGCAAGTAGTGGATCTTAGACACACTCTTTAATGCAGGCAACAAAAGGAAGGGTTGAGGCTGGCAAAAAAAAAAAAATTAGAAAACATGTCAAGGAACTGACTGGCAAAGAGCACCCTGCCTACTACACCACCATGTCCCTAGAGATCTCATCTCCTCCCCCACTATCACTCCACCCCAAAAGCCAGTTCCCTTCTGAAAGGGGACTCTGTTGAGAGGGCATGTCTTCTTTCTGATGAGGAGGCAACATGAGGGAAGGCACACAAGGAGACCTGAGAGTCCCAGGAAGAAGACAGTGAAGGAACAACCAGATGGGCAGAGGATTTATGCAAGACCAGGGCTGGATTGGCAGGGAAGCCACAGATGTCATGGTCCCTGAAAGTCAAAAAGAGGTGATGAGCTGGTATATTAGTTTCCTAAGGCTGCTGTAACAAATGACCACACACTGGATGGTTTACAACACCAGAAACTTACTCTCTCAGAAGTCTGAAATTGAAGTGTCAGCAGGACCATGTTCCCTCTGCAAGTTCTAGGGGAAAATGTTCCCTTCCCTCTTCCCGCTTCTGATGGCTCCAGCCGTTCCTCGGGTTGTGGCTGTAAAACTCCCATCTCTGCCTCTGTCTTCACGTGGTCTTCTCTTCTGGTGTCTGTGTCTTCTGTCTCTTATAAGGACACTTGTCAATGGATTTAGGGCCTGCCCAGATAATCCAGGATGACCTCATATGAAGATCTTTAACTTATTTATATCTACAAACACCCTTTTTCCAAATAAGTTCACGCTTATAGGGTGCAGAGGTTAGGATGAGGACAGGTCCTTTGGGGGGCCACCATTCAACCCACTACAGATGTTGATATGGTTTGGCTGTGTCCCCACCCAAATCTCATCTTGAATTATAGTTCCCATAATCCCCACAGGTTGTGGGAGGGACCCAGTGGAAAGTAATTGAATCGTGGGGGCAGTTTCCCCCATGCTATTCTCATGATAGTAAGTTCTCACAAGATCTCATGGTTTTATAAGGGGCTTCCCCCTTTGCTCAGCTCTCATTCTTCTCTCTCCTGCCACTGTGTGAAGAAGGATATGTTTGCTTCCCCTTCCACCATGATTGTAAGTTTCCTGAGGCCTCCCCAGCCATGCTGAACTGTGAGTCAATTAAACCTCTTTCCTTCATAAATTACCCAGTCTCAGGTATGTCTATTAGCAGCGTGAGAATGGACTAATATAGTCGGTAAACAGGACAAATATTGGTCATTTTTAAACGAAAGAGTTACTTGATGAATGCTGCACTTAATGGTTAAAGATTAAGCCGAAGGTAGTGTTCAGGGAAGAGATAAAGACAGGAGGAGGCTTCTGGTGAAAGCTCTTGCCAAAGTAACCTACCGGATGAAAATATGGACCGATGTAGCCACTGCAGGAAAGAGGAGGAAGTAATGCATATGAAAGATCTTATTTTTTAAAAAATCAATCTTGTTCTCTCCAACAACAGGAAAGAGCATAAGTTTTTGAGTCATATGACCCACGTATAAGCCCCAGTTTGTATACTGACTAGCTATGTACATTTGGTCAAGCTCTTAGTTTTATTCTTTTTATCTGTAAGTTGACGGTAATGGCAAACCTGCTTATTACATAGGTTTATAGCAAAGTTCAAATTAGATACCACACAGCACTGGTAGTGTGCTGTGACAGTGTACCACATGGCCACATGGCGGCGATTTGCAATTCTGACTACACGTGGACACCCCTTGAAGCTTTAGAAAAATAAAGATGCCTGAGTTTGCCCTAGACCTACTGAATTAGGAACAGCAGTTTTAAAAACTCCTTGAGTCATACTGCTGCCCAGTTAAAGGAGAAATTCACTGTGGAAGGACATGGTATTAAGATATAATATCCATAAACAGAATGAACATAGTCTTCACCTTAGAAAGACCATGTAGTGGCCTGAAGCAAACTGGGTTTCAACTCTCCTCCTTAAAAAAAAAAAAAAAACTTATGAACATCCTTATAAATCAGGAATTATGATTATTATGGATACATTTTGTATTTTTAGTGGAGACAGAGTTTCACCATGTTGGCCAGGCTGGTCTTGAACTCCTCACCTCAGGTGATCCACCCGCCTCGTTTCCCTCAGTGCTGGGATTACAGGCGTGAGCCACCGTGCCCGGCCAATTATTATTAATTTTAATATTATCACTAATTATTCAGTTTCATGTAAATATAAAACAAGTTCCAGTTTAATTCTAACTAAGAATTTGAAATATCCGAGCCTGTTTATCCAGCCACTGGGACAGGACACCCAAAGTCTACTTGCTGGGTTCTGAGGAGCTTCCTGGGAGATAACGCATCCAAAGAAAAGAAAGATCCTGGCACGAAAAGTTTCACCCCATAAGAAAGATTCAGCCATCGGAAAGGAAGGAGGGTGATTCAAATACAACGTAGGATCTGTTTCTTAGTTACATTTACTTCCTGAGCCTCTGCTAGTTTCCCATGGCCTTGTGTAACAGTCCTGTGGTGCACACACAGTGAACCTGAAAAACCAAAACGCTTTTACTAAGGAATGAACAAAAAAGCTCTGCAAGACATTGAAGAACAAGCAGCACCGCTTGGAGGCTGCCTTTAAATAAAGGAAAAGTGGAAGGAGAATGGCTATATTTTATTCTTCCAAAAGGAATTTCCTGCAGTTTTAACTCCTCAAGGAATTCAGAGACTTGGCCTCAGAAAGGAGGAAGAGGGTAGATGGAGGAGGGGAGGGAGCGGGAAAGAGAGAGAGAGAGACTGCAATGAGAACAATCTTATCAAATAACACAGTCAGACAGGGAGACATACTTCCAAAAACGCATTTCATAGATTGTGTGAGTCTTCAGGAGCAGGAGCTGAAGGGACTTAAAATGGATAAGGACAATTTCAGCCTAGGAAACCCAGGTTAAAGGATATTTTACAATTCCTGACATAAGCACTGATTAGAGTAACATACAGGGAAGAAAAACAAGTTTAGTTTATAAAGGTTTGTGTGTACAACGCAGAACATAAATCCAGATCCAGTATCACCGTCCTGCACTCCTGGAAGCATCGCAATCTTGACAGTTGCAGCTAGGAAGCACAAGAGGGCGCCAGAGAAGGTGGAAATGTTTTATTTTCCCGGGTACTATTCAGTGTTGGAAAATCCCCTTTGATCTATTTTTTTCCTTTTTTTTTTTTTACCATTAATTCTAGTTAACCCCTTTGATCTTTATTTATAAGGATGCGTACTATTAGTTCTCTTGGCTTTTTTAAAAAATGGAATGACTATGAGCGTTAAGTTTATTGGCTAATATTTCATTATTAACTTGGCTAAGTTGAGGGGTGGGATAGTTCACAAGCGAAAAAGCTAAAATAAGTAAGCAGTTTTGGAGAATGCAGAAGGGAAATAAGTTGCTAGTGATGGATTAATTAAATAAATTAACATTTACTGGTTGGGTGCCCAGTCGCGTGTTAAACCCTATGGGTGGAAAGATAAAATGTACTCACAAATTTTCATTGAAACATCAGAAGTTAAAATTTCATATACCTTATTTTTCCCTATTTGAAACTCTGCTTATCCTCTTCACCTCTTCATCTATTAATCTCTTCAGAGGAAGTATCTGTAATAGTTAAGCACAAAGGCTTTGGAGTAAGACAGCTGAGTTCAGTTCCCAGTTCTTTCACTTTCTGGCAATTATCTTCCTTGGGCCCTACTTTCCCCATCTGTAAAATGGGATGATAACAGCACCAACCTCATTGGGTGGTGTGAAGATTAAATGAGATAATCCATGTAAAGTGCTTGGAATTGTGTGATATTTAAGAGTGCAGTCTCTATTATTATTATTATTATTATTATTATTATTATTATTATTATTTGAGACAGTCTCTCTCTGTCACCCAGGCTGGAGTGCAGTGGCTCGATCTCAGCTCACTGCAACCTCAGCCTCCTAGATCCAAGCGATTCTCCTGCCTCAGCCTCTTGAGTAGCTGGGATACCACACCTGGCTAATTTTTGTATTTTTAGTAGAGATGGGGTTTCACCACGTGGCCAGGCTGGTGTTAAACTCCTGACCTCAGGTTATCCTCCCGCCTTGGCCTCCCAAAGTGCTGGAATTACAGGTATGTGCCATCACGCATGGCTAATTTTTTTGTATTTTTAGTACAGACGGGATTTCACCATGTTGGCCAGGCTGGTCTCGAACTCCTGACCTCAAGTGACCTTCTGCCTCGGCCTCCCAAAGTGCTGGGATTACAGGTGTAGCCTGGCCTTTTTTTTTTTTTTCCTTTTTTTCTTTTCCTCGAGAGAGGGTATTGTTCTATGGCCCAGGCTGGAGTGCAGTGGTTTGATCATGGCTCACTACAACTTCAACTTCCCAGGTTCAAGGGACCTCCCACCTTAGCCTCTGGCATAACTGGGACTATAGGTGGCACCCCCATGCCCAGCTAATTTTTTTTTTTTTAATAGAGACAGGGTCTCACTATGTTGCCCTGGCTGGTCTGGAACTCCTGGACTCAAGCAATCCTCCCACCTTGGCCTTCCCTAACTGCTGGGATTACAGGTATGAGCCACTGTGCCTGGCCCGCTATTAGTTCTTGTTCAGGTACTACCCATTCATAGGATTCCAACTGCAATAATAAATTCAAACAACCACAGAGCTGGAAAGGAAATAATATCTAATCTAACTCTCTCATCTTATAAATGAGAAAATGAAAGTTTGCCACTTGCTAGCTGTGTAAAATGGAAAAGTTCTTAACCTTTCCAATCCTGTAAAAGGGAATAATGAGCCTCAACAGTCTCTTGAAGCTGTTGAGAGAATTAAATGAGGTAATGTACATAAAGCTATCAATATCATACAAAGTCAGTGCTCAGTTCTTCCATACTAGAGTATGGTAAACAAAACAAAACAAAACAAACAAAAAAACACAATACACTCCAGCCAACTACAAACCCTAGGCTTTCAAGAAAAGATGGTCAAGTGGTTTCAGATTTTACAATCATCCTTCTCACCAAACCAAATGAATGACACTCGGAAAGACTATGCAGGCTGTACTCACACAAAGGAAGGGCACTCCCTCATACCTCAAACTTTAAGGTGGCAGCTAGAGATCAAAGAGCATGGAAATTAAAACACAGCCTAGACCCCTCCCTTCTAGGGAGGAAGAAGAGTCTAGAGACTGTAAGGCAGACAGCCAGGAGGAAAAGACATGGAACGTTCCTTGAGGCTAAATTCCCTCTTGGCAATGACATAAGAAGAGCTGAGCTAAGAAACATATTTTTCCCCCAGTTTAAAAGAAAGCTGGGGAGAAGGGCTGAGGAATGAATGCCTTATTCAATCGTCTCAGATTGTGAGCAGAAGCTTGGGTGGGTGCAGGTGAACATCCCACTAGAAAGCAAACTCCATGAAGACAGGAGTTATATCTGTTTGGTTCATTACTATATTCCTGCCACCTAGATTAGTGCCTGGCACTTAGCGGATGCTCAATAAATATTGAGTAAATATATTGAAACACTCCTTATAGTAGGGAAAAGTGCAAACATATTTTTGGAAGCTTGGGGAATGCAAAAATAAATTTTTATGAAATTATATATATTTTCTTAAAAATTCGTGCAAATTTTATGCTGTGTCATCTATTAGTGTTTATTTTTACATAAATTAGTGACAACACTTGTAGCAGACAGCTGTACTTTTTTATCCAGTATCGATTCATATTTCCTTTGTGACCCACCCCTTCCCATTCCCCATCCTGCAGGTGACTCTAGCAGCAATTCTACCTTCAACTCTAAGGCTGGGCCTATGATTCACTTCTAGCTAGTCTGAACATTTCCTTCCCCGACAACAGTGATTGTTTTAGGGTTAGGCACATTACTCAATCAGACCTCATGTGACATAATTCCTATTTGGCTGTGACTATGAAAAGAGATGCACTGTCTTCCCTACTGGACCTGGAGCTGTGAGGATATTTGTCTGTGTAGGAGAGGAAAACCATCCTTTCCTTCTATCCTTCTAAGTTCTTAGCTGAAGCCCCTATAACCGATGACAGATTAACAAGAGAAAATCACACGAATGTATTTAATATGTTTTATGTGACACGGAAGCCTTCATTAGGAAATAAAGACCCAAAAAGGTGGTTAAAGACAGTCCCAATAAAAATATGAGCAGTCAGGTTTTAGCTCTCAGTGGTGCCATTTTAGGAGGCTAGAGAAAAATGTGAAACATTAATTTGAAGAGTTGTGGACAGATATTGGAGGAAACTAGAAGATTTAAGATTCAGTTTATAGGTAGATAACAAAACCTTAAAGACAATGAAGAAGACTAAAATAGAATACTCACAAAGCTGTGCTACAGGTTTCCATTGAAACATAATTTTTCTGTCTACAATCACCTCCATTTCTATAAAAGATAATCAAAGTAAAACTAATTTGTTTGCAAAAGAAGCCTAGTCTCATTAAACTTGGTCTGACTGTTGACAACACTACAGCAAGAATAGTGATTGACCACATAGGTCCCTTTCTTTTAGTTCGCTTTGCTAAAACTTTGCATAAAAAAATCTCAGATTAGACTTTTAAAAGCCTCTTAAGGCTAGGAAGCCATACCAGGGACTTGCCATCAGACCTTGCCTGCAATCTCTGCAGATTTAGGCAAATTCCTATTTTCTTAAGGTTCCCCCAATATTATGAAGTTCCTGGGCCTGCAAGAACTGAAAAGACAACATGAAGCACAGGAAATTATTTTGATAAGACACAAATCTTTGTTTTCTAGGCAGGTTACTTAAAAGGTAAAGAAAAGCCATTTTACAATTTCTTTTAAAGAGCAGACCAATAATCCAAAAAAACTGTCATTTTAATGTTGCATCATACATTTATGACACTAACATTCTTTTTTTCCCTTTTTCTTTTCTTTCTTTCTTTTTTTTTTTTTTGAGACAGGGTCTTGCTCTGTTGCCCAGCCTGGAGTACAATGACACAATCACTGCTCACTGCAGCCTCAACCTTCCAGGCTCAAGTGATCCTTCCACCTCAGCCTCCTGAATAGCTGGGACTATCGGAATACACCACCACACTTGGCTAATTTTTTTTACTTTTTATTTTGTAGAGACAGTGTCTTGCTATGTTGACCAGGCTGGTCTCAAACTCCTTGTCTCAAATGATCCTCCCACCTCAGCCTCCCAAAATGCTGGGATTACAGGCGTGAGCCACCATGCCAGCCTCATCTCACATTTCTTATAGGTATATGCTGTTTCCTCATAGTACAATTTCTCATATTTATTAGCACACTCAAATATATTTAGATTCTCTATACTTCATAAAAATAAGATGCCAGAAGTATACAAACTTAAACTTATATTCAGCAATTAATGTTTCATTGTTTTATCTTATTTGGAAATGATCTAGATATTCAATGAATACTCATAATTTAACTTAACTTACTAAAGCTTTAAGGTTTCAAATTACCAAAAAGAGTGGAAACTATTTTTAAGTAGACATATTATAAACCATAATTTATACATCATAATTATTGCTGTAAAGTTCATTTACAAACTTTTATCCCACTTAGATTAATTCACTTGTTCTTAGTAATTATGCTTGAATTGCTCATGAAAATTTCATGAGATATTAAACACAGCTAGCCATCACCTCAAATTATTTTTTGTTTTTGCTGACAAATCAGGCAAATATCAAAAATATCACAGGAGCAAAGAACCTAAAAAGTTAAACATATAGCTTTTTAAAATTTACTGCTGTACTTGATATACATCAAGCAATTCATTTTTATTGTATATTTTGTTCTGAGGTTGGATTTATAGTCTTATAATCTTAACTAATCTAGTAAAGATAACTAAAGCTTGTTTGACTAGTAAAGCTAGGTAGAAAATATGTCTGCATTATATTTAATGCTGACAACTCTAAAGGCATATTTATTTTCTTTAACTAAACCAACAATATTTTTATTTACCAAAGATTACCCAAGGCACATGAACTTGAAAATCATTTGAGTCAGTTCCTATATTTCTGAGAGAATACATAATTTATATGAGTATTTTTAAAGCCGATTAAACAGAACTCTTTTACAAATTAATTTTGGAACTACCATTCAGAGCTAGAAAAATATCACACGTACATAACATTACATGCCAGACACATACATATACATATAAACATATGTAAAGATACAAAAAGATCTTATCGCTTTCATTCTAAATCTTAGCAATGAGTTAGATATAAACACAGAAACACAAAATTCACTAATCTACCAAAGAGTTGATTTTCATTTTTGTCTTATTTTTGTAATGCAAATTATGTTTTTGGCAGATGGAACAAGTTAAGGTTACCTACACAATGATGGCTAAAGGAATTTATTTTATTTTGTTTTAAGTTCCAGGATACATGGGCAGAACGTGCAGGTTTGTTACATAGGTATACATGTGCCATGGTGGTTTGCTGCACCTATTGACCTGTCCTCTAGGTTCCCTCCCCTTGCCTGCCACCCCCCAAAAGGCCCTGGTGTGTGTCATTCCCCTCCCTGTGTCCATGTGTTCTCATTGTTCAGCTCCTACTTATGAATGAGAACATGCAGTGCTGGTTTCTGTTTCTGTGTTAGTTTGCTGAGGATAATAGCTTCCAGCTTCATCCATGTCCCTGCAAAGGACATGATCTCATTCCTTTTTATGGCTGCATAATATTCCATAGTGTATATGTGCCACATTTTCTTTATCCAGTCTATCACTGATGAGCATTTGGGTTGGTTCCATGCCTTTGCTATTGTAAATAGTGCTGCAATAAACATACAGGTGGATGTGTCTTTACAGTAGAATGATTTATATTTCTTTGGGTATATACCCAGTAATGGGATTGCTGGGTCAAATGGTATTTCTGGTTCTAGATCCTTGAGGAATCGCCACACTGTCTTCCACAATGATTGAACTAATTTACATCCCACCAACAGTGTAAAAGTTTTCCTATTTCTCCACAGCCTCGCCAGCATCCATTGTTTCTTGACTTTTTAATAATCGCCATTCTGACTGGTGTGAGATGGTATCTCACTGTGGTTTTGATTTGCATTTCTCTAATGATCAGTGATGTTGAGCATTTTTTCATATGTTTTTTGGCCCATAAATGTTTTCTTTTGAGAAGTGTCTGTTCATATCCTTTACCCGCTTTTTGATGGGATTGTTTGTTTCTTGTAAATTTGCTTAAGTTTCTTGTAGATTCTTGATATCAGACCTTTGTCAGATAGGTAGATTGCAAAAATTTTCTCCCATTCTGTAAGTTGCCTGTTCACTTTGATGATAGTTTCTTTTGCTGTGCATAAGCTCTTTAGTTTAATTAGATCCCATTTGTCA
This sequence comes from Pongo pygmaeus, assembly GCF_028885625.2. Lineage (NCBI taxonomy): Eukaryota > Metazoa > Chordata > Mammalia > Primates > Hominidae > Pongo > Pongo pygmaeus. The sequence goes on from NC_072382.2 coordinate 47,157,267, forward strand.
ATTTTGGCTTTTGTTGCAATTGCTTTTGGCATTTTCGTCATGAAGTCTTTGCCTATGCCTATGTGCTGAATGGTATTGCCTAGGTTTTTTTCTAGGGTTTTTATGGTTTTGTGTTTTACATGTGAGTCTTTAATCCATAGCAAGTTAGTTTTTGTATAAAGTGTAAGGAAGGGATCTGGTTTCAGTTTTCTGCATATAGCTAGCCAGTTTTCCCAGGACTATTTATTGAACAGGAAATCCTTTCCCTGTTGCTTGTTTTTGTCAGGTTTGTTGAAGATCAGATGGTTGTAGATGTGTGGTGTTATTTCTGAGGTCTCTGTTCTGTTCCATTAGTCTATATGTCTGTTTTGGTACCAGTACCTGCTGTTTTGGTTACTGTAGCTTCATAGTATAGTTAGAAGTCAGGTAGCATGATGCCTCCAGCTTCATTCTTTTTGCTTAGGATTGTCTTGGCTATACGGGCTCTTCTTTGGTTCCATATTAACTTTAAAGTAGTTTTCTCTAATTCTGTGAAGAATGTCAATGGTGGTTTGATAGGAATAGCATTGAATCTATAAATTACTTTAGGCAGTATGGCCATTTTCACAATATTGATTCTTCCTTTCCATAAGGATGGAATGTTTTTCCATTTGTTTGTGTCTTCTCTTATTTCCTTAAGCAGTGGTTTGTAGTTCTCCTTGAAGAGGTCCTTCTCATCCCTTGTTAGCTGTATTCCTAGGTAGTTTATTTTCTTTGTAGCAATTGTGAATGGGAGTTCATTCATGATTTGGCTCTCTGCTTGTCTATTGTTGGTGAATACGAATGCTTGTGATTTTTGCACATGGATTTTGAGACTGAGACTTTGCCAAAGTTGCTTATCAGCTGAAGGAGTTTTGGGGCTGAGACGATGGGGTTTTCTAAATATAGAATCATGTCATCTGCAAACAGGGACAATTTTACTTCCTCTCTTCCTATTTGAACACGCTTTATTTCTTTCTCTTGCCTGACTGCCCTGGCCAGAACTTCCAACACTATGTTGAATAGGAGTGGTGAGGGAAGGCATCCTTGTCTTGTACTGGTTTTCAAAGGGAATGCTTCCAGCTTTTGCCCATTCAATATGATATTGGCTGTGGTTTTGTCATAAGTAGCTCTTATTATTTTGAGATATGTTCCATCAGTACCTCGTTTATTGAGAGTTTTTAACATGAATGGATGTTGAATTTTATCAAAGGCCTTTTCTGCATCTATTAAGATAATCATGTGTTGTCACTGGTTTTGTTTATGTGATGGATTACATTTATTGATTTATGTATGTTGAATCAGCCTTTCATCCCAGAGATGAAGCTGACTTGATTGTGGTGGATAAGGTTTTTGATGTGCTGCTGGATTCAGTTTGCCAGTATTGTATTGAGGATTTTTGTATCGATGTTTATCAGGGATATTGGCCTGAAGTTTTCTTTTCTTTGTGTGTGTGTGTGTGTTTGCCAGGTTTAGGTATCAGGATGATGCTGGCTTCATAAAATGAGTTGGGGAGGAGTCCCTCCTTTTCAATTGTTTGGAATAGTTTCAGAAGGAATGGTACCAGCTCCTCTTTGTACCTCTGGTAGAATTCAGCTGTGAATCCTTCTGGTCCTGGGCTTTTCTTGGTTGGTAGGCTATCAGTTACTGCCTCAATTTCAGAACTTGTTATTGGTCTATTCAGGGATTCTACTTCATCATGGTTCAGTCTTGGGAGGGTGTATGTGTCCAGGAATTTATCCAGTTCTTGTAGATTTTCTAGTCTATTTGCATAGAGGTGTTTATAGTAATCTCTGATGGTAGTCTCTATTTCTGTGGGGTCAGTGGTGATATCCCCTTTATAATTTTTTATTGTGTCTATTTGATTCTTCTCTCTTTTCTTCTTTATTAGTCTAGCTAGTAGTTTATCCAATTTGTTATTTTTTTCAAAAAAACAATGAAAACCTGGATTCATTTTTTTTTAGGGTTTTTCATTTCTATCTTCTTCAGTTCTGCTCTGATCTTAGTTATTTCCTGTCTTCTGCCAGGTTTTGGACTTGTTTGCCCTTGTTTCTCTAGTTCTTTTAATTGTGATGTTAAGGTGTTGATTTGAGATCCTTCTAGCTTTCTGATGTGGGCATTTGGAGCTATAAATTTCCCTCTTAACACTGCTTTAGCTGTGTCCCAGAGATTCTGGTATGTTGTCTCTTTGTTCTCATTGGTTTCAAAGAACTTCTTGATTTCTGCCTTAATTTCATTATGTACTCAGGAGTCATATTGTTCAATTTCCATGTAATTGTATGGTTTTGAGTGAGTTTCTTAATCCTAAGCTCTAATTTGATTGCACTGTGATCTGAGAGACTGTTATGGTTTCAGTTCTTTTGCTTTTGCTGCAGAGTGTTTTACTTCCAATTATGTGGTCAATTTTAGAATAAGTGCCATGTAGCACTAAGAAGAATGTATATTCTGTTGATTTGGGGTGGAGAGTTCTGTCAATGTCTATTAGGTCCATTTGTTTTAGAGCTGAGTTGAAGTCCTGAATATCCTTGTTAATTTTCTGTCTCATTGATCTAATATTGACAGTGGGGTGTTAAAATCTCCCACTATTATTGTGTGGGAGTCTAAGTCTCTTTGTAGGTCTCTAAGAACTTGCTTTATGAATCGGGGTGCTCCTGTATTGGGTGGATATATATTTAGGATAGTTAGCTCTTTTAGTTGAATTGATCCCTTTACCATTACGTAATGCCTTTCTTTGTCTTTTTTTGATCTTTGTTGGTTTATAGTCTGTTTTGCCAGAGACTAGGATTTGCTTGGTAAATTTTCCTCTATCCCTTTATTTTGAGCCTATGTGTGTCTTTGCAAGTGAGATGGGTCTTCTGAATACAGCACACCAATTGGTCTTGACTCATTATCCAATTTGCCAGTCTGTGTCTTTTGATTGGGGCATTTAGCCCATTTACATTTAAGGTTAGTATTGTTATGTGTGAATTTGATCCTGTCATCATGATGCTATCTGGTTATTTTGCACACTAGTTGATGTAGTTTCTTCATAGTGCCATTGGTCTTTATGTTTTGGTGTGTTTTGCAGTGGTTGGTACTGGTTTTTCCTTTCCATATTTAGTGCTTCCTTCAGGAGCTCCTGAAAGGCAGGACTGGTGGTGATGAAATCCCTCTGCATTTGCTTGTCTGGAAAGGATTTTGTTTCTCCTTTGCTTATGAAGCTTAGTTTGGCTGGCTATGAAATTTTGGGTTGAAAATTCTTATCTTTAAGAATGTTGAATATTGGCCCCCACCCTCTTCTGGCTTGTAGGGTTTCTGTTGAGACATCCGCTGTTAGTCTGATGGGCTTCCCTTTGTAGGTGACCTAGCCTTTCTCTCTGGCTGCCCTTAACATTTTTTCCTTCATTTCGATTTTGGAGAATCTGCTGATTATGTGTCTTGGGGTTGATTATCTGAGTGGTGTTCTCGGTATTTCCTGAATTTGAATATTGGCCTGTCTTGCTAGATTGGGGAAGTTCTCCTGGATAATATCCTGAAGTGTGTTTTCCAGCTTGTTGCATTCTCCCGTCTCCTTCAGGTACTCCAATCAATTGTAGGTTCGGCCCTTTTACATAGTCCCATATTTCTCGGAGGCTTTGTTCATTCCTTTTCATTTCTCTAATCTTGTCTGCATGCCTTATTTCAGCAAGGTGTTCTGCAAAACTTTGATATCCTTTCTTCCACTGGGTCGATTTGGCTATTGATACTTGTGTATGCTTCATGAAGTTCTCATGCTGTGTTTTTCAGCTGCATCAGGTCATTTGTGTTCCTCTCTAAACTGGTTATTCTAGTTAGAAGCTCCTCTAGCCTTTTATCAAGGTTCTTAGCTCCTTTGCATTGGGTTAGAACATGCTCCTTTAGCTCAGCAAAGTTTGTTATTACCCACCTTCTGAAGCCTACTTCTATCAATTTACCCATCTCATCCTCTGTCCAGTTCTGTACCCTTGCTGGAGAGGTGTTGCAACCATTTGGAGAAGAAGAGGCACTCTGGCCATTTGGGTTTTCAGTGTTTTTTCGTTGACTCTTTCTCGTCTTCATGAGTTTGTCTAGTTTTGATCGTTGAGGCTGCTGACCCTTGGATGGAGTTTTCATGGGGACTTTTTTTGTGTTGTTGATGCTGTTGTTGCTTTCTGTTTGTTTGTTTTCAATGGTCAGTTCCCTCTTCTGTAGGGGTGCTGCAGTTTGCTAGGGGTTCACTTCAGGTCCTATTCATCTGGTTCACTCCCATGCCTGGAGATGTCACTCAATGAGGCTGGAGAACAGCAAAGATGGGTGCCTGCTCCTTCCTCTGGGATCACTGACCTCGAGAGGCACCAACCTGATGCCAGTAGGATCATTCCTGTATAGGGTGTCTGACAACCCTTATTGGAGTGTCTCACCCAGTTGGGTGGCATGGGGAACAGGACCCTTTTAATGAAGCACTTTGACTGTCCCTTGGTGGAGGGAGTGTGCTTCCCTGGGGGGAAACCCACTCGCCTGGGCTGCCTGGATTCCTTAGAACTAGCAGGAGGAAAGGTTAAGTCTGCTGGTCTGCAGACACTGTGGCCAACACTCCCCATAGGGGCTTAAGCCTATGCAGATCAGAGTTCTGTCCCTGAGACCCTGGCTGGTTTGCTGGAGTTCCTGCAGGGAGGCCCCGCCCAGTGAGGAGGGATGGGTCAGGGTCAGGCCTGAAAAGGCGGTCTGGCTATAGTCTGCCTCAGCTGGTGTGTTGGGTTGTGGGGGACACCTCTTGGGAGCAAGCCATCCTGCCTCCCCCTGGCTCCAGCCAGGGCCGGGGGGCGGGGGTGGGGGGGCGGTGTGAAGCGCAGCCTGGAGCTATAGAGATGGCTGCTGTCCTACTCCTGCCCAGGGAGCTTAACTGTTAGGCAGTTATCAGTCCCAGTGCTGGCTGTTGCCCCTCCCCCAAGGAGCTCAAAGGGCTTAGACAGTAGGCAGCCACAGCTGTGGTGCTGATTGCCCCTTCCCGCAGGAACTCAGCAGGCTTAAGCAGATTCTAGCTTACTGGCTGTTGAGAATCTGCATGGCTCCATGGTTGGGACCCTAGGCCCCGGTGGCATGGGTTCATGAGTGGGATCTTCCGATCCGCGGGTTGCACAGTTCCGTGGAAAAAGCACGGTTTCCCTGCTGGGTAGCACACTCGCTCACCACCACCCTTGACTGGGGGATGGGTGCTCCCCCACCCCGTGTGGCTCTAAGGTGAGCTGCTGCAACACACTGCTCTTCGTTCCTCTCTGTGGGTCATGCTAGCCACCTAGTCAGTTCTAATGAGAGAACCTCGGTTGCTGGTGCAGGATTTGCAGGCTATTATGGTTCTTTTAAATGGGAACCTCTGATCGCCACTGCTTCTATTTGGCCTTCCTGGCCCCACCCCCAGGAATTTTTTTAACCAATATTTGTGGAAAAATATGTTTAAATTCTCATTTGCCCTGACATGTAATCTTATGCAGGCTGTGAACTACATTCTAGGCAAGTGAGTAGGAGACATCTAGCAGTTATCTGTGTGCATGTGTGTGTGTGTGTGTGTGTGTTTCAAGAGACGGAATCCACTATGTTGCCCAAGCTGGTCTTGAACTCCTGACCTCAAGCCATCCTTCCACCTCAGCCTCCCAAGTAGCTGGGATTTCAGGTATGTGTCACCACACTGGGCTCTATCTGGATATTTTCAAAGCACATCTGAGTGGATAAAATAGACGATTTCCAATTAGGCTTTTTCCTTTTCAGCCTCAGATACTTGCTTTTGGGGGCCCTCGAGTCTCTTGAGAGCAGAGGAGCTGAAGGTTCAAGTGACTGAGGGGCTGGGGTGGAAAAAGGTCTGGCAGAGATGGACAGAAGAATGGAGGAGGTAGGAGCTTGAAGGGGGACATATCAAAGGATTCAGGAAACTGAATGGAAGATTGAAAGTGGCAAAAGGATGAAGGAGAAGCAGAAGCAAAGGAAAGGCAGAAACCTCAGAGGGGCCAGTTTTGAGAGATCTTAAGTTTCCCCAAGGAGCCAATGGAGTTCCAAATTATCCTCAGCAAAATTGTGCCAACAAGAAGGAGGTGGACATCTATCTAGTCAGCAGGGGCTTGAGAAGGGGATTTCAGCCAAATGAGAAGTTCCCATGGGAGGAGCAGGATTCAATAGAGAAAACAGAGAAGACTTAAACAAAATTGGTTCCATTAGGCCCTGAATATCAGCTTCCAATTACGCCAATTTCTGACCATAGATCTTTAAAAAAAAATTCTTTCAAATATCTTATTATCAAGTTTTACCTGGGACAAACAGTAAATATCTCTGGCAATACTGAACTTCTTTTTAAAATAATGTTTTTGAAACTAAAGGTATCTATTTCAAGTGACTCAAAACAAAAGCCAAGAAGCCTTTTATGACTTGCAACCAATAAGACTTTTATAGCTTAACCGTGGACGCAAGAGCCATCTTCAGAGAGTGCAAAAAAGGCAGCCTTTCAAGATCCAGACCACTCCCAAAGATAGCCACAAGAAAGAAAGACTTAGATGGCCCTTCTTGGGGGCTGGCAACAGTCAGTAGGACATTAGCGGAGAATGAGATGCAACCTACATTTTCATCAGGCCATATTCTCAGGGCCAACAACCTGATGGTTGACTGTCTGCACATTTCCCTGGCAGGCAGAAAGCCAAGCCAAGCTCTCAGGATGCAAAATGAGATAACTAGGAAAGCAGTAGCTGTCTCTGGCATGGAAAGAATCAGTAAACAAAATACACCCCAAAAGCAAGTTAGCCAAATGCGCAAGAATCACAATCCAAAGAACTAATGTTTGCAAGTTTTTCTTCTGCAAATATGAATATGGAAAAGAAAAAGTGACAAGCAGAAATTTTTACTTTTGTCTCTTAACTGGGTGCTACAAACAGAGATCTGAGAAAGCTGACTTTGGGAGAATGCTTACCTTTTTCTGGCTTTTGTCAGTTTCCCAGGATCCCATCAGCAGGATCTGAAATGAGTGAGGTGTCCAGTCGTCCCTTTGTGGTCACCAGAAACTGTAGGGGAGGAAAAATATCTTTTCTTTTTACCCTTCTAAGTTCTCAGCTGGGGCCTCTGTAACAAAAGGCAGATTAAGAAGAGAAAAGCATACAAATTTATTTAATGTAAATTTTATGTGACAAGGGAGCCTTCACAAGGAAATGAAGACCAGAAGTGGTTAAACCTGAGCGTTTTTTGTTTTGTTTTTTTTAAGGTGGAGTCTCCCTCTGTCACTCAGGCTGGAGTGCAGTGGTATAGTCTCAGCTCACTGCAACCTCCGCCTCCCACGTTCAAGTGATTCTCCTGCCTTAGCCTCCTGGAGTAGCTGGGATTACACGCACTTGCCACCATGCCCGGCTAATTTTTTTTTTTTTTTTTTTTTTTTTTTTGTATTTTTAGTAGAGATGGGGTTTCGCCATGTTGACCGGGCTGGTCTTGAACTCCTGACCTCAAGTAATCCACCCACCTCGGCCTCCCAAAGTGCTGGATTATAGGAGTGAGCCACTGCTCCCGACCAAACCTGAGTGTTTTTATGCTAGATTTGAAAAGTCATGGAAAGTTAGGAAAGTTGTGGAAAAATGTGATAGGACAAAGGGTATGAGCTAAGAGTAACAAACTGGGGGAAGTTTAGCAAGACCTGTTCATTCATATTTCTTCTGGTGTCCCTTCATCTGTAGGAATATGGATATTCCTTTCCTCCAGGTATAGAGGAAGGTACCTCTCACCTGAGGGTCTATAACCTGCTTCAGGATAGAAAGGCAAGGGAAAGTCAGAAATTTCCTCCTACTGTTTCTCGAATTACTTCAGCTTAAAAATATTCAATATGCCAAGCTCCTATATTTTGGGGTAATGTGTCTTTGGGGGTAGGCATCCTGAACTCCATTATCTCATGTAAGCCATCATGCCACCTTGGGAAGATCTGTCAATGAGTGAGGGCAGAGCAAGAGTAAAGTGCAGTCAACCAACAGAGAGAGAAATTGGGTCCTAAGGCCTTGTTTGCTATGATTATGCAGGCCACTAAATTCTTTTCTCATTGCAATCTCTTGCAACAGAAGTAATCCAACCTGACATGGCAGTTATATTTATTAATTTCTTACTTTGTGTCTATTCCTGTGCTAAGTGCTTTCCGTGTCATGTCTGTTTTATCTTCTAACTGTCATAATAGCTCTATTAAGTAGAAATGAGATAGGCACTACTATTTTGGGGAAACTGTAAAAACCATGAAAGAACTTATCTGAGATCACACAATTTGTAAATGGAACAATCAGAATTTGAATCCAGTTTCAGGCTTTTCTTATAAAACTAGTATTCCCAGAAATGACACAACTACTCCCTAATGTAATATACATGCTCTAAAAAATATGACCTTGGTTGGTTGTCGCTCTAGGTAAGAGTAGCACATTTCTATCTATTCAAAGTTTCATTGATTTCTCCTTTCTCTGAGTATTAGTCAGGGTCACCATAGTTGAAGCCACCAAAATTTATCCCTCAGTTACCTATTGTGCTATATTACTTGCCAGCTGTCTTACTAGAATAAACATTCTGTGAAAGCAGGAACATTGTTTTGTTCATCGTTGCATCCCTAACACCTAGAACAGTACCTAGTCACCAAGACATTAAATAATATGTTGCATGAGTGAATGAACAAATGTGGATTAGCTTTCCTTGACTATATTGAACAACTTGGAGAGCAAGAGAATACTTGAGAATGTTACACGCTTGATAATATTGATCAAAATCCTTTTTGTATCTTCCATATCTTCACATTGTAGAGGCTAAATGCACTTGGTCACACATACACACATGCATACCTGCATACTGCAGGTATGCACGCATGTTAACAGACAGATATGTCAACTGCACTCAAAACTCACTTGTTTCTCTCAGCTTCCACAGCAGGATCTGAGAGCATCTGGTTAGTGCCTTGAAACTGAATGTGAATGTTCCCAAACCCTGTTCTAGGCTCCTTTCCTAAGAGCAAAGCAGGGTCTACATTCCTGGCACTGTTGTGGTGGAACTGGCCCCAGCAGAGGAGCCTGAGAAATCTGAGGTCTCATCCTAGCTTTGCCACTTACTAGCTTTGTGGCCTTAGGCAGAGCCTTTTATGTCATCGTACCTCCATTTCCTTGGGCATAATACAGGAATAATAATAATTCAGACCTGTTTATCTCCCAGCTTTTTGTGAGAATCAAATTATATGGCTATGAGAAGACTGAAAAACCAAACAGGATATTTAAGAGAAAGTATAAATTGGATTCATACCATTTCTGGGTAAAAGAGGTTAAAAATCTCATTTTGATGCCTAAATCCCTTACATTTATTGACTGTGTGGGTAGCACAGGATTTGACTGAATGCAAATTGAAAGAAATTTAGCCAAATGATTTGGAAGAAAGAAATCTGGTTGAAATCAGTTGGCTCATAAAACAGATTGGTCAAAATAACAGTTTGATAAATAAAACTTGATTTTCCCAATTATTGGTTTTACAATAATTGGTTATTTGGTTTTACTTTGATGGGAAAGTCTTTTCCCATCTTTTGATATTATTTTTTGCCTTAAGGAATTTCTTAGACTTTAAAAAATTTTACCTGTTTAAGTCATTTTAAGGACACTTTTGATTTGGGTCTTTCATCAGTTTGGCCATGTATCAAATGTTCCTCTCAGGAGATCTTACTAGCATCCATTAATTACTTATAACTGGGAATTCATAATTGAATAATTAAAAAAATAGATTGCCGGAACACAGTCAACTTCTCAGCTTGATAAATGTTGGAGTTTTCCTTTCAAACATTTGGACTCTCGGCAACTGGCTGCTTTTGGGTCCTTTTTACCACTTTTATGCAATTTGCTGTTAAGAGAGAGCAATGAAGGGGAGAAAATCTTGAGTGCAGGGGAGGAAGCATTCAGGATTCCAGTGTGGACAAAGACACTATTATCTGCTAAGAGCCTTCTAAAACCTCCATTTAAATTTAAAACTAGCGGGCAAACTCAACTGTTGAAGTGGAAGAGGAAAGATTGGGTGGGAGGAAGGCAGTAAGGGGATTTGCATCAAGCCGTAAACTCCGTGGAAAGCGCAAGAGGGCGGTGTAACGCTAAATATTTCAACACCGACTGCTTGAAATCCTAACACTTGGACCTAAACATTACATTACAATTCAAAGCCTTGAGATAAGAACTATAGCATCCATTTATGAGGCCATCAACAAAATACTTGCAAGTGGTTTTTTTCAGTGCTTTTACTAGGAAAAATTGAAATATACACACAAGTAGTAAGAGTTGTATATTGAATTCTCACGCCCATCACCCAGACAAAATAATCAGCAAGAGTTCACCACCTGTGCTTCATCTCGCCTTTCTTCTTTTCTCTAACTTTTTTTTGGAAGTATTTTAAAGCAGATCCCAGACATCATGTTATTTTGCCCCTACCTAGTTCAGTATGCATTCCTGAAAGGCATGGAGATTTTTCTGTTTTACATAAATATAGGCCATTCTGACTCTTGATAAAGTTTCTTGTTATTTTAAAATATCCAATTCATATTCCAATAATTCCAGTTGTCTCTAAAATATCATTTTCTAGTTTTGTTTGAATCAGTAACCAAACAAGGTCCATAAATTGTATTTGGTTGTTCTATTTCTTGTCTCTTTTAATCTAGATAGAACAACAGCCACCATTTCCCTTGCCCTCATACTTTTTCTGATGCCACTATACATTCAAGAAAGATCCAGATACTGGATTTGCCTGTTTGATTCTTCATAATGTTTAGAAGTAACTTTTTATATTTTTTAAGCAAGAGTAAATAAATGTTGTATTCTTAATAGATCATTTAGGATTATTAGAGTATTTGGATTGCAGATCTTGGTTTCATGCTGTGTTACTCTTAAACTCAAGAGCACAAACTATGAAGGCAGATAGAACCACATTTAAATCCCAGCTTGGCTGTTTAATAGCTGAATATTCATCAATCTGAGCCTCAATTTCTTTATTTGTAAAGCGGATGTCTTGGGACATATGATTCTTGGGAAGATTAAATGAGACAATTTATGGTAAGTTCTTGGGACGTAATAGCTGTACCATAATTGATAACTATTATTGATAATTGTTAATTTGATAGTTAATAATTGATAACTATTTGATAATTGATTACTATTATTGCCAAACTGTATTTTCATAATGCTTACCATTTCTGAACAAGACAGGTAATACACAATCTGATGACAATAGCAGACAGTTCATTTTCATCCTCAAGGGTGAAAAGTGTAATTAGTTTAGTTCTGCAACATTTATTCTCCTACTGAAAATCATTTAATGACTATGGAAATCAGTATAACTCATTCAAATATAGAAATTAGTGTTCTGTGGAGCCATAGCAAATGAAAATGTCCTGTTATGTGTTAAGATGTTAAAGAAAGATTTATGAGTAGAGACTAGCAAGCCAATAATTTATAAACCCATTTTTCTTGTCAAATCTCAGTACCTGATCCAATAACAACAGTAACCATAATAATAACAGCCCTTATTTTTCCAATTGACAAGACTGCCAAGCCCTAATTGATGAAAAGAATTCACATGGTGATCCAACAGTCACCCTGCCATAATGTCAATCATAATAAATTGCAAGGCTGCAGATGAAGCACTCAGAAAATAAATATTGGCTGTTGAGGGTTTAAAAGAAAGAACACCTAGGACTGGAGAGTCACTGAAGCTCCCGACTCCACTGGAGATGATTGTGTGAGAATGTAACATTTAATACAAGTAGTAGTATTCTGCATGTTCAGAAAAATTTCGATCACCACTATTGGCATGGACTAATTCAGTCTAAAACAAAAATCCATTAGGGAATTGAAAGTAGAAGAACTTAAGTCTATTCTCAAATTGTGTATAAACAGAAAGAGGAGAGTGAAGTTAGCTGCTAATATTTTAAGTTTCTTTTATTGACCTGGAATAGTCTATTTACATACATTTTAAAAATCTTACATTTAAATTAAAATATAGCATTCTGCCTCCTATCCTTTTTGGTACAAATCCAACTACATGTAAATAAATAAAATAAAATGAAAATATACTAATTGCATTTTAAAATAACATGTGCTTATTATGTTAAATAATTGTGTATGCTTATTAAGAAAAAAGTCCAGTACACAAGCATTTGTTTGAAGGTAATATAATTTGGCAACAGTTTTGTTATTATGCTGATCCAATAAAAAATCACCCCTATAAATGCATGTTACGTTGGAGATGATGATTCACTCTTCCACAGTAACTTTGAAAGTATCTGCTTTAATTAGCACTGCTTGTAACAAAAGCATCATTCTGTTTTCTACTGTGCTATAAAAATGGATATCAAAATTATTCTCTTAAATGTATTGTACTTTTGTAGTGAAATTCATACTGCAAATATCTGAGATGCAAGGACTATATATAAAGGACCGTAAAATAAAGAACAAAAATGTGTTCCTTGTAGGAAAGCTTGATTAGTTTCTACTTTTCTAACTAATGATTTACATCAAACCTACTGCAATCCAAAGAGACAAATGGTAATCAACTGGACAACTGCGGTCAGTGGCCACATGAATGACTTCATCTGCAAACCAAATTCCTCAATTTAAAATTGGATGGCTCTTTCCCTTGAAATTACAAGAAGGAGATCATACCCTTCCAACAAGGCCAACGTGAATTCATTTGGTTGTTATTACTGTCTTTCTCTGGGCAACATAAACTGCCAGAGAATATTAGTCCTTTCGTAGTCATGTTTCAAAAGCAGACCTAATTGTTGGTAAAACATTTTAATTGTCAGAAACAGATGCTTGAAGATGGGTATGTCATTTTTGACAATGTAATCAATGATCTTGTAATGATTATCTGCCCTTGAATTATGGATTCCAGAGTTCTGGAATTTCAGTGTTGGAGGGACCTTCAAGTCTTTTTTAGCTCTTCCTCTAGCGTCTACCCAGATTAAGCCGGAGACTCTTCTGATCTTGTAAAACTCCCCACAGATGAAGACTCTATTCTTTTTTTTTTTTTTTCTCTTTTTTTCAAGACAGGGTCTCACTCTGTTGCCCAGGCTGGAGTGCAGTGACATGATCTCAGCTCTCTGTAACCTCCACCTCCCAGGTTCAGGCGACTCGCCTGCTTCAGCCTCCCGAATAGCTGGGACTACAGGCATGCGCCACCACATCTGACTAATTTTTGTATTTTTGGTAGAGACAGGGGTTTCACTATGTTTGCCAGGCTGGTCTCAAACTCCTGACCTCAAGTGATCCGCCCGCCTTGGCCTCCCAAAGTGCTGGGATTTCAGGTGTGAGCCACTGCGCCTGGCCGAAGACTCTATTCTTATCTTACTCATTGATTTCGGGAGTTTACTAACACAGATGTTTAAGTTCTTTCCCAGAGCCCAAAGTGAATCTGGTATTTTTGTAGTAGTATCCACAAACTTCCAAATGTGTACACCATGCTGTTGTAGAAAGAGCACTGAACTTGGAAGCAAAGACCTGGATTTGACACTTCCTATTTGACCTTTGACAACTCCTTAATCTTTCTTGGGTTCAGTTTCCTTACTGGAACAGTGAAGCTAGTAATTCTTCACTCACTAATCTATCGCAAAGGAAGTTGTGAGAATCAAATGAACAAAGATATGTAAAAGCATATAATAATTGTAAAGTTGCAGGCTTTTATCTTAAGTCTTATGATATTTAGGAAGTATAGAAACAAGTAAAACTTTAGGTCTTTTTATTTTGCTACAGATTTTGGTTATGATTGTTTTCAGTTTATATTAGACATACCCCTTATGCAGGGGTCTGATCCCCAGGCCTAACATCTACAAAATTTCAACATCCATCTATCGCTTAGATTCTTTTTAAGCATATTGGGAGCTGTTAAATCATATAAATTAAGCTGTTGCAAAAATGGTTAGTGCTATTCTATTAAGAATTACAGTGAACCACCTGTTTCAGAAAATCCTGAGGCTACATCGTTTAATGAGGGCTGGGCTGAGTAGTTTTTCTTGGAAACTATAAGGCATATCCTTTATGAATAAATCTACTTTGCAAGGAACTTGACTATACAGAGAATCATCTGATCCTAATATGGTAGTCAGCATCCCCAACTCAAAAGGCCATATTGAAATCAAAGAAGCAAAGAGAGTATCTGCCATTTGTACAGTGCAGTTTTCTAAGTTCTTCCATATATTACAAATAGAATGTGTAATATGACTTACATCATTGGAATAATCTCAGTAATTTGAGAAGTGGCAACAAAAAGTAAGGAAGTAAATGTCATAAGTTCAACCACTTAAATATCTTAAGGCAAAACTGTAGGGAGATTAAAAACACAGATGTAAAAAGTGTGTATCCAAACTCAGCTGTGATACTAACATCCATCAGAATACAAAGCTGTACCATTTATGCAATGGAGTGGAGATTTGTACCTACTCCTCATTTGTTTCCTTTTTCTCATTCTAACTTTCCTTTGGAAACCATCACTCATTGCCTAGCATCCATACACTTTGGGTGTTATAGACATTATACTTTGGTCCTGGGGTGGGCTCTGATTGCTCTTAATCAATCTGGTTGATCCTTACTTCTTTGACATTATTCAGGATTGGTCTAAGCACAGTGAAACTCAGACCTGTGTTTGAAGGATGCATAAAGCATCCTCTTTTCCAGGATGTGAAGGAGAAAGCCCAGTCTTCTGCTGCCAGCTATCTTAAGACTGTGCCTGAAGCCCACCTAATGATAAGTTCACCCACACTGAAGAGCAGGGTGGAGAGGTGTGTGTAGAAAAGAGGTGGAGCCTAAACCATCTCATGGCTTATCAAGTATGAAAGCCAACACATTTTCTGCATATTTAAGCTACTTTGAAATGGATTTTCTCTTACTTGCAACCTAAATCACCCTAAATGATATATTTAATATACAAAGCACTTTTTGGTTTTGTTGTTGTTGTTTTGCTTTTTGAGGCAGGGTCTTTCTCTGTGTTACCTAGGCTAAGTGTAGTGGTGTATCACTGCTCATTGCAGCCTCAACCTGCTGGTCTCAAGCAATCTTCTCACCTCAGCCCCCCAGGTAGCTGGAACTACAGATGCATGCCACAAAGCCCAGTTAATTTTAAATTTTTTTGTAGAGATGGGGGTCTCACTATATTGCCCAAGCTGGTCCTGAACTCCTGGGCTTAAGTGATCCTTCTGCTTTGGCCTCCCAAAGTGCTGGGATTACAGGCGTGAGCCACCACCCCCAGCCATAAAATACTTTTGCATCATATATTGTGTAATTGTACATTCACAATGACTCTGTGGAGTGGGTTTCACTGTTATTCCCATTTTACAGAAGAGGAAGGGAATCTCAGAGGTTTATGACCTGTGTAAAGGCCATACGAGGCAAGTGTTGGAGCCAGAAATTGAATCGGGTGTTCTAGCCTAAGAGCAATTGCTTTCTACTCTACCATGTCATGTTGAAAAGCCAAATTAAAGGCAGATTTTTGGGTTTTTATGACCTAGGAGGCATATAAGATTGTTTAATTATTAATATTATTAAAAATGGCAGGCATAAATTACAAAACTTAAAATCTGAATCTTTTGTTTGCAGCAGTGGTTGGATTTCTTAATTTAAAAAATCCTTTTGACATATGGGCCCTAACCTGTGGTCTGAGTATGCTGTAACTTTCATTGAATATACTGTAGTTTTAGCTCTGTACTGTACAACCAGGCAGCAATGATGATCTTCAGTTATGTGAAAGTTGGGATTATACACCTTTATGGTTAGTGCTACTAGCCCTGCAGTTAAGAGTGTCCAGCAAAAATTTTTGAATTGCTACCAATTTCAAAACCATATTCTTTGAAGGCAAGATGAGATGCTACATAATCCTGTTGTTTGTTTTTTAGTATTTCACTAAAAAGCCCATTTTCCAATGTCATGGGTATGGAGTCTCATTGTATCAGAAAGGCTCAATTGATATTCATTTATTTGGCAAAAATGTATTGAGCACAAACTAAGTGTCGGAAACTACTGGAACCCAGTTATACATATGAATAAACCATAGTTTATTCTACCCCAGGTTCGCCTGTCATTTTGTTTTAATTCAGTCAGGCAATAATTAGCTATTATTGATTGAGTACCTTCTAGAGGAATGTGAGGGAATCAGTCCTTTGAGGAACTCACAGTAGAGTAGAGAAAAAATAATGAAACATCAAGCTATTCAAGAACAACTAAATTATACATTTGTGACACTAAATCTGTTTATACTTGGTAGCCACATAAGGAATATCAGGGTGGGCCCAGTTTTCCGTAAAGGCTTCGAGAAGGTAGTAGAACAGAAATCCAGTAAGAATAGGGGTATCCTATTTTCCTTAATGGAGGGTCACTATACCATGACAAGACCTACCTCTACAGATCTGACTATAAATTATGTTTGTTTCAGGCAAAGATCCTGCTTTTGCAGCTGGTGTCACCATCTGTAAAATGGGGATGCAACAAAAACTGTCTTCATAGATTGGCTGTGATTATCTAATCATATGCTGTGTAAAATGAAGGCATTTTCCTATCAGTTATAAGCTTTCAGTTGTAAGTAACAGACAACCAATTTTAAGTTTGGCTTAAATAATACAAGGAATGTCTTCTCTTTGAAATCCATAGGATGATCGGTCTTTAGACACAGCTTGATGAGAGCTATGTATCTCTGTTTCTCTGTGAATTTCTCTAGTTTGTCCTTTTTGTTTTTGTTGTTTTTTTTTTTTTCTCTGTATAATGGCTTTATCCTCAGGCTGACTTCTAGTGTTTTTCAAAGCATTTATCACCCTTATCAGAATGTCCTCTTAAATCAGAATCCTGGAGTATGTGGCTGGGGAGCCGGTGTCCAGGAATCTTTTGACACGATTCCAGGTGACTGTTAGGCACATTAAAGATGGGGAATCATTGGATAGCCCAGAAAGAGGAAGAAGCTGAGAGGACATCGTTTATCCCAGGTTTTTCAGCCACAAGCCTATGATTATAGGGCATTAGCTAACTACTTGGTAAAGCCCAAGTCCCTTCATTCTTATACTAGAGGCACTCAAAGAGAAATTCAGGTCTGAGACTCTATAAACATAGTGTTTAGCTCAAATCTCTTTTTCCTGTGTGCTTCCCTTCAGACACTTGACATATACACCATTATCTTCTCAGTGGAATCTATAGATGGAGAGGCAGGTGGAAGGTGAACCATTAGGATTTTTTATCACAGCAACAAAAACAGACTCTGACTATATTAGGGAAAAAAGAATTTATTAGGGCTGGGCACGGTGGCTCATGCCTGTAATCCCAGCACTTTGGGAGGCTGAGGCCGGCAGATCACGAGGTCAGGAGATTGAGACAATCCTGGCTAACATGGTGAAACCCCATCTCTATTAAAAATACAAAAAATTAGCCAGATGTGGTGGTGGGTGCCTGTAGTTCCAGCTACTTGGGAGGCTGAGGCAGGAGAATCACTTGAACCCATGAGGCAGAGGTTGCAGTGAGCCAAGATCGTGCCATTGCACTCCAGCCTGGGTGACAGAGCGAGACTCCATCTCAAAAAAAAAAAAAAAAAAAAGAATTTATTAGATAAATATTAGGTGCTCACAGAATTGACAAGCAGCTGAGGAACAGCATTTGGAGACAGGGAAGGAAGCATGAAAGATCTGGAAGTTTAGTCAGCAGGAACCATGCACAGGTATGGCCACACCTACAGTTTGGCCTCTAGAATTTACAGTCCCCAGAGGACTGAGGGCATAGGGACATGTGTTGATTATAATTTCTTGGAGTCAATCTTTATTGAATGTTCTTCCTGTAACAGGCCATATGCTAGGGATACATGAATTAAAAAAAAAAAAAAGAAATAACAACAAAAAACCATCCTTGCTTGGAGGGTACTCACAGACACATAAGCAAAGGCTGGGGCTCAGAAAACTACACCCCAAAATGAAGATCTCAGAAGTAGCTCTCTCTTACTTTCTCCTGTCCTGGCCTCTCATTCTACCCCAAGGCCAGCCATAGAAACTAGGATCCCTGCTCCCCAAGGCAGCTCATAGAAACCAGAACCCTTTTCCCCAGAGCCAGCCATAAAACCTAAAAATATTACTCTAATTTTCTCTTTTCTTCTGTGTAAAAACTGGCCACAAGGAAATCATCTGACTGACCTTACTTGAGCGTAGGTCATAAGACTCCCATTCCACAGACAATCCTGCTCCATACCTGGGAGGAAGGAAAGCTGCACAGAGAGACCAAGCATAACCTAGATAGACTCACCTTGCTGGGTTTGTCTACTCGGTCCATTAGCATTCAATCACACCCTTTTTGCCTATCATATTTCTACAGGGCTATCTACACTTCATTGAACTTAAGTATAAAAATGGGCCTTTCCTTTGTATCTTTGGGTCTTTATTCTGACCCAAATATACAAATGTGGAAGGCTCCCACATCATGCAAAACTATGATCAAATACATTTCTATGCCTTTTCTCCTTTTAATCTGCCTTTTGTCTGTGATTTTCAGTGAACTTTCAGAAGATAATGAGGAAGTTTTCCCTTGGCGCCTACACAAGCAAGTAGAATAACTTGTTAAAATTGTTATTATCCAAGATAGCATTTTTTTTATATCTTTAGAGCTGTAGGACACAGATGAGGCTGACATTGCTTTTAACTGGGGAGTAACGGGGAGTCAAAGAAAGCCCTAAGAAAACACTGACCTGGGCAGAGCTTGGAAGAACACAGTGCAGTTCACCAGTGGATCTGTGAATGTTGGGTAAGATTTTATCTTTTTATCTAGCTTGACACTAGACCATTCAAAATACACAGAGTTTCAGGAAATAAACAGAAACAACTGCAGCAAAGTACATTTAGTCTTAATTTGGCTCATTTAGAAACACAATTAGATTAAAAATTAATTTTCTTCTTGATTTTGTTAAAATGTCGTCCCACTGAGACCTTGTCATTAGTAACATATCACTCTGGGTATCAGGTGTTTGGGGTTTATAAGGTACTGTGTGGTTAACATGCAAGTTTTTCATTGATTTTCTATGAATATTTTAACTTTATCTTTTCTAGACATTGCTTACCAACCTGGACAATGACAAAGTGAAAAAAGAAAGAAGGAAAGAGAAGGAGAGAAAGAAGAAGAAAGAGAAGAAGAGGAAGAAGGAAGGAAGGAAGTAAGAGAGAGAGAAGAAGGAAAAAAAGGAAGGAAGGAAGGGAGGGAGGGAGGGAGGAGAAGAAAAAAAAGGAGGAAGGAAGGAGGGAAGGAAAAAAAGAAAGAAAGAGATTGATCCTGGGGGCATATTCATTTGGAGATTAGAATCCAGTGCAAAAGATACATCAGTTCTTAAAAGAAACAGCACGACCTAGCACCAAATAAAGTATGAGACAAGCATGATGGGAGTTGAAAGAATAACAAACAAAAAAGACCCAACAGGAATAAGTCAGAAAATAGTGGTGGTGGAGTATACCCAGCAGAGATGACCCAATTCCAAAAGCAGACACGAAAGACTAGGCTGTTGCTCTACTTACTAGGAAAAAGGATTAAAAGTGTGTAAAAATTTACCTCCTTCCACAAACAAAAACAAAAATTGCACCAGCAGAGGGAAAGTAGTTAAAATTGACAGTTTGTAGAAAAAGCAAATTAAAATTTCATATCCTGTGCGGAGTAGGCTGAAAACTGTCTCCCTAATGCCAGCAGGAATTGTGCTCTGAGGGTCATTGGCTTTAAAAGATACAAGGGTAGTTGCTGGTCCTTCTGTTGAGCCTTTGGCCCAGAACAACTTCCCAGTTTGATGATGATTCCTGTTTGTCACTAGCTTGGGTTCCACTAAAAAATCCTTTTCAGCTCTTTTGCAAGTTGAAATTAGCTTCTGGGGAAGATGACAAAGCCATCCTATTTCTGACTGCTATGGCTGAGTCCTAGAAAGTTCCGTTCCTTGCAAATATCTGAATCCCAGGCAGCTGCACATGTCTTGATTTTCAAATAGAATCCCGGGACCGTCACTTCCCTGGGGATTTACCCTTTAAGCTGCAGAGCGACAGGCATCAAATGATACCCATCCTCTGCCACGGGGGAGCCCAGGGAGAATTTTTACGTTTCACAGCTGAACCAAACTTCACAATGTGCCAGGGAAGAATTGGTAAAAGGTTGAGGTAGAGTGACAGTCTTCAAATTGGAATACTAATGATGACCTTTAATGAAGCCTGACAGTACAATCTGTTTCTCATTGTTGCTTAAGTGCTGGCTCCCAAGCACACCCTGGCTTTCAAGGCAGGAGCAGACTGGGATAAATGGGCCCTGCTGGTGAGCAGGCCAGAGCACAGCTGATCTTTCAGCTGGGATTAAATTAATTAAAATGATTCTCTTGGCCAAAGAATTAGTCTTTTTATCTGTCATTATTGTATTGTTTATTAATCTCCACTGGAGGCTAATTGGTATCTGAGCTTTTAGGGGCAAGGGATCTTAGAGTGATAGGGATGAAATTGCTCTCATTTAGAATGGGGAGAAGAGGAAGGGTTGTCTTAGTTCTAGATGTAAAATGAGCTTGTTAATTTAAGACCTTCATCAAAAGACTACAACAGCCCAAGGCAAGAACAGTAAGGCAAAATGGACCTATATGGAGAAAGGTTTAACTGTGTTGACTGACCCAGATTACCCATCAATGGAATAGTCACTAAGAAACCTACTATATGCAGAGTCCTGTGCCGGGGAATTAGAGGACCCAATTCAGATGTCCTGGTTCCTCAAATAGGGGCACTTCCCTTAAAGAGATGCCCACGTTCCATACCCTAGAGGAATCTGGAAAAAAGTCGAACACTCATCTAGTTCAAACTTTCATTTTAACAGATAATAATGAAAATGCCATCAGTGGTGATTAAGTTTATCAAAGCTAGAGTATTTCTTAGGGTGGGAGAAAGGTGCCAGGCCAAGCTCAGAGCACCAAGATGTCAGCTGAGTCCAAAGGAAATAAGGCCTCCCTTCTACTCTGCTTTCAATTCTTCCCTTGGAACTGGGGTAGATTTGGAAGGATAATCCATGGAGAGGATCTCCAGGTTGTGCAGATATGGGTGGGGTATGTACCCAACGCTTCTTGAAACAGCCTAGCCAGGAAAAGAGAGAACCCAAGTTCTGTTTGTATTAGTCAAGGCTTTTAGGTTGCAAATGACAGAAACCTCTTTGTCCTTTGCCTTTATGGCCATTCATAGGAGGGACAATCTTGGGAAATTCCTATTCTGAAGGCTATGCTGCTTTCGCAGTTCTCTTTCTATTGGTTTGAGTTCTGGTGTCTAGGGATGGCAAAAGAAGGTGATCAATTACAAGATGTTATTTTGCAAGCTTGGGGCTTCTCTGGCAATACAAACCCTTAAAACCTCAAGTCAGATGCTAGACTGTTAGCATTATGTCAGGTGTCAGGGATGGTGGGCTAATGTCCAAAGCCAGAAATCTTGGTTTATGATTCTTGAATGTAGACTCCAGCCTTGGGGTTTCTGTCTCTTAGCAACAGTCTTGTCTTGCTAACCTTTTCCCACTCTGATCATTAAGTGCTTCTTAGCCTCTGCTGAGCAAAACAATAGCCTGAGAGGTAAAACACAGCTGATGTTTCTCTTGCCTCCAGGCTGCATCCCAGTGGATGGCTGCCTACAATAGGGTCAGATAGGGAGTAAACGGCATAGATGTTTGGGAAAATAAGGAGGGTCAGGCTTCCCTAGTTCCATGATTATGCCCAAATTCTGAAAGTATTTTCTGCTCTATATTGCATCCTTTTCCTTTGTTGGCACTATAGGATGGGATAAAGGATTCAGCCTTCTCAACTCAGGCAAGATACAACCATCTCAAATCACTGACCACAGCAGAAACGGCACCTCAACAATTCCCCTCTGTTGCTAATGCTCTCACCTGGAGCATGTAGGAGACTTACAAGGACTCAGCGCTGTAATGGCCACCTCCACCATGCCTATGTTGGGGAAGGCATGCCCCTTGTGAAAGTTGTCACAATAAAAATGGAGTCAATAATGTTAAGAAAACCCTGACGAACAGAGCCAGAGAAAGCCACGAAGAGCGGGTTTTACTTGTATGCCTGATAATGAAAAAACTACAAAAACCACAACCTTGCACAAAGGTCATTGTAACCTTACACCAAAAAAATACTTCTGCAAGGACATCTGCCCAGCAACTGCCTGTCCAGCCTTGGAGTCACCCTTGTTACTGATCTTCATAGCCAAGGATAATTATTTCCAAACAATTATGTAATCCTCCTTCTTTTTCTCCTATAAAAACCTTTGTCTGCTTCTCAAAAGAAGACATTTATGAGGCCAAAGAACTTATGAAAAAAAGCTCATCATCACTGGTCATTAGAGAAATGCAAATCAAAACCACAATGAGATACCATCTCACACCAGTTAGAATGGTGATCATTAAAAAGTCAGGAAACAACAGGTGCTGGAGAGGATGTGGAGAAATAGGAACACTTTTACACTGTTGGTGGGAGTGTAAATTAGTGAAACCATTGTGGAAGAGAGTGTGGCAATTCCTCAAGGATCTAGAACCAGAAATACCATTTGACCCAGCAGTCCCATTACTGGGTATATACCCGAAGGATTATAAATCATTCTACTATAGCAGGGCAAGGTGGCTCAAGCCTGTAATCCCAGCACTCTGGGAGGCCAAGGTGGGCAGATCATGAGGTCAGGAGATCAAGACCATCCTGGCCAACACAGTGAAACCCCGTCTCTACTAAAAATACAAAAAATTAGCCGGGCATGGTGGCACACCCCTGTAATCCCAGCTACTCAGGAGGCTGAGGCAGGAGAATCACTTGAACCCGGGAGGCAGAGGTTGCAGTGAGCAGAGATTGTGCCACTACACTCCAGCCTGGGCAACTTAGAGAGACTCTGTCTCAAAAAATAAAAATAAAAATAAAATACTAAAATAATAAAATAAAATAAAATAAAATAAATCATTCTACTATAAAGACACGTGCATACGTATGTTTATTGCAGCACTATTCACAATAGCAAAGACTTGGAACCAACCCAAATGCCCATCAATGATAGACTGGATAAAGAAAATGTGGTACATAATACACCATGGTACATATGCTGCCATAAGAAATGATGAGTTCATGTCCTTTGTAGGGACATGGGTGAAGCTGGAAACCATCATTCTCAGGCAACTAACACAGGAACAGAAAACCAAACACCACATGTGCTCACTCATAAGTGGGAGTTAAACAATGAGAACACATGGACACAGGGAGGGGAACATCACACACCAGGGCCTGTTGGGGGGTTGGGGGCTAGGGGAGGGATAGCATTAGGAGAAATACCTAATGTAGATGAGGGGTTGATGGGTGCAGCAAACCACCATGGCACATGTATACTTATGTAACAAACCTGCACGTTCTGCACATGTATCCCGGAACTTGAAGTATAATAAAAAATAAAAAATAAATAAAAAACAACTTTTGTCTGCTAGGCACGGGCTCACACCTGTAATCCCAGCACTTTGGGAGGCCGAGATGGGTGGATCACCTGAGGTGAGGAGTTTGAGTCCAGCCTGGCCAACATGGTGAAACTCCATTTCTACTAAAAATACAGCTACTCACTCTAATCCCAGCTACTCACAAGGCTGAGGCAGGAAAATTGCTTGAACTCAGGAGGCAGAGGTTGCAGTGAGCCGAGACTGCGCCACTGCACTCCAGCCTGGGTGACAGAGTGAGACTCTGTCTCAAAACCAAACAAATAAAAATCTTTGTCTTCCTTTACCTCCCTGAATATGCACAGTTTACTATGGCATGTGTATGCCCATTGCAATGTTTTATTCTTAAATAAATATCTTTTCTCTTAGAGAGCCTCTCTCTGTTTTTTAGGTTGACACCTTTCATTGCTAGGGTGGGTAGAATCCCAAGGGCTTTACCCAACAGAGGTCACTTTTTTCCCTCTCTCCTTCCATCTTTTTTCTTTCCTTCTTTCCTTCTTTTCTTTCTCTTCTCCTCTTCTCTCTCTCTTTCTCTTTCTTTCTTTCTTTCTTTTTCTTTCTTTCCTTCTCTCTGTCTCTCTCTTTCTTTCATAAGTTCTTACGTTGTGCAGTGGCCCAATCATAATTCACTTCATTGGCAGGCACGGTGGCTCATGCCTGTAACCCCAGCACTTTGGGACGCTGAGGCCGGTGGATCACCTGAGGTTAGGAGTTTGAAACCAGCCTGACCAACATAGTGAAACTCCGTCTCTACTAAAAATACAAAATTAGCTGGGTGTGGTGGCACATGCCTGTTATCCCAGCTACTTGGGAGGCTGAGGCAGGAGAATCACCTCTGGGAGGCAGAGGTTGCAGTGAGCTGAGATTGCACCATTGCACTCCAGCCTGGGCAATAAAAGCGAAACTCTACCTCAGAAAGAGAGAAAAAGAGGCAGAGAGGCAGAGAGGCAAAAAAGAAGAGGGAAGGAAGGAAGGAAGGAGGGAAGGAAGGAAGGAAGGAAGGAAGGAAACTCACTGCAGCTTTGAACTCCTGGGCTGAAGAGATCCTCCTGCCTCAGCTTCCCAAGTAGCTAAGACTACAGGCGTCCACCCCTGCACCTAGCTAATTTTTTGTGGAGATGACATCTTGCTATGATGGGCAGGCCGGTTTCGAATTCCTGACCTCAAGTGATCCTACCTCCTTGGCCTCCCAAAGTGCTGGGATTACAGGTGTGAGCCACTGCGCCCAGCCAAGGGGTTACTTTCAGTGCTGCTGCTGCCACTGATAGGGAGAACAGGCTTGCTGTTTCCTTGCTGACTCTCACCTGGAGTGGGCCAGAAAAAGTCAAAAGACCTTCATATTGTAGCATTCCCCCGCATCTTGCAGGTCCTCTGGCTAGAGAGCGTGGGCTTTTCTCAAGCTTTTTCTGTCCATAACCACATGTAATTCTAGGTTTCAGGCTTCCCTGGAGCCTGAGACAGGATGTATAGGAAGGAAAAGCAACCCAGGAAATTAACTGCTGGTTTGTCCCTCAAGTACAGAGTTCTTTACGCAGTGTACCTTCCAGAATCCTCTGAGAGTTGCTTTATGCATTTTGTCTAGGGTTTTAGTTGCAGTCAGTGGAAGCAACATTTCTATCATTGCAGTGCTGGTCTAGGTAATTTCAGCTAAATAATGTCTTCATTATCTATATTATTTTACATGTGAAAACAAAGCATAAAGCCAGGTCAAAATTCCCATAACATCTACCTATTAAATTAAATACACCTAAGAGGCATACATACAACCCAGGAAGTGCTTTTGAGCAAAAGGAAGATCAACGTTTTCAAACCATCAAATTGCTTTCCAGGCCAGCAGTTTATCTACTTAAGTCAGTTTTCACTCTCAAAAGAGACTTGAGATTATAACGAATACATTTCTCAAGAATTCAGAGTCCAAGATGCAGTACCATCTGAAATGAGAAATTCTTTATTTTTATTCCGTGTTTGTATTTTTTCCACTGAATCAATGAGGGAGGGCTACCAAGTAAACACATTGTTGATTATACAAGACATGTCCTAGCAGTACAATACTTAAAGTCCGTCCTCTCTAGAGGACCACAGGATGGAGCCTTTGATGTTTTGACAAAAAATTGAAGAAGCTGACACAGTTCTCATTTTGTTAGCATTCTTACTAAAGTGTCACAAATCCAGGCCTGCTGACAATGACTGGCTAGAGAAAAAGGAAAAAAATAATCTCAAAATTGTGTCCTATATTGTCTCAAATGTTATCACATAGCTGGTGACACTGGTTTTTGAGAAAATGATTCAACAATTACCACCATTACAACAAACATCAAAATTTTCAAAAATTGAAGCTACAATGTCTTTAGTCTTATATTAAGAGTAGTGTATAATCAGAAAATTTAAAACAGTAGTAAATCCAGTTGCTATAGATATTCTATTCCCGTACACTATTGGAATTCTTATTCTCTACCAACCAACTCTCACATTATTTAGTTGTTATTTCTTTATCCTTCACACGAATACATTCTGTCACACACACACACACACACACACTCTCAGCTCCTTTAGAAGAACTTGATCATTATGTTTATCTTTCTGAATTATTCTGACTCTTTGCATTTGAGACTTATAGCTTCTTGAGTGGCAATATGCCTGAAAGAAAAGAGAAGATCAGTTGAAAAACATGAGTGGAGTTGCTTAGATAACTGCAAGCCTCCATCACAGGGCTGTTGTGAGGATCAAAGTGAGAATGTACGTGACTCCGTTTTGAAAACTCCAAAGGCGTTTTCAAGGGATGGAAGGGATTGCTATTGTCATCATACTAAAAACAAAATACCACCTCTTCTTCCCAAAACAATTCCCCAAACACAGATCAGTGGAAAGGCAGAGGCTGTGGTTCATAGCCTTTCTTTCTATTGTCAGACCTAGATAATTTGTAGGTTTTTTGTCGTTGTTGTTGCTGTTTCTATTCGTTTCACTAGGCTGCATAAGACTTGCACAAGCTCATGAACACTGTGCAGTAAGATTCATCTATGAATTAGTCCAACAGATGACACATTTTTTCAGGGAAATTTGCATTTGTCATTGCAATAATTGATTCATGCTCAACACATGAGTACATTTCTGAAAGATGTCTTTGTGTTGTGTTTGGGATTAAGAGTATTTTTTTTCTGTCAAAGCAAGGCAAATTCTGCCTGAACTCAATTCCTTTATAAAGCACAAAAAAAGTAAGTTTGTAAAAAGATGCTAAGACAATCCTTTGGATGTGATGACCTCAGCTGAGCCTTCTTGCCGTGTGGCCTGAGTAAAACATCATAAAACTTCTCCAGGTCACAGTTTTTCTGCTAGAAAAACTGGATGAATGGACTAGGACTTTGTAATCCATTCAGACACTCACATTTTATGATTTTATGATTCTTCCCTTCTGAGATGCTCAAATGATTAAATGTGGTGCACTTAGGCCTTTAAAATGGATAAAACCTAGCATCTTCTCCAATTAACAGTGACATTGCTATTTTTGTTTTTGGCCAATTTGATGGCATAAGATGGTACCACATCATTACTACATTTGGCATCTCCCTCACTACTGAGGTTAAGTCTCTTTTCACATGTTTTAGGGCTTTTAGATTTCCTCTTATGTGAGTTTCTTGTTTATGTTATTTATCCAGTTCTGTAGTGTGCCTGTTAAAATCTGTAGGAGCACCTAGCATAGTACAGCTATTGTTTTCATTTGTCATATATTTTGTATTTTTTCTAGGCTACCACTTTGATTTTGTCATTGTATATTTTGCCATATTAAAAAAAACACTTCTATTCCTTCATGTCTTCTAGGTTTCCTGTTTAGATTAAGAAGGTCTCTCACATAAAATGTTTCTACAAATATTTTTAAACATTTTTAATTCTATTTTTAAAACACTGAAATATTTTATCAATCTGTAACTTCTACATAGGATATGAGTTAGGAAATCTTTTTCTTCCAGGTGGAGAGCCAGTACCATTTCTATAATGGGCCATCTATTTGTATTGAATTATAATGCCATACCTCATATTTTAAGTTCTCACTTGCACATGATCTTCAGATTTTCTATTTGGCTCCATTGTTTTATTTACTTAAAAAAATTTTCTGTGTTGTGCCAATCTCATACTGTGAGAACAGTAGACTTGTGATAAGTCTTTACTTGCCTTCGTTAGTTGTCATTTTTTGATAAGAAAGAATTGAGTAAAAAGTCAAATTATTTAAATTGAAAAGCTTATTACTCAAATGGAAAAACAAATGAAAACAAGCAATAAGCTAGTTTTACCTAACTGAGCTATTTTGGAAATGTCCTTTACTTTTCTCAACTTCAGCCTTCTCATCTCTAAACTGGGCATTGATAATTGACACCTACTCCCTGGGTTTGTTGTGACAAGCTAAGGAAATTGTAACACAGTTCATCTATCTAAAGAATGTTACAGATGTCTGCTGTTATTATTTACATATGTCACAATATGTGGGATACTATTTCTTTATGGAATATATGTGAATATGTAAACATGATGATGCCTTGTAAAATGTCATGAGCCTGCTCTTGTTTTTCTCCACTGGGAACAGAGGAATGGGCTACAAGGCATTAAAATCACATGGTTTTCAAAGCCTTGGCCAGTTAATTGAGAGGAACTACAGAAAACAAATGGCAGTGATGAACAATGTAGTGTGGAAAAGCTGCCTCCCCAAATCCCCAGGTTAAATAGACTTAAGCATCCCATGTTGTGGGCCTTGCCTGGAGAGGATTCAAAGAGGATCACTTCCCCATGGCAGGCTGGGTAAAGGGTGAAAGGTTAACAGTCCAATCCCAGGACAAGGTGTTGGCCCAAATTAAGTATTTAGAACATTTGCTGAAGGACTTAGTCAGTTGAGTTCTTTATTTCCAACAGCAAAAGTATTTAGGGAACAAAAAAAGACTTTTATATGGAAGAATTTGAGAAATCCAGTTGGGTCCTATCTTCTTCAAGGGAACCAAAAAAGTAAAAAGTAAAAAAGTTTTCCTTCTATTTCAAGGAGACAGTTACAGATTGAAACTTATTTTGTGTTCTGAGAACCAATATCATATGTAAGACTCTGTGCTCAATACCTTTCATTTGGAATTACTCTTCTAAAGACAAACCAGAACCACCAAGAAGTACATATGGTTGCCTGGTAATCTGGCATCTCAATACTTCGATCGGTTGGTGCAAAAGTGACTGTGGTCTTTGCCCTTACTTTCAACCTAATAATTTTTATTTATTTATTTTTTTATTTTTCAGAGAAAATGAATTCTCCAGTAAAGCCTAGGCTGGGGCAAGGGCAAGAAGAGAGAGACGATTTTAGAGTTTGAGGAAAGAAGTATAACTGGACACCTGCCCCCATTCACTCCAAGGTCAGAAAAATTTTCTCCCATCAAGTTGCAAGGTACTCAAGCACTGACTTTTGGCTACGTTGTTATCCAAAGATGGAATTCCATAGCAAATAGATCATAGACCTGGAAAATGGCATTTTTGAAGACAGAGAAAATAATTTCTTCAGATATTTATATAATACACTCTGTAAAGACCTCTGGTGAATTTTATCTAGTGCCAAAACTCTCATATCATCTTTCTAAATTCTGAAGATGTTGGCATAGATAGAATACAAAGGATCACATTAGCAAATCCCTAGGAAACTGATGCCAATCAATCAAATAAGGATTTACCTTCATTCTGCAAGACAGGCAAGATAATTTTAGAAAGCAAAGTCATTGTACATGAGACTAAAGCCTATAAACTACAGAATGTAGAAAAATAGGTGTTTGGAATGGGACAAAAGGTAAATATGGGAGGGAGAGGGTAGCAATTATTCACTTTACTGAGGAATTGCAAATATAGCAAGATGCCTTAATGGATTTAAATGATATGGTATATAGAACAAAAATCTGAGTTTCATACATACCTTCGGCATAAGATAAAATAAAATGCCACAAAAGCAAGGACAAGCCTGAAACACCAGTTTCTTTTTTTTGAGACATGGTCTTGCCTTGTCACCAAGGCAGGGGTGCAGTGGTGTGATCTTGACTCATTGCAACCTCAGCCTCCTGGGCTCAAGCTATCTTCCCATCTCAGCCTCCCAAGTAGCTGAGACCACAGGTGCATACCACCATGCTCTGCTAATTTTTAAATGTTTTTGTACAGATGAGGTCTCACTATATTGCCCAGACTGGTCTCAAACTCCTGGGCTCAAGTGATCCTCCTGCCTCGGCTTCCCAAAGTGCTGGGATTACAGGCATGCACCACCACACTCGGCTAAATTTTTCTGTGTTTTTAGTACAGGTGGGGTTTTGCCATGTTGTCTGGGCTGGTCTTGAACTCCTGGCCTCAAGTGATCTGCTCACCTCGGCCTCCCAAAGTGCTGGGATGACAGGCATGACCCACCATGCCCAGCCTGAAACATCAGTCTTCAGCTCTGTAAAATCCTTCTCATTTTAGGCCTCTTGTGACCAAGCGCATATACTCAAAAGATGGCTAGCTAGGGTTTAGGTGCTATCTGTAGAAGTTGGAACAAAGCCATTTTCTCCTGGAGAACCATCCCAGGTGACCTCACAGCCCGGACTATTCTAGTTGCTTCTCCCTGCAGATAGATGCTTCCAACAAGCCCTTCCCTCCCGGTGTCCTCCCTGCCTCCTTGCTAGACCATGAGCTCCTGCTGAAATGCAGCAGGGGCTTTTTGTCTTTGTTTCCCTATACCTAGCCAAGGACACAACATGTAGTAGAAGTAGGATCAAATTTTGTCAAGTAAAGTAAGCAAGGATGGGAAGGAAGAAGGCCAGGAGGAGGCCCTCCTTAGCCCTGAGCTTTTCAGGAGGTTGAAAAAAGGGCAGATGCAGGGGCTGTGTCTATTCAACAAACACTCATTAAATACCTATGACTGCCAGACACTGTACTGGTTCTGGGGACAAGTAGGACCCAGTTCTTGCTTTCAGAAAGTTTGTAATGTACCAAAGTATTATGAAGCCAGACAGTTTATTGCAATGGAGGTGATGAAACAACATGGGGAAAATACAAGGGTAATAGGAAAGGGTTTTATTGCCAGAGAAAGCCAGTTTGACTCCTTCCTTGGTCCTTCACGAGCTGAATTACCTCAATAACCAATTAGTAATAGCCTAATATCTTATTATGTCACTGAACTTCTCTGTAAAATTCTGTATAATGCCCACTTTATTCGGTAATTGTAAGAATTAATAAGACAAGGTATGTTACAACATCTAGCAGTCTCTGGTAGTCAGCAGGAACCCAGTTGTGTTTATTTTTCTCCTTGCCTTAATAAAAAGTAAGGGTAGAATATAAAATGATTTCTATGCTATGATGACAACATGTAATCATCATGTCTGCTTGTGGGTCAAGCCTGAAAGAGATCATTAAACACACAAACAAACAAACAAAAAACTGTGTGGGGGTGGGGTGGGGATTAAAGGTAATTTTTTTCTTTCCTTTTTTTTAAAAGGCTTATTAAGTTGCAATATTCCTTGGGAAGTAAATAAGAATTACACTTTTTAAAAAGAATTTTTTGTTTGTTTGTTTGGAGACAGAGTCTCACTCTGTCACCCAGGCTGGAGTGCAGTGGTGCGATCTTGGCTCACTGCAACCTTCACCCCCTGGGTTCAAGCAATTCTCTTGCCTCAGCCTCTCTAGTAGCTGGGATTACAGGTGTGTGCTACCATGCCCGGCGAATTTTTGTATTTTTAATAGAGACGGGGTTTTGCCATGTTGGCCAGGCTGGTCTCGAATTCCTGACCTCGAGTGATCCGCCCGCCTCGGCCCCCCAAAGTGCTTGGATTACAGGCATGAGCCACCACAACTGGCCAAGAGTTACATTTTTTAAAGTCTAACTCTTAAAGTCTAACTCATCATATGATTTTCCCCAGAAGGATAATAACTATCCCTTATGATAATGGGGGTGTAGATTTGCTATTTTCCAGAAGTGATAGTTTGCAGAAAGCCAGGTCAAAACATGTAGCAGTGTGTTTTCACTAAAAGTAAATGAAATCTAAAAATTAGAAAGGTCTAAAATTCTCCAAGCCTGATTTTGCATTACACACACTTCTTTTCTTTCTGTTTGTGTCAAAGATCACCAACATTTCAAAGGCCCTCAGGCCAAAGAGGACCTCACAGAGGTGCTGATAAGTCCCCAGTTTTCCCTAATCAGGAGAGTACACTCTGGTGAGGACCTCACCATTTTCTTTTGTAGTGTTTTCAAGTTTGCACCCTCATAAGGACTAGGAAGGCAGCATAAATGTGGGAATCAGGGGGAATGTATGAATGGGGAGTGGTGGGACCTGGAACAATTCGAACTTTTCAAACACAGTGCCAGCTAAACAAAACTCCTGGAGCTGGGCTCCGACACATCAGCCTTCAGTCCCAGGATACATATGCTCCAGACCCCAGCAGCCAGAGTCATCATTCTAAATTGCAGATCAGATCAGATCAGATCAGATCAGATCATGACCCTACTTAAAGACTTCCTGTGGCTTCCAGATGCCCACTAAATAAACACAAACTCCTAGGCAGGCAAAGCAGACAAGGCATCCCGAGCTTCAGAAGCTGTCCCTTGCCCTTCTCCCTTGCTGCCCCACAGAATCACAGGTCCAGCCAAGCTGACCTTCTTATGGTAACGAAAGCGCGTGCCCTCGTGGCTTACATAACCTGCCTGGCTTCCCCTTCACATCACCTTCATTAAGCAAACTCTTACTCATTCTTCAAGACAAAGAATAATATTCTACTAGATCAGTAGTTTCCAAATTTTTTGGTTTCAGAATCCCTGTATACTTTAAAATTATAAAGAACTCCAGAGGATTCTGCTTATGAGAATTATATCTCTTGATATTTGTAGTATTACAAATTAAAACTGAAGTTTAAAAAATATTTAATTCATTAAAAAGAATATAAATGCATTAGATATTAACAAAGACAACATTTTTATGAAAAATAACCATTTTTCAAAAGAAAACATATTAGGTAAGAAGAGTGGCATTATTTTACATTTTCATAAATCTTTTTAGTATCTGAGTAGAAGACGGCTGGATTTTCATAGCTACCTCTGCATTCAGTTTGTTGGAATATGTGGTTTTGGCTGAAGTATATGAAGAAAATCATCCTCACAGATATGTAGTTGGGGAGAAAATGTGTTTTAATAACCATTTCAGATAATTGGATTGTATTCTTTGCCATTATACCCTAGCTTGACAAGTGGTGATTTCTTAAAGGTTGGTCACAATATGTAATTTGAGACCATTTCAATGAAATTTTCATACTCTCTCATGTTAAAATTGGTTGCTCTATCTGGCACTCTGAATGGATCTTTTACCTGTGTCTGATTTTGTACAACCATGTACTGGTCATTTGGAAAACACTGGTTCACTGAGTTATGCAGATCTTTCAAACGTTGACACATTTCATCACGCAACACCAAAACATCACTTTCTTTAATATCTCCACTAATCTAAAGAGAAAAGTCATTATATTGGGAGATGTCAAGCTCATGATGGAGGATACACACACTTCTAAGATTTTAATTTTTGCTTTGAAATTTCAAATGTTAGGCCGGGCGCGGTGGCTCATACCTGTAATCCCAGCACTTTGGGAGGCCGACGTGGGCGGATCACGAGGTCAGGAGTTCAAGACCAGCCTGACCAACACGGTGAAACCCCATCTTTACTAAAAATACAAAAATTAGCTGGGTATGGTGGCACGTGCCTGTAATCCCAGCTACTCAGGAGGCTGAGACAGGAGAATCGCTTGAACCCAGGAGGCGGAGGTTGCAGTGAGCTGAGATAGTGCCATTGTACTCCAGCCTGGGCGACAGAGAGAGACTCCATCTCAAAAAAAAGAAAAGAAATTTCAAATTTTATTGTTCGCAAAAAATATTCTCAGCTGTTTCCCCTGAAGTGACCAGGCCCACTTCATTCATTTGCAGGAAAATGTCTGTCCAGTACCCAAGTCTGAATAAGCATAGTTTGCTCTTTGAAATAAAAATGTTTCATGAAAAAGCAGCTAGTGCTACTTCAGCTCAGAACCTGAGCAATCCCACAGTGCTTTACCTTGAGGTGATTATCACGTTTGAAGAAGTATGTTATATGCATTTCCCAAGTAATCACGTAGAATATTTAAAAAGACATGTATTCAAGGGTCAAGATTTAATAAAATTAATATTTTTTGCTGTTTCATCAAAGGCATTCTTAAGAAAACCTGGAATTTTTAATTTTCCTGCAAGTGTGTGGTGGTGAAGAACACAAAGATTGTGCTACGAGTGCCATGCCTTGATTCACACTAAGGCTCCAGTGTCACCTGCCATTGCTTTTGCACCAACTGTGCAAATGTCAACACAGTGAAAAAAGGCAAAGAACCCAGTGAAAAAAGGCAAAGTATAATGTGAAAGTAGTGTTAACCTCACAGACACCCTTTGAGAACTACTGCCCTGGACTGTAAGTGGTATGGAGGCAAGGCCTATGTCCAGTGGCATGCCAGAGTCAGCTCATACTGACTTGCAAGAACTTGTTACCTTTTCAGTGATTTTTGCAAGGCTGTTGATGTCACATTGGCTGTCTGGCATCAGCCATGGTAGAAGTGTTTACTCTATGGAAATCAGCAGACATTACAAATCAGGGTCTTTTTTTTTTTCTGGAAAGCTTATCGTTAAACATCTACCAATATACCACTATCTATGTCTTTACTTCTTTGTGAATTAGCATCTTCCATTGTGTTTGTCACATATAGGCATTTCATAAATATTTGTTAAATAAACAAGAGAAAATGAATAATTCAACCTATTGATGCTACCCTCTCCAGGAGGGTTTCCCAGGCTCTCCAGGAAGAGTCAGTCTCGCCTTTGTGTTCTCAGTATTTGACATTCTAACATTGATTACACTGAGCCATAATTATTTTACAAGTCAGTTTTCCCCACCAGTGTGAGAACATCTCAAGAGACTATTTCTTGCAGAGTGGCAAGACAGCAAATTTCAGCATAGATACTTTGTTGTGAAATCACCTGAGTTCTAATCTCAATTTTGCTACATGCTAACTGTATCACCGGGCAATTGATGTCTCTTCTTTGGGCCTTATGATCAAAGCAGAGATCACATTGGCTTATCCTTCCAGGGATTTTGAGGAGAATTAAACAGATTAACACATGTCTATCAATGAGAACAGTAAATTGGTTCAACAAACTTTTACTTTTTCTTTTTCTTTTTTCTTTTTTTTGAGACGGAGTCTTGCTCTGTTGCCAGGCTGGAATGCAGTGGCGCTGTCTCGGCTCACTGCAACCTCCACGTCCCGAGTTCAAGCAATTCTCCTGCCTCAGCCTCCCAAGTAGCAGGGACTACAGGCGCACACAACCACACCCAGCTAATTTTTGTATTTTTAGTAGAGACGGGGTTTCACCATGTTGGCCAGGATGGTCTCGATTACTTCTACATCAACTATTTCTTCATCCATTCTATCTTCCTAGAATCTGGTATATAGCAGAGGTTCGTGAAATATGTTGTGAATGCATCCTATATTTCAAGCCTTGTACTAGTTGCTTATGAGGATAAATTAAGTCTGGAATTCTAATCTCAAGATATTTTATAGAAAGGCACACATATAATACAAATAAGAAAGGAAGAAAGTAGAAAGCTCCACAAGATGGTAAAGGTGAAATGATGAAGGCTCTATTCTCAAGAAGGTGAGGATAATAGAAAAGAAAACAGAAATAGGTGACTGACCAGTTTGAGGAAATAGTGAGGCAAAATAACTTTCAGAAACAGAAGTTGCTGGTAATACTTGGCTAGCTTCTGCTATGCCATCTGAAGGCGAGGGGAAAAGTGAATGTGTTCTGGTTACTAGAATAAAGAATTCTATTCTGGGGTAGTTATAATTTATTACATCTTACCTAAGTCTGGATTAAATATCCCTCAAAATACTTTCAGAATAATAGGCCTCTTAGTCTTGGTTCCTCCACTTATAAAATGGGAATTATGATAGTGCCAGCTTCAGAGGTTTTTGTGTGTGCTAAACAACTCAGTGTTTGCAAAACATGGCACATAGGAAATACTTTACGAATATTAGCTATTGTTACTGGTTGTTCAAATTATTCTATGCTTACCTTCTAACTTCTGATTACTGTTTTGCTTTTTAAGGTACCTTGATGACTAGGAAATGGTTAACCTGTACTGATTACCAGTATGCTAGTCATCAGAAAATTATTTTGGTAGACATAATAATGTAGTGTTTTGGTGAAATGTTCCTCTGGTGCTTGATTACCTTTGGGTTAACTGATTATTCAGTTTTCTAACTCCTTTCCTGAAACCCTTGGGCCAGATATGTTTCAGGACTCAGATTTTTAAAGAAAATTTTTAGAATAATATCAAGTATATACCATAATTTAGATAAAACCCTGTGTGTTTTATCTAGTGTATGGTATATACTTGATATTATAAGCACCTCAAAATCAGACATATTAATAATATTTGTGCAATAAAATACATAAATACTTACACTTAATGAGATAGAAAGGTTATAAGTAGCTTCATGTCAGGTTTTGCTGTTAAATGAGCTATGAAAAAAAACCTCTTTGGTTTTTCTGATCTTTGAGGATTTCAGAATTGCAGAGAAGGGGTGTAGGCTGGTTTTGGGCTTTGGGCTGGTGGAGCTGGGGATCCGACCTGCCTGGTAGTGATCTCTCCAGAAACAATTGCTCAGTTGCAGCCAGTCAGTCTCTCTCTGACCTTCTCTTTTGCATCACATTCCACAGATAGGCTGTCATACTCTGTAGGTAAGTACTTGTCTCAGGACACAAGAAAAAAAAAAAGATGAGGGGCTAGGTGCAAGTCCCAGATAGCATTCCTGGTAGAGGCTGCAGAGGCAGCAGTGAGTGGTGAATAATATTGGATACAATGCCCGCTCACTGCTCCATAGCAGTTTCTCAGGCCCTTCCCCATGTCAGGAGAGAAAGAAAGCCCCTACCGTGAGGCCACTCTCATGTTGCTGTGTATGCCTAAACACCCAATGGCCGGATTTATTAACTTCGTATCTTTTAGCGAGTTCATGTCAGACCTACCACAGGCCTAAAGATGGCTCCTGCTGGCCCCCAGGGTGAGGACAAACGTCCAGGCTAAGAGTGTAAGCGCAGCATGAATAGGCCTAAATTAGGCCAGGCCTAATAACCCGTTCACTAACACCTGTATTAGTCTTCCATCACTAGGGGTGCACTGCTGTCCGACAAGCCTTAATCCCATAAGCTTTTCATTTGCATGTACCTCATTAGCTGATTAAAACTTGAAGAAGGCAGGTTTTTGCAGCTGGCAGGCCCATTCCTTCACACTGCCTGCCTGGGTGGCTTTAGTAATGAAGTCATGTGGGTGGATGTGAGGTTTATATGTATGGAAGGGATTAAGAGTATTAGAATTTGTGTGAGCTGATGTTGCCATATTCTCTCTACTGGAGCCCAGTAATTGGATGGGAGGAGAAATGGCAGACCCATTAGTTTTGTCTGTTTACTCAGGAGCACGGTGCTAGAGATTCAATTTTGCTTTCTTTGGCTCCCTCGCCTTTGTGAAGCAGGCCTGCTTTGTCTCCTCTGGCCCTGAGCACCTCCAAACACCAGCTCCGCTAAGGCGATTCAGCCTCAAAGAAGAGACATCGGTGACTAGGGGCCCAGGGAGGAGAAAATGCAGCCCTGACTCAAGTACTACTTGAAGGCAACCTCATCCCGTCTAGTCCAATCCTGGGATACAGAGCAAAAGATAATTGAAATTTATAAACACTTCTGAGGCCTTTTTTGATTATTTTATTAGTTTTCCACATTTGGGATTAACAATCCTCAGCATCAAACGAACCGCAGGCTCCTTATTTGAGGAATGAATGGTTAGACATTTCAGAGACTTAACAAAGCAATTGTTGTATTTGCTGGGTTTGCATAATTTTAATAGACAAAAAATAACACGAAGAAAAAATCCATTTCCTGTGTTGTTTGTACAGCTGGAGACAGAGCTCCTTGTGTTTGATGATGTAAGAGATGCAACATTGTCTCACCCCTCACCCCGACAATGCGGTCCCACTAATGTCGTTAACAAAACCGGACTGGGCAATTCTGAAAACTTTGAAGCTGAACATTGTCTCCAAAGTGTATGGGGCGCCACAGACACAACGATGTTTATTCATCAGCAGGGCTGGGGTTTGCAAAGCCCGGAGATGACGACTGGAACCAGCAAAGAGTGAAGAAAAATGTGGCCTGAGCTTGAAGCCAGGGAATAGACAGGGAAAATGTGGATTTGGAGATTTTATTTTTCTTCCATAAAGATATTACGAAAGCATAGAATATTTCAGGTCACTTACGTTCTGTGAAG
This sequence comes from Pongo pygmaeus, assembly GCF_028885625.2. Taxonomy (NCBI): domain Eukaryota; kingdom Metazoa; phylum Chordata; class Mammalia; order Primates; family Hominidae; genus Pongo; species Pongo pygmaeus. The sequence goes on from NC_072382.2 coordinate 47,195,077, forward strand.
GTTTATTTTATGTTTTCAATTTGCTTCATTAAAAGCCACAGCTCCCCTTCTCCCTCCAAAAATTTCTGATGTGAAACTGTGCAAGTATTTTTATCACTTACTGAAATATTTCATTTTAATTTGGTTTATATTTTTAAATCTCTTTAGTGAAGAAACAAATTAAAACACCCATCACATGCAACGCTTGAGTTTTGGAGTTGGGTCATTTGTGGGGTTTTTAGTGAAATCACTGGCAAGATTATAGAATTCTAATGAGACTCCCATAGGGAATAGAAAGAGAAACAGCAATACCGGTCATTGTAGAAAGTTTCCCATGGTACAATTGAGATGAAATGTTTAAAAACAAAACCAAGCAATCCAAACAAACAAACAAACAAATAAAAACACTAACAATAATGTAATAACCATCCTATGTGAATATTTATGTGTGCTTTACCAATCATTAAAACAAAACTTTTCTATTTCTATCTCTCTCTGCCTTTTTTACTGTAATGATTTTTTTCTGCTCCTGTTAACACTTTTAGTAAAAGCAATGGAGTCCCCTGTGCTTATTGTTCAATTCAGCTAATATTTTTGATCCCCTACTCTGCTGTACTTAACTTGGGGTTAGAAAGAGGCCCACTAACAAAGCCTTCAAGATTTCAACCACAGCTCGGCATTACCAGTGGGCATGAAAGGAAATCTGGTTGTAAAGATAGTGAGGAAAAGAGAATAGGAGAAAGTTTTATCCTGGCTCACGTTGTGATTCTTAGAGCCAGAGATTAACGGAATCTTAAGAACAGAATGACCCTTAAAGGTCCCCAAGTCCATCCATGTAACCTGCATTCTACATCCCTTCTTAGTAAAAAATTCAATGTATCTACTTACCTGTTCCAAGCATTTGTGACCTATCATGTTCCTAAATTTTTGTAATCCAGATCTACAAACTGATCTTCCAGCCACTTTGCATTCCTCTCAAGCTTATCTTTAGGTAACATATTCTTCATAAAGAAGGAATTTCACATTTTTTGAGGACCTACTTACCATATAGCAAGTAACATGCAACATCCTGGGAAGTAGGAATAAATATTTTCATTCATAGATAATAAAATGGAGGCTCCAGAGGGCTAAGCAGCCTATCCATGGACACATAGCCCCTAAGCAGATTGGCCCCCGATCTGATCTCTACATAACAAACCACTCCAAACTTTGTGGTTTAGAACAACAATTATTCTATTACTTTTCATAATCCTGTGGTTGAGCAGGGATGTTATGCTGTTCTGGACTGGCTTGGCTGGGTGATCTAGGAAGGCCCCACTCACAGGTCTGGGCCTCAGCATGAATGGCTAAGACAGCTGGACCTCTCTTCATGTCATCTCAAGGAGGCTAATGAAGACTTGCTCATATGGTGGCAGTATTTCAAGAGAGCAGAAGCTGCGAGTCCCCTGAGGTCTAGGCTCAGAACTCACAGTCACTTCCCTTGCATTCTGTTGACCAAAGCAAGTCACAAAACAAGCCCAAGCTCAACAGGTGGGAAAACAGATTCTGCCTCTTGATAGCAGTAGCTGCAAAAACAAAACAAAACAAAACAAAAAAACAAAAAACAAAACAAAAACGTTTGGCCATTTGCAACTGAATACATTATCTGGGTTCTATTCACTTAACTCTGGAGCCAGATAGTGTATGTTCAAATCTTGGCTTTGCTAGTTTTTAGCTGTGATGCCTTGGGAAAGTTAACAAACTCCTTTCTCTGTCTGTTTCTTTATTTGTAAAACAGGGATAATAATAGTACCTTAGAGGGTGGTTATAAGGGTTAAATAAATAGCTCTCCAGAAAGCACTTAGAATGCTGCCTGGCACAGAGTCTGCACACAGTGGAAAACTGTGTGTTTGTGACTTATTATTATCATCATTCACTCATATGTTGTACTGTCTACCTCGATATTTACTAATGTTTAGCATGTGCTAAGACATGGGGACCCAAAACCAAAGAGTTAGATGGGAAAGATTTTTATCACCTATTTATGTAGGCACCATGCTGGGTGCTTCGTAAGTGTATTTTATTAAGTTCTTAGGAGGATTCAGTAGGGTAGATGTTATTCTCTCTGGTTACACGTAAATAGTGTCTCTTTTCTCAAAAAGCTCATAGAGTGTGGAAAACATTACAAATGATAACAGTTGTTTGGTAATTTTATAACACACTCATATACATTATTAACTCATGGGAACTTCATGTTTTTGTCATACCTATGAAGCAGCTGAAGACACTGATGTGCAGAGAAGTGAAGCATCGGGAGGCCACGCAGCTAGTACGAACAGTCTGCACTAGGACCAATGTCTCCGGCACTCCATTCTAGGCTTTTCCATGATGCCCCAATGTCTCCCTTATTTATATCGGCATTTAACACATTAGGAGGGAAAAGATCTCCAGAAATTGCTGAAGATCTCCAGACATTGATTAGATGAAGGCAGAACTGCCAAATGAAGCATATGATGGCTGCCCCTGGTGCATTCCATGCCTTGCCATAACACTTCCAGTTGTTTGCTGAAATCATTTTGGATGTGGTATGCCTCTTAAGCTGATACAGCAACACTAATATACCATGGCCTTCTCAGGACTAGACGTATAGTCCAGTTCATAAAAGGAAATCGTTCGATAGCTGGCTTGATGAGTAATCAGCTCACAGATGCAAAGTGTTAATCAAGGACTAGGATGGTCACTATGAGAACAGCTTTAGAAAAACTGGGGATCATCTACGTAATTTAGGATTGTCACAGTTCCCGGTCAAGGTGATATTGGCACATGGGGGCTCCTTTTGTACAGTGGAGGGGACCCAGTATCAGCCATCAGAAAAAGCAAGAGTTGGAGTCAGACAGACCTGAGTCTTGATGAACTGCCTCTTATTGGTTGTGTTACCTTGGGCAAGTCCTTCACCCCATGAATCTCGATTTCCTCATCCATTATAATAGCAGCTTCCTCAGATGGCTATTATGAGAACTATGTGAGATTCTGCACATAAAGTGCTGAGCATAGTGCCTGGAACAGGGAGAACACTTCTTTTTGGTGAAAGATGAATTGATAGTGTCAGAGTAAGGAAAACCCAGGCATTCCCAAATCCTGCCCTGCAATCACCTTTCCTATTGAGGAACATGAGCAGAATGGAAATCCAGGTTCCATTTTGGCATTCAGCTGCTTGTACACCCTTTTCTAAGTTCTGGAAAAGCTGTGGGGGAACTCAGATTTTTAACTTGAGGACAAAGCAGTGCCTTCACATTCTTCTTTATAGTAGAAATCTCAGAATTGCCTACTCTCTGATGGGTTCACGAAGGAAACTGGTCAAAGATAACAGGAAGGACAAGTGGGCATGTCGACCAGGTTTGGAGGGAGGAAAAGAGAGAGAGAGAGAAAAAAAAAAGACAAGGACAGGAGTAGGAGGTGTGGTGGACGAGGAGGAGGAAGAAAAGGAGATGGCTGGCCCCTTTGATGTGCCAGGCTTTGTCTAGGTTTGCTCACCACACAGAGGTAGGAAAAAATGGAAAGGCTGTTTAACACAGTGATACTGCCTTTTGGTAACCATAACCCACTCAGTGTTTTAGATTCTCATTATTTGGATTAGCAATTCTTCTTCCCTTGACAGGGATCATGGAAAAAGGTGGGTGGAGGTAGGCTTGGCATTGGGATACAAGGCTGAAGACTCATGTCCACTATGGGACTCAATCTACCATACTATTGTCATTGTTGTTGTTGTAATATGCCTATACTTCAGTGTCCCCACTAACAGTTATAGAGAAATTGAATAGTGAGGGCTAAAGTTCTTTTCAACTCAGAATTAATGACAGAATTAATGTAGGTAAGTAAAATTCATTATTTTCTAATGGTACATTGAAAGAAAGAGAGGGTAGCATAAAAATAGAGGACAAAGAGAAAACCATACTTGGGCAAATTATTTAACGCCTCTGAGTCTTAGTTACCCCAACTGTAAATAACTCATGATAACTAACTTCCAAATTTGGGAGAATTAACGAGCTAATATAGAATAAAGGCTTGTATATGGTCAAGGTTCAAGAAGTGGTAGTTTATTATTATTCTTTTTCATTAATTCTGATCTTTATTATGTTACTAAATGTGCTCCTACTTTTTCAGATTGAAGTATATCATTTCTTACCCACCCCCACCCCACAGCCCCACAGCGCCATGTCCAGGTGGAGCATCATAATAGAAGTATCATTGAATTTGGACTTAGGAAGGACTAGAATTAAGCCCAGGACAGTTTTCTAGTTTTGTGACTCATGACAAATTATTTACCATCTCTGAACTGCTTCCTTATTTACATAATAATTGTGTGGCCACATTTCTAATTGTCAACCCCCGTATCCATTCTTTTCCTTTTTATCTGGGCATATTGCTGCTTGGTTAGAAGACTACATTTCTCAGCTTTCCAGTGGTGACCACATGATTAAGTATTGGCCAGTGAGATACAATTGGGAATTTGTCATTGCCCTTCTTTAATTCTTTCCTGTTTCTCGGGACAAAGATATGATGCCTGGAGCTTGGTCCCTGGGGACAATTGAATAGCTGGAAACAGGTCCAAACCCTGAGATAGTATGGGTCCCCATACCAGCCCTGTAACAACTACCTTTTAACATCTCCTATGAATGACTACAAATAATCAACCTTATTTAAGCTAATATTTTAAGTTTTCTGTTACACAGAGCCAACTTGAAATAAAATCATGAATGTTCAACCGTTTGGTGTATTGCAGGCACTTTTAAAGAAAATTTTAGAGAAATTTTAGTCTCTCTCTTCTTCCCATCAAATCCATTCTTCTTGCTCTAGTCAAAGAAACTTTCTTAAATTCAAATATTAAACAACACATTCCACAGATGTGCTTGTGTTATCCCCATTTCAAAGTCCTTGGTAGGATTATAATGAGGGTCAATTGAAATGATTCTATAAAAGTACTCTGTACTTTGTAAAGCCCTATCTAGGTAGCAAGCCTGGGGGCCCTTCCCATCCTGACCGCAGCTTTTCTGACCAGCCTTTTTTTCCACTGTTTTCTCCCGCCTATCCCAACTCTGTCTTTATCTACCTTATTTTCCAGGTGCACCAAACTGGACATGTCATACACAAGTCTCAAATGTTTCTACCAATGGCAGAGAAGCAAAAGCACAAACCCCAGGAGCATCTAGGGACAGAATCTGAAGCAGCCCTAGACAAAAGCCCCAAATTTCTTGGATGTATTAGATTTTTATCTCAAAAAAAAATCTGAATTTTTACTCTCTTAATATCCTGTTTACATGAATAAAACTTTACTGTTTAATTAACTCACCCTTGGGTAGCCCGTAGCTTTGAGAACTCCTGAGATCTAGGTCTGGGAAAGAAGAGCAAATTTGTCACATCTCTGTTTTTCTATGCTACTGCTTCTGCCAGAAATGTCTTTCACTGAACTTTCTCCTTGCTAGCCTCCTCTGTAAAAATGTTCTTGACTTCTTAAAGCAGACTTGGTCATTCTCTAGCATGTTGTATATCCATCCACTATGGGTATTTAAGACATTGTATCTAAAGTGGTTTTGAGGTGGGGAGGTGTTGGGTGGGATGGGCTCTTTATGAGTCTGCAATATCTTCCAGAAAAATTACTTCATTTTTGTACCATCACCACTGATAAAACCACCATACCCCCATCTCCCTTAGGGCCTAGCACTATGCCTATGTCCACAATAGATACTCATTAAAGATTAGATGGAATGAATAAATGAATGAATGTTCAGTAAATGAATGCCCCTCACAACATCAAAAGAAAGGTAGCTTTGTGGATCTTAGACCTCAGATTTCACCCATGTGCACTGTCTAGTTTTGGCCTGGGGCAATGCCAGTGGTGACCTCCTCCATGTACATGGCTTACTACACTTCTGAGGTGGGCCCTGGACCCTTCTCTGAGTTCAATGGAAAGATAATGGCAACCACCTACAATTCAAGTCAGCCCAGCTAGGAAAATCCACTGCCAAGGTCCCAGTGATCTCCGAAATGTCAATACTATGAAGGTTGACGCTAAGCTTTGCACACCCCACATTATCAAATGCCCTTTTGCTTCATGTTTTGTCTGGTCTGTCAGCACCATTTACTGCTGAGCAGGTCCCTTATCTTTATTGATCACTTAATTTGTCTTTTCTTAACTTCCCTTGCACCGTCTGGTGCCGTGTGTCCGTCTGTTGAGGCTGTCATGACTGGTTTGCTCTTGAAATAATAGGGGCAGCAGGTGGTGTGACTAAGTCGACCCTGTGCAGAATGGGGGACCATTCCCAGTCCCTGTCTCAACCTGCCAGTGGGTCTACACCCTCCCAGCTGTTCCACATTAAAGCAGTCAACTGTGACTTTACAGTCCGAGTTTTACACAACTGTTTTACAAACTGAGAAGAGGGTCTTTTGTGACAAATCCTTTGTCAGGCAGTAGAATGCGGGGAGAGAAAGCCAGTTCCGAGACTTGGTGCATTTTAATGAATATGCAGATAAACACACAACCCTTTGCCTTGGTAAAGGGGGTGTGTAACAGAGATGGGCGGCTGGCTGGAAGGAGAGAGAGCAGGCTCACTTCTTGCTCTTGGGACAATTTAGTATGAGGAGCAACTGCTCTTTCAACACTAGTTTCTGCTTCAAACAGACCTCGACTCCATGAAAGCCTACTTTCCTCTTGTATGAAGGGCAGTTAAGTTAAGAGCTTTATGTCCTAGGGTCAGTACTCTGTGGGCAGGTGTTATGCAATTGGGAAAACAAGAAAAGTATGCCTTTGGGAGGCAAAAGCAAGCCTCTTTATGATTTGAGGCTTGTACTCACATGTGAGAAGAAATGAGACAAAATAAAAAGAGCACAGAGTTTTGAATCAGACAGACGTGCCTCCAAAGTTAACTGACTTTGACATAACTCACTATTAACAACATGTTACATTAAAATTTCTATTTTTTAAAACAGAAATCTTTGACATGACAACTATCTCTATTAACCAGAAGTCAATTAATCAAAAATTTTAAGTAATTAAAATCTACTTCTCTCTGTCTCTCTACACACACACACACACACACACACACACACCCCTCTACACTTTAGTTATAAGCTAAAAGGCAAGGGAGAAATGATTTAATCTTAACACTATGGAAAGCATACATTTGAGGAAGAGTCAGGAAACTTTCCATATTCTAATACTAACCAGATGATTGAGTTTAGGCATATCATTTAAGCATTGCAAGCCTTAGTTAGGAAATTGTAGTAAATTATTTTATCTCTAAGGTGTGTAAATTGGGAAAGGTGACGGTAATAGCTAAACATGGTGGCTCATGCCTGTAATTCCAACATTTTGGGAGGCTGAGAAGGGAGGATAACTTGAGACCAGGAGTTTGAGACCAGCCTGGGCAACATAGCGAGACCCCATCTGTACTAAAAACAAAAAAAAATAGCCAGGCGTGGCGGCACATGATTGTAGTCCCAGCTGCTTGGGAGGCTGAGTTGGGAGGATTACTTAAGCCTTGGAGATTGAGGCTGTAGTGAGCTGTGACCATGCCATGGCACTCCATCCTAGGCAAGACAGCAAGACCCTGTCTCAAAAAAAAAAAAAAAAAAGATGAGAATGGAACCCTTGTTTTCTTTTCTCCCTTATTCATGTTCATGCAGGTCCATGGAATGGGAATTCCTACTCTCTTTTTGGTATTAAAAAGGCACTTTATTTAACTCTTCCTCACCTTGACTCCTAAGGTGGGAGAGGACTAGAGCCCTATCCCTTGGATCCACCTCTCTAACACACCATGTGGGGTGTTAAAGATTGCAGTTTCCAAGGACCTGCTCTTCTCTTTCTGGTTGGCTGCCTGAGTGGTCACAGGTACAATATTCTCCCTCCAGCCTATACATCTTCATCCATATGATGAGCAAAGCTGGATCAAAACCCTGGTCCCATGGAGTCTCGCTCTGTTGCCCAGGCTGGAGTGCCATGGTGTGATCTTGGCTCACTGCAACCTCCACCTCCCAGGTTCAAGCGATTCTCCTGCTCAGCCTCTCAAGTAGCTGGGATTATAGGCATGTGCCACCATGCCCTGCTAATTTTTGTATTTTTAGTAGAGACAGGGTTTCACCATGTTGGCTAGGCTGCTATCGAACTCCTGACCTCAAGTGATCCACCAGCCTCAGCCTCCCAAAGTGCTGGGATTATAGGCGTGAGCCACTGCACCCGGCCTCCTGGTCACATCTTCTAATGCAGCGATACTAAACATTTGATCCATTGACCAAAATGTTTATTACTGATCCAAGACAAGTAATGCAGACACTGCCACTAAGCATTTAAAAATAAGTCAATTCAACACAGGCCAGATAAATTAATCATAAAGCAAGCTTATTTTCCACATTAAAAACTCATGATGTAGCTTAGAGGAGAATGCATAGCATTATATGTTCTTATTAGAAAACAAGTAAGTCCTTTAATCAGTAATCTAAGATTCCACCTTAAGAAACTAAAAAAAAGGAAGAAGAAAAGAAATAAAAATCAAATCCAAATCAAAGCAAGAAGACAAGCAAAAGGAAGTGAACAATAAAGAGTAAAAAAAATCAATAAAATTTAAAATAGAAAATGATAGAGAAAAAATTTTGAAGTTAAAATTTGTTTCTTTGAAAAGGTCAATAACATTGATAAACTTCTAGACAGGCTGATCAAAGAAAAAAGAGGGAAGACAGAAGTTATCAAATCAGTAATGAAAAAGAGAACATTAATATATGTACTACAGAAATTAGAAGATAAAATAATATTGTGAATATCTTTATGCCAATGAATATGATATCTTAGGTAGATGTATAGATTTTTTTGAAAGACAAAAACTCAGGAAGAAATATAATCTGAATTGTCCTTTATTTATTAAAGCAATTCAATTCATTACTAGAAACTTTCTCACAAAGAACACTTCAGTCCCAGAGGAGTTCACTGGTGAATTCTACCAAACATTTAAAGAAGAAATTTTGCCAACCCTAAATAAACTCTTCCAGAAAATAGAAGAGAAAGAAATATATCCTAAGTCATTTTATGAGGTCAGCATTACCCTGACAGCAAAACCACAGAAAAACATTATAGGAAAAGAAAACAGTGTAATATATCTCACGAATACTAACTTAAAATCTTTAACAATATTTATTAAGTTGAATTCATCAATATATAAATGACATATCATGACCAAATAGAGTTTATCCTACAAAGCCAAAGTTGAGTCAACATATGAACATCAATCAGTATAAACAGTCATGTCAAAGGACCAAAAAGAAAAATCCCATGCTCATCTCAATAGATGCAGAAAAGCATTTGACAAAATCCAACATCAGTTGATGATAAAAATTTTTAGCAAGCTAGGAATAGAAGGGAACTTCCTTAACCTTATGAAGGACATCTATGAAAAACCTATACTGGTATCTTACTTTGTGGTAAAAGACTGAATTCTTTCTCCTTTAAAATCAAGAGGTAGGCAAGGATATTTGTTCTCACTACTATTATTTAACATTGTATTAAAGATTATAGCCAATGCAATAAGTCAAGAAAAAAAGGCATACAATTGGAAAGGAAAAAATAAAACTCTCTTTATTAGAAGATTTATAATCACCTATATACAAAATAAAAAAACTATTTAAAATGCTACTAGAAATAATAAGTGAGTTTAGGATAATTTCAGGATCAATTATACTTCTACATACTAACAGTGAACAATCAGAAAGTTTAAAAGTTTTTAAATGCTATTTACATTAGCTTCCAAAACCATCAAATATATAGGAATAAATCTAACTGAATCTGTGCAAGATTTGTATAATGAAAATTACAAAACACTGAAGAGAGAAATTAAAGAGTACTTAATAAATAGAGAGATATACTATATTAATGGATTAATATTGGGAAGTTGTCAATTCTGCCCAAATTGATCTATAGATTTCAATCAATTCAAACCAAAATCCCAGCACGATATTTTGTAGAAATCACAAGCTCATTTTAAAATGTATGCTTTATTTTAAATAAGTATTATTACTTGTAATAATACTTTATAAAGATTACATATAAATAATATAGAAATATATAAGTATATTTTTAAAAATAATATCTTAAACAAAATGTATACTGTATTTTAAAATGTATACAGAAAATCAAGGCCCCCAAATAGCCAGAACAACTTTGAAAAAGAACAACACCAACTGATTTCAAGGTTTGCTATAATGCTACACTAATAAATACCATGTGGAATTAGAATAAAGACAGACCTATTAATCAATGAAACATAATATAGGGTCCAGAAATATACCCACAGATATATATTCAGTTGATTTTTGACAACAATGTTAAGGTTATTCAATGAATAGAGTATAATCTTTTCAGCAAATTGTACTTCAAGAGTTGAATATTCATGTAAAAAAAGAAAAAAAGGAATTGCAACTCTTATTTACAACATATACAAAAATTAACTCAAATTGAATCAGAGACCTAAATGTGAAGCTAAAACTACAGAGCTCCTAGAATAAAGCACTAGAGAGAATCTTTGTAATCTTGGATCAGGCAAACATTTCTTAGATAAAATGCAAAAAGCTTGAGCCATAAAAGAAAAACCTTGATAAAGTATATTTAAACAAAATGTAAAATTTCAGCTCTTTAAAATATATTATTGAGAAAATGAAAAGTCAAACCATAGACTGGGAGGAAATATTTGCAAACAAAACATTTGATAAAAGACTTGCATCCAGGATGTATAAAGAACTCTTACAACTCTATAATAGTAAAAATATTTAATGGGCAAAAGAGTTAAGTAGACATTATCAAAGAGGAGATTTGGATGGCCAATAAGCACTTTCAAACATGCTAACATTTTTAGTCATTAGGGAAATACAAATTAAAACTACAGTGAGATATTACTACACACTTATTAGAATGGTTAAAAGAAAAAAAGAAAGAAAAACAATTCCAAATACTAGTGAGGATGTAGAGCAATTTGAACTCTCATATGATGTTGGTGAAAATATACAATAGTTTAGTCATTTAGAAAACAGTTTGACAATTTCTTATAAACTTAAAAATACCCTTACCATGTGAACTAGCAATTCTACTTCTAGACATTTATCCAAGATGAATGAAAATATATGTAGAGACAAAATCTGTTCATAAATGTTTATAGTAACTTTATTCATAATTGCCCAAGACTGAAAATAACCCTAATGTCCATTAACTGGTGAATAGATAAATGAATTTTGCTACATCCATACAATGAAATACCACTCAATAATGAGAATAAACTACTGATATGTGTAATAACATGTATAATTCTGAAAAGCATTGTGCTAAGTCAAAAAAGTCAGATACGAAAGACTGCGGAACCAAACTGTGTGGCTCCATTTATATGACATTACAAAAAAAGGTAAAACTACAGGAACAGGCAGGCTCAGAGCTACCAAGGGGTACCCTGAAAGAACTCTTTGGGGAATATTGGAATATTTTATATCTTGATTGCTTGGTGGCTACCTGACTGCATATATGTAGCAAAACTCATCGAACTATATATGAAAAAAGGGTAAATTTTACTAGATTTAAATCATAACTCAATAAACCTGATTTTTTTCCATTCCAAATACTCAGATCAATAAATCTGATTTAAAAAAATGTTTTGGATGATACGTTTGTAAATGTCTTGAAACAAAACCAGCATATAGATGAGTGAAGCCCATCTTTTAAGCAACAAGTATGCTTATGCAGTTAAACTGTTCTGGACAATAGAAAAAGATGAAGTTTCCCAGTTTCTCAGCTGAGAATAGCCCAAAATTGATAACATACCTTAACAATGATAGCAATTAAACTCCAGAATTATAATTATAGACACAAATATATCAAATGAAATATTAGCAAACCTATTTGAGCATTATTTTAAAATAATTATGTATTGTAGACAAATAGGGTTTATTCAGAATTTTTTTTTTTTTTTTTTTTTTTTTTGAGATGGAGTCTCGCTCTTGTTGCCCAGGCTGTAGTGCAGTGGCGTGATCTCGGCTCACTGCAAACTCCGCCTCCCAGGTTCAAGTGATTCTCCTGCCTCAGCCTCCTGAGTAGCTGGGATTATAGCCATGGGCCACCATGCCTGGCTAATTTTGTATTTTTAGTAGAGACAGTGTTTCTCCATGTTGGTCAGGCTGGTCTCAATCTCCCGACCTCAGGTGATCTGCCTGTCTCAGCCTCCCAAAGTGCTGGGATTACAGGCATGAGCCACCACACCTGGCCTTCAGAATTTTTTAAATGGTTCAATATAAGGTAATCTATTGACATCTATTCCTGATTTTAAAATACTTCAATAAACAAAAAGTAATAATGTAACTTAATATGCAACTAAAATGTAATGTTATGAGGAATTGCCTAAAATTATCAGCCAAAATCCTTCTAAATAATGAAATATCAAAGAAATGAGGTATAAAAATCAGAAAAGTAGAGATAAAGTTATAATTATTTACAGATTATATAACTATCTATTTGGAAAACCCCCCAAAATAAGCTCAAATACTTTTAAAACTATATAGTTTCTAATAAAAATCTATAAATATAATACCATGGAAAAATAGTAATCAGTTGGAAAATATAATGAAAAAATGGGTGCCAGCAGTAACAATAAGAACAACAACATAATTCTTTGCATAACCCAAAACATAGAGAACCTATTAAAGAGCTATAAAACTTGGCTGGGCACAGTGGCTCACACCTGTAATCCTAGCACTTTGGGAGGCCCAGGCAGGCAGATCACTTGAGGTCAGGGGTTTGAAACCAGCCTGGCCAACATGGTAAAAACCTGTCTCTATTAAAAATACAAAAAATTAGCCAGACGTGGTGGTGCATGCCTGTAATCCCAGCTACTTGGGAGGCTGAGGCAGGAGAATCACTTGAACCGGGAGGCAGAGGTTGCAGTGAGCAGAGATTGCACCACAGCACTCCAGCCTGGGCGACAGAGTGACTCTGTCTCAAAAAACAAAACAAAACAAAAAAACTTTACTGAAGAACGTAAGTGAAAACATGAGTAAATGGTAAGACCCAGCTTGTCTCTCAATGATAAAGCTGATTGTTATAAAGATGTAAATTCTTCTCAGATTAATGTATAATCTATAAATGTAATTAAATACAATAATCTATAAATCTAATGAAATTGCAATAAAAATTCCAATTCATGTTTTAAACTCAAATATGATTTTAAGAATATCCAGAATACTAAGGTCTGAGAACAGTCAAGAACATCTAGAAAAAGTATTGTAAAGGGTGTGATAGGGACAGTGCTTGTTACAACAGATATCAGAACATATTATAAAACTATAGTAATTAAAAAACTGTAGCATTGTCTTTCATTTCAAATGAAATAATTTCATTTTCAGAGAAGAGAGGAAATTTTGTGGAACAAAATTCAAAGTTCAGAAACATACCTAAATGTATGATAAATTTATACATGATAAAGGTGATATTTCAAAATGGTGAGGAGAAGGTCCATAAATAGAGCTGGGAAAACTGGCTCAAAATGTGGGGGGAAAGTTAAAGCTTTACTCCTTTAATATATCAAAATCAATTCCAAATGCATTAGATATTGAAATGTAAATAGGAAAATATGTAAATAATCAGAGAGAGGAAAAGAACTTCATGAGGGTGAGTTGTGACACAGGTAAGTTCTCCTGCCTCAAGAGGCTGAGGCAAGAGAATTGCCTGAGCCCAGGAGGCGGAGGTTGCAGTGAGCTGAAATCATGCCATTGCACTCTAGCCTGGGCAACAGAGTAAGACTCTGTCTCAAAAAAAAAAAAAAAAAAAAAAACCCCATAAAGTTTTGTTGAAAAAAAATTATAAACATCATTAAAAGAGGCAAATTATAAGAGAGACACATTGGTAATGTGACATATCACCAAAAGAAAAAGGGTTTTATAAATTATTGAGAGATAAATAGGTAAAAATATAGGCCCAGAACATAAATGAAAAATTCATTAAAAATTTGTTAATACATAGAAACAGAAAATACACATAAAATATTCAATTTTACTACGAATCAAATAAATGCAACTTATGATAGAAATGTTCACATTTAAATTTTTTTTATTTTAAGGATATCGCCCCTACATTCATCTTTATTATGCTATTGGTAGATATAAATTTATATAACTTTACCAGGAAACACTCCAGTGTAGGGTAACACTCACCAAGACTTTAAAAATGTTTATTTCTTTTGAAACAGCAATTTCCCTACCAGGAATTTATCTTAAAGAAAACATTGCTTAAGTGCGCAGCAATTTATCTCCTGAATGTTCAGTAAATGATTGTTTATAGTTATGGAAATTTGGAAACAACTAAAATGACTTACTATAGGAAATTAATTTTAGAAATTTATGAATGTTCCTACATTGTACAATCACATACTGATGGTGTTGTAGAAGACTATTTAATAGCATGGAAAGATGTTCAGGTTAAAAGGCTGGTATAGTATGATCCCATTTTGATAAATAAACAAAAAATCCTTATAAGGAAAAAAAAAGTAAAAGTACATAGACCAAGATGTTAATAGTGATTTTTCTTCTATCTGTGTTATCTAAGCTTTCTAAAGTGAAAAATTTTATTTAAAAAGATCCAATTGGTTTTATATTGTTTATGTCATCTGTGTCACTCTTAACGTTGCAGAATGACTGTGATGATAAATATCTTCATGCATATGTGATTCTGTATGTCAAGTGTGGGCTATGTTCTTACCGTACTGTATTCTAATTCTTTGATTAAATATCTCTTTCCAGTAGACATAGTATTATTTAGAGTTCTTTTTCTATATATAACACAATATCTGGTGTATGTGATAAATAAATATTTAAACTGGAAAAATTATGGGCTAAAAATTTGAACTAATACTTCTCCAAAAAAAAAAAAAGAGAGATTCTGGAGACAAATACATGTCAAGATACTCAACTTCATTAGATATCAGAGAAATCCAAAGTAAAACCACAATCATATACCATTTCACACCTATTAAAACAGCTAAAGATTTTTTAAACGACAATACTGAATATTGGTATATTGGTGAGCAATGAACTCTTACATATTGCTAGTGAGAATGCAAACTGCTATAGGTACTTTGAAAAACTTTGGCAGTTTCTTGTAAGATTAAATATGCTATTACCATAAGACTCAGTAACTCTAGGAATTCACTCAAGAGCTATGAAAAAATCTGTCCACACAAAATATGTGAATATTTATAGCAGCTGTATTTGTAATTACCCGAAATTACAGACACTCCAAAGGTCCATGTACTGGAGAACAAACAGATTGTATTATATCCCATACAAATGACATATTTCTCAGCAATGAAAACTAATGAACTATGGATACATGCAACAACATGGCTAAATCTTAAAAACATTATGTTAAATGAAAAAAGCCAGACACAAATAGCTTCATCGTATTTGGTTCCATTTATATGTCGTTTGGGGAAAGGAAAAAAAATCATACTATCAGAAATTAGATCTGGTTGCCGGAGGCTAAGAGTAGTGAAAACGGTTTAATTGTAAGAAGGCATAATGGAAATTTCTGGGATGTTGAAATATCCTGTATCTTGATTGGTTACATGACTTCACACATTTGTACTTGTCAAACTGTGCACCTAAAAGGGGTGGATTTGCTGGCAAATTATAATGTAAATTATAATAAACATAAGTTATACTTCCAAAAACCTGACTTACAAAAATAACACTGATATACATAATGTTCACGCAAAGCACGCAATACGTATTAAATGTGGGGAATTGCTATTTTACTCATAATTTTAAATTTTGTTCTGATTTAGAAGTGGCAAAAAGTTGTGAGTATAATAGTAATTCTACATATTAATTGCCTATATGCACACTTTCAATGAAATGTATATAAAGCTTTGTAATTCTCTGCTTTTATCTATGTGATTTGGTTTTTGTTTGTTTAGTGATGGGAGTCTATGTTGCTCAACTGGCCTTGAACTCCTAGGCTCATGCAATCCTCCCACCTTAGCTGTCTGAGTCGCTGTGACCACAGGTGCACACCATTGCACGCAGCTCTTACTTTATTATATTAATTGAAATATAATTTTATATGTGTCAAATATAATAAACATTAACATTTGTGTTTTACATGTCTTTTCTTTCTTCATTTGTCTAGTAATTCATACTTATGGCATTTGGAAAATTTATAGTGTGCTATGGATTGGAAATTTTAAAAACCTAGTCCTTCAATATAGATAGTGTCTAGAAGTCTCTAGAACCACTATTCTAGAGACAAATCTAGAGGTTCGTGTGAATGTGTATGTGTGTGTGTGTGTGTGTGTGTGTGTGAGAGAGAGAGAGAGAGAGTTTGTGAGTTAGTTATTTCCCTTGCAATTGGATTGGGTGACTGCCCATTCTTCAGACCCAATCTTCTCTCTATAAGGTAACAATTTTAGAAATTCCATTGGCTTAAAAATAAGATAAATTCTCCAATATAGCTCTATTGGCAATCTGTAGCTAATTCTTAACTTTTTCTGAAACTGGAGGAAACAGGGTGTGATTGGCCACATCAAACCTCAACATGAAGTTCCTTCCGGTTTTAAAATCCTAACTTTCGTTCCTGAGCACCGAAACAAACAGTGCTCAACGGTGGTTGCCAGGGCCAATGCACAGAGAAGTCCCCTTCCACTAGTCATTTTTGCCAATTTTGGGCACTTCCTTCTAAATTAGCAAACAGTTACAGGTGCCTGGGCTGCATAAGGTCCCTGCCCAGCTCTATAATAGGGAAGATGAACAAGGCCGTCTGTGCCCACAAGGATTTACAGCTTACCTTATTATAAGAATTGCTCTCCAAAATGATGGTCCCAAGGTCAGAAAGATCTATAACTATCATGAAACATTCAATTGTGTTTTCCTTCTTATGTAATAAAGTAGTGCCAGAAATGCTAGAGAGGTTTTCTACCTACAATCATGAAAATTAATAGTTCTTCCTTAAATTTCAGCAAACTAAGCATTTATTTTATCCAAATATCCAAATCCCGAATTCCTCAAGATTTTTATTCCTTCTAGTTAAGGTTTTTTTGTTTGTTTGTTTGTTTTTGTTTTTTTTTTTTTTTTGAGATGAGAGTTTCACTCTTGTTGCCCAGGCTGGAGTGTGCGCTGGTGCTATCTTGGCTCACTGCAGCTTCCACATCCCAAGTAGCTGGGATTACAGGCGTGTGCCACCACGCCCGACCAATTTTTGTATTTTTTAGTACAGACAGGGTTTCACCATGTTGGCAAGGCTGGTCTCAAATTCCTGACCTCAAGTGATCCGCCCATCTTGGCCTCCCAAAGTGCTAGGATTATAGGCGTGAGCCACCGTGCCCAGCCCCTACTAGTTAAGGTTTTCACTGCCCACTTGGAACTGTTACCCGAGCAGGGTAGGACCTTCACTCCTAAAGGACCAAACCACTGTCTGCAAAACAGCCACAGCCAATCAGATAATTAGCTTGATTCTGATACACCTTCGTTTCTTCCATTGTCTTAGCTTTTTAGCTTACAATTTTATGTATTTACATAACATAAAAATACTTAGAGATTTTTCGAAGTAAGATAATAGACATAGCATTAATTTCCTCTAGTTTGTTGATATTTTCAAATATTGGAATGCAAGGTTTATATAGAGATCTAATTTCTATATAATTAGATCTCTATATTATATAGGGAGAAGGAAAAGGTCTTACTTTCCTCATAAACTCATACAATTACATTTAACATAAAATGGGATATATATGATTTATCACATATCCCCTTTTGGTTTAAGCCAAACACTTTTCTCTGGTTCACAATTACTTAACCCTTCCTAATCTCTGATGTCTCACTTTATCTGTCTTGCACCTTTATGTAAGGTGCCTCTGAACTTCTGTGGAAGCAACAAAGTATATAGCACTGAAAAATAAGCTGATTAACCTAATAATGGCAGTTTAAGAATGGGTTTTCTGTGAGGTCCTTCCCCTCCTTCACTATTATTTTGTTTAATTACTTAGATCTGGAGGTCTTTCAAGACCCTAAATTTATTTGTTTTAATTAAATCCATGCAATGATATAATCAGGTAAAAATATTTATTAAAACTGGATGTTATTTACTCTTTCTCCCCTAATGAAATCAGAAATAACTTACTGGGTTTCTGGAAAAGATAATTTTTTTTATTATTATACTTTAAGTTTTAGCCATCATTCTCAGCAAACTATCGCAAGGACAAAAAACCAAACACCGCATGTTCTCACTCATAGGGGGGAATTGAACAATGGAAAAGATAATTTTTTAAAACAAAAATAAAAAATGTTGCAAGCAACTAAACTCAGATAGTGGGTAATGGTGTTCCTCAACAAAGTACTAGAATAAACATCTGAAATTAGTCTTTAAGAATAAAAGTTCAGGCCACGTGTAGTGGCTCATGCCTGTAATTCCAGCTACTCAGGAGGCTGAGGCAGGAGGATAGCTTGAATCTATTCAAAGCAATATGCAAGATATTTGATATTTGGATAACATAAATAAAAGCAACATGTTTTCTTAAAGATAGCATAAAAGATTTAACTTATAACCAAAATCTGGGGCTCAGGTTTACCCCTGAATACAAGTCTTATAAAGGATGATCTTATTTCAAACATCTCTTACATCCCTGTGTCAGTAATAAAACCATGAGAGCGAGCAACTTCAATGCCTGTCATCACATTCAGAAAGCTGAATTCTGTCTAAACTCCTTCAGTTAAAAGTCCTCCAGTTGGTCTTATTTACTGTGGTCAGATGATCAAATAGTAGGGTCTCTCACCTCAGGGATCTAGGGTACAAATTACAGAGAAGGCACAAGCAAACTGAGTTTGGTGGTTTCAGTTGAGAACCTGATGGACATTTGTCTACCTCACAAAAGCCTCTGTACAATTGGGTTCAATTTGTCACAATTGACAGTTTCTGCTCTAAAGAATCTGGAGTGGCACAGATGTTACAGTTTTTATCCTTCCTCAATTTGGACCAGAGAGACTCAGAAGAGTTAATAATTCCAAGCAATCTGCCCAACCCAAAATATAAACCGTTTTATATTTTTTCTCCTATCTCTCTGATATTATTTGAGATCAGATTCCTTAGCATGAGAGAAGTAGTTTCCCAGCCATTGCCAGACCCAACCAGGAGACCTGCAAAAACGCAGTCATTTTATAAACTCTTAAAACAGCTCTAAAAGGTACAAGCTGAGAGAATATCCTAACAGAAGTCCACAAGCTTGTGGAAGGCAGAACACTGCCTGACCTATTGCTGTATTCCCCTATAGTGTGTGTGTCAGTTGATAGTGCAATAGTCCCTCAGCACAGGTAATAGATACTTTAATAGTCCCTCATCACTGGTAATAGAATTGACAGAGGAGCTTGACACGTTGCCTTAAATGCCAATGGACTCATTTAACTCAAATCTCCCTTAGGCTAGTTTCAAAGAAAGCCCAATTTGTAATCAAACATCGACAGCAGGGCCATAAGAAGGCACAATTACAATTGCTTTTGGGACAAAAGTTACCAAACTCATGTTTTTTTGTTGTTTCCAGGAAGCTGACTGAGGAAAACAAAAATTGTTGTGTAGGCACCTTGCAGTGAGTACAGTTTCCATATAATTGTCTTAAGAGCAATTGAATCTGTCCTTTAACAACTCACAAATTATCTCCTGACAACTCGAAATAATAGACCTTTTTGTTAAAAGGAGAAAGCTTGTGGAGACCAAAGGTTAAACAGGTCTTTTCATCATGATAAATCACTGGTTAATGAGGTTACTGTTGTTGGGTATTATGACCATTCCCTTTAATGCCATTACCTCCTGTTTGTAAAGCTGACACTAGTAATGATCTACATTCTTTGAACTTTTCCACAATATTGACTGGCTTCTCTGAGCAGATGTTCCTTGGATGCAATTGCAATAGGGACTAAAATTCTTCGTCATGGAAAGAGCTTCAAGAAAGTTTATGAAATCCAGACGGTCTAGGCATTTGCAGAGAGGCAGGAGGAGGTAGTAGAAAACATAAGAACACAACATTTTAATTCTGTGATAACAACATCAATTTGCTGTAAGGACTGGAATGAATGGCCCTTAATAGGAAGGTCACACTGCCATTGACACCAGAAGAAATTAACCAATTACTGCAGTAGACTCTGTAGTATCAAATATTAAAATTAAGATTTTTCCCTTACAAATGCAATTCCACAAAATAAAGTAGCTCTTCATTTGAACCTGATGATTGAACAGAAATAGAACTATATAATTTTCACAACGGAAGGACTTTAAAGATCAATTACATAGGGAACAGATACCCAGAGGCAGGCATTTTAGCAACATTGGAAGCCACATAATGAATATATCATCAATGTTACATTTGTAGCAGTGTTCTTAGGGCAGAATGGTTTCCAGGGCGCATTGCAATTTTTGAATCACAAAATCGCCCTTCTTTTGTTGTTTATTTTTGTTATTGTCTTGTTTCACTTTTTGTTTTGCTTATCTGATTCAAAAAAAAAAAAAAGAAATCAATAATCCAGATATACTGCTAATATGAAATAAATTATGCACAATGCCTTCCAGATATACATATGATTAGTGTTGTATAGGCTGGATATCCTGGTTTGTTGGCATGAATTATATGTGCTGTTCGTCACTCAATGTCCACTGCCTTCGTGAAAGAAGACAACAATAAAACCGTGCAATTGTAATCACTCAAGAGCTAGCAGGCACTCAATAAATATCAGTTGAGTTAAACAGAAAAACATTTGTATGAATTTATGCCATTAATATTTGATACCCTGAGATATTATAAATGTTTTCTTCTTGCATTGCCGGGAAAGAACTTTTCTTATAGATGAATGAATCTAGAAATACCAATGCTTGTTACTTTTTTTTCCCTTACAGTAAGTAATCACATCAGCAGCTTAGCTAATCTTTGGTACTTCAATCTTGAGCCCAGCTAACACAGGCTGGGTTTGTTTCACTTTTGAGAGGACATTGATGAGATTCAGAGAGAAAAAATGAAGCAGTTAAAAAAAAAAAAAAACAAAAAACGAGAGGAGGGGGAAGTAAGAGAACAGTCTGTATTCAGCATGTAAAAACTCTCCTTAATGGCAAAGACTATATTTTATTCACTTAGTACCTGTCAGATGGAAGGTATTCAATACATGTTTGTTGAACTAATTTCACAAATACATAAAGATACAAATTCATGAATGAAAACTTCATGTATACACTATAGTTTATGGCTTAACTATTTCAGAATTCCTTTCCCAGATTTGGCTCACTTCAAATACTTAATTTGTTATTACAAATTCCATGAGTCAATTGAGTGGGGAATCATTTTGTCTATTTTGATGGATTAAGGACATGGATCCACAGAGCAGGTAACAAACTGCATAAAAAGGAAATATTGATTTCAAAGGGACTTTGTTCTACTTTTAAAAATTGCAAAAAGGAGACTGTCCAAAGTAAAATGGATCAAATTAATGCAATAAGAGGTGGTCTTGGCTGAGTGCCTTTCCTGAGGAAAGAGGTTTCCATCCCTGGTAAAAGAATCAAAACCTTTCCTTTTGCACAACAAAGGGTGAAACATGGTATTGAAACATTAATCTCTTAAGTGCTTTGTCTCTGCACCACCAAAGATTCTGAGATAGGAGGAAAACTCTGGATGTCTGGAATCTAATATCAAAGCACTAATAATTAGCTGTTTTTCACTTTTTTTGAAAACACAACCCTGGAACCACAGGGGGGGATTAGGCAAATGTTAATTAGTAGGGCTTAATTTCCAAACCAAAGCTCAGACCAGGCCTATTCAGCATTCAGCTGAAATCTGGGGGGGGGGGGGGGGAAATCAAGAGCACATCAGGATGTTTTGAAATATATGAATAGCAAGTCCTGTATGAGCAAAACAGATATTCCACTTAATTTCATTTTTCACCACATTTAGGTATCATAGAGAGTCTAAATTGGAGATTAAGCCTATTTTCTCATTTTTGGGACTTATAGAGCTTCAATCATCAATTAACTTGTGATTCTGAGAATCTAGAGACAGGTCAGTAGACAGAGACATGATGAGAAAATGACAATTTACATTTCACTTGAGCCTCACAACAATTTTACATTGTGTTAGCTTTGGCTGGTATTATTTTTCCTGTTTTGGATGAGAAAACTGAAGTTCTAAGAGGTGAAATGAGAGGCTGGATAAAGCCCAGGGACATATGACTACTAGGGAAAGATGCTCATGTAAACTAAAAATAAAATCCTAAGCCCCCTACTGATTGAATGAACGCCTTCTTGGCCAAAGGGACCCAAGAAAAAAATAAAAAGTGAATTCCTGGCCATGACTGGAAGAGAAATTGAACACGTCTCATTGTATCCCCTTCCTTTTGGAGTTTAGACACAACTGTCCCGCATTAATATTAAAATAGAGATCATAAGACTGACAGAACAGATTCTTTGTGGCAATAAGATACCGAAGTACGCATGACCTAAGGCCATATGAGGCAAAGGTTAAACTGATGCCCGTAGGTCATCAATTTTGTTACATGAGATCCTTATCTTTACTTAAAACAACCTTTCTGCTGACTCCAAGTTTTAGACAGAGGCTTACTCCTTTAACTAACTGTAAATTAAAGAATGTCCAAATCTACCTTAATCTGTAAGCCCTCACTTCAAGATATCCTGCCTTTTGAGGCCACGCCAATATATACCATCCATGTACTGATTTGTCTTTGCCTGTAACTCTTGCCTCCCTAAAATGTATAAAACAAACTATAATCCAACCACCTTGGGACCACTTGAGCGAGGCTTCTTGGATTTGTGTTTTCCCTGAGCTGTGGTCACTCATATTAGCTCAGAATAAACCTCTTTAAAATATGTTATGGAGTTCATTTTTTCTGTTAACAGTTGGCCTCTCTCCTGCTATGACTATGGGAATTTTCTTGTTGCACATAGATAACTAGACGCCTTTCTGTCACAATATACAAAATTCAAATCCAAATAGATTAAAGACTTAAATCTAAGACCTCAAACTATGAAACTACTAATAAAAAAACTTTGGGGAACTCTCCAGGACTTTGGAGTGGGCAATAATTTCTTGAGTAATAACCCACAAACACAGGCATCCAAAGCAAAAACGGACAAACAGGATCACGTCAAGTTAAAAAGCTTCTGCACAGCAAAAGAAACAATCAACAAAGGGAAGAGATGACCCACAGAATGGGAGAAAATATCTGCAAACTGCCCATCTCACAAGAGATTAATAATCAGAATATATAAGGAGCTCAAACAACTCTATAGGAAAAAAATCTAATAATCCAATTTAAAAATGGACAGAACATCTGAATAGACATTTCTCAAAAGAAGACATACAAATAGCAAACAGGTATATGAAAAGGTGCTCAACATCACTGATTATCAGAGAAATGCAAATCAAAACCACAATGAAATATCATCTCACCCCAGTTAAAATGGCTTTTATCCAAAAGACAGGCAATAACAAATGCTGGTGTGGATGAGGAGAAAAGGGAACCCTTGGTCACTGTTGGTGGGAGTGTAAATTAGTACAACCACTATGGAGAACAAAAAACTAAGAATAGAGCTATATATAAAAATGTATAAACATTAATGTAAAAACATTACATATAAAAGTGTATAAACATAACTGTAAAAACAAAAATGTATAACATTAAGTATGCTCTTATTTTAAGAAAGTTATAAAAATTGCTATGTGTTCAGCTGGTGAACTGTACTTCTAAGTGTCTACACCTGTATCTGTCCTCCTAGTGTCCCACCTAGCTGGGGTTCCATTTCCCAGATGTAGTCCTTTGCAGGCCATGGGATTATTGCAACTATTGGGCAATTCTAAAATCTATAAATGAAGTGGCACAAAATGACCATAGCCTAAGGCACAGCGAAAAAAACTCTAAGATAGTGCTGTAGGAATTGAAAGAAGGGAAACACCACATTAATGAATAAAAAGGCCAAACACAGTGATAGCAAAGTCAACGGGATGGAATCTCATGAGCTCATAGCCTCCTTGGCAGGAGCACAGGAGCCTAGAGGCTTGTAAGAAATCTAAGGAGGTTGGGGATACCTTGTGAAGGACTGAAAATGCTCACCAGAGTATGTGTGTTTTGCCTTATTCTGGAAGCATTCACCTATAGTTGCATTGGGTAGGTCCAGTTAATGAAGGCTCTTTTACTTGCCTTTGCCCCTGATTCTGGAGTCAGTTTTCCCTGTACCCTCCATATGGATCATCCTCTCCTCAGATAGGTGAGTATTGTTGGGTTCAGGACACACCATCCCAGAATTTGACTATAGAAGACCAGAATATGCCACCTCAAAATATACTTCTGTTAAAAGACAAAATTACAACAAATCTATCGTTAAATTAAGTTTAGCCTAAAGCTGCCTCCTTACATATTTTAAGTTTGGCCTGGAGATTTACGCATATATAGTGAACTGTAACCAAACTGGATGTATAAACAGACTGTCACCTATACTTGTACCAATCACCAAGTTTTGGGCAGTCACAAGTGGCCAACTGTTCAAGCTGTGTTCAAATAAGGGAGATGTTGAGCTGTAACCAATCTGGCTGTTTCTGTAAGTAAGATGTGTGCAAGGCTTCAGGAGAGCCTAGCAGCCACCTATTTTATTTATTTATTTATTTATTTAGGAGACGGAGTGTCACTCTGGGGCCCAGGCTGGAGTGCAGTGGCATGATCTTGGCTGACTGCAACATCTGCCTCCCAGGTTCAAGCGATTCTCCTGCCTCAGCCTCCCGAGTAGCTGGGACTGCAGACGTGAGCCACCACACCTGGCTAATTTTTGTATTTTTAGTAGAGATGGTGTTTCACCATGTTGGCCAGATTGGTTTTGAACTCCTGACCTCAGGTGATCTGCCCACCTTGGTCTCCTAAAGTGCTGAGATTACAGGAGTGAGCCACCACACCCAGCCTGTATCTCACTTCTGTTTTCTGTATGTCACTTTCCTTTTTCTGTCCACAAATCCTTTCCAACCACATGGCAGTGCAAAAGTCGCAGGGAGACAGGCTATCCAATTCATGAATCCTTCTTT
The DNA here is from genome assembly GCF_028885625.2 of Pongo pygmaeus. Lineage (NCBI taxonomy): Eukaryota > Metazoa > Chordata > Mammalia > Primates > Hominidae > Pongo > Pongo pygmaeus. Next base: position 47,220,159 of record NC_072382.2, read on the forward strand.
GCTCAATGAAACTGTTACATTCAATTTAAGTTTTTCGTTTTATGTTTTTTTGTTTTTTAACAGATGGTGTCGGAAGTGCTGTTAGAAGTAGAGCTTTCAGTGACCCCCAAAAGCATCAAGTGGCCAAATGAGGTACATGCCAGGCCCATTGTGTCCACTGCTCTCTCACGGCAACTGGAGATCATGGGTAAGTTCTCTCTTGCATTCTGAAGCTCCATGGCTTTGTGTTTTGGGCTATCCAAGTTTGTTTGAGCAAATTTTTTATCCAAATTTGGTTCAGAAGTCACGACTGAAACTGGACTGGGTCCAGGATTTGATCGAATCTGATAAATAACTGGTCTAGATCCAGATAGAGGGTTTAGATGTCTGACTGGGTTATAGACAGAAACTGGCAGCAAATGTCAGTACTGCAGGAGGTGTGAACTTCGGCTTTCAAAAATTTGCAGAGACGTTTGTGTTCTATCCCCCTTGTTTCCTTTTCTTGCATGCTTTAGGTAGGGAAAAAAATCACTGACTAAGTTGATCAAAAGGGGATCCAAGAGTCAAAGCCAAGATTCAATGTAAAAATGGGATTTTTAGTTTCTGAAAAACTGAGTACTCCATCTTCTGGCTACATCTACCTATACATATATAAGTGTTAGGCCCTAAAAGTAGCAAATGCTTATAAAATGGCAAAATCTTACTAAAGTTAATTTAAAATTGTAGTGGAATGTTCCAAATGAACAACACTGTACTTTAAAAAATCCATTCGAAAATCATTGTTGGTGTGTCTGTATATCTATACATCTATATATGTTATATGTATGTGATAATCCTTGGTAAATGAAGCTAGTTTTCAAATTGTTAGCAAAACAAAATATAAAAGGCTTCAAAATTGTCAGTTAAACATAATTGAGACATTTTTGCCTGAGTCTACTGGTCAGACAGCTTTATTCTGTCTTAGCTCCATGTTTTAAGGTCATAAAACTGATACTTCTGTAATATTTGTCACACATGTTTGACTTGTCTGTGAGCTAAAGCTGTAAGAGTTGGCTGCTAGACTCTCCTAAAGTCTTGCACACATCTTGCTGTGAGCCTGTCTTAGGTTTGAGCCTCCAGATTTTTGAGGTCTGGACAGGTGACCATGCTGAGGCCTAGGGACATAGTCTCAACAGTTGGATCACCAGCTGCAAGGCAGAGCCATGCCCCATATGGCCCTATCCTCCCTGGTCCAGCTTTGCCTCCTGGCCATTTTGGGATTGGTTGGATCCTCCAAGCATCCTCTTCACCACTGTGTTCTCTGTCCTGAGCTCTATATCTGGGGTGTAAATTCAGGACATAGAAGGGTCCTGCCCTTCATAGCTCTTCTGGGTGCCATATGGTTACTTGGGACCTAGGAAAACTGGGAAAGACCTTAGGGAGGTTATCTAGGTCACAGTTTCAAAACTCTTTAGTAATTTAAAATCTTACAGTCATGTTAATAATTTAATAAATTAAGTAATAATAATATAGTGTTTGAGTCATTTCTAAATTAAAATACCGAAACATTAATTATTATTATTATATTATTTTTTGAGACAGAGTTTCACTCTGTTGCCCAAGCTGGAGTGCAGTGGCTCAATCTTGGCTCTCTGCAATCTTTGTCTCCCAGGTTCAAGTGATTCTCCTGCCTCAGCTTCCAGAGTAGCTGAGACTGCAGGCATGCACCACCACGCCTGGCTAACTTTTTTTGTATTTAGTAGAGACGGGGTTTCACCATGTTGATCAGGCTGGTCTCAAACTCCTCACCTCAAATGATCCACCTTCCTCTGCCTCCCAAAGTGTGGGATTACAGGCATGAGCCACCGTGCCCGGGTGAAACATTAATAATTAAACATATGTTTAAGTTTATATACTTTGGCATTTTATTTTTATGTGGTATACAAAAGCTAAATATATTTAGATCTGTTAATAAAAAAATTGAGAAAGTATATCTTTTAAAAAATATGTAACATGGTTTTTATCTATAAATAATAATATAAAACAATTCAAACTTAAATCTTAGGTTTTCACTAGAAATTTGGGTTATTAGAGTTAAAATTGTAGTTAATATATGTAATTCAAACTATAGATACTTTAAAATTCTGTACACAAAGTATATAAAAAGCAAAATATGTTTTTGGTGAGGAAAGTTGTAAAGGAATAAAAATGTTTGTTTGTTAAAAAAATAATTCTGTCTAGTTTAAAAGTTATTTAAAGGTTATTTTAATTTCAAAAATAAAAAATATATAAATTAAAATATAAAAAGCTTAAAAAAGAAAAAAGAAAAATCTTGTAAGAAATTATAAAACGTTTATGAAAATCTTATGTGGTTAAAAGCTGACTGAGATTGGATGATATATTTATAAGTTTATTAAAATTAGCTTTAGTATTAATAATACATTAATATAAAAGTAAAATTTGGTTTTTACTTTTAAAAAACTTTATGTAGTATTAAGAAGAGACAGTAAAGTACTTTCATTCAGATTTGTATAAACCACAAAAAAAGAAGGGGAGAGGGAGACAGATTCCATCTCATACTGTTTTTATTAGGTCTTTTGATTTTTTTGGAAAACAGTCTCTTCTTTATCAAAGAATAAAGATTTTTGCTTTTTTTTTTTAATAATTGATCATCTGTTTGGCTAAGTGAATGACTTTCATTTTACAGTGACCTGTGATTCTTTTTTTTTTTTCTGAGACAGGGTTTCACTCCCATCACCCAGGCTGGAGTACAGTGGTACAATCTCAGCTCACTACAATCTCCACCTCCTGGGTTCAAGTAATTCTCCTGCCTCAGCCTCCTGAGTAGCTGGGACTACAGGTGTGCACCACCATGCCCAGCTAATTTTTGTATTTTTAGTAGAGACAAGGTTTCACAATGTTGGTCAGGCTAGTCTCCAACTCCTGACCTCAAGTGATCCACCTGCTTCAGCCTCCCAAAGTGCTGGGATTACAGGCGTGAGCCACCACACCTGGCCTCTGTTTTGATTAAGTGTTTTAAACTTGTGATATATTTGACAGGCTTCCAAAAATCAAATTTCAAAATCAGAATTAAGGCTTTTCATCTCAAACTAACTTTGGGATGTTACGGAGGGCCCCTGCAGCATCTAAAAGAGATAATAAATAGGCTTATTAGATATGTTAAATTATATGGGAAAACTTGTCAAATAACAAATAATGTTTAACCATCTTCAAGTTACATTTTTATGAATATGTTATTAATATATCTTTCAAAATTGCATGAGATTCCTAAAATTCTATTAGGTCTTTATATGTTACCAGTCATAACTATGGTTATTATGTTAAATTATTGTAGGCCACAGAAATAACCAAATTTTCTTGTCAACTGTGTCTTTAACCATGACCATTCTAAGTCATTTCCACAGTTAATTGCCGAATTCTGATGCATTTCCTGAAAGTTATTTGCAAGCAAGTAAAATCCTAGAGTGTTGTGTCTTCAAGGAAGTTCACGGAAAGGATGGAAAGGACACTGAGAAGCACTGCTGAATAGAGGTTTTTGATAACTTTAGGATCATATCATTTGGAATGGGTAAGAAGTCCTGGAACTCTGATAAAGAGATTGGCTGGTTTATAAAACTGCTAACCTAAGCAGAACAAGAATTAGTTATATACCAAGGAAATACTTTGCCAGATTTTCATGCTAAATCAGCCAGTACTGAAATTGTTAAGATAGACAATTTGAGTGAATTTCATATCCAAGTTAAATTACCTATGATAACCCACTTAATAAACAGTGTTATGCACCTGAATTGGAGAAACAAAATTGATATTTAAGAGGATATTTAAATATCAATTTAAGAGGATTTATATACTTTTAAATATCAATATAGAAGCTTTCCCATGGAAGAAGGCTGATGCTATAACAATAGCTAAAAGATTATTAGAAAGTGTGATTCCCTCATAGGACACTCCTGGAAAAATCTCTAACAATGAAGGTACTTGTTTCACTGGACGAATTGCAGAACAGTTAAATAAGATATCATAGATACAATGGCATTAGGTAAAGCTAATTGAATCGACTGGATTGCCTTGGTCAAAGGTATTGCAGACTGATGACAATCAGATCTACTTCCAGTGGAAACTAGAAGTTAATCTTTTATAAAATAGTCACTGGAAGGCTTATGCCGCTAATAATAGAACCTCATGTATCTCCTGCTCCTAAACTCCCATACAACTAAATGCTGCAAGCTTTAATGCATTATGCCAAAGTGTATTGTCACAAGGTAAAGAAAGCTTTTCCATGATCCACCAACTGAGGATCATCATGATCTAGAACCCAGAGATTGGGTCTTCTGGAAATGACCTCAGAGAAAGATCACCCTTGCCACTCACACTGCAGCAAAACTGCAGCCAACTGTTTAAACCATGTTTAAATAAGGCAAAGATTGAGCTGTAACCAATCTGGCTATTTCTATACCTCACTTCTGTTTTCTTTATGTCACTTTCCTTTTCCCATATATAAATCTTCTCCAACCACACAGCCACACCAGAGTTGCTCTGAACCTATTCTGGTTTGGGGGGCTGCTCATTCAATAATTCTTTGCTCAATTAAACTGTTAAATTTAATTTGTTTAAAGTTTTTCTTTTCACACTAGTTTTGCAGATCTTAATTGGCTTCTATTTGCAATTCTAGAATAGGGCAACATTTTACATCAAAAATGGTTCAGAAGCCAGGTATGGTGGTGTGCACCTGTAGTCCCAGCTACTGAGGAGACTGAGGTGGGGGGATCACTTGAGCCCAGGAGTTCAAGGGTGCAGTGCGCTATGACTGTGGCTGTGAATAGCAACTGCATTCCAGCCTGGGCAACAGAGTAAGACCCCCATCTCTAAAACAAATAGAAAAATGGTTCAGAATGCTTCATCCCACCACATGTGCAGGTTATATTTATAGTCAGAGGAAATGAAATGACATACAGAAAGCAAAAATGAGGTATAGAGACAGTCAGTTGGTTAAATCCCTGCATTTGCCTTAACTGAACCTAGTTTGAACAGTTGGCTACCTGCCACAGGCTGAAATTCAGCTGCTATAATTGGCTGAGACTCAGTTGTTGCTACAAAGCCAAATTCCTAAGTTAGGTTTTGTGTTGGTTTATTTGCTAAGTTAGGTTGCAATTAGTTACGTGGACTTGTACAGAGGCTTCTAAATCCCAAATGTAGTTTGATTTAGAAATTTTTTCGTATATTTTCAGCTGGTTATTCTAAGAAAGTGCACACACGGGAGTAGCTCTAAAAAGCTGTCCTTCTGTAAAGGAAATTTACATCTAGAACAGAAATCTACATTATTGGAGTATCTGTATCAGGAAGAGGGCTGCTGGGAGATATATTACTTGAGAGAGACTGTAGCTGCATGACAAGACAACCTTTATTCACTGTACAATTCCTCCCCTCACCTTCCCATAACTTGTGCTGTCTGCCACTCCCCGAACCCACAAACTCAAAGCCTCTATTTCTTTCTGTAACTCAGGATGCTACAGAAACTTCAATCACCTGACCCTTCTTTGAGTCTCATATTTTGTGGGACTCCCATGGTTATGCATGTAATTAAAATGATTTTTTTCCTGTTAATCTGTCTACTTTCAGTTTATTTCATAGACTCAATTCTCAAACCTTCAGAGGGTAGAGAGAAAGTTTTTCTCTCCCCACAATACATTAGTTTCATTTCCTCAAACACAGCGCACTCCAACACTGCCCACAAATGTGCAGGGCTTCACGTTGAAGAGATGGGCAGGTCCAACAGGCTCTGTCCAGTTCTCCACTGCTGCATACTTCCCTGATGTCAGCCCCGCTGGCTGTGTGCCTCAGCTGAGGAATGAGGCTGTATAGACTCCCCTCATTTATCATGTCTCCAAGTGAAAGAAGTAGAATTTGTAAAAAGAAAAAATTTAAAAAGCTTATTTCATGTACACTGATTAGCATAAAATTGCTCCTTTGTCTCAGCTTCAAGGGAGGACAATGGTGCTGAGACTCCTGGCTGGGGGGAGTCTTCTTTCCTGCACCCTGAGCTCAGCAAGCCACCCCACACACAGACCCCATTCGCACAGGAAACCAGCATCAGCCACACTTTCAACTGTAACACCTAAAGGGGGGCCACCTGGCCAGAACTCTTTCACCCCAAGGTGAAAGTATCAACATGTATAAACAAGTATAAACATGACCTAGAGACCTGGACAGGAGAGAAAATATTCTGCCATAAAGTAAATCTTCTGCTTTCCTTCAGGGAAGACGTCAGAAACTTCATTCATCTAGTCTTTCAATATTTATTCAGTGGCTACTATGTCCCAGCCACTTGCTAAGTACTGATTTGCCCAGACCCCTGGCACTTGAGAAAGAGATGAGAAACAGCAAACAAAGCCATTGCTTTTTCCAAGAACCTGGAAAAATACAGCAGCCCTATGATGCTGAGATCCAGGTACATATATTGGATTCTAAAATGTACAACTTTCTACATTGTAATACCTCTCAAGTAGGGATAATCCCATAACTAATAGCACTCTGAAATCAGTAGCACATTAAAGGCAGGTCTAATAATGGAGGGTGTCTTGGATAAAAATCTTACAGTGAAAGGCAGTAACAGAATGTTAGAAACTGAGAAACTAATAAAAAAGCCTCATAGTTATAAAGCTCTGCCCATCTCATAGAAATTTTCCTTCCCATTCCAACCCTTTAAAGAAATGTCTTCCAAAAGACCGAATTATATCTTATCAATCTGAATATGAGACTGTGTATTTAAAATAATCTAAGAGTATTTTGTTCCTGGCAAAATTGCATGGAAACAGAACCAACTTTGGAACAACAGAGCCAACAAGTCAGTAGACAGACTTGGTTCTAACTTCCATTTCAGGTACCTCCGATTCCTTTTCCTTTTTGAAGCCTTATTTTCCTGATCTATAAAAGATAGATGACAACATTCCCTTCCTTGTTGTTCTTGTAGGATTAAATGAAATAAAGCATGGCACATAAGAGATATTTAATAAGTTAATTTCCTCTTTATATATAATTCCAACAAGTTCATTCGATCTGCAAAACATGTCTATCAAGTGAGGAACTGAGGAACTTCAGCAAGATCACGCAGCTCGTGAAAGAGTCAGAGCTGGTGTCTCCAACAGATCTTCCACAGCCAAGAGTCTAGTGCCCTATTTTCTATAAAATGGCCAATTCCATCAAAATCCTCATCACAGGATTTTCACTCTCCAGAGCAGGGTCTCCAGCAAGCCCATTATTTAGGAACATTCTGGTTCCTGAAGAGCCACAACCCATTCAATAACAAAGTTCAGAATAAACAAATCCAAAGAATGACATTAAAACAGCTAGGCTACTTATAAGACATTGATTGATTCTAGTGAACATTTGTGTGAGTTCTTGTGTCAAAGATGCAGGGGTCATAATCAGCTCTGATATGATCCAATGCCTGTGACCCTCTCCTCCTGACACCCTCTGGGGCCCACCAGTTCTGGGCCGACACAGCTGTTCTGCTACCCCAGTTTGCAGCTATATTGACACAGCCATTTTCATGGTAGGCCTGTTGTAAATTTGTTGTTACATGGTGCGTCTGCCCCAAATTGCACGGTGTACGTAAATTTTTGTGTGTGTGGTGGGGCTGGCACGGGGGTTGTGGGGGTGCTAGGGCTGAATGGAGCGTGTGATAGGGCAACCCGCAGGAGACCTAACCCTGATAAATTGTTTACTTGTTAGCGATGGGGCTCAAGAGTGGGCCGGGGGCTGCAGGCTCAGCAGGACAGACGTAGAAGGTGGACCCATGCCAATTACCAGCCATCGTGGTGTCCCACCCCATGATTGACACCAATGTCTCCCCTCTCACCATGGGTCCTTTTACTATCCCGGACCCAACACAAGCCCCACTGTGCTAATACTATGGTGTCTTCAATTTCCTTTGCAGCTAGCAAAAATTAACCTAGGTCTCTGGCCTGTAGAAGACCTAAGGGCCTTATTTTATTATGCATTTTTTCCCCAGTTTTTCAAGGATGAGTAAAAAAATAGAGGTTGCTAAGGCCAGTTGGGCAACAAAGGAAGCAAAAGGACAAACATTATCTTTGGATGACTGACTTCAAAGTTAATGATCTCCCCCACTGAATTGTGCCCTCTGCAGCTCAATGAGGTCTTTGCCATCAGATAAAGAAGCACCTCTTTAATCCACTAACACTTCTTTGTCCCATTGTGGCAAAATGATCATTTCATCAGTTTCGGGTACTCTCTGCCTGGAGTGTTTTTTAGCCTGAATGATTCAGAGCAGGGGAGACAGAGAAGGGTATTTCTCTACTTCATTTTTCCTCAAGTGACGGCTGAATAACTATGCAGAAAAATTAAGGCATAATGACCCGGCAACAGTGACAAAACCTAATTAGTCACGGAGGCCACTGGGTAATGAGCCGCAAAACCCGGCTCTTGAGTGTGTAATAACTGTATTTTTCTCCATTTCTTCCCCTTTAGTCACAGCCTTGTGTGGCATTTTTAACAAACTAAAATGGCACCAGATGCAACAGGGTTCAGACATTTTAACTTGAATTAAGAAACCATATGTTCCGATAAGTCATGGTCTCTTCTTTCCCACAGGCTAGGTCCTCCATCTGTGAGGTAACACTCCGGTGGTGAGGGAGTGACGGCCATTGGGACGATCACCCCACGAAGGTGACTGGGTGTTGGGGTTGGGAGTGGGTCCTCCAGAACCTGCCCGAGACTGAGGGTCCAGCTCTTGGAAGCAGCCCGGACATTCCAGCTGTGGGCCCCAGATATGCTCCCAAGCCACAGTAAGACTGAGAGGCCGAAGCTGGAAGAGAAGATGGGAGGGAGGCAGAAGAAGTGGGAAGGGCTCTGTGTTCAAATACCAGTGTGGAAAGCTGAGAGCTGCCTTTAACAACATTATCCGCTTTCACGTAGAAGAGTGCTTGGCCATCTAAGGCATACGTTAGCCAACGCTGAGTGCCACAAAAACCTGGGGCCTTAGTACCTCCATTGTTTTTGAGATGAAGCAACTATAGACCAGTGAAGTTAGGAAATTGCCCGTGGTCACAGTTAGAAATGCAGGAACCAGGATTTCAAGCTCTATTTGTGATCATTATCCTAGTATGTTTCCTATGTTTGTGGTCATTATTACTGTTAATCATAATTTCTTCTTAGAATTAGAAAAACTTGAAAGGTTGGAAAGTTTACATATCATACAGCTTGGCATGATGTATCTCTTCAATCCTTGGATGGGGAATTACTTTCCAAAGTCAGTTAGGTAAAGTGTCATTAAGACATAATTTTTATTTAAAGCAAGCCATTATCTATGGTGTGTTCTTGGTCCCACTCTGGGTTTAATATGAGACATTTCCAATCCCAGTTCATGGAGGAGACACTGCCCCACAGTGCTAAGTTGAATTTCTGTTCTACTTTCATGAATGTCATCTTCTGGCTGTCACTAACATGGGGACTGTGAGTGGGTTTATGAAACAGCAGACATTATGATCTCTGTTCCCTGAGAAACAGGAAAGCCGACCTTTCTTTTGTTCTTCTCCTTACCCAGCAGATGAAGGAAAAAATCTCCCCAAGATGAATCCAATTCTCCCTTGACTTCAATAAGGGATTCATTTCCTCCTGAGCCCCTCTGGTCATGGAATCACATAAGGGAATCCTGAATCAGGAATTCCATGTAGAATGTGGAAAATAGAATTAACCACAGAACACAAACACAGTTTTGGACAGGGACTGCTGTCTTCTTGAGAAATCTTAAAATAGCATGCATTGAACAATAAAAACAAAAAATGTAGCCCTTCTCTCCCTGTAACAGGAACAAGACATGAAATGAAAATGCAAACAAAACAAATAAACAAAAAGAGATGTATCTGTGCAGTTTGAAGGTTTATACAATGTAAATTATATTCTTTAACTCCTCATACAATTCTGACACAGCAAAGTCCTGGTGTCTGGGACTGTATACAGTGACAGCTCTTTGTCTTTCTAAACCAGGACTGGCTGCCTAATTTGCTGGGCCTGATGCAAACTGAGAATGTGGGATATCTTGTTCAAAAATTATTAAGAATTTCAAGATGGCTATGCAGACTGTTAGACCTCGTGCAGGAGGACCTCTTTAGGGATGAGGTCCTGTGTGACTGCACAGATTACACTCCCATGAAGCCAGCCCTGTGGAGAAAGCTAATGCATCAGCGTCCATGTGGTGAAGGCACACACTAGACAACTGTGAATAGTTCAGAAGGCTGCCTACCATTATTCCAGCTTCTCACTCAGAACCGTTCAAAGTTGACTCTTTCTTCTTTAAACTTTGAACTTCAGAAAGTCTACTTTAGCATCTCAGAAGTACTATATGTAAAATGGGGAGTTTCTCCATGCAGACAATGCCATTTCTTCTCGACTCTTCTCCAAACTTTCATCTATTCTAGTCCCGGCAAGCTTGGCTGCTCTGTTCATTGGGCCTTTTCCTGCACTGAAGTCAAGTCATTATCCTCTTTTTATATACTGCACTTCGTGCCCTTGTGAACCTGTTGAAAAACAGTGAAAGAGAGTTGAAAAGTACCACTGGCTCCTAAAAATAGTGCTGACTAGGAGGCAGAAAGGGGGAACTCTGGTTTTATTCAGTGCTAAAGATAACACCACCAGAATGATAGACTCCTCCGAATTGTTTGTCCCCACTGGCCATTGTCCCTCGGGCACTGAATGAGCCTCTTAGCAGCTCTTGAGGGCCTGTCACAGGTAGGCACCCAACAGAGATAATTCCCAGCCTATGCTTGACTGCCCCTTTATAGACACTCACTCATGGCTCTGAAAGGCCTCAGACACTGTTGAATAAACTCCTACTCGCTTCCATAAACTTTTTCTCCCACTGAATTTTCCGGAGATGTGAACAGCTTCCCAGCCTCACCAGAGGATGCTTCTGAATGCACTCCTGTTCTGAATCAAAGCCTGACAGCCAAGCCTCTTTTGAAAACAAGAAAGAAAAAACGGACCATCAGTCCCCAGGAGGAATCTCTGTGCTTTCTTCTGCAGGTGAGGGCCAACTCCCAGCGGCTCTGGTCTGCTTTCTGCTCTTCTTATGGGTTTATTTATTTTGGTTGCAGGAGGCATCTTTTTCTATGAAGAAAAAAACCCTCTGTTTGTGGTTCAGGTCTGTCTCTTCTGGTTTTAAAAACAGAAGGGGCTCCCTATAGGGCAAAAAGACTCCAGGGCATGCTTATCAGGACGTCCTAGAAGAGCATGGGCTTTAGGCCTCTGCCAAGCTGGATGTGCATCTGGCTCCCCCACTTGCTTGCCTTTCTGAGGCACAGTTTTCTCATCTATAAAATATAATAGAGCTGCCTGTAATCCCAGCACTTTGAGAGGCCAAGGCAGGCAGATCACAAGGTCAGGAGTTGAGACCAGCCTGGCCAATATGGTGAAACACTGTCTCTACTAAAAATACAAAAAATTAGCCGGGCGTGGTGGCAGGTGCCTGTAATCCCAGCTACTCGGGAGGCTGAGGCAGAATTGCTTGAACCCAGGAAGTGGAGGTTGCAGTGAGGCGAGATCGTGCCACTGCACCCCAGCCTGGGCGACAGAGTGAGACTCTGTCTCAAAAAAAAAAAAAAAAAAAAATATATATATATATACACACACACACACACACACATATCACACACATATATAATAGAGCTAATAATAACCTATCTCAAAGGCTTTTTTCCCGAAGGTTATCCCGAAGGTTAAAATAGATAATGTACATAACATATTTAGCATAGTTCCCAGTAGATTTTATGGCTATATAATTATTATATTTTTCTTACATTATTCTTCTGACTTATCAGATTCTTGGGAGCCCCCTAGGGCCAGTCCTTACCTTCTGAAGTTATCATTTACCTACCTGTCATTCAGACCTTTTTAAACTGGCTTCTTGAAGGAGACATTAATTCCTCCTTAATACTTACAATTCAACTCTTCAAAATATGCCAGGTAGACACATAGTGGGCTGTTCAGAGGAAATCCTGCCCAAATTCTAACTCACCCTGAATAATCCATTCCTCTGAAACATCTCTCCTCCAAGTTTCATACGGCAGGATTGCTTTTCAATAATCACTTATTCTTCAGCTACTATTTATTGAGCATCTACTCTGTGCCCAGTCCTGTTTAGGTGTGGTGATATAAAAATGAGTCAGGAACAGATTCCCAGGGCAAAGAACTCACTGTCTAGGTGGGATCATGGGACTATATACAAAAAACTCTAAGATATGTTTTTTGTTTTTTGTTTTTAATACACTATGCCCCAAAAGGGGTGCAGATAAAATACTGTGGGGGTCCCGAAGAAGAGAGATTAAATTTTGAAGTATAGGAAGAGAGAGGATGGGGTCAGGAAGGTCCTCTTGAGTTGCATCTTACAAGACAAAGTGGATTTGTCCTTGCTGAGCTTGGCCAGGGGGAGGAAGGGAGCTCTCAGGTGGAGAAACCATCAAAGCAGGGAAATGTGGGATCAAGGGGCATGTTCAGGAACCAGGGGCTGGGCACGTACCCATCAAGTTCTCAAATAAGAATGAACTCAGAGAAAGGGGCCTTCCTTACCCATAGCCTTAGCAGTCAGCAGGCCTGTTTGGTGTGGCCTTCTTGTTCTTGTTTAAATACCACAAATGCTTACCTCTTTCCAAAGGGCAGAAAGTTACACTAGGGATTCTGGGAATTCAAACCAACATGAGACTTGGTCCTTACTCTCCCAGGAATAAAAGCCCTGCTTCCCAGTCCTCTCCTTCCAATAGCGTCATTTAATTTGCTACTACATTGAAATTATCTCTATATATTATCATATGTGATATAACCTACCTACATATGTGATTTCAAAAAAGCAATGTGATGTCCTATCTGTAATTTAAAGGAGAAATATAAGGAAAATAATTTATAATAAAACAATATATTTCAATATGTAAGTGCTTGAGGAAACTTACACTAATAGTTATGAGAGGTCAGCAATTTTAATCTATAATCATTGTAAATGCAATAGCTATAAAAGCAAACTGACATAGCTATATTTTGTTGTAGACTCAAATGCCACAAGCAGTGTTGCCATTGGTGGGTGTAATTTTCTGCAATAGTGAAAAACTCTTGGCCCTTTAAAGACCAAACTAAACAAAGTATAATTGTCTTTTAAAATTTTGTTAGCAATGTTAGTTCCTTTCCTGGAAAGTTCTCTGTGTCAGTTTAAGCTATGCAAAAATTATTTAGTGTCTATATGTAAAATAGTATTCGGTTTGAGCCTTGGATAATTATAAACAGGTTTTTAATTTTGGATATCTAGTGGGACATCAGAAGTTCTAATGAGTTGTGGGATGCTTCTTTGTTGCCTGGGGCTGTCCGGTGCACTACTCTTGCAGGGTAAATGACAATGGTTCTCCCCATTCAATGTGTTGATCAATCTCTCTACACATATAAATTTCTACAATGCCTCCTAGAGGCAGTACCACCCCCATTGAGAACCACTAGCCTAGAGTTTAGTTGGGGAGGGAAGGTCTACATCCCAAAGGAAGGTCTATATCCCAAAAGACAATTTGTATTAAAAGTAATCATTGATTAAATGACAAATCAGCCATTCAGAAGAGACATCAAGTACTCTTCAAAAGAGGGCAAGCCACCACGGGTACAAGTCATCAGGAAAGTCTTCATGACTAAGCATGGTGTCAGAAAAAGTATAGACTCTGAAGTCGGACAGGCCCTGAGTTCAGAATCCCAACTTTGGCACTTATTCCCTATGGGAATTTGGGTAAATAATTTAACCTCCCCAAGCCTCCAGTTTCCCACCTGTAGAATGGGAGCAATGGTACCCACTTTGAAAGGTAAGTAGAGGGGATTCAGTAAGATTATATATATAAAGTACCTAGGAGAATACCTGGTACATGGCAGATGCTTAATAACAGTAGCTAGTATTGGTATAAAAAGAGCAACTTCAGCCAGCCTTTGAAAGATGACAGGGGTCGGCGAGGGCAAGGCAGGTATAGCAAGAGCAAAGGCTTAGGGGGAGGAATATCTAAGGTGGGTTTTTGGGCAAAGTAAATAGGTAAGTCAGGCTAACAAAGAGGGTAAGAGTGGGAGGCCCGACTGGAAAGGTGGGCACATTTAAGAGTGTAAAACCTTAAATGTTTGGCTAAGGAGTCTGGCACTTATTCTTGTTGACTAGACAGAGTCAATGAACATGGAGCATTCCTAGACACAACCTAGGTGAAAGCCAACTACAAACAAACCCAGTGAGAGCTACAGCATCTGCCTCTCTAAACAGCCAAGTCGTATACCACAGGCTTTTTCTCACACTGCCCTATACCTCACCTGATGTGAAATGGGGTGGCCTTGGACTTGAGAGCAGCCTGTCCAGTAATCTGTAATTTATTCTTAAAATGCTTCCTTGTGGCTGAATGTGGTAGCTCATGCCTGTAATCCCAGAGCTTTGGGGGGCCAAGACAGGAGGATCACTTTGAGCCCAGAAGTTGGAGACCAGCTAGGGCAATATAGCAAGACCTTGTCTCTACAAACAAAATGTCAACAATTAGCCAGTCATGGTGGTGCACACCTGTCATCCTAGCTACTCGAGGAGGTGAGGAAGGAAGATCACTTGAACCCAAGAGTTTGAGGTTACAATGAGTTATGATCACGCCATTGCATTCCAGCCTGGACAACAGAGAAAGACCCTATCTCAAAAACAAACAAACAAACATCCCTACCTTGCTTACAAAGTTGAGCTGGACCAGTCAATGAGATTCTTCTCTTGGGAATTTGAAAAGAAAAGAGACAGTTGCTAGAGCCAAGCAGACCTGGTGCTGGAGACTTTAGTTGGGGCCATGGGGAAGTTAGGGGGAGGTCAGTTGATAGAGGGTTTGAGGACTGGATCAAACACGGACAGAAGCAAAAACATCATTATGGGAAACCACATGGCTTCTGGAGAGGCTGAGAGAGTAGCTGCACCCTACCATTTGTACTGGTGGTTTTCTGGATCCAGATCCAGTCTACATACAATTATAAAAATTCCCCTTTCCTTAAGGTTAGTTTATGATCCTAGATACCCAAACTTCTCTAAGCACACTGATGTTTATCTCTTCTGGAAATTCATGGATAAAGTGATTCCAACCCTTTAAAAACCTTATGCATATTCGTATTTCAACTTTGTATGTAGCCTAGTTGTGGAGGTGATATGCTAAGTTACAATCTATGACACCATAAGAAAGACAAAGAATGGATTCTGGTGAAGAATGTGATCATAGACCTAATGCTTGATGTTCCCTGCCTCAACAAAATTTCCACTGGAATTATCAAAGAAAATAAATGTGGAGTTAAAAATTCACCTTATCCCTGGATGCTAGGGAATTGTGGCACTCACATGCCAGCAATTTTGGGGAATTTCTGCAGATTATAGCACAGGCAACACTGAATTGGTGGAGGGACTACCAATACACTGTGTGGGGAAATAACACTGCATGAGTTGTAAATGGAAGAAATCCCAGTGAGTCCCACATAACAATCCGTAGTTTGCAGCATTTTGTTGGGGGAAATCAGTGAAAGGGCACATTTCAGCTTCCTAAAGACTCTAAATTGGCAGCGCGCTATAATCCTAAAGGAATTAGGGATCCTGTTGCCACAGGCTGTACCCAACACGGATGGATAGTCTGTCAAAGCATGCAGACAATGGCCACAGGTGGTCCCTAGCAAGAGCAGCCCTGCAAGTTAGAGAAGAGAATGGGGGCACAGTTAATTCAGACAATCAATCCCAAGGAAGAAACAACTCATACACAAAATAAATACTCCGGCTTTGACACTTCTGGTAGCCACTTGCTTCTACTCCATGATCCATGAGAGTGACAGACTGCTGGTTTCCCCTCAGAGCCATTCTATGCCCCTTTCTAAGTAGTGAAATGTTTAGTGGAGCACACAACTGCTTAGAATAAAAAGTGTGTTTCCCAGCCTTCCCTGCAGGTAGGATTCAGCCATGTAACTAAATTCTGGCCAATAGGATGCAAGTTAAAGTACAATGTGGCAGCTCCCATAAGCCTCCCTTAGTCCCTTTTCCCCCTTTCCTTCATCCTGCTCCTTGGAATGTGGATATGATGACTGGAACTCTATCATGGTCCAGGGGAATAAGGAACACACCCTTATGATGGCAAAGCAGAAAGCTAGAGGGAGCCTGCACCCTGAGGACTTGAAGAGGGCTGCCTTACCAGCTCCAGGTTGATTCTCTCTGGATTTTCAATCTCTAGACATTTGTTTATGTTCCATTTAAAATAGTATTATTTCATATCTTTGATACAGCCAAACCTAATTCTAACTGATTCAAAAAATAAAACTATACTAAATCTGAGGTGTTCACTTTCCCCTTTATCTGAGTTTAAAGAGTTGTATAAAGGTCAGATATAATCACAGAACCTTGATACTCAACAGATAAAATAAGCACACCACATTGTAATGATAAACAAAAAGAGAGAATCCCCTGGATACATGAAAATATTCAGCAATTCAAAAGAGGGTTAGTATGAAGAATGAGAAGATGTACATCTCTAAGAAACAAAGAAAAATTGTAGGAACGTCTACAATTTGTATTGTCAATAACCCCTAAAAGCTATTGATCTATAAAACAAGATCAAATTGGCAACAAGAAAAAAATCTGCTTAGAGGAAAGTTTTCTTAAAGAAACCAAACATGGCCAGGTGTGGTGACTCATGCCTGTAATCCCAGCATTTTGGGAGGCAGAGGTGGGTGGATCACCTGAGGTGACCAGCCTGGCCAACATGGTGAAATCCCATCTCTACTAAAAGTACAAAAATCAGTCGGGTGTGGCACACACCTGTAATGCCAGCTACTCAGGAGGCCGAGGCAGGAGAATCGCTCAAACCCAGGAGGCGGAGGTTGCAGTGAGCCGCGATCGTGCCACTGCATTCCAGCCTGAGCTACAGAGCAAGGAAAGAAAGAAAGAGAGAGAGAGAGAGAGAGAGAGAGAGAGAGAGAGAGAGAGAGAGAGAGAGAGAGAGAGAGAGAGAGAGAGTGGGGGAGGGGGGAAGGCAAGGAAGGACGGAAAAAAAGGAAGGAAGGAAGGAAACAGGAGTAATGAATTTTAGAATGCAATGAAGGCAATAAACAGCAGCTGGAGTGTTGCAGAAATCTGTGTGCCCCTGGTTATTTACTTTGCTCATTTCAACTTATAACAAGTGCTAAATCAAACTAAATTTGGGCTTTAGAAGCTTCAGTATGAGTCCTAAGTAATGAACTGCAACCTAACTTAGTATGTAAACAAACTGGAAACCTAATTTAGGAATTTGTCTTTATAACAAATAGCTGAGGTTCAGCCAATCACAGTAGCTGAGCTTCAGTCGACAATAGGCCGCCAACTGTTCAAACCAGGTTAAATTAAGGCAAACACCAGCTTTAACCAACTAAGCTGTCTCTATACCCCACCTCCATTTTCTGTATATCACTTTCTTTTCTCTATCAATAAATATAACCTGCACATGTGGTAGGGCAGAGCATTCTGAACTACTTTTGACTTGGACTGTAATTGAGTCTAAAATCACAAATAAAAGCCAACTAAGATCTGCAAAGTTAGATTTGTTGTAATTTTGTCTTTTTTAACACCATTTTTTCTGAAGCTTACAACACAAATCTATTCTATTCTTTCCAACATTTGGCTTAATCTGTTTCATTATGAATATTAGGTCTATTAGGTATGAAATCCATCAAGTTTTTCTTTACATCTCATCTCCACCTGCCCGTGTCTTCACCAAAAAAACTTCTAAATCTAAGAGAAATATTTATATTCTTCCCTGTTTTAAGGCCAACCCTTTAATCTGCATCCTTGATCACCCCCTTTTCTGATTTCTCTAAGATCAGGAACTTGTACCTTTCTTTCTCCCCTATATTATAACCGTTTAATCCTTTCCTGAGTCTTTTCGTGCAAATTATAAATATGCTCAAATTACCTATCTTTTAAAAAGCCCTGCCATTCTTCATCCACCATGGGTACCACATCACCTATCATCACCTGTCTCAGTCATGGTCCCCAAAAGAACAGGTGATACTATCTCCATTTTCTCATTTCCCTAGCACTGTTTTTAAATGAGTTGCTTTCATTGTTATAAAATAATTTTTAATTATAAAAATTTTGAAAAATATAAAAAGATACATAGAAATCATCCACAGTTATGTGACTCACTGAATATTACTGTGACTATTTTAGAGATTTTTAAATTCTTCCAGTCTTTATATATTAGAATATAAAATTGAATCCTACCGCAATTATAATTTTGTAAGCTTTTCTCATGTTATACAGTATTTTGCAATTTTTCTATATCAATTTTTGTCAAAAATGATATTCGTTCAGACAAAAATTTATACATGAACATTCATAGCAGCACTACTCACAACAGCCAAAATGTGTAAACAACCTAATTATCTTTTTTTTTTTTTGAGACCAAGTCTCACTCTGTTACCCAGGCTGAAGTGCGGTGGCAGCATCTCAGCTCACCGCAACCTCTGCCTCCTGGGTTCAAGCCATTCTCCTGCCTCAGCCTCCCGAGTAGCCAGGACTGCACAGTACCAATCCCGGCTAATTTTTGTATTTTTAAAATGGGGTTTCACCATGTTAGCCAGGCTGGTCTCTTAACTCCTGACCTCAAATGATCCGCCTGCCTTGGTCTCCCAAAGTGCTGGGATTATAGGCATGAGCCACTGCACCCAGCCAACGACCTAATTATCTATCAGCTGATGAATGGACAGACAAAATGCCGTATAGACATACAATGGAATACCATATTGTTCGGCCATAAAAGGGAAGGGAGACTGACACATGCTACTACATGGATAAAACTTAAAAACATTATGTTAAGTGAAAGAAGCCAGACACCAAAGGTCACACATTGTGTGATTCCCTACATAAGAAATGTCCAGAATAGGCAAATCCATAGATGAAAAGTAGATTAATTGCTGCCAGTAGATAAGGGGTTGGGGGGAAGGAGTAACTGCTTAATGGGTATGGGGTTTCTTTTTGGAGTGATTAAAATATTCTGGATCTAGATAATGGTGGTGATGGCATTTGTTATGTATATTTTACCACAATAAAAAAATGATATTCAATGACTACAAAAGATAACATTGTATGGTCATGCCATAATTTACTTATTTTCTCTATTGTCTAAATTTTAATTTATTTAAAATTTGCTTTTAGCCTAATATTACAATAAAGTTATTTTTCATTAAATCTGACTCGCAATATAATAATGACTGTTAATTTGATGCATATGCTTTTATTAGTTTGAGGAAACATTAATCTATTCCTAATATTCCAGGAATTTTTATCAGAAATAAGTGCTGAATTTTATCAAGCATCTTTTCATTACCCATTGGTTGAAATAATTATTTTATTATGTGACCTTTTGCCATGATATATTTTATTTGCACATTTCCTTATAGCAAACTGCTCTTGCATTTCTGTTATATATCTTACTTGGTCATAATGTACTGTCGAATTCTATATATTAACATTTTACTTTGGACTCTTCTATCTATATCAAGAAATAAGATGATCTACAGTAGTGTTTCCAGGTCTGGGTGTCTCAGGATATCTGCCAAAGCCAAACAGATTTAGAAAAATTTGGGTAAATGCATTTAAGGTGTTTTTTTAATTGCAGAGTTCCTCAGATCCTTTAATATGCAAACATATATTGTGAATCTCCAAGGGGAAGATACAATGTGAGAATTTCCCACAGTTATTTGACCACAGACACATTTTTCAAGTCCTATCTATTAATGGAACAGAGTTCCCTAATGTGGAAGTGTGTTTCACAAAATATCATTAGGAAACTGGCTATATTTTTTGTGGACTAAATTTGAATATATTATGTTTAATTTATAAAATAAGTTGGCCATCTCTTCATCTTTTCCTCTACTTCAAAACATATAAATTCCCTGCAGCCTTCAAAATATGATTTTCCAGAGCTCTGTCTCTTGATTTTATTAAAGAACTACTTGGGCCTGTAATCCCAGCCCTTTGGGAGGCCGAGGCAGGTGGATCACGAGGTCAGGAGGTCGAGACCATCCTGGCTAACATGGTGAAACCCTGTCTCTATTAAAAACACAAAAAATTAGCTGGGCATGATGGCGGGCGCCTATAGTCCCAGCTACTCAGGAGGCTGAGGCAGGAGAATGGCGTGAACCTGGGAAGTGGAGCTTGCAGTGAGCCGAGACCGCGCCACTGCATTCCAGCCTGGGCTACAGAGCCAGACTCCATCTCAAAAACAAACAAACAAACAAACAAAAACTACTTGGATCTATCTGTAAATTCAGTCTCTAATTTGGTGATTTCTATCTTTATTATTTCCATCTGTATCCATCAGTATCCTATCAGGAAAACAGAAACCATGGCAGTTATGTGGCCCGAGAAGATGTAACATAAGGAATGAGTGAAATAACGATCAGAGGGCTGAAAATTGAAAGGGGACTCAGGTAACACAGAGCTAGTAAATACTGGAAACAACTCCCACTCCTGGGGAAACAACGGACAGAGCTTGGGCTTTTAGAACCTGAATCTTGGAGAAGGGAGCCCTGTAAAGTCAGGGCCCAGTCTCTGAGGAGGAGGGGCTGCTGTCTGGCTGCTGCTAACATCTTTTGAGGAGACATTGTGGAAAGCATCAGGACGCTGGAACCAATGTTGCTGCCATGGTCAAGAACTGTTGCCAGGGTGGTATAAAGAGGAACAGCAGGCAAACCACAGAAGCATATCCCTCTTCCTCTTCCACTTCCCAGTCCCTCTCTAATCCTAATTAGCACCTAGCTAGCAAAGGGAGGAATGTGGCTTGCAGGTTCCCAGCCTCAGCACCACACGGCAGGTATAGAAGGATGGGCCTGGAGCTGAAGACCAGAGCTTAATGGCCTGCACACCTTCCTTTTCACTCTTGTTTGTTCTTTCCTCTGCTTTTTTTTTTTTTTGGCATAGTTTTATTGAAATACAATTCACACGCCAAAAAATTCACCCTTTTAAAGTATACAATTCAGTGGTTTTTAGTACATTCACAATGTTGCATAACCAACACTACCATCTAATTCCATATTTCCATCACTCCATAAAGAAACTCCATACCTATTAGCAGTCATTTCTCTTTCCCCACTGCCCCCAGCCTCTGGCCATTCCTAATCTACCGTCTGTCTCCATGGATTTGCCTATTCTGGACATATAAATGAAATCATTCAACATGTGGCCTTTTGCATCTGGCTTCTTTCACTGTAGCGTAATGTTTCCAAGGTTCATCCTTGTTGTAGCATGTATTAGTACTTCATTCTTTTTGTGGGTGAATAATATCCATTTATGTCAATATATAGCATTTTATTTATCCATTCATCATGATTCATCTTTTGTGTTCTTTTTGCTTGATATAAGAAAATGATAGCAACATATTTCACAGTAATTTTGTCTCTCGATTTTTCTCTATAGTTTCTGGTTAGTTGACCCATAAAAATGGTTAGTTGTCCATTCATTGTTAGTGGATAAATGAAATGTTGTATATTCATATAAATGGATATTATTGTTTTGTTTCTACTTTTTGGCTATTATGAATAATACTGCTATGAACATTTGTGTACAAGTTTTTGTGTGAACTTAGGTTTTTCAATTCTCTTGTGTATATACTCTTTTGTTTTTTATTTTTATTTTTTTTTGAGACAGGGTCTCACTCTGTTGCCCAGGCTAGAGTGCAGTGGTGGGATCATGGCTCACTGCAGCCTCCATCTCCCAGGCCCAAGTGATCCTCCTGCTTCAGCCTCTGAGTCGCTGGGACCACAAGTATGTATCACCACGCCCAGATAATTTTTTTATTTTTGTACAGAGTGTTTCCCTGTGTTGCTTGGGCTGATCTCCAACTCCTGGGCTCAAGCGATCCTCCCACCTATGCCCACAAAGTGCTGGGATTACAGGTGTGAGCCACCGTGCCTGGCCTCTTTCATTTATTCTTAAACGTAACGTTTCATGTAATTATTGGTTGTGTTTAAAAGCTGACCCCTTTAAGATCATTAGTCTTGCTCTGGTACAACTTTTCCACATCTGATAGAGTTTGACATGCAGTGTTCTCATGTATGACTCTTCCTAAATAGTCATTAGTTGGAGGGTTTTTTTTTTAACCCAATGATTATTTAGGAGAGTATTTTAAACTGCATATAAAACTTATTTTAAAATTGTGTAGAGCACTTAAAGCTATTTGGAATGTGTTGAGCTTTTCTTGGCAGCCTAGTGTATTTTCAATATTTTATAAGACCCATGGTTGCTTAAAAAGTTTTGTTATATACATTTTTCTAATTTTATTCTGCAAATTGTTTTTTGTCTGGTTGATATAAGAAAATAATATCAATATCTTTCACAATAATTTTGTCTCTCAATTTTTCTTCATTGTTTGCCTAATTTCAGCCTTATGCATATTCACCCTTGGTTAGTCGATGCATAGAAATCTTTGACTATTAATTCTTCCTTGTGAATTAATTTTTTATTAATATAAATTATTCGATTTAGTACTTTTTAAATTTTGAACACATGCTAAACAAGGGAATAAGCATGCTTTTGCTGATTATCTTTTCTTCCTAGATTACTTTTGCAATTGTTTTCAGTATGAAAACAACAATTTTTATGGAAATCATTCAGTGTTAATTCTAAATTTACTTTTGTCCCAGAATATTTCCTCTCATGTTCCAGTCAGGGTATCCAAAATGCTTCTATTATTTAGTCACTGGGGAAAAGGAGAGTGAAGTGATTATGTTTTGGGTAACTGCCTAAAAAAACAAAACCTAAAAATACTGAATGCTTATTGAACATTTCTACATGCTAACATCTGTTTTTAAAGCCCTATTTATATTAAATTATTTAATGCTCACAGAAAGATGCTGACCTGACACACTTAACCACTTCATTCCCCGACTCTGCACACCCGACCACCATCTCCCTGTCTTTGGCAGTGTCTCCTCCTCTGTCCCCTGCTGGGAAGTCATGTTCATATAGCATGACATGGCCGCACTCACCACAGTGATGAGAATAGGGCTAATGGGAATAGGGCTGGGCCTCTGACCCAAGGTAACAATCCATAGATTAGGCTGAATCATTTATATATTTTGACCAAGAGACACTGAGACATTAGAGGGGTAGGGGCACTTGTATAGAAAAGCTATGTGGAATCTGTGCTGGGCAGCCATTTCCAACCACAGGAATGTTGATGATGCAGCCTGTGAGAGGCTGAACCAAATGCAAAGAGAGATGCAGTGTCAGAGGCCACGTGGATCCTGAGAGAGAGGACGATAGAGTTCCTACAAGGCTGAGCTATACTTCCTATATATTGTTACTGTGAGATATCCTTGCCTTCTTTTGATAATCCCTTTTAACTTTTACTGGTTTTGGTGTCCTTCTCTTTCTTAGATGAGCCCTGATTAAAATAGAGCCAAGATTAAAATGCTATTTAACTAGAGAAGATATTGTGGCAAAGTATATTTTCCAAAGGTAGACACCATAATATCCCCCATACCACATGCTCTTCTAGAACCTTGCTATTTCTCAAATAAGAGGTGGAATCTATGTCCTCTCCCATTGAGACTGGGTAGCTCTTAATAATTGTATTGCCCAATGCAGTATGGTGGAAATGGCATCATGTGACTTCCAAGGCTAGATCATACAAGTGGATATTATGGTGTTTATCTTTGGAAAATACATATTGCCACACTATCTTACATAGTTAAGTAGGGACACTTGCTCTTGGAACCCAACACCTTGTTGTAAGGAAGCCCAAGTAGTTAGTGGAGAGGTCCATGTAGAGAGAAATGAGGGCTCCAGGCCCAAACCCACCTGACTACCAGCATCAACTTGCCAGCCAAGTAAATGAGCCATTTTGAAAGTGTATCTTCTAGTCCTGAGTTAAGCTGTCCCAGTTAATGCCACTGAAATCATAGATGGAGTTGTTCCTAACAAGTTCTGCTCTAATTGCAGATTCATGAGCAAAATAAATGATCACTGTTCTTTTAAGCCACTAAATTTGGTGGTGGAGGGGAGAGCTTTTTCCTGCTTTAGGAATATATAAGTGATATAAACACCACATTAAACTATAGTCATCAATTAATATATAGTTATTTCTTAGTGGGGATCTATAAAAATTGGACTTGGGGAAAGATGTCGTAAGATGGAGAGGCAGGGAACAAACAATGAGGAAAAGAGCCACCTTGCAGTCACCCATAGTCAGTGCATTTTGACACCTAGAGGGCAGGTTACTAAAGAAATTGATGAAAAAAGGAAGAGAGGATGGAGGGGAGGACGACTTTGGTTTCTTTCCCTATGCTCTGCAGAAATCTCATGAGCGGCTTGGAGGCAGTGGTGGAGGTGGTGATGGGAATGCATGAGATGCTGGCATGAACTGTAGAGTCCTCAGGAGTATATCCTGCTCTTTATTCCTTATGGTTTCTGCAGAGGCTGGCACAATGCCAGCCACATAGTAGATGCTTAATACATATTTTACATTAAAGAAACAAATGAAAATTCCATGGTGTCCTGGTCAGAATCTTTGTTTATAAAGAATAAAAAGTCTGTCAAATTAACTTGGGTAAAAGTGAGTTTAGTGTGCAGATGAAGGTGAATTGCCTATAACCCAACTATATAATGTAGAGCAGGGTCTTGTGAGAACAGAAAGGATGTTTATATTTTTCCCTCTGCCTAGAGCCATGGGCATCTCTTACCTTGGCTACCTTCTCCATGTCTAATCAACTTTTCCTCTTTACAGGTTATCTTCCTCTGCCAAGCTTTTAGTTTATTTTTGCCCAAAATTCTTCTTGTTTTATAGAACCTTGTTGACCACCCAACATGCCTACTACTCTATGACCAAAACTAACTGGCTCTCTCAGCCTACATTTCAAAATCCTGTGAGAGAGACTTTAATTGGCTAAGTTGGGGCTTGGTGTCTCCATGAGTCTAAGCAGCTGTGACCAGGCTGGAGTCATGCAGTTCTTTGGGCTTCCTCTTCTAGACTGTGAGTGAGACAGCTTTCTAAGATGGGGCATTGTTGAGGAGGAAATAGTGAGGCTATGACATGGGTAAGCACAAGAGTTAAGGGGCTTGCATTCCACCCTCCAAAGCTTTGCTACAACCTATAGTCCTATGAAAATGCCTTTAGGATATAAAATACCACCATTGCCATAGAAATACCATCAGCAAGATGCTTCCACTGCCATCTGTTTTTCAAGCCACAATGTAAGCCTCAAGGAAGGAGATCAGGCTACAGGGTGAACCACACAGTCATGACTCATGTTGTCCAAGATTCCCTCTGCTTCTAAAAATTAGCATCTCTGGACCCATGGGCACTCTCAGGCTAAACAATTTGATCCACAGGCAGCCAATGATTAAGATTCAGCATTCCTCCCTGATTGAGAAGTGCAAATACCAATCCCCTTTCTCAAAGTTCCAGCATTGCAGTCTTCTAGTAACCTATATAGAAGCATACAGGAACCAGGATGTCAATTTGAATCAATCAACTGTGTTGAAGCAGGAAAGCAAACAGTGGGTTTCTGTAGAGCCCACCTTAGGCTGATGGTCTGGATGGATCTTCAGACTTTCAGAGGACCCCTAGTGATCTGATAGGGGCAAAGCTAAATCTCCAGCCCCACCTTCTTCTTGTAGAGTAGCTCCCAATGGTTAATTACTTTTTATCATTTGGGCCACATACAAGAGTTGAAGAGTTGAACACACATCAAGTTACAAACACATTTTCTAGGCCACACATCAAGTTGGCCCAGAAAAAAAAAAAAAAACCTTAAATATGATATATTTTTACACTTGCTTGGTCATGTCTTTCAGATAACAGCTGATCAAAATCCAAGTTGGACAGTTTAAAAAAATAGCATTTTCTTCATTCTGATATTCTGCACAGTGTTCTAATTGGTGTGATAAGAGGACCCTCTAAAGACATAATGTGGCTGAAATTTTTATATTTATTAGTGACAGCCCCTAATGTCAAGTTTATATCATGTTAGTTTCCAAAATGTTTACAATCCATTGCTCTGTTTCTAAAAACTTAGTCTGAGATGGGGTTAAGTGCTGAAATAAACCAGATAAACTTAAGTTCTTGCCCCAAGATACTTTTTTAAAAATTCCTTTTTAAATCTTTAAAGGTCCAGGCTGTTGGTTAACTGAGAGAAAGCCAGGGTTGATTGACAGTATCTGTCAGAGGCAATGAACTGCACTTCAACGATGCCTTTATGCCAGCGTGTCAAGTTGTTCAACTGTGACCCTTCCATCTGTTCCAGCTAATCTGAAAGTCATTTAGACCCGCTTCCCCATTCATTTGAAACACAGCACATTCTCCTGTTAACACACATATGCAAAGTTGTCCGCTGTCAGCAACCTAAGGAGTTTGTTGAAAAGTCTCACTTACAACATCTGTATAAACATTTACACAACAGAAAATCTATTTATGGACTATTACTGCCTCCCTAACTTAATTTTTTCAGACATTTCCAAGTATGGTGTCAATTTGAATGCACGTTTAGAAGTTTACCTCCTCAAATTATTTTTTAAGCAGGTATGGTCACTTGACTTTGATATTTGAAAAAAAGAATCATTCTGTATTCCGTATATTAAGACTTCTTAAGAATATGCAATCTTATTTTCAAGGATTCAGTTAAAATTGAAAATGCTTGCATACTTTGGGGTTTTCTTCAAGCAAGTTTGGGAGCAGATAGTCAAGTTCATTGTATCTACTGAATCAGAATCTCTGGGGTGGGGTTCTGAGAATCTGTATTTCAAAAAGTACCCCAAGTGATTTTGTGAATCAACCAGGCTCAGAAACAGCTGATCAGGTTTATTTACACCTTAATAAAGTGCCTCCTACTTCGATTCTATTTTCTTATTCATATGACTCATATGATCCCATTGAATAAATTTCTTCGCAAAAGGTAAAAAATAAAATATAACAAAAACAGGAAAGCTTATTTGAGTGATTTACATGAATGTTTCCTTGTGTTACTTGTAAACTGAGATTGTATTTGGATGTAATACAAAAGCATTTATATTAAATAAACACCTTCTTTGGTCCAAAACTAAAAATAATTGCTTTGCTCTATTTTAACCTGGTTTCTCCCTATACTTTGTCCGGATTTACATTGTATTGCTCAAGTGTCCTCAACGCTGACACTGAATCTCTGTGTGACCTTGAATGAGTTAATCTCGTCTCTTAGTTTGTATAAAGGAGTTGGAGAAGATGATCTCTAAAGTTCCTTATAACTCTGACATTCTCTGGGTATCTAAAACAAGTTTCCTCAATGATAAAATCACCTCCAGCTTTGAACATTATCTCCAACCACACAAAATCAGAGCCCACAAAGGTACAAGTTTATCAAGGTATCTTAGAAAAGTAATTCAGAGGTATAGGAGCTTAAGGGACCACCTTTGTGAAATCTTCCTAGAACTTAAATGTACATCTCAACCTCCAATAAAATTTTTATTGACCTATTCACAAGATCTTCCACTCTGTTCTTTGAGGTTATATTTACAATATTCAATGGTTCTTTTCATTACATTTGTCCCTCCATTTCCCCACCTCCTCTTCATTTTTGTCTTTAGCCCTCTTGGTGCAGTCAAAAACACATAGAAGACCTCTGATGACTTGAACTAACAAGTCATTTAACCTTCCCAAGCTTTAGTTATTTTCATCTGTAAGATGGAAATAATATCTGCTTCAGTACTAAAGGAGGTAAGTGAATGTCAAAGCACTTTCTAAGCTTTAACTTGTAGAGAGGTCATTATCATTATTTATTATAATACTTCTGGTGCTGCTGCTGCTCATAAATTGATCCTCTGTTTTACTATTGTGAATAAAATGCCTTCTAATAAATTACTGTTTTGGACACCTATGGAGAAAAATGAAAGGGAATTGCAGACATATATATCAAAAGACATGTATATTAAAATGTTTAAAAACATTCATAACTTTTGGCACAGGAATCTTATTTCTAAAAACATATCAAAATATGTATCCTATATTTTACATAAGGACATCCATAAAAACACTGTTTATAATAGCCCCCATTAAAACCAATCCTATATCCATGAGTAAATCATTATCTAGCCATCAATGAGACACTATGTGGCCATTCACAATGGTGTTTTGGAAAAATATTTAATGACTTAGGAGATGCTCTTATTATGTTGTAAAGAATAAAAATAAAGCAAGATACAAATTTAATTTTTTTTTTTTTTTTGAGACAGGGTCGCACTATGTTGCCCAGGCTGGAGAGCAGTGATGCGATCTCAACTCACTGCAACCTCTGCCTCCTGGGTTCAAGCGATTCTCCTGATTCAGCCTCCTGAGTAGCTGGGATTACAGATGCCCGCCACCAGGCCCAATTAATTTTTGTATTTTTAGTAGACACAGGGTTTTACCATGTTGGCCAGGCTGGTCTCCAACTCCTGACCTCAAGTGATCTGCCTGCCTCGGCCTCCCTAAGTGCTCGGATTACAGGCGTGAGCCACCGCGCCTGACCCAAACTTACATTTAAGTTTGTATCTTATTAAATATTGTAATATTACAGTGAAACATATTCCCTAAATATATCTTAAACAAAGAAAAACAACTGAGATATATTGAAGTATTTACAGTGGTTGTCAGCAATGGTAGTATAGATAACTTATGTTTTCTTTGCACCTCTGAGTTTTCTAAATTTTCTTTTAAAAATATATATTTTTAAAACCTGCAGCACCTGCTCCTCTCTCAAATTTCAAGTCATATATACATTCACCCAAGGAAAACATTTTTAGTATCTCCTGTGTATCTTTGTGCATCTTTGTACGCTGTTGGACACAGTGGAGACACAGAAATATATATATTAGGCTTTAAGGCTCTTACAATCTAGAGGGAGAAATTGTTCATTATACCAAGAAAGGCATGTGAAAAGGGTCCTTAGAACAGTACAAATGAAATGCCAAAGAAGTTAACAGAGGAGGTTTCTCTGAGGATGTGAAAGTTAAGCTATTTATCAAATCCCCTAAGAACTGCTATTGAGGTAATAAACAATTGACAGGACTATTTTAATCTGGTAAGAGTCTGCATAAACTGTACCTTCTCACTGGAAAATGGGTAGTATTTTAGCTTTTATTTACTGAATGTCTCCTATCAAATTAAGGCCCAACCTGGTGAGCCCCTTATTTTTCCGAAGAACAGATAAAAGTTAACTTATCAACAATTCATTGTTAGGAAGTAAGATATCTAAGAAAGAATTTGAGAAGTCTTCAAATAACAGGTCATTCAAATCATATGAGGTCACCTGGGTTCATCTTATGATGCTCACTCAGTCCCCTAAACTCAGAGGTACGACTTCGCGTGGAAATGAGCAGGAGCTAACGTGAGGAGGGAAAGAACACTTTCTATCCAGTTCCAAACTGCCTAGCTAGGGGAGAAAATAAATAAATTATAGTTGCAGTCTATAATGGTTGACCTCACAGTAGAAATACAAATAAAATTGCCCACATAAGCTGTTCCATCTTCCACCTTCAACAGCACAATTTTCTATTGGTGAATAAATTGGAGATAGATTATTTCACTTGGATGAGCACTTCTATGTCTAAAGCATGGGCCATGAACTTTAGTTGCTTACAGCAGCCAGGGCAGGCAATATAGATGTGGGAACTAGATGGGTATTAGACCCTGATACCGCAGTAAATTGGAGAGTATGCCTCACCTAGAGGTGTACTAAAGTATACAAAGCACCACGCCAAACATTTGCTTCCCTATATTGTAGCCAGTTTGCTCCTGTACAGAGTGGCCCACAGAAGACATATTCATCAACACATTATTCACAATTCCAGGTAAGAGCTATCAATTTATCCACCAATGCTAGCATTCACATCCTGGAAATGATTCCTTTTCAATGAGGAAGCTAGAAAAATGAGAAGCTGAAAAACAGCTCAGTGTGACCAGAGAGCCAAGCAGAGCTTAAGTCTTAAGTCAAGAAATGTAAATGGTGAGGGAAGTTACCCCCTACCTAAGGAAATGAATGAGGAGCTGCTGGTCTTCTTCTGATGCCCCCAGATGATATGATGAATTGCTTCATATCAATGGTTCTCACTGGGGCAATTTTGCCCCAAAGGCCATTTGGGAATGTCTGGAGACATTTTTGGTCATCACAACTGGGGGAGAGGGGACAATGTGACTGGTACCTAGTAGATAGAGGCTAGGGATGCTGCTAAACATCCTACAATGCACAGGACAGTTCCCACAAGAAATATTGTCAGCATCCCAGAGGTCGAGAAATCCTGTCCCATGCTCATGGTCAATGGGTGTTAAAGGTAACACATTGCTACACTGAATCACAGAATTATATATTTGCATGTTTCTTCATTTCTAGGTGTAATCCTAGAGGGCATTTCGGAGGCTGTGGCAGACTGATGGTAGAAATGTTGAGGCAGGAATCCCTTTGTTACCAAATCAATCCTAGCTCCACAATTGTGATTCAGCAGGTTGTCACAAAGTTTCCACAACAGTCTCCTGCTCCCAAACCTTCCAGGTCTCCCTACTGCCATCAAAATGAAGATTAGGTTTCTCAGTGTACCTTCCAAGGCATCTCATAATCTGATTATATCCTGTGCTGTGAGCTCCATCTCTAGTCAACACCTGCCACCTGTTCCAGATCTAGACGGTCTTGCCTTCTCCCAAATGTGGCTTGTTCTTCACACCTCCATGCCTTTGCCCACGAATTCCCTCTGCCTCAACTGTCCTCTCAGCTCCACTCTCCTTCCCTGATTTTGCCAAAGGTAAAACCTCATTCATCCTTTTAGACCCAGTGAAAATGTTATACCCTCTCTATCCCCATGAACCAGGTAGAATGAACCACTTCTTCCCGTGTCTTCTACGGCGTTTTGTGCTCACCTCTGTTAACCTACTTAGCACTTACTGTCACATGTTTTAGTAGCAGGTGTTTACTTAGCACTTTACCACCATGTGTTTAGTTTCAGTCTGTGCCTGGCACTATGCCTGGCACAGGCTAACCCTCAAATCTTCCCTAACCTTAGTTCAATTGAATCATACTGCACTGTAGTTCTTTAGTGCTTACTACTCATTCATTCATTCGTTCATTCATTTTTGGACACTCACTATGTATCAGGCATTAAACAGGTCATATGGTCTCTCATGGGGCAGAAGTTCTACTGGGGGAGATAGATAATAAAGCTGATTCTGAGGTAAGAAATGGACTCCATAGGCTTCCTGACCATCAACTGCCTCATCTCAGCTTGAACTCTCTCTGTGATGAGAAACTCACCTTCTGAAGAAATCTAATCCAATGCTGGTAGACTCAGACTCTCCTTTGATTGAGCTGGAAACTCTCCCCCTGTACCTTCTACAAATGGATCCCAGGTCAGCCCCCTGCAGCCATGCAGAAAAAGCCAGCTTGCTCTTTCTCATGATGATGCTTTGTGGATTTGAAGATGGATCTCCAGGCCCTCACTTCCTTCAGTAATTCTCACACGCCATGGCTCAGACTGCTAACTGCTATCATATCGCTCCTACTCCTTTGGGGGTCTCCCAGAATCTCTAACCCTATAATTGTGATCATTGCCATAATAGCCAAGATATATTAAACATTTACTATCAGCCAGGCATTGTGCTAAGATTTTTTTTTTTTTTTTGAAAAGGAGTTTTGCTCTTGTCGCCCAGGCTCACTGCAACCTCCACCTCCTGGGTTTAAGTGATTCTCCTGCCTCAGCCTCCCAAGTAGCTGGGACTACAGGCATGTGCCACCACGCCTGGCTAATTTTGTATTTTTAGTACAGATGGGGTTTCACCATGTTGGTCAGATGGGTCTGGAACTCCTGACCACAGGTGATCTGCCTGCCTCGGGCTCCCAAAATGCTGGGATTTCAGGTGTAAGCCACTGCACCCCTCCTGTGCTAAGCTTTTTAAAGGCCTTATCTCACTTAATTTTCATAACAATTCTACGAGGTGGGTACTATTATCTCCATTTTACAGATGAGAAATCTAAGGCTAAGAAGAATAAATAACTTGCCTAGGTTTACACAGTTGTTACATGATAGGGTTGGGATTCATACCCTGAACTGAATTCGTAACTATTATATAATACTGCTTTTATGGCCTGTGCAAGGGGCCTTTTATAAACCTGGAACTTGGGTAATAACTCTACATCATATTGCATTTTTACAGATGACCACACAATCCTAGTGATTCATTGACTTCCATGTTTTTCAATCCTGGTACTGCTAAGGTCCCCGGTTCAGTGCCTGGCAAAACTTGGTATCAATAAATAGTTTTTTAAAAAATAAATCAGGTACATCTTCTAGCCATACCTGCACTTTTTTTGTTGTTTTATCTTGCCCAAATACAGGACTTCACATTTATGCCTGAAATATTTAACTTTCTCAGATCCAACTCCTGGCTTTACAATGCTGTAGTAGGCTGAATAATGGCAACCCAAAGATATCACGACCTAATTCCTGGGACCTGTAATGTTACCTAATTTGGAAAAGGGTCTTTACAGATGTGATTAATTTAAGGATCATGTGATGAAGAGATGACCCTAGATTATCTGGGTGGGAACTAAATGCCATCACAAATGTCTTATAAGGGAGAGGCAGCAGGAGATTTGGCACACAGAAAGAAGAGGTGTGGGCAATGTGACCAGGGAGGCACATATTGGAATCATGCTGTCATAAATCAAAGAATACCAACAGGTACCAGAAGCTGGAAGAGACAAGGAAGAGATTTTCCCCTGGAGCCTCTAGGGGGAGTACAGCCTTGCTGACACCTTGATTTTGGCCCAGTGCAATTGATTTCAGTTTCCAGCTTCTAGTACTGTGAGAGAACACATTTCCGTAGTTTTAAGCCACCACGTTTGTATAATTTGTTGCAGCAGCTACAACGAACTAATACAAATGCTGAGTAGTTTTGGATCCTAATTTCCTAATCCAATGAATTAATTGAATCTCCCCAACCTTAATCCATCAGCAATGTAAAAGATCTTGATCATGTCTTCTATTAAATATATATACTGTACAATCATGTAACTGCCAAAATGTAGACCAGATGCAAGACCACAGGCATTGTCAGCCCAGGCATTTTCAGAATATGTTCATAGGATGCTAGTTTCACAGTAGGAATTACCACACAAAAGAAGCTTCATGGTTTAGCAAGGAAGTTTGGAAAACACTGGGTTGAAAACATTTGAAAAAGTTTCTCTACTACAGGACTTCTCAGAGCCTTTAGCATGCTAATGCATGCTGTGAATGTCCAAGTAGGCATGTGGTCTGGTGTGTTTCCCAAGCTTATTTACTCACATTCATTTCACCCTTGGAAAAAGCACTTCTACAAACACGTCTTGCAAGGACCACAGTTAAGAGAAAAATATGTCTGGAAGTCCAAAGCAATTGCTTTGCCGAAACCCACTGTTGGTACTACATTCAGGACTATAACACAGGTCTCCTAATACTGTGTCCAGCATTCCTACTACTAAACATGTTGAACATCCAAAAAGGAAGCACTGAATCTTACCTTTAAAATAAAGGACACGGATTCTCCAAAGACAACTTTATTGAAAGGAAACTTTTTTTTTTTTTTTTTTTTTTTTTGCAGTGAGTTAACAGCTTATAGAATACAGCAGTGAGATATGAGAAAGGGTGAATTTTTCCTATCTTTTGTTATTGGCATTGACCCTGAAGGTCCTTAGTCCTTTGCAGAAGCTTAAGGAGCTTAGATCAAGGGCAGATTTTGAAATTGAATTTATTCAGATTAAGCAAAACCTTCAGTGAGAGGATTTACTCCCCACAAGCTGTTGCCAAGTTGGGGCTGCCCAGGCCAGGCCCATTTTCCTGAGTCTCAATCGACATGTTTCCAAATTGCTGGCAGTGTATGTATGGGCAGCCAGTTTCCCCAAGACATTAAACATTCAGAGCTTCCTCGGCCTTCTGGATCATTTTCTATCTCTCCAATATTTTTAGACAGGTTTTTTGTAGGCTGCAGATTTTATAACAATTGTACAGGAAAATGATCCTAGGGACAGTAGCCAGAGATTCAAAGTTTAGAAAAATGCTCCTTCCTTATCAGTTGGCAGTTGACAAATCACAGTGAGATTACTTTTGGCAAGGAGGATATTTTCCCATAACAATCTAGAAGACAGAGTGCAGTTGGGAGCCCAGTGTTACGAGTAGTTGTTTGGGGATTTTTCTTTTAATGCCATATTCTCCTGGTTTACCAGATGCTACTTTTATTCTTCAAGTCTGAAAAATTGCCACTGATTTTGAGAGATCTGCCTGTGGCAGAAATAGTAGTTGTAGAGATATCTCTCAGAGTAGATGTCCTGCTTCTGGGATGCAACATTATCCATCTTCTATTAATAGTTCAAACCTACTTTGCTTTAAGACCTAGCATTTGGAAGGCCTTAGGTCTCAAGTTTTGTTCTTTCGTGTCTATATTTTAAATGCAGCTTTTATGGATGTGTTTCAAAAATAATGCATATTTCTTTTAGAAATGTTGAAAATACAAGAAAAGCATAAAGACAGAAGTTAAAATCTCCTCTCTTCTCGCCACTAAGAGATAAAGATCATTAACACTGTAGGATCCTTTTAGAGTCATTTAAGAATATCTCAGCAGGATGCTGATGAGGGCAAACTTTGAGATTAGTCCCTCTAATCCCCACAAAATGGAAGGTAGTCTGTGTGATTCAGCTCTGTATCAAGCACAAAGAGAATCACCTATAATTCGCTGAGCTACTATTTTTTTAAAAAATTATAGTTTGTGAAACTGAATGGGGTCTGTGAACCCCAATGAATAGATGAGGAAACTGAGAATCAGAGAGTGGCTGACTGTCCCCGATCACCCAGCATTTCAGTAGTAGGGTGGAGAGTATGAAACTCTTCTGATTTTCATTTAGTGTAGTTTCCCTTGTTATAACAGCTGTCTCACTACAGAAAGAATTCTAGCTACAAAATTCCATTTGAGTAAGAACATTTGGCTATGCCCTCAAAGCACGGGCAATTTTCATGCACCAATTTGGCATTATGGAGAAAGAAATGATCTCCACATAAATCCAAATTTCCAAACACCTAAAGGTAAGTTCCTTTAAGCCCAAAGACTTTTATCTTAACTTTAACACATTTCAGTGAAAATTATTCTAAATATACATTCGAAGGTCAGGCACACAATAACATTTAATAGTTTCTTGATGACTCAAACTTATAAGCATCAGTTTTTATTCTCTTCTGTAATACAGTGAGACCTTCTGGGATTGGTAAATTGTAAAACCCTGAACTGCTCTAGACTGCTAAGCTTTTATAGTTTTATGTTTGCTTTATATGGATTTTCTGTCTCTCCCTGCACAATCAAGCTGTCAGCTCTTATTTCTTGCTGCTCCCAGTATGTCCGAGATCTTCTCTTTATTTGTTTCCCATCTGCTATGCTGCTTCTAATCTGTATGTGTGGGGGAAGCAGATACTCATGTTTGTTAGAAGCATTTGTAATGTAAGAGTAAGTAGGTTCTGAGTGAGTATTGAGGGTCATAAAATTAGTGAGCAGACTTAGGGACCTATATTTTGGTTACTCAGAATCCTCGTTATTTTCTCTTTAGACTGGCAAATAAATGATGTCTAGATAAATGATACAGGACAGTACTTTTAAAAATGGGCATAAAAAATGCAGACATCCTTTGCTTATTTATATACGTCAGTCTTTCCTTGGGAAGTGAACCAAATCTCCAAGCAACAGAGTGGGTCCTGGGTTTTTTAAGTTATTTCTTTCATTTCTTTTAAATTTCTAAAATCAATTTCCAACTTAAAAGTGGTCTTTTCTAAACTCAAATGGAGAGTAAATGGAAACTCAGCCAAGGTATCACTCATGAGAGACTGGCAAGTACAGAGGACATATCTCTAAACATTGAGGCTGCTTCTCTCCCTAGCAGCTGCTATCTTCCCTCTGCCAATGTTTTCATTTCTTCACTTGTTGCTTGTATGTTTCTGAAAAAATTTAAAATATTTCCCTTCATCCAAACTTTAAAATGCAATCTTTCTTTTAAATAATTGATAAGACTAATTTTTCCTCCTGTCACAATATTTTCTCCCAGAATCCAAATTTCTAAAAATGCAGTCACCAAAAAACAAACAAGTAAACATGATGGACTTGAAAACTTCAAGCTCACTTGATGCTGAAATCATTTTTAAAGCTACCATTAGCAATGGTGCTGTGGGAGCGATATGGGCTGTAAAAGCCAAGCGATTTGCAAAATTACGTTAAGACGAGGAATTACTCAATGCAAACACCTGCTTCAGAGTGATCATCAAATTATTCACAGCCTAGCTATGACCCTGCAAGCTGACTTCCCTGCAAGCTGATTTTCCTTTACTCCTATTCTGTGGTCGTTTGCGTTTATCAGTAAACACCCACAGACCCACTACACTTTGCTAAACCAAGAGGCCAAATTAAACAACTCATACTGGAGTTAATGATAGGTTGTAATAACAACAGCCCAGAAACATTTGAATGGTGCATTAACAATTTGCAAAGGACTTCACACGCAG
Organism: Pongo pygmaeus; assembly: GCF_028885625.2. Taxonomy (NCBI): domain Eukaryota; kingdom Metazoa; phylum Chordata; class Mammalia; order Primates; family Hominidae; genus Pongo; species Pongo pygmaeus. The sequence continues at coordinate 47,256,703 of NC_072382.2, forward strand.
GATCTCACTTACACTTTGTAATCACTCTACGCTTAGGCTGTTCCCTGGGAAAGTTGCCACCAATGAGTTTTCACAAAAATGTGCAAAACTTTAAAATAAAACTGAGGTGAATATGCTACCCTAAGTCTCCTTTCTACTGTTTCCTCCCCCTTTTCCTTTCCAGCTGTCAGTTTTAAAAGTGTATGTTTTAATTTTCCACGGTTGACCACATCCAAAGCTGTTTTAAGAGGCACGGGATTCTATTCTTCTCTAAAATCTATATGCAGCCGTGGATTACCACAGCTGGTTCTGGTAACATTTGCAAATTCTAAACTATCTAAGACTATTTCTAAGGCTATTGTGAGTGACATTAGGCCCATTTCTGGCAAGAAATCCTCTAGTTGTAATGTATACTATCTTAAATGGTCTTTTTGTGAGCATGGTCTCTACCCTTAAACAAATGAAAGGCATATTTCCCCTGATGGGTGTCCCAAGGAGAGCTTGGGAAGAAATCATCATTATCAAGGCGGTTCACCCAGACACACAGACTTGCTTGTTACCGTATTTAAAGAAGTGGCCACAAAGAAATAGTCATTGGATTTACAATAGGGGAAACCTAGTATGCATTTCCAAGGAATCACATTTTGGGGAGAATTACAGAATAATTACACATATGCTTAGATCACGAGCATTCAATGAAGCGGACAGTATTTTGAGGATTTAAGATGTTGGTGTTGTGGTCGTCTCTAAGAAACCGGGATAATTCAGACATTCAAATGCAAAACCGCACCATTTGGAGAGTGTAATGCGGTCTGTTCTGGTCACTGTTACAAATTCGGAAAGGATTCCCTGGCTGCAGACATTAGAGGCACTTAATACTTAAATCTGTTTCCAAATGTAAAGAATAGAACAAAAGTGCTGGGCATTAATGAAACGTATCCTAACACTGGTGTGCTGACACATTTCATTAAAGTGTCACTTTGGGAGAGTAAAAAATAATGACACGAGCTTTGCTGTGTGCAACTTGATAAGGTCCTCAGATGAAATATCATTAACTAATAACACATTAAACATCCATTTTAATGCTATCAGGGTTTTCAGATAGGGATTGAATTAATTTCATGCCTAGGATGTTTCCTATAACCAATTACTATAAATAAATCTCTTTCATTGGTCTAAATACTTATTATTTATTCATGTTAGTTTCATTTTAACTTCCAGGAAATCAAGTATTGTTAGAAATTACCTTAATAAAATACTTTGACATATCAAATATCTTGTTTACTTGTAAGGCCAGCCATAAATTATTTCCTGAAGGAATGTATTTTGTGAATATTTTAAAATACAAACTTTCTCCATTTTTGTTGGATAACTGGCAAAATAATTTTCTAGTGAACTCTAAAATGCTAAAGTGCTCTTCTACACTCAAAATAATTTCTTTAATTAAAAATTGTGATAAAAATACTTAACAAATGTAGTCCTAAAACTCAGCATTTTATAGGCTCAAAAAGACTGCTAATTTAATGTTCCAGTTTAAAGCTAAGTTGTTTTCTAGAAAATTTTCCATACGTAAATATATGTAATTTGTATTTTCAGTAAATTTTAAAAACTTCCTCTTCTAAGATCTTGTATGCAAAATATCAAAATAACAAAAACTTTGCAACTTTGATAGCCACTTTGATACTCTGGCAGATTTACATAGTGTTCTCTACATTTACGGATTTGTTTGGTTTTGTGCAGAAGAGTCATTTGGTGAAATGAACCGAGACAAGAAATTCTCCCAACAGGTCCTATGCAGCCAAGAATCAAGTTGCAAAGTAACACACAACAGGAGAGATGAAATAGAGAAATTAGTCCACAACAAAACAAGAAAATTGCTCAAGAAACTTGGAGCTGGCAGTCTCGCAATGTGAAAGGTTAATCACAAGATTTAAAATCTAATCTTGCTTTCAAAGGCAGCTCATGTAATTGCATACATTGTGAAGGAACATGAGAACAGTGGGAACAGAAAAAAAATTTAAACAAGCGGGCTTGATATAAGCGGTAAATTTAATATGGAGAAATGTAAAAAGTTAGCAAGAGTAAGCACAGGCCTCAGTAAAGGGTCAGCCCGGGACCTGGGACAGCAGAAATGGCCACAAATCGCCACCTTGAAAGGAAAAGAAACTTTAAATTTTGGATAAACATGTATTCGGATGGGATATTCCCTAAAAGACCCATCAGATTAAATTCCATTCATTCATGTTGTCTAACCCATATTTATAGGGGACCTATCATTTGCTGATATTGTGGGAATACGAAGATAAATGAGACACTAGAGGAAGAAAGTCATAGTTCCCTAGAGCACGAAGCAGAAAGTTTAGAAGTGGAAGAACTCACTCCATAAAGGGGATGGCATTTAAACTATGCCTTGAAGAAGGGCAGGACTTAGTCATACGGAGGTGGGAATGGGAAAACACAGCTGGCAGAGGCAACTTCAGGAGCAGGACACTAATCTATGCACAGAAGCCAGGGAGCACTTCAGGCTGAACAGCAGTGCTGGCTTCCTATGTGGGAACAGTGTGGGCTGGAAAGGTAAGAGACCTGGAGGAATTTGGCTTAATTCTACGGAAAGCAGGAAACCTTCCACTGGAGGTTTTGGAGTCCAAAAATAATATGATGCTAAAGGTTAATTAACTTATTTTTTAAATTTTTAATTTTTTTTTTTTTTGAGACAGCATCTCTGTCTACTAGACTAGAGTGCAGTGGCACAATCTTGGCTCACTGCAACCTCCGCCTCCTGGGTTCAAGCAATTCTCCTGCCTTGGCCTCCCAAGTAGCTGAGATTACAGGTATCTGCCACCATGCCTGGCTAATTTTTGTATTTTTAGTAGAGACAGAGTTTTGCCATGTTGGCCAGGCTGGTCTTGAACTCTTGACCTCAGGTGATCCACCCACCTTAGCCTCACAAAGTGCGGGGATTATAGGCATGAGCCACTACGCTCAGCCCAAAGGTTAATTTGACAACTATTGTGAGGCAATCTAGAAGAGGAAGAGGATAACATAATCTTAGCAGAATATATTTCAACATAGCAAAAATGTAGAGGTCTATATTCTTGGACTAGAAAGTACAGAAGCCATATTTATGAGTTAAGTGTTTCTAAATTCCAAGACTACCACTTCTTGTTAACTGGAAAAGCAGTAAGAAAGAGGTGCCACTGAGGAACATGTGGTTTTTTTTATTTCTTTTTTTCTTTTTTGAGACGGAGTCCCGCTCTGTTGCCAGGCTAGAGTGCAATGGTGCGATCTTGGCTCACTGCAACCTCCACCTCCTGGGTTAAAGCAATTATCCTGTCCCAGCCTCCTGAGTAGCTGGGCCCAGCTAATTTTTGTATTATTAGTAGAGTTGGGGTTTCACCATGTTGGTCAAGCTGGTCTGAAACTCCTGACCTCATGATCTGCCCACCTCGGCCTCCCCAAGTGCTGGGATTACAGGCATGAGCCACCACACCTGGCCGGACATGCGGTTTATCAAGGGACAGTGAAGGCCCTGACCAGTTGGTGCTCTCAGAGCAAATTCCCTGGTTTCCCCAGAGAGAGGTGCAAGTTCTAAAGTGGTTGGGGGAGGCGGGGTGATAAACGCCAGGGACTGAAAATAACCACCCCCAAGGGCATATGTAATTCCCCCATCATAGCATAAATTTGAATTTGGATACATCCCAGATCTCAGCCCCAATCATGATATACAACTGCTGGCCAATCCATGAGCACCACCACCCCTGCCTAGAATTGTGCTAATCAGGATAAAAACTGCCTCTGCATTAATATCTAGGAAGGAAAGCAGCCCTCACCATGTCGGCAAACACATTTGGGGGCCCTTGGTAATAACTGTATGATGTTAGGGTGTTGGGGAGACAGTACAAAAACGGGTAATGGACAAGTGAGTAAAAGAAAGAAAGTCTTGGTTTTCATAGACGTATTTCTTTATCTGTCATATTTATGCAGTATTTTATACTTTTCAAGGTGCTTTTAAATATCTGATACTATTTCATTTCTCCTAATAACTCCATTATTTCCATTTTACAGGAAGAGTTATGGAAGCCCAAAGAGGCTGTGTGACGCATCTGACAGCCACTTGGCAGAGGAATGAGAACCCAGAACCCTGATTTTTTTATTCCTCCACCACTACATCATCTGGTCTCCTACTCATATGAACAGATTTTTTATTGAGAGCCTATTCTATAGAGGCCATGCTTTAAATCTGAGGAAAATCTATGTTGCGTGAAAACTCTCCTGCACAGAGCCCTCTGGTGGCAGGTAAATTAAGAATTATAAGGTAGGAAATTGAGAAATGTTTAGGATCTGATTTTATGGAAGAGGAGGATATTGAAATATAGAAACTTGTTCAGAAGGGCTTGTCTAATACAGTTCCCTCACTTGGCATATTAAGAAATTGATGCCCAGAGAGGTCAAGCAATGTGCTCGTGGTGGCACAGCATCCCAAGTCAGCACTTCTCTCCAATCAGAAAGGCACCTCTCAGCATCTTCCTCATTCTCATTTCTCTTAAAGAAGATTAACATTCACCCCACTTATCCCCTTTTGAGCTTCAGTTTTTTCCATTTGTAAGCTAGGAATAGGGATAGTTCTCACCTCATTGGGTTGTTTTAGAGACTGAATGAAATAATGCAAGTCACACACTTAGCACAAGCCTGCCATGTAGTAAACACTCAATGTGTGGTCATTATTATAATGCTTAATGAACCATCTCCGTCTTGATGTACTCAGAACCATTAATCCTAAAGCTTTGTGTTTGCCCTCATCTGTAGATCAGAAATAAAAAATATTTTCAGGGGAAGTGAGTGCTTTAAAGATGATTTCTTCTCCAAGCTGAAAATAATGATCACATAACCTCAGAGACAGCATCTCTCAGTGTGCCCAGGGAGCCTGGTTATTCTTCCAGGGTTAATCAGATTGGTCCTTCTTGGGGCAGGGCCAAAGGAATCTACCTCCTGCCCATTTTCTGAATGCAACCTCAATCCCATGGGTGGATCAGGGAAAAGGAATTGCAACATTTCCCCGTGCTTCTCTATCTGCCCCTCAGTGCCTCTTCTAAGTTGCTCAGTTAAGAGGCATTGTTAGCACCTCTCATTCACAGTTGTAAAATGGGAGTCAATAAAAATGCCTTGCCCTTCCTAACCTCAGTGAAGATATGAAGAGCACAAGCAGAATACAGTAGCCTCACTTAACAGAGGTGACAGAGGTCAGATCTCAGTGAGTCTGAGACAACAAAAGTTTGTGGGGAACAGTACTGGAAAGCAGAAAGCTACTTGGTGGAAGAGTGCTATAAATCTGCATGGGGTCCTATGAGTCTCTGATGGAATATTAAGCTGACATGCATAGAGTGAGACTTCACAAAGTCAGGGAAAGGACAACTGCTGGAGTGCTATAAGCTGGAAAATTATAGGAACTTGCACAGGGATGGGAGACATTTGAGTTCTCCAGAGTAGTGGACCTGACAGAATATCAAGAATATGTCACAGAGACCCCAAAAGGCCACAGCTTCAAAGTACAGTCATGCATCTCTTAATGATGGAGATACATTCTGAGAAATACATCATTAGGCAATTTTTTCATTGTACAAACATCATAGACTGTACTTATATAAGCCTAGATGGTATAGCCTAGGTGATATGGAATAGCCTATTGCTCCTAGGCTACCAACCTGTATTGCATGTCACTGTATTGACTACTGTATACAACTGTAATATAGTGGTATTTGCATATCTAAAAATTGAAAAAGTACAGTAAAAATAAGATATTATAATCTGGTATAATATGGTACTATAATCTAATGTGTAATGAACTAGAGGTTTAAATTAGCCTAAGAGTAAAGAGTTTTCTAGTCCCACCCTAATAAAGATTTAAGTCTTTACAGGATAAATCTGATCGTACAGAAAATTAGCTATCTATAATTATAAAACTCAAAACTCAACATGCTTTAAAGGAAGACAACAAAATCTGAACTCTCAAATATTTAGCATCCACATTGTCCAGAATATAATTTTAAAATTACTGGCCTGCAAAGCAGGAAAATATGATCCATAACCTGTACAAAACTAAGTCACTAGAACAGACCCAGATATAAGAGAAATGATGGAAGGAGTAAAAAAGAACTTTAAATACCTATTATAAATATGTTCAAGGATTTAAAGGAAAACATGAACACAATGAGGAGACAGATGGAAATTATAAAAATAAAAGGAAATTCTAACTCTTAAAAATGCAACTTCTGAAATAAAAAATGTACTGGATGGGGTTAATAGAAGATTAGATACTGCAGAATAAAAGGTTAATGAACTTAACATTGCATCAGAAACTATCCACACTAAAGTGAAAGGCTTGAAAATTTAACAGAGCCTCCATAAACTATGGAAAAACATTAAGTGGTAATTGGACTCCCAGAAGGAAAGGAGATGGGAGATGGGAAAGGATACAATTTGATGAATTAGTTACTGGATATTTTCTCAATTTAATGAAAAGCATCAACCATAGATCCATAAAACACAACAAATTTCAAGAAGGATAAACACAAAAGCACACACCAAGGCATATCTTAATAAAATTGCTGAAAACCAATAATGAAGAAACTATCTTCAAAGCAGCCAGAGAGGGAAGAGGACATAATACATAAATAAATGAATGAAGACAGGAATTATTACTGATTTCTAATATAAACAATGCAAGTCAAAAGATAATAAAGTGAGTTTTTTTAATGCTAAAAGGAAAGGAAAAAAATAACTTTATATCTGTAAATAAAGCTGTATTCAATTCAACATTTAGACCTATCTAAATCTGTATCCTATTCTGTTCTATAGGTGTAACTATTCTATTTTATCCACATCTGGCTAAAATATCCTTCAAAAATAAAGACAAAATGAAAACATTTTTAGAAAAGGAAGAATTGAAAAAATTGGTAGAACTGCACCATAAGAAATGTTAAAGAAAGTGCTTTAGGTTGAAGAAAAACAATACTAGAAGGAAATTTAGGTCCACATGAAGAAATGAAGAGCATTAGAAATGGTAATGATTTTTACACTTTACATAAAACAATAGAATACTATTTATTAACCTATAATTACATTATTAACATATATAATTTAGTAACTGTGAGAAGTTAAAAATGCATATTGTAAATCAGGACATAGGGATAAGCTTAAGAAACTATTCTCAGAATCAGTATAACGAAAACAATACTGCTAGAAGTTAAAGAAGACCTAAATGTTCATAGATTGGAGGCCTCACTATTACCAAAATGTCCACTTTCAACAAACTGACTATTTAAAGTAATCCAATTGAAAATTGAAGCAGTTTGTAAAAAGAAGAAACTGAAAAGCTGATTCTAAAATTTATAAGCAAATGCAAAATAATTAGAATAGTCAAAACAATTTTGAAAAAGAAGAGCCAATTAGGGAGGCTTTTAATACCTGATTTCAAGATTCATTACTATAGTAAGTATACTAAGTATGGTACCATTTGGATAGACATACAGATAAATGGAAGAGAATAGAGAGTTTAAGTACATATATATGCATATATATCTACGTATATGTTCAGCTGATTTTTAAAAAGCTTAGCAACATAATTTAATGGGAAAAGGAAAGTCATTTTAACTAACAGTTAATGATACTGAACAACTGGATATCCCTCTGGGAGAAAATAATGAACCTTCACCACCAGCTCTCACCATATACAAAAATAAACTCCAAATGGATAATAGACCTAAATATAAAAAATAAAACTATAAAACTTATAGAAGAAAATCTTCAGTGCCTTGAGATAAGCAAAGTTTTGTTAAATGTGATAGAAAAGCACTAACCACAGAAAAAAATATTGACAAATTGGATTTCTTCAAAATTAAAAACTCTGCTCTTCAAGACACTATTAGGAAAAGAAAAAGCAAGCCCCTTACTTGGAAAAAATACTCACAGTACAGATATCTGACAAAGAACTTGTGTTTAGAATAAATATTTTTTAAATGGGCAAAAGATTTGAACAGTCACTTCACAAAAAGATACAGATAAACCATCCCATTTATACTCACATACTATTGTCAGCCAAAAAGCACAAGAAAAGTTGGCCATGATTCATAAACAGGGAAATTGCAAATTAAAACCATAATCAGATACCAACTCCTGATGAGAATGTGGAGTAATTGAAATTCATACACTGTAGGTAATACAATCACTTTGGAAAACAATTTGGCAGTATCTTACAAACTTGAACATACACTTTACATATAACACAACAATTCTACTCTTAGATGTTTACTCAATAAAAATACATGTCCAAGATTTAAAAAAAAAAAAAAAAAAAAGCCTTGAACATGAAGACTTATAGCTGCTTCATTCCTAACAGCCTCAAACTGGAAACAATTCAAATGATGTTTCATCAGGAGAATGAATAAACAAACTGTGGTTTATTCATATCATGGAATACTACTCTACAGTAAAAAGGAACTTACATGAACCTCAAGAATATTATGCTGAGCAAAAGAAGTCAGACAGAGTACATATTGTATGATTCCTTAATATGAAGTTCTAGAACAGGCAAATTGAATCTATAGTTATAGAAACCAGATCAGTGGTTGCCTAAAAGGGGATATAGGAGTGGGTGAATTGGTGGGAAGGGTATAAAAAAATTAGGGAGGTAATAGAAATGTTCTGTGCCTTGATTGGCAAGGCAGTTACATGGGTCCATATATTTGTCAAAACTCAATGAACTGCACATTTAAAATGGATGTATTTTACTGTTAAATTATACCTCAATAAAAAATTTTTTTAAGAAAAGGGAAAGGGGAGGAAGACGTGGGAAAGTTATAAAATAGTATGCAGCTATTAAAAGGAATAAGGTAGATAAATATTTCTGAATTGAAAGATATAGTGTTAAGTGGAAGATAAGAGTTGTTAAATAGTACACTTGATCTAGTTTACATTTTTAAAAAAAGTAGTAGAGTGTGAGGGCAGAACAAGGTGGTCAGATAGAAGCCTTCACCAAATTGCCCCCCTACCTGGCAGGAACACCAAATTTTAATAAGTAACTGCACATAAAAAAGCACTGTCACAAGAATAAAAAATCAGGTGAGCAGTCACAGTACCTGGCTTTAACTTCATATCACTGAAAGCGGCCCTGAAGAGGCTAAAAAAGAAAGTCTTGAATCACTGATGCCACCCCTCCTCCATCTTTGGCAGTGGGCGCATGGCACAGAGAGAATCTGTGCACTTGCTGGAGGGAGAGCACAGTGACTGGGGGACTTGGCATTGAATTCAGTGCTGCCCTGTCACAGAGGAAAGCAAAACCAGGCTGAACTCCTTAACGCCTATGGGGGGAGCATTTAGAAGACCCCTAGCCAGAGGGGAATTGCCCATCCCAGTGGTCAAAACTTGAGTTTTTCAGCAAACCTTGCCAATATGGGCTGAAGTGCTCTGGGATCCCACGTAAACTTGAAAGACAGTATAGGACACAAAAGCTGTAGTTTCCAGGTAACTCCCAGTGCCAGGCTGGGCTTAGAGCCAGTGAACCAGGGTGGCATGTGACCTGGGGAGACTTTAGCCAGGGTGGCTAATGGAGTGCTTGTGCTACCCCTCCCCCAACCTCAGACAATGCAGCTTGCGGAAACAAAAGTAACTCCTTTCTTCTTGAGGAAAGGACTCAAGAAGTAAAGAGGACTTCGTCTTGCATCTTGGATACCAACTTAGCCACAATAGGATAGGGCACTGGGGAGTCATAAGGCCCCCACCCTAGCTCCCAGCTGACATTTCTAGACATACCCCAGGCCAGAAGGGAGCCCACTGCCTTGAAGAGAAAGACCCAGTCCTGGCAGGATTCATCACGTGCTGACTAAAGAGCCCCTGGGCCCTGAATGACCAACAGCGATATCCAGGTAGTATGCTGTGGGCCTTGGCTTCAGGTGAGACCCAGTGCATTCCCAGCTGTGGCGGCTACAGTGCAAGATTCCTGCTAAGAAAAGCGGAAGGAAAAGTAAGGGGGATTTTTGTCTTGTACTTTAGGTACCTGCTCAGCCACAGTGGAGTAGAGCAGGGGTCCCCAACTGTACCATGGTTCCAGTACCAATCTGTGGCCTTTTAGGTACTAGGCCACAGAGCAGGAGGTGAATGGGGGTGTGAGTGAGCATTACCGCCTGAGCATTGCCTCTTGTCAGATCAACAGTGGCATTAGATTCTCATAGGAGTGTGAACCCTATTGTGAACTGCACACACCAGGGACCTAGGCTGAATGCTCCTCATGAGAATCTAATGCCTGATGATCTGAGGCGGAACAGTTTCATCCCAAAACCCCCAGCCCCCGTCTGTCCACGGAAAAATTATCTTCCACAAAACTGGTTCCTGGTGCCAAAAAGTTGGAGACCGCTGAGGTAGAGCACCAAGCAGGCTCAGAGTCCCTGATTCCAGGTCTAGGTTCATGTACAACATTTCTGGAAGTGCCCTGGGCCAGAGGGGAGCTCACTGCTCTGAAGGGTGAGTTCCAGGCATGGCAGCGTTTATCACAAGCTGACTGAAGAGCCCTTTGGCTTTAAGGGAACATTGGTGGTGGCCTGGCAGAACTCCTCATGGGCTGGTGGTGGTGGTGGCCACTGGGAGAGGTTGCTCTGCCTGTGGGAAGGGGAGAGAAGACAGAAGGGCTTTGTCTTGTGATTTGAGGGCCAGCTTAGCTGCAGTAGAATAGAACACCAGGTAGATTTATAAGGTTTTTGACTCCAATCTCTGGCTCTCAGACAGTATCTACAGTATCTCTAGACCCACCTGGGGCCAGGGGGAACTCACTGTCCTGAAGTGAAGGAAACAAACCTGGCTGGCTTCCACACCTGCTGATTGTAGAGCCTCAGAGCCTTGAGTGAACACAGGCAGTAACCAGGTAGTGGTTATAGTGGCCCTTTGGAGAGACCCAGTGTTGCGTTGGCTTCAGGTCTGACCCAGTGCAGTCTCAGTGGTGGTGACCACAGGGGTGCTTGTGTAACCCCACCCTAAGCTCAGCACAGACAGAGAGAGAGAGAGACTCCATTTGTTTGGGAGAAAGCAAGGGAAGAGAACAGGAGTCTCTGCCTGGTAAGCCAGAGAATTCTTCTGGATTGTATCAAGACCACCATGGCAGTACTTCTACAAGTCTGCAAGAACCACAGCATTTTGGGGCTTGGGCTCAACTCCCTCTGAATGCCTGGAAAGCCTTCCCAAGAAAGATGGACACAAACAAGCCCAGACTGCAAAGACTACAATAAATACCTAACTCTTCAATTCCCAGACATCAACGAACATCTGTAAGTATGAAGACCATCCAGGAAAATATGACATCTCCAAACAAACTAAATAAGGCACCAGGGACTAATCCTGGAAAGACAGAAATATGTGACCTTTCAGAGGATTCAAAATAGCTGTTTTGATAAAATTCAAAGAAATTCAAGATAGTACAGAGAAGGAATTCAGAATTCTATGAGATAAATTTAACAAAGAGATCAAACTAATAAAGAAGAACCAAGTAGAAAGAGGACTGAAAAATATAATTGATTATTCCCTCAAATAAATTTTTTTAATTTCATATTTTTATTTATTTTATATATATATATATTTTTTATTATACTTTAAGTCCTAGGGTACATGTGCACAACATGCAGGTTTGTTACATATGTATACATGTGCCATGTTGGTGTGCTGCACCCATTAACTCGTCATTTACATTAGGTATATCTCCTAATACTATTCCCTCCCCACTCCCCCCACCCCACAACAGGCCCCGGTGTGTGATGTTCCCCTTCCTGTGTCCAAGTGTTCTCATTGTTCAATTCCCACCTATGAGTGAGAACATGCGGTGTTTGGTTTTTTGTCCTTGCGATAGTTTGCTGAGAATGATAGTTTCCAGCTTCATCCATGTCTCTACAAAGGACATGAACTCATCATTTTTTATGGCTGCATAGTATTCCATGGTGTATATGTGCCACATTTTCTTAATCCAGTGTATCATTGTTGGACATTTGGGTTGGTTCCAAGTCTTTGCTATTGTGAGTAGTGCCATAATAAACATACGTGTGCATGTGTCTTTATAGCAGCATGATTTATATTCCTTCCCTCAAATAAGTTTTACAAACTTAGATTTCTCTTCTTCCTCAGGAACACCAATTATTCTTATGTTTGGTCATTTAACATCATCCAAAATTTCTTGGAGGCTTCATTCATTTTTTAAATTCTTTTTTCTTTGTCTTTGTTGGATTGCATTAATTCTAAAGCCTTGTCTTCGAGCTCTGAAGCTCTTACTTCCGCTTGTTTGATTCCATTGTTGAAACTTTCCAGTGCATTTTGCATTTCTGTAAGTGTATCTTTCCGGAAGTTGTGATTGTCTTTTCTTCATATCTATTTCTCTGGAGAATTTTCACCCATATCCTGTATTTTTTTTTTAATTTTTAAAATTTGGTCTTCACCTTTCTCTAGTACCGCCTTGAATAGCTTAATAACCTTCTGAATTCTTTATCTGGCAATTCAGATATTTATTCTTGGTTTGGATCCATTGCTGGGAGCTAGTGTGATATTTTGAGGGTGTAATAGAACCTTGTTTTTTCATATTAATAGAATTACTTTTTTCATTTGGGTAGACTGTTTCAGTGAAAGAATCTGGAACTCAGGGGCTGCTGTTCAGATTCTTTTGTCCCACAGGGTGGGACATGTCATGCTCTCCCCCTTCCCCTAAGGGTGGGGCTTCCTGAGAGCCAGACTGCTGTGATTGTTATTGTTCTTCTGGGTTTCGCCACCCAGTGGGCTTGCTGGGCACCAGGCTGGTGCTGGAGGATGTCTGCAAGGAGTCCTGTGAAGTGATCCATCTTCAGGTCTCCCAGCCATGGATACCAGCACCTGCTCCAGTGGAGGTGGCAGGGGAGTGAAGTGGACTCTGTGGGAGTTCTTGGTTGTAGTTTTGTTTAGTGCACAGGTTTTCTTGATTGTTGGTTATGCTAGCAGTCACATAAACAGACTCAGGACCTCTGGTTAGTCAGGTTGTTGCAGGTAGTGGAATTAGCTGTTGTTTTCTCCTTCTTTGGAGTGGGGTTGTTCTGTTATGAGTTACTGTAATGGCTTGAGTTTGTTGGCCTCCAGCCAGGAAGTGGCACTTTCAAGAGAACACCAGCTGTGGTAGGAGAAGGGAGATATAAGCTTGCCCTACATTGGCTGGGATAAGTATTTTATAAGAATTTTATTTTTGGTTTACACACATAGACTGAAAATAAAGAGATACAAAAAGATATTCCATGTCAAAGGAAACCAGAAAACGGCAGGAGTAGCTCTACTTATATCAGAAAAAAATAGATTTCAAGACAAAAATTGTAAGAAGAGACAAAGAAGGTCATTATATGATAATAAAAAGGTCAATTCAGCAGGAGGATATAATAATTATATAATAGTTATAATATAATAATTATAACTATATATGCACCTAATGCTGGAGAACCCAGATATATTAAGCAAATATTATTAGAGCTGAAAAGAGAGACAGACCTGAATATAATAACAGCGGGAGACTTCAACACCCCAATTTCAGCATTGGGCAGATCTTTCAGACAAAAGATCAACAAAGAAACATCAAACTTAATCTGTACTACAGACCAAATGGACATAATTGATATTTACAGGATGTTTTACCCAATGGCTACAGAATACATATTATTCTCCTCAACATATGGGTCATGCTCAAGGAAAGACCATATGTTAGGTCATAAAATAAGTCTTAAAATATTCAAAAAATTGAAATAATATCAAGCATCTTCTCTGACCACAATGGTATAAAACTAGAAATCAATAACAAGAGGAATTCTGGAAACTACACAAACACATGGAAATTAAACAATATGCTCCTGAATGACCAGTGGGTCAATGAAGAAATTAAGAAGATAATTGAAAAATTTCATGAAACAAATGATAATAGAAACACAACATCAAAACCTATGGGATACAGCAAAAGCAGTACTAAGAGGAAAATTTATAGCTATAAGTACCTATATCAAAAAAGTAGAAAAACTTCAAATAAATAACTTAGTGATGCATCTTAAAGAACTAGAAAAGCAAAAGCAAACCAAATCCAAAATTAGTAGAAGAAATAATAAAGATTGAAGCAGAAATAAATGATTTCAAAATGAAGAAAATTATACAAAAGATCAGTGAAACAAAAGGTTGTTTTTTAAAAAAGATAAACAAAGTTGACAAACCATTAGCCAGACTAAGAAAAAATGAGAGAAGACACAAATAAATAAAATCAGAGACAAAAAAGGTGACATCGCAATTGATATCACAGAAATTCAAACGATTATTAGTGGCTACTATGAGCTACTATATGCTAATAAATTGGAAAATCTCAAGAAAATGGATAAATTCTTCTTAGACACATACAATCTACCAAGATTGGACCATGAAAGAAATCCAAAACCTGAACAGACCAATAACAAGTAATGAGATTGAAACCATAATAAAAAGTCTCCCAGTAAAAAATGCCTGGGGCCCGATGGCTTCACTGTTGAATTCTACCACACATTTAAAGAAGAACTAGGCTGGGTGTGGTGGCTCACACCTGTAATCTCAGCAACTTGGGAGGCCAAGGAAGGTGGTTTACTTGAGCTCAGTAGCTTGAGACCAGACTGGGCAACATGGCAAAACTGTGTCTCTACTAAAAATACAAAAACTAGCTTTGCATGGTGCCACGTGCCTGTAGTCCCAGCTACTTGGGAGGCCGAGGTGGGAGGATCACTTGAAATCAGGAGGTCAAGGCTGCAGTGAGCCATGATCATGCCACTGCACTCCAGCCTGGGTTACAGCGTCAGACCCTGAGTCAAAAAATAAAAATAAAGAAGAATACCAATCTTATTCAAACTGTTCTGAAAAATAGAGGAGGAAGGAATACTTCCAAACTCATTCTACACTGATACCAAAACCAGGCAAGGACATATCAGAGAAGATATCAAAAAACAAAAAACAATAACAAACCTACACTCCAGGCCAGGCACAGTGGCTCACACCTATACTTCAAGCACTTTGGGAGGCCATGGCAGGTGGATCGCTTGAGGCCAGGAGTTTGAGACCAGCCTGGCCAACACGGTGAAACCCTGTCTCTACTAAAAATACAAAAATTAGCCAGGCATTAGTCCCAGCTACTCGGGAGGCTGAGGCAGGAGAATTGCTGGAACCCGGGAGGCAGAGGCTACAGTGAGTCCAAGATGGTGCCACTGCACTCCAGCCTGGTTGACAGAGTGAGACTCCCTCTCAAAAACAGAACGCAAGGCGAGGCAAGGTGAGGCGAGGGGAGGCAAGGTGAGGCAGGGTGAGGCAAGGCGGGGCAGGGCGGAGTGGGGCGGGGTGGGGAAGAGTGGTGCAGGGTGAGGCGGGGCGGGGCAGGGCAAGGCAGGGCAAGGCAAAGCAAACAATCGATGGAAAAAAAAAATCAACATTCCTATGATAAAAATCCTCCAAAAAATTGGGTTTAGAAGGAACATACTTCAACATAATAAAAACTACATACAACAGAGCCATAGCTGGTATCATTCTGAAAGGGGAAAAACTAAAAGCCTTTCCTCTAAGATCTGGAACAAGATCTTAGGATGCCCATTTTTACCACCGTTATTTAACATAGTACTGGAAGTCCTGGGTAGATCAACCAGACAAGAGAAAAATATAAAGGGCATCCAAATTGGAAAGAAACAAGTCAAATTATCCTTGTTTACAGATGATGTAATATTATATTTGGAAAAACCTAAAGACTCCACAAAAAACTATTAGGACTGATAAATTCAGTAAAGTTCCAGGGCACAAAATCAACACACCAAAATCAGTAACATCTCTATAGGCCAGCTGTGAACAATTTTTGATATAGGCATGTGATGTGTAATAATGACATCATGGTAAATGGGGTATCCATCCCCTCAAGAATTTATTCTTCATGTTACAAACAATCCAATTACACTTTTCTAGTTCTCTTAAAATGTACAATTAGATTATTGACTACAGACACTCTGTTGTGCTATCAAATACTAGGACTTATTCATTCTTTCTAATTATTATTACTTTTTGTACCCATTAACCATCCCCACTTCTCCTTCTACCGCACGCCCCCACTACCCTTCCCAACCTCTGGTAAGCATCTTTCTCCATAAGTTCAATTGTTTTAATTTTTAGTTCCCACAAATAAGTGAGGATATGCAAAGTTTGTCTTTGCATGTACCCCATATATATGTACAATTACTATATAACCAGAAAAATTAAAAATTAAAAAAAATGTTTTAAGTAGTGGGGGGGAGAGAGAGAGAGAGAGAGTGTGTGTGTGTGTGTGTGTGCATGTGCGTGTGTACCCAGAGAGAATGCCTGAAAGGATACAGAGGAAAGTATATCAGTAGTTACTTTGAAGAGCATCAAAGAGGGGGAGAGGGCTTTTATTTTCACTCTGGGCTCTTCCACACTTCTCAAAATTTTAATGAGCCTTAATAGTTTTAAAGTAAAATAATTTTTAAAACTTTAATACCCTCAAAGACATGCTTTCTTCTCTCTAAATGATAGGGTTAATACAATAAAACAGAAAAGCATTTATTTTTCCAAATATTTTTATTATTCATACTTTAAAAATGTTTGGAAGCCTATACATGTTTTACTGTAGTTATATATACATTATAACTATACATGTTTTTCTGCAGTTATATATATATATATACACAAAACTGATCATTTTAACCATTTTTAAGTATACAGCTGAGTGATAGTAAGTACATTCCCATTGTTGTGCAACCATCATTGCTATCCATCTCCAGAACTTATTCACCATCCCAAACAGACACTCTGTACCCAGTAGACCATAACTTCCCACTCCCTCCTTCTCACCTCTGACAATGACTAATCTACTTCCTGTCTCTATGAATTTTACTGTTCCACGTACCTAAGTGATTAATACAGTATTTGCCCTTCGTGTCTGACTTCATTCACTTAGTATAATGTCTTCAAGGTTAGTCTATGTTGTAGCATATATCAGAATGTCATTCATTTTTAAGGTTGAACAATATTTCATTGTGCATATATATCACATTTTATTTATCCATTAATCCATCCATGGGCACTTGGGTTGCTTCCATCTTATGGCTATTGTGAATAATGCTGCTATGAAAATTGGCTCAAATTCCTGCTTTCAATTCCTTTGGGTATATATCTAGAAGTGGAATTGCTGGGTCAAATGATTATTCTATTTGAGGAGCCAACATACCACTTTCCACAGTGGCTGTACCACCTCACATTCCCACTTGTAATGCACAAGGGTCTCTATCTCTCCACATCCTAACCAACATTTGTTGGTTTCTGGTATTCATTTGTTTTTTGTTTTTATAATAGCCATCCTAATAAACGTGAAGTGATATCTCATTGTGGTTTTGATTTGCATTTCCCTAATAATTAGTGATGTTGAACATCATTTTATGTGCTTATTGGCCATTTGAATTTCTTCTTTGGAGGAATGTCTATTCCAGTGCTTTACCCATTTATAAATTGTGTTGTTTGCTTTTTGTTGAGTTTTAGAAGTTTTTAAAAAATATATTCTGGATATATAATTGTTTATCAGATAAAGATTGCAATTATTTTCACCCATTCTGTGGGTAGCCTTTTAATTTTGTTGATGATGTTCTTTGATGCTCAAAAGTTTTTCCTTTTTATGCAGTCCAATTTATCTATGTTTTCTTTGTTGTCCATGCTTTTGGTATCACATCCAAGAAACCATTGCCAAATCCAATGGCATGAAGCTGTTTTCTTCTAAGAGTCTTATAGTTTTAGTTCTTATGTTTAAATCTTTGATCCATTGTGAGTTAATTTTTTATATGGTGTAAGGTAAGAGCCCAACTTCATTCTTTCACATGCGGATATTCATTTTTCTTAGAACCTTTTGTTGAAAAGCCTGTCTTTTCCTCATCAAATGGTCTTGGTATCCTTGTTGAAAATCATTTGACCAAATATAAGAGGGTATATTCCTGGGCTTTCTATCCCTTTCCATTGGTTTGGTGTGTCTGTCTTATGCTAGTACCACACTGTTTTGATTACTGTAGCTTTGTAGTAAGTTTTGCACTCAGGAAGTATGAGTTCTCCAACTTCATTTTTCTTTGTTCAAGATTGTTTTGGCTATATGGGGTCCCTGGAGATTTCATAATAATTGAAGGAAAGATTTTTCTATTTCTGCAAAAAATAATGTCAGAATTTTAATACGGATTATATTTAATCTGTAGATCACTTTGGGTAGTATTGGCATCTTAGCAATAGTAAGTCTTTTAATCCATGAACACAGGATGCTTTCCCATTTATTTATGTCTTTAATTTTTTTCAGCAATGCTTTGTAGTTTTCAGTATATATCTTTCACTTCCTGACTAAACTAATTCCTAAGTATTTCATTCTTTTTGATGTTGTTGTAAATGGAATTGTATTTTAAATTTCCTTTTTGGATTATTAATGCACAGAAATGCAACTGATTTTTGTGTGTTGATTTTGTATCCTGCAACTGCTGAATTTGTTTATTAGATCTAATAATTAATCTAAATAATTTTATGGGAACTTAGACCTCTCCATACAAGATAATGTCATCTCTCTAGTGTTTTCTTATTCACCACCTAATGTTTTATACACTGGGTTTTAATCATGTATTTGTTTCCTATCTCCTTTGCTAGAATTTAAGCTCCATGGGAAAAGGGACATTGTTTCCATTGTTCATTGCTGCCTCCCCAGTGCTGTGGACAGTATTAACACAAAACAAAGGCTTGATAAGTATTCATTGCCTAAATAAATGAAAGACTGAAACTTTTCTAATTGGAAAAAGAGATTATGTTTCAGCAAGCTTGAGCTATTTCTTCATATGGAAAATATTTTCTTTCTATTTCCTTAACAGTTGCATCCAGACAATAGTAAGTGGGTAATACTTGCAGTCAGGGCAAAATAGAAGCTCTCTAAAGCAGGGTTTTCAAGGCATGGTTCATTAGTTTATGACACTGGAACCACCTGGTGATACATACTAAAGATATGGACTGTTTCCTGAGGTCTAGAAAATCAAGCATCTTTTGGAAATGGAGTCCAAGTATCTACACTGGCAACAAGTTCCCAGTTGCTTCTATTTATACTAAAGTTTGAGACTCACTGCTAAGATGATGATATGACTCCTCTTTGGTCTCCATTATCTCCACCTGTAAATGGTGGATGAAAATGACAATAGTAAGATGTGGCGATGAGCAATGGAAAGGATAGAGTTCTCACTCATAAGTGGGAGTTGAACAATGAGAACACAAGGACACAGGGAGGGGAACATCACACACTGGGGCCTGTCGGGGGTTGGGGAAAAAAGGGAGGGGCAGCATTAGGAAAAATACCTAATGTAGATGATGGGTTGATTGGTGCAGCAAACCACCATGGCATGTGTACACCTATGTAACAAACCTGCACGTTCTGCATACGTATCCCAGAACTTAAAGTATAATAAAAAAAAATACAGATAAGAAAAGAAAGGATAGAGAACTAGAAGTCCAAAGAACCAGGTTCAAGACCTGATTTTGACACTTCCTAGCTCTGTGAGTGCAAGCTAGTCGTTGTGTCTTAGTTTCCTCATCTGTAGAACTGGTATGATAATCCCTGCTCTGTCCACACCTATGGGGCTATGAAAACAAAATATGAAACCCCCTTATCAGTTGCTAAACACTATGTTCATGTAAAGAATTATGAGAAAACTTTTATGAGGAAGAGTACATACAATCCTAAAAATAAAATATGTATAAATAATTGTAAATTTTAAAATACAAATTAAGAATAACAACTAAAAGAAACATCTATTGTGTTTACATATGCCAAACACTGATGCCAGTATTTTACAGGTATTAACAAACTGAAGCCTCATGACATCTTCTGAAGTATTACTATGATAATAATAAATAAGAAAACAGAGGCAAAAAGAAGTAGCTTTGTAACTAACTCACCCAAAGTCATGCAGCTAGTAAATAGCATAGTTAGAAATAAATTCAAGTAGTAAAGAACTTTCCCACACAACAGAATTCTTTCAATATTTAGTAGGTTTTGTTATGACTTACAGTTACCAATTTTGAGAATAAAATGCATTTTTCTAATTTCAAAGCCGTATGAGTAGTATAGGGAAGACAAAGGAAAATACATTTGTTGTTATAAATGCTACACAAGTTTCTCTATAAATGGTTCCTACTTTGATACTGGAAGGCAAAAAGAGAAGGGTCTAGACTTTATAGACACCAACATTATAAGTATCCTAAAAACTAGCTTTGGAAAATATTTTGACCTCCTTGTTACCTGAGAGGATTGGGCAAGGCGGCAGGAGGATGGGGCATGGAAGATGGAAAGTAATGTCTACCCTTGGTGTTAACATCAAGGAAAGAGAGAGCAAAGGAAAGCCTACACCAAAGGCATGTACGAGCCAACATGAGACACACCATATTTCTAATGAGGTCTTCATGCCTTTCTTGCCTTCAAGTAAAAACTGGAGCCATGAAATTCCTTTTTTGTTAACGTAAAGATATGGTAATGCCAAGCATTCATGACCGTAAGCATGGAAAATTGATGAAATTACAGTCTGTTCAGGGAAATAATATGGTGATGAGAGAAAGAATCTTTGCCTGTGTCAGGATCTTAGTGGCAGCTTTTAAAAACAGGTGAACATTTTCTTCTCCCTTGGCTGAAAAACATCCCTTTGTACAATATGCCAAGTAGATGTCTATGGAGAAAGGTCAAAGGAAAACAGAATGACACAAATAACTGAGATATTTTTAAGGGCATGTAAGTCAGTGAACATTTCATGAGTATCATTTCAGAAATTTTCTGCTCTCAAAGAAGTAGCCAAATTGAAATCATATACTTCTACTTAATGAGAAAAAGAATGTGATTATGTTGCCATAACATTAAGATTTGAGATGGTCATGTGACAAACATCAGAAAAGTCAGAGTTTAAAAATCTAAGTAAAATCAACCTGGTCCTTTCCCATAAATACTTTTCAGCAGAATGCATTAGAGAAATCACTTATTTATGAGCCAGTAGCAGCCACAAGTTAATGTTCAGAGTGATGCATTTCTAGTATATGCTATATTAAAGTCTCAAGTGATTGAAAAAAGTGTCGGTGTATCCAATCACGGAGTACTCAATTTCCATCTGAAGTACCATCTCCCAAGGTTCAAAGCTGCATAAGTGTATCAGTTAGTTATTGCTGTTTAATAAGTCAAAATTTTGTGACTTAAACTCAACCACTTATTAACGTTTATGAGTTACGCTGACCTGTATGAGCTTTGGCTGATCTCAGCTGGGCTCACTCATATGGTCAGCTGCTTTGTTGACTGTGGGTTGGCTGGTTTAGAATGGCTTTGGCTAGCATGACTTGGCTCTGCTCCACATGTTTTCTCATCCTCCAGCAGGTTAGTCCAAATGAAAGCAGTCAGAATCTCTTGAGGGCTAGGCTCAGAATTGGCACATTATCTCTTTATTACATTCTATTGGCCTAAGGCACCTTGATTCAAAGGGTGAGGAAACAGTTCATCTCTGGATGGGAAAACTGAAAAATAATATTGCCAAGGTATAGGATAGAAGCCTTTTTTGCAATCAACCATTATAATTATCTAATTGAAAAAAGATTGCCCCAAATTTACAAATAGACTAGGGTCATCGTTTGACTCTTGGAACATATATTCCTTGGGTAACAAATGTTAGATTATGTTCCCAGATTTATTCATGAGTCTATTATCTTAAAAAGCTGGAAAAACAATTATGCATTGGCAATACAATTTAAAAATAAATAATGTAGTTGCTAAAAAAATTACAAAGAGAAAATAAACAGCATCAAATCAGGCATTTATTTTTTAGATGCAGGTGCCTGAGAAAAGCAAGTTTTGTTGGAAGATGACTATATGGCATTTTCAAGCCACTGGGATATAGTAAGTAATCTATAAAATTGGGAATGCCTTGTCTCTAAGCCCTTTTTTGCCATCTGCTACTTGCACCATTCCCTGCCCACCAAGAAAATGCAGTTTCAGTTCTAAATTCCCATCCCAATTTCTTTTTTTCATTTACTACTGGGAAATTCAGGCAACTGCAATAATGCTTAGGCTGGAAGCCTTGATTCCAATGAAGATTTTTTTTGTGATGACTCCAAAAAGAACTTCTGTTCATTTTCAAGTGCTTAAAATTTAATGTCATTTATTCCTTTTCTTTAAATGCATTTTAATATGTTTCAACCATACAGAAAAATAGGGAATCACATAAGAAACACCCCATATCCATTGTTCAGCTGTATCCCAATCCTAAATTATTATATTTGTTTTATATTTCTTTTAAAGAAATAAAACATTACTGAAACGATTGCCCCTGTGTATGTCTCACTCCCTCATCTTTCTGCCCCAACTCTCCATAAGTAAGAATGCCTCAGAGTTTGATCCTAGCCCCTTTTCTTCAACTGTACTTTGCTCCCAGGTTATTTCAGCCATTCTAATGGCTTAAAATCAGAAGAGTACTACTCTCTTAAAATTACTCCTACAGGCAGGACAGTAGGAGTTGTCTATCCCTGGTGCAAAAAATAATAAGTGCATTATCTGTAGACATTTTAGAAACAACATATGAGTGGGTCTAATTTTTATTATCACCACTTCTAAGCAGTATCAGTGATTACATGGTCCTTCCAAGGTTGGGAGGGGGGATCTTTTTAAAAATTTAACTTACGGGCTGGACGCGGTGGCTCACACCTGTAATCCCAGCACTTTGGGAGGCCAAGGTGGGTGGATCATGAGATCAGGAGTTTGAGACAAGCCTGGCCAACATAGTGAAACCCTATCTCTACTGAAAATACAAAAATTAGCCTAGCATGGTGGCACATGCCTGTAATCCCAACTCCTCAGGAGGCTGAGGCGGGAGAATAGCTTAAATCCAGGAGGTGGAGGTTGCAGTGAGCCAAGATTGCACCACAGCACTCCAGCCTGGGCAACAGAGTGAGACTCTGTCTCAAAAAAAAAAAATTAACTTATAAACAATGGTTACAGTTACTGTTGAGTTTTTATTGAAAAGATGTGAGTTTTAAATTTATACATTTTTATTACTGATTCTTTAATAAGCACTGTATCCTACAAGGAAGAAAATTTGGAGGATGCCCATTTATACAGTCAGCTCTTCTCCTCCCCGTAGGACACAGATAAACTCAGCTATATGCATTCATTTCAAGAGTGGTTCATAATAGTTGAAATTATTTAATCTGTGTCAGGTATGGTTCACTCACTTTCCATATCTAAGTAATCTCCAAGGGGTTTCCACTAGTATCAATCTAGTTTAAGCCATCTGAGTGCCATGACCTCCCAGTACCCCTGCATTTTCATCTCTCTTCAATCAGTGCCTCCCATATCCCCTGGAGCAGGTGACGCTGACTCCTCTCAAAATCTTTCAATGACTTGCGATTGCACTAAGCATCATTACCACGGCCTGAAACCCTCTGTGTTTCCTGTCCATCATCATCTCAGAACACTCTCATCCTCCCTTCCTCACTTCTATCTACAGAGGGCTTGTTTCTGATTCCCAAACACCCCAATATGTTCCCTAACTCAGAGCTACCACACTTGCCCTCTCCTTTTCCTGGAAGAGTCTAGAAGGCTTTTATTCCAGTTCTTGCAAGGGCTCATTTGTTGTCATCCTTTATCTTATAATTTAAAGTCACTTCTTCAGGGCAGTATTCTTTGACCCTGTCTACATTTGTTATCAAGTTCATAATTATACTGTTTATTTGCATCCTAGTGAATGATTTATCCCCTTCATTATAATGTAAGCTCCAAGAAAGCAGGAACCTGGTCTGCTTGATGTTTAGTATCTAGCACAGTGTGGGTACACATTGGGCATACAGTAAATATTTTTTGAGAATGAATGAATGAACTCTCCCTTTCTGCTCTGCATTTGTATGATTGCTATAGAAGTTGCCATGTTTTCATGTGATATACTCCCACTGTACAGAAGAATACCCATGGCTTATGTTGAAACAGCAAGCCTCTGCCTCAGGATTTTTGAACTTGGATTGAGAAGAGTCATTCAATTCCTCTCAGGTAGATAAAGTTGTACCGTAAAAAACTCATTGGCTATCAATGATTTGCTTTCCATCACATAAGCCAAAAAAACAGAGACAACACATTGGCAGAGAGATAAACAAAGCAGATGTGCATGGAGTAGTAAATACAAGAGACAGCATTCCTGATGGTGTTATTGTACCTGGCTCCAGGTGTTCCTGAGGCCCCACTACAGCCCTGTCCTTGGTGTCTACTAGAAAATGGCAAAATCCACATACTAAAGATCCCTTTTGCTTAAATTTGTTCAGATTGAATTCCTCTCATTTGCAATCTTAAAAATACCGCAAATGCACTATGTTTTACCCAAAAAGTCACATGGATAAACAATAAATTGTTGTGCCCATCAAGTGAGCAGTTTAAAAAGGTAGTTAAGTGAGTGAACATAAGTCAATGTCACTCTTATAAAAGACACTGATAATCTGAACTCACATTTACCAGCCAAATAGGACAATAAGAAAATGAGATAAATGACCAAAGGACTCACTGGGAAGACTCCATTGTCATGAGGCAGGAGGATGATAGCACCAAGTAAGAGGGTGTCCTCAGAGATAAGGGGGAGGAATGATGTCTTAGGGCACGTTCCCTTTGGTGGACTTGGTACTTGTAATGATAATCAGGCTAGGTGATTTCACATCCTAGAAGACATTCACCAAGTATCCTCTGTGTGCAAGGTACCAAGCGTGGCCTGCACCTTTGGTTTGGTATGCAGTCTCTGTACTCAGTAAGGGAGAGTGGAGGTAGTGGTCTGAAATCCAAGCCAAGTTCTGCTTGCCAACCTGTGAGCAGGAACTGTAACAAGCAGAAAGACAAGGGGGCTAAATGTTTTGACCAAGGGAAAAGCATGTGCAAAAGCTTGAAAGCATGACACAATGACACATAGTAGTTTGTGTCAGGTACTATAAGCAAGTCAGAAAAGCTAGCAAATTGGGAACAGAGAAGAAAGAGGTGGGAAGGATGCTGGAAAGGGAAGAAGCCATCAAGGAAGGTCCCCTGAGGGGGCCCTTGTTTAAAGTTCACACAAAAATCAGTAGTGGTCCTGCCTGAGGTCCCAAGCTTCTAGAGAATAATAAAGCACAGGTCTTACCCTCAGGGTACTCCTAGGCTAAATCCACACATTGTTATATGGCAAAAGTCTTCCCAAAGTAGAGGACATTTGAGCAAACTCTTGAATGACTTATAGGCAGAAAGACAAAGGGGCTAAATGTTTTGAGCAAGGGAACAGTACATACAAGAGCTTCAAAGCATGACATGAGGTAGTTTGTGTTAGGTACTGCAAGCAAGCTAGAAAAGCTAGAGAACTGGGTGCAGAGAAGAAAGAGGTGGGAAGGATGCTGGAAAGGGAAGGAGCCATCAAGGAGGGCCACGTGTTCTACACTAAGGAGCTTCGTGTTTATCCTCCAGTGCACAGAGCCGCTGAAGGGATTTAATCTGGAAAAATCATATAAATGGGAATGGTGGATGAATTTCAGAAGGCCAGGTCTGGAAACAGGGAGACCAGTTAGGAGGCTTGTGCAATAGTTGGGGAGGGGGCTAGTGAGAAAGCAGTGGCAAAGGCAATTGAAGGGAGGAAACAGACTGAGTGACATTTAAGGGGTGGGATGGAGACAATCTGAAGACCATAGGTCCTGTTTGTCCCAGATGATTTCAGTTTACATCTATTGTCTGGCTTAATTATTAACAGTGCCTCTTACACCCATAAAAATGTTCAGGTTTGGGTGATAAACTATGTGTTCACCCCACCTGTAGGGCATAAAGAAAGAGGAATCTAGGATGTCCTTCAGGATCTGGTGTGGACATCCTTGAAGATCATCATTTCAGTTAGTAGTGTAGACTAAAAAGGAGCAGTTCTGAGCCAAAAATAACAAGACTGTTCCATACTGGCTTTAAAGTGTTTGTGGGACATTTGAGTGAAATTACTGAGTAAGTAGTTTCAAATGCACTACAGTATGGTATGCAATGTTACAAAATATCATAAGTGACTTTAGGGCCATGTGTCACTGTTACATAATTCTGTCCCCTAAAATGTTCTTCCAGTCCTTAAATGTGTGAAGTTCTACACCAGAAACTCAAAATCATTGATAGAAAGCTAAAGGCACATCCATGACACATGGAGAGAGTAAAACCAATGGATTTTACCGATTGACACTGACAAAGGAATCTGGTTTCTTTTGCCAAATCCTTTTCCAGTGGAAACTCTCCTGCCTGGGATAGAAATATTTTACAGAAATGGCAACACCCCAGGCTCTCAGAGGAGAGACTGAAATTATAATGTACAATAAGTCAATAAAGGAGCTTAATTTTTCATCTAGTCATTTGAGGCCAAAGCATTCCAAAACATAAAGTGGAAATTCACAGACTGCAATTAAAAACTACACTCCTCATTCTGGATTGAAAATTAAATAGGAAGAATAATGTAAGATAAGCTGAAAACTAGCTTCTTTCATGACTACCGCCTCTCTCTATGCCTTCTTAACTAACCTCACCCTAGCCCCGCAACTACACATGCACATGCACATGCACACACACACCACTGATACTTGGGTTGAACTTCAGCAAAGAACCAATTTGTCACAGCAACAGCTGAAACAAGAAGTGTCAGCGAGATTGATTAGACTTATTATTACAGGCTCTAGCACCCATCAGAACCATGACAACCATGCCTTCTCCTTACAGCCTGTGCTGGAGGAGCAGTAAACAGCCCAAACCTGATGGCCACGGAAGCCAACGACACCCATGCTCCCCTGGGCTATTGGAAACAGGCAGCCCACTCCACACCCCACCAACTGCGCCCCCATCTGACATGACCACCCCGCCCATCCTGCCCTATTAGCAGCCTCATTAGGCCCTATTTATGCCTGCAACAATCCAAACATCACACAGCAGCACCATCATAATTGATTAAGGAGATCTAACGAAGAGCAGTTTTGCTCAAAGAGGTGTTTTTGGAATTCCAGTAGTCTACCCTAAACCGGGAGAGCACAGAGTCATAAAGAGTGTGCTCACTAGGAGATATACCTAATGTAAATGATGAGTTAATGGGTGCAGCACACCAACATGGCACGTGTATGCATATGTAACAAACCTGCACGTTGTGCACATGTACCCTAGAACTTAAAGTGTAATAAATAAATACATATATATATGAGTGTGCTCACTCCTCTCTTGCTTTTAACTGGGTGAGGTTTAGAGAAGAAAGAAAATGGGGAGGAGGATGGGAAATGCCTTATCTAGAAGAGTGAAAAGCAGCACGAGCTTCAGGATACTCTCTGCTACTAACAAGCTGGGTGACCACAGACAAGTCCCTTCCACTTGCTGATTCCTAGTTTCCAAGCCAGAAGTCTGGAAGCAACCCTTTTTCTCCTCATTCATCAGGCACCTCAACTCCCAATTATATTTTTATTAATAAAATCTGCCTTGGTTTTAAGCATCTGTTACTCTACAACTTAAAATCCTTCATTGGCTTCTCAGTGATGGGTAGGAAAAAGACCCACCTCCCTCTTCAGACATACAACCTTTTAGGATTTACTCCTATAGCAGAAATAGGAAAATGATGACCAAATCAACTGGACTTTCCTGGCTGTGATCCTTCTCCTGGATTACCTCCTCTTTTAACCCCATATCCTCTGGATGCTGTGGTCCACTTGCATGGCTGGATCCCACCCATCACTTAGAACTGAAATGTTCACATATATTCTCCCCTTTTTGACCTCAGGACCCCTTAACTATCTTAAAAATTATTGAGAACTCCAAAGAGATTGTGTTTATATAGATTATATTTGTCAGTTATTACTCTGTTAGACATTAGAACTGAGGATTTTGAAAATATTTGTTAATTCAATATCTAGAAAGCCATAACTTGTTAACATAAGTAACATATTTGGGTAAAAATAACTATATTTCCAAAAGAAAATAAATAGGGCATAAAGTAACATTGTTGTGCATTTTTGCTAATTTCTTTTAATGTCTGGCTTAGTAAGAGACAGCTGGATTTTCATATCTGCTTCTGCATTAAATCTGTTACAATATTACCTTTCATGTAGCCTCTGGAACACTATACACTTGTAAGACAATGAGAATGAACAAATCAAGTAGCACCTTAGTATTACTATGAAAATAATTTTGAGCCCCTGAAAGACTCTTGGAACCCCCCCAGAAGTCCAAGGTCACATTTTGAGAACCTTATGATCTAGTGCAAATGGGAATGAGTTAAACTTCTTAAGATCAAAGACCACGGGAAGCAGTAGGGCAAACCAGGTAACACACAGATTTAGAATCAGGCAGAATTGGATTTGAATCTCAACTTTGCCACTTACATGCCATGTAAATTACATAAGCCTCAGTTTACTCACTTCTAAAATGGGAATAATGCCATCTAAAAATAGGGCATAGAAGTGCTTGCCACAGCCTAGGACAAGGTAATCATGAGAAAAAGAGAGAGAGAGAGAGAGAGAGGAACAGAGAGAGAGTGTGTGTCATTAAATGACCTCAAAAAGTTATGTGCTGTCCTGACATGTCCTGGCACACTTCGGCTCTTGCTATCTAGTTTAAGGGGGAAAAAGGTACAAATGTATATAGTATATTATGGCAATGGTATATCATTGCCATTCCATGCCATGCCATACCATGCCATGCTATAATATACTATGCTATGGCATGACATAGGATGGTATGATACAGTATGGTACAGCATGGTATGGTACGGAATGGTGTGGTATGGTGTGGTGTGGTATGGTATGGCATGGTATGGTATACAGCATGGCATGGCAGGATATAGTATGGTATGGTGTGGTGTGGTATGTTATAGCATGGTATGGCATATGGTATGTCATGGAATACGATGGTGAAGTTCCTGCATCCAGGGCTGGTCGTTCGTCAGCTAGTTGAAAGAGCAGTTAAAGCAGACCACACAAGGTAATGCACATTTACCTGAAACATGTTATCTTAATCTAAAATGTATGTAAAGATTCATCAGTTTTCCGAAATGGGGCCAATGCTTTTGAGGACAAGTCTTCTCATTGGTGTTCTGTGGTATTACTCTTATATAAACCACACCCAAAAAATATCCGCTATACTTTCAAACTTCAGTTTTTAAGTGTAAGGAGAAATTAAAGACACTTGAGAAGCAAAATGAATAAAAAATCCTTTTTAGATTTTTACTATTTTTCCCCAAATGTCCCCAGTTTTCTTTAGCTGGATAGCAGTGGCTTTTAGTGGTCAACTTTGACTTTAGTCCCAAGATATTAGACTTTATTTTTATAGAAACAACAGCTGTCTTTCATTGTGCACTTAAATTTCATTGACTTATCTAATATTTAGTTAAGTTATGTATCTACAATAGCAAGAACAACTGGCATAAACGGGTTTGGGAACAAACAATTGACTCTTGGTGAACACACAACTCACCTGATGAGGGCAGACATGCTTGGGTGTGCTACGGAGTGGCCAACAAGCCAAGAGTGTTCACTGTGCCTCAAGCATAGGTCTGTATATTTAATAGAGAAAATGGAAAGTGATGGTTTATCAGAATTGGTTACATGGAGATTGCTTAAGAGAGTTTCTATAGATCTGTCTATACCATAATGGAAAAATATTCAGAAATCTCAAATGGAAAATAGTAGTTGCAGAATACCTAGCTTCACTTCATTGAAAACAAACCAAAAAATCTGTATATGTTCAAATGATATAATGCATAGAAAAAGGTCTGGGAAGATGCACACCACATCCTTGGTTGTAGTGGTCACCTGTGGGGCAAGCACAGATTTAGGATTATAGTAGAAAGTGAGTTTCACTTTTTTCTCTAGATACTTCTATATTGATTGAATTCTTCTACAGTGGTGATTACTTCTATAATAAAAAAATAAGTGAAAGAGTAATGCAAAGCCCTCCCCAAATAGTAAAATTAGAGGATAGCAAAACAGCTGTCCTCAGCTGGCTAAGGCAAACTCCAAAGTCCCCAGTGTTTGTCCTTGATGCACCCTCATTCCACTTCTGTGGCCTTCCCCATGTGGGTCCCAGTGAGCTAATTCTGCACTGCCACTCCTCACTGAAGTTAAAGGCTGGCCAAGGAAAATGACTTTTATCAATTAATTGTACAAATATGTCCCCTGATAAGAAAGGAAAAGTGCTATGAGAACAAATAGAGAAACCAGACCTATTCGGGAAAGGCAGATAAGGGTGAACTGAGATCCAAACTAGAAGTTAGCCCAGAAAGGAGATAAGGGGTGGGAAAAGCATTCCAAGTAGAAGGAACAGCATATGTAAAGACCTGGTGATTAGAAATGCTGAGCATGCTGGATATTTGAAAGATGAGCAATGCAACAGAATCATAGAAGGAAAAGAGAGGAAAGTGTAGTCAGAGAAGCATCTGGAAGAGTGGGAGCGTTGGGGGTGGAAGCAGCTCATTCTCAGTGTCATAGGCCAGGCTAAGAAATTTGGTCCTTATCTTACGAACAGTGGGAAGCCATGAAAAGATTTTAAACAGGGGAGTGACATGATCAGATTTACTTTTTGAAAAGATAGTGCTGGTAGAAACATGAAACAGTTCATATCAAATGATACTATTTTTCTAGCTGGTGGTTACCCTTAATAGGAAGGTTAGTGATTGCAGTAAGGCACTAACTAGGGAGCTTCTGGGGACTGGTAATGTTCTGATTCTTGATCTGGGCACTGGTTACATTGGTGGGCTCAGTTTGTAAAAATTCAGGTTGTACATCTATGACAGGTATACTTTTTATAAATATTATACTTCAATAATAATGGTTTATTTTAAGAAAAGATGATGCTGGCTCTAATATGGACAACCAAGTCGGAAGCAACAAGAGTAGAGGCAGAAAGGCCAGTTAGAAAGCAACTGCTGAGGTAGAGGCAAGATGGAGACTTGGGCTAATGCAGTGACAGTGGAGACGTAGACAGTAGAGATGTAGGGGTGGATTCGAGAGTGGCTTAGGAGATGATGGGGAGTAGGGATGTCAAGGATGTCTCCTAGATTTCCTCCTATATAGTTTAATGGATGCTTATACCATTCACTCAAAGAAAACAAGACACTAGAGGAAGACCAAACTGGTTCTTGTTGGTGCTGCTGTTGTCTTAAGGGCAGGGGAGGCAGGAATGCATGAGATGAAATTTAGGCATGTTGAGTTTGAGACAGCATGAAAACATCTAAGTGGAGATGCTAACAGGCTGCTAGATATGCAAGAGCTCATAGGGGATATTTGGGTTAGAGATTTATACTGGAGGATCATCTGGGAAGTTGAAGCCATGGCATAGATAGCCTCAAATAGGGAGAGAGTCTAGTGTTTGAAGGGAAGGGGGCTCAAGAACTTTGAAAAATGTCAGCATTTAAAGGACTTCATGGAGGAGGATGAGCCAATAAATGTGAGGGAGAAAGAAAAGTCAGACAGAGAGGAGGAAATCCAGACATGTTCTATTTGGGGAGCCAAATCGAGAAAGAGAAAGAATGCTTTCAGGACAGCATGGTGAGAAGTGTTTACTGCTGTTGAGAAGTCAAAATAAAACATGAAAATGCTCATTGGAAAAAAATGCTCTTTGGATTTAGTGGCCCAGAGGTCACCGGTGGCTTTATCAAGTACTCTTTTGATAGAATGATGAGGCTACATGCTAGACTGGAGTGGCTGAGAGGTGAATGGCAGGCTGGAAAATGGAACAGTGAGGATGGAGAGAGCTTCTGAGGAAGTTTGGCTGTGAAGAGGAAGGGGAGACAATAACTGCAGTAGGTAGGGTTTTCTGTTGTTGTTTAACATGGCACAGAATTGAGCACATTTAAACAATAAAGAGAAAGATCCAGGAGATAGAGATTGGAAACCCAAGAGACGGAAAAGGAGAAACAATAGGAACATTTCCTGAAGAGACAGAATCCAGTGGAATTGGAGCACAGGTAGAGGTTTTGGTTTTAGACAGAAGGTGAAATATTTCCCTATTATAGAGAAGAGGCAGAGGATGAGTACAGAAGCTGGTGGGAGTGGAGGCAGCAGAGCAGGAAGTTGGGAGAGTTCTCATCTGATAGCTCCTATTTCTTTCCAAAATGGGGCCATTTGCTGAGTGTGATGGGGAGGCAATTGTTACACATACCCTAATAGTACCACAGAAATTCCAATGTTAAACACCCTCAGTCCAGTGTTTTACCTCCCACTCCAGTGTTGCACGCATTCATTGACAGCTCACACATAGGAATGTAACAACACAGGCATTCAGGTGTTACACACATGCTCACATCTTACAGAGTAGCTCAGGTGCTGTAGTGCATGCACACACATATTCATCCACCTATTCAGGTGTTCCCACGTAATGGCTGCCAAAGAGGTGGCCAGTCCAGTTGTGAACAATGCAGGGAGGCTCTAAAGTTCTGGCATGATCTCCTTGATCAGTCACCTGTTTTCCTCCCTCTTTCCTCAGAGGAGTTCCACATTTTCTCTTACATGGTTTTATTTCAACATCATCCAGTGTGTTTCTGCTTTCGGAGTACATGACATTTACTAGATGCCAACAGGTTGTAATCTAGCTAAGGCCTAATCTCCAGAAGCCTCTTTTGTAGGCAACTGGTGAACACTGCTGATGATATGCCTGATGGTGTCCACGCCCAGGCCAGCACATGGTCCCCAGTGCTATGTTTAGGAAAACATGGCAATTATTGTCACAAGGCATTTCAAGGCTCTAGTGACCTTGTGTGATCATGGGTCACAGTCTCTTGGCTATTGTCCTTATAAATGGCTTTAAATAGCCTCTCCTTGTTAGGCTTCCATCTCCTTATTTGTAAGCTGAGGGGCTTGAATAGGTCATTTTTCAAGTCCTTTTCATCGATATCATTCTATGGTTCCTTGCCTCTTTGTCTTTGACCTCCAAAACCAGTTTTTCAATGGGCAATGTCCACGGACAGGCCAGATCATTTAAGAAAAAGAAACCAAGGCCAGATATGGTTTTTTTCCCAAAGCCCAAGAGATTACCAAGCACAAAGCAAAAGTTGGATCCAGAAGTTGCTAGCCACTTAGTGTCTGTGATAGCTAGCTTTATGTGTCAACTTAGCTAGGCTATAGCAACCACTTATTTAATCAAACTGTAAGCTAGATATTGCTGTGAATATGTTCTGTAGATGTGATTATGATATACAATCAGTTCACTTTAAATAAAAGAGATTGCCCTCAATAATATGGATGACCCTCATCTAATCAGTTGAAAGCCTTAAAAGCAAAAACTGCAGTTTCCCAAAGAAGAAATTCAGTCTCAAGACTGCCACAGCAACTCCTACCTTAGTTTCCAGGCTGGCAGCCTGACCTATAGATTTCAAACTCGCAGCTTCCACAATCTTATGAACCAATTTTTAAAAATAAATATCTTAACACACATATATGTGTATGTATATCTATATATATAAATACATATAGTATATATATACATGTGTATCTATCTACATCTATATTTATAGCAATTGTCTAATCTAATCTATTTATCTAATTGGTCTGTTTCTCTGGAGTATCCTGACTGATAGTATCTGAGAGGTTTGCAGGGAGTAGGGACAGTTGGTGATGTCCATTCTGATGATGATGAATGCAGAGGATGAAAGTGCAGCTGAGTTTTTAGTTTTCATCTCAGAAAGAAGCAAGAACACTAGTCCATGGGCTTTGATTCTAAAATCCTATAAGACTTAAAATCACTGCACTATGTTCAAGTTGACCACTTTTGTTACTTTCCCCGTTTCTGCACATTATCAGTCATAAAACTGTTCAAAGTACTGTGTCTAGTTTCAGATGTGGCATAAAATGTGCAACAGGGTGCGATGCACCCTACTGCGATTGTATTTAGGAAAGGGAGAATCTCAAAGGGAAGAGCTAGGGGCAGGACCCTAAGTCCCAAGAGCAGGCTGAGACCCCAAATCCATGGCCATCAGGAACAAAATATACTGGAAGGCACATTCCAGGCAAGGTCCTGAGGTTTAACAGCAGAAAGGTCTCTGATGTCTCCCCTTCCCCAAGAGTCCACAGTTTTTAGCACTGATTAGAGGGTGTATAGAGATCATCCTCATGCCCACTACTGCTTTTCTCTTCTGTGCTGACTTATAGGATGGTAAGCATCTAGCAGCAAAAAACTACAAACGAGGCTGGCAGGTGTACTCATGACACGTGTATACTTTCCCAGGCAATCATTCTAAGAAAGCCTTTATCTGTCATGGCCAGCTCCAGCAGGTGATGTTTTCATTTTCCACTAATTCAATTTGTGCAGAAATAAGCATAGCTCATTGGCTAAATCTGCCTTTCTCTTGGAGAGGAACTTGATATGGCTTGAAGTTGCCAGCTTAATTCTCATCTCCTATTACAATCAGGAAGCTGTATTTTTATTTGGTTAAAATTAAGAAATCTGATATCTGAGAAAGACCTTAGAACACATGAAGTTTAACCTCTTCTTTTAATGGTAAGGACCTGGAAGTCCACAGAGAAACATACCCAAATAAGGCAACTGAGAAAAGAAGTGGTGGGGATCAGAAATGACACAATAAGATATCAATCCAGGGTGCTCAAGTGTGGGGTCAGGTGGAGGTGAGAATGCATGTTGAGGGTGATGATGTGGATGTTCATCTGCCGGTAGGAATGGCATCCTGGTCATCTGGTCCAAACTCTCCCCCAAAACCCCTACACTATTTCCAATCGCTGCTTAAATACTTTTCAGGATGAAAGTCTCACAATTTTTTTTTTTTTTTTTTTTTTTGAGACAGTCTTGCTCTGTTACCCAGGCTAGAGTGCAGTGGCACGATCTCCACTCATTGCAACCTCTGCCTCCCGGGTTCAAGAGATTTTTCTACCTCAGCCTCCCGAGTAGCTGGGACTACAGGCGCGAGCC
Organism: Pongo pygmaeus; assembly: GCF_028885625.2. NCBI lineage: Eukaryota > Metazoa > Chordata > Mammalia > Primates > Hominidae > Pongo > Pongo pygmaeus. Next base: position 47,291,669 of record NC_072382.2, read on the forward strand.
ACCATGCCCGGCTAATTTTTGTATTTCTAGTAGAGGCAGGGTTTCAACCTGTCTCTACTAGAGAGACATATTGGCCAGGCTGGTCTCAAACTCCTGACCTCAGATGATCCGCCCTCCTCGGACTCCCAAAGTGCTAGGATTACAGGCGTGAGTCACTGCGCCGGGACCAGAAATGGTAAAAAGGCTAACGAAGGTCAAACAAGAAGAGACAGAATCACGGGCAAAAGGGGCACATTCAGAGTTTTCTGGAAGTCAGGAAGGGACTGCGGGGGTAGCTTTAGAAGGGGCTGGAGCCTGCCCCTGCACGCAGCTCGAGCAGAAAGCGCCTGGACGCTCCCTTAGGACCTTTTGAACTCTGGCCGCTCGACAAAAACACCCTTTTGAAAAGGTGGTATTCACTGGGCTGTCAGAATTGAGGAACACCAAATTAAGGCCAACAAAACCGTGTTGGGCTCAGAACTGAGCCTTGGTTTTAATCCCGATGCTTTGGATTAATACCAGGTGCTAATTAGTTGACCCAAGACAAAGGTTTGGATTATTTTCAGATAGAATTAAATCTGTCTCCTTAAAACTTCTATCTATTGCCCCAGTGATTCTTACCTTGGCTGCACATTAGGCTCACCTGTGGAACTTTTTAAGTGTCCTGATAGGCAGGTTACACAGCTGGCCAATCAAATCAGAATTTCTGAGGGTAGAACCCAGGCATTTGCCTAAAGCTCCTCAGTGATCCTAATAGGGAGCCAAGATTGAAAACCACTGCATTTGGCTCCATTCTTGTTATTAGTCTGCTGGGGGTGCCATAATAAAATACCTTAGACTGAGTGGGTTAAACAACAGAAATTTATTTTCTCATAGTTCTAGGGGCTGGAAGTCCGAGAGATGAGTGCTGGCAAGTTTGGTTTCTCCCGAGGCCTCTCTCCTTGGCTTGCAGAGGGCCGCCTTCTTACTGTGTCCTCACTTGGCCTTTGCTCTGCGGGCTTGCATCCCTGGCGTCTCTCCCTTTTCTGAGAACACCAGTCACATTGAATTAGGGCCACACCCCTATGACTTCATTTAACCTTAGTTACCTCCTTAAAGACCCTTTCTCCAAATGTAGTCACATTGGAAGTTATGGCTTCAACATACGAATTTTGGGAGGGCACAAGTCAGTTCATAACAGTTCTGCTCATTGACTAGAACTGGTTGGGTTAGAGCACCTTACCCAAAGTGCTGTGGCACTCACAGGTAGCATCATGTTAGGCTATGTGGGTGGCCACTAGAGGCCCTGGGATAGCTACCTCTGGCTTTATGGGATCTACTCAAGCACCCTTAGAAAGCGGCCCTACTGAGCAGGGCTTGATGTCATGCCCAGCAGTTTCATGATTCCCAAAGGCAACAAACGAATGAGCAGTGTCTGGCCCTCACTGACCTTCCCAGTGAGTTGAGCATGGCCTGGATTTCTCCTTTCACAGTCAGCTGCAGGGCACCCACGGAGATACTAGAGGAATTTCAGGTGCCCAAGGAGCCCAGAGCACAGACCAAGGAGGTGGGAGCTAGAGACCACACAGGTGCATCTCCAGGTGGTGGTTTCTATCCTCTCCTTTCCCATATGTCAGATGACATATTGTAACAAATGAGCTGGTGTGTTAGGCAAGCAGACTCTGCAAATTAGAGTTTCATTATTTTGAAGTGCTTCGTATTTATGTGGCTAGAACAGTACCTGAACATAGTAATCTTCAATAAATATTTGTTGAATGAACACATAAAGTAAATGAAAACATTTGATTGGATTTGAAATTCATTTAAAATATCAAAGATTTTAGCACTAAAAGTTCTAAAATTTAACTGCAATTATTAAAATTTTTGAATGATTATAAAAATAGTTTAACTTATGTTTCCTGTGTGAATACAAGTTTTCACTGATTGTGTTTTTCAGGAATTTTAAGAGCTTACCGTTAAGTAGTCTTTGTTAGAATTGTGTAAGCTATTTCAAGCTTAAAACCATTTTTTTTTCAAGTCATGATCATTGAAGCAATGTTCCCCCTTGTTCCCAAGCAATATTCCCAAACAGGTTTCTCATCACATTTTTAAGAGATTTTATTTGAAAGATCTTTTTGACGTATTTACATGTTTTACATATTTGAGATTTAAATCCACCCTAATACTTTGTATTTGATTTTTCTTATAATCCCATCATATATGGAAAAATAGTGAAAAATTTCACCTTAGACATCTGCAAATCTTCTCTAGTTTATCCAGCTGAATCTTACAAATATTGTCAATTTGTGTATGTATTATGACATGAAAAAGGATAGAAAACAGTCTTCTACTTCTCTCAGTAAATGGCACCCCCATCTAAATTACTGAGTCAAAAACCTGGAAGTCGTCCTGATTTTTGTTCCTCCTGCTCTAAATCCCATCCTTTCAAAATTATCCCCACTGCCCACTCCTTTCCCTTCGACTAAGCCACAATTATCTCTTGCCTGGACTACTGCAAAAGACTCCTAACTGCTCTGCCATCTTCTGCATTTCTTGCCCTTCTACAATTTCTTCTTCACATGGCAGCCCGAGTGTCCTTTTAAAACCTTAATTAGATCATGTAATGTCTCCCCACCTCTCTGCACTTCTTAAAACCTCCCAAAGTCACTTTAAATAAAACCTAGACTCCTTCCTATGGCCTCCGGGGCTCTACATGAGCTGGCCTTTGTCTTCCACTCCAACCTTATCTACTGTTCTTCCATAGCATGTCATGCTCCAGGCACACTGGCCTTTTCTCTGATACCTGGGAAGAGAATACCCCAAAACCAAAGACCAAGGCCAAGTGGAGATACCAAGCAAGCAAACAGATATACAGAGAGTCTAGGGTTCAGGGGGACACTGAGCTGGAGGTGTAACTCTGGGTGTCTAGTAGAAACCTACAAGGCTGGAGGAGTGCACCCAGGAGGTGAAGCTTAAAAATAACAGTACTCAAGACTGAGCCATGGTGCTTTCCAACATTTTGAGGTCAGGGAGATGAAAAGGCATCTGTTAATTAGCTCAAGTGACTCTTTCTATAATGTGTACATAGATCAAAACATCACACTGTACTCCATACACACATACAATTATTTCTCAACTAAAAATATATTTTAAATTTTAAAAAGGAATCTGTAAGGCTGAGAAGCAGCAACCAGTGGCATAGGAAAAAAAAATCTGGAGATTTGGGGGTCTTAATAGCCCTCTGAGAAGCTTATTGAAAACATACATTTTTTTCCCCATAATCTATCCACTGGAGTTTTGTTTCAGTATGAAGATGGACACCCAAAATTTGTTGTGGTTTTTTTTTTTTAATATAACAAGCTTAGTGTTGTTATCGTAAGAGAAACCTGGGAAACACTGCCTTAGAGCTTGGCCCAATCAGAAGAATCACCTGTGTGGGGCCCTGTTCAATCTTCCAGGGACCATACCCCACAAAACACTGAATCTGGATCCCCAAGGGACTTAGAGCTTGGCAGCTCATCATCCAAACTTCAAATTTATTATTTGTTCTTAGGATTTCTTCCAAAACAAGCCACATGGTTTTGCTTTAGAGCCAGTAAATCAGGAGTTCTCGCTCCATTTACAAAGACTGATATGCCATTTCTACAACGGGAGGTGCTTTCTCTAAAACCATGTGGAATTTATTTCAGTTCATGTATGGTATGTTAGGGTCTTGGCCAAGAGTCTTCAGTAGGAACTAGAATTACAATGAACAAACAAATGGGAATCTCTCATGTAGACCTAATGGTAAAACTAAGAGCTTGAGCTCTTCACCCAAGCTTCTCAGCTGATCTTGGCTTCCAAATGCACAGGGAGTTATTTTCTCTGAGTCTCAGGAACCACATTTACTTTTCCCAAGTGTTCTGAATCTGATGATGCCAAAATGGTACTTAACAGCCTCTCTTACTGATGTCCCCACACTTCACCCAACCCAACCTGCAGACAGCTGGCTTTTCGGATTCTGCATTGAGGCTCTTTCCACATTTCCTTACTCTGGATGTTAACCATTCCCCCTTCCATGTGCTCAAAATGGGAAACTTTTTGCCCTTTCTGACAGAAATCATTCCTTGTTGGCCACCTGATGGGTACTTGGGGTTAATTAGAAAATCCCCATCAAGAGTTCAGAGGCCAATATCAGCTGTCAAAATCCCACATTCCCCTCTTTCCCCTCTTTCAAGTGCAAAACAACCTGTGTCTGAAGATGTGCCGGAGATAAAAGGGCACACACCAGCGCAGGGGGCTTTAGCCCAGCCCTATTCACGGCCCCACCACCATGAATACAACAAAATCTCAATGAAAGTTTTAATCTCCCCACTGCATTCAGCCTAAAGAGAAAAGGGCTTCCTTTTAACAATTTCCCCCCTTAAACCTTTTGTGTTGCAATGCTCCTGAAAAAAGGCGGAGATTTCACTCTGACCCGGCAAGGGCTTTACGCCAAAGAAAGCAATGCACCTCAAACCTTTTGTGCTGAAATCAGAAGGGCGGCCGGCCCGGAGCAACCGGCGCAAAAGCAGCAACCCAGTGGTGGGGCTCGCGGCACAGAGAGTGCCCGCGTCTCTGCAGACCCCGGCTCTGGCCTGTAGGCCAAAGGGCCTAAAAGGATTCCTGAGTATGATCAGGCCAAAGGCCCCATTGCGCCTCAAAACTGAGGCGTCTGGAGTGGGAATGCTACACGGGTGCATGATTTCCCAGCCCAGAGTCTGAAACGCACCGACAACCCACAGGCCAGTAGGCCCAATTATGCCCTTTGTTTTCACATCGGACTGAAAAGAACAAGAAAGAACAATTGCAACATAAACGCCACTCAAAGGCCAGCCCTCTCCAAGCACCCTTTGGGGAGAACTTCTGACGGCTGAAGGGTTGTTCACAAGACCCTGGCTGGTTGCTGGGAACCAGATTCCAACCGCTCCACCATGCCTACCTTTGGGCAGAGGCTCCAGGCCAGTCCGGGAGCTGGAAGCGGGGAGCTCCCTCCCGCCCTCTGCAAAATACCTTTTGGTGAAAAACGCCTCTCCCTCTCAGGCTCGCCTTTCCCGAGAGGACTTGGGAAAAACTTGCAGGGCGCTGCTTCGGTCTTTGGCTGCCTTCGCAAGGACTCCCTTCGCACTTTCTTAACTGTTAGGGGTGCTCTTGGCAAAAAAAGCAACCCCCCAGCTCTTCCAGCATAAACAAACACAAATGTTTGTTTAATAAATCTGTATGACGTTTTCGTCTTCTTTATTTCTTCCAAAGAGCTGCCCTGAATGTTTGAAATTAGCGCCTGGTATTAATCCAAAGCATCGGGATTAAAACCAAGGCTCAGTTCTGAGCCCAACACGGTTTTATTAGCCTTAATTTGGTGTTCCTTAATTCTGACAGCCCAGTGAATACCACCTTTTCAAAAGGGTGTTTTTTTGTCGAGCGGCCAGAGTGCAAAAGGTCCTAAGGGAGCGTCCAGGCGCTTTCTGCGCGAGCTGCGTGCAGGGGCGGGCTCCGGCCACTTCTAAAGCTGCCCCGCAGTCCCTTCCTGACGTCCAGAAAACCCTGAATGTGCCCCCTTCGCATTCTTGCGAAGATTCTGTCTCTTCTTGTTTGATCTTCGTTAGCCTTTTTACCATTTCTGAACATGATTTTTATGGAGGGTCAGAAACAGCACAGCAGATACTTTGCCATTGTCCATGGCAAAATTCTTTGGTTTGTTGTTTCTTTTAAAAATTTGTTGGTAAAAAGCCTCCTTTCTAGCCGGGCCCGGTGGCTCACGCCTGTAATCCTAGCACTTTGGGAGTCGGAGGCGGGTGGATCATCTGAGGTCTGGAGTTCGAGACCAGCCTGGCCAACATGGTGAATCCCCGTCTCTACTAAAATACAAAAATTAGCCTGGTGCGGTGGCAAATGCCTGTAATCCCAGCTACTCTGGAGGCTGAGACATGAAAATCGCTTGCACCAAGAGGCAGAGGTTGCAGTGAGCCGGAGATCGCGCTACTGCACTCCAGCCTGGGTGACAGAGTGAGACTCTCCCTCAAACAACAACAGCAACAACAACAAACCTCCTTTCTCGTTCCCCGATCAGTTCTTTTTGGTGTGCATGGCTTGAGGTGTGTTTATCTTCAGGACAGTGACAGACACTGGGATAGATTTAAAAGATATCTCGAATTAGAGGTTTAAAGATACAGCGATGAGAAGGGAATAGAGTGAGGGTGACTGTATTACAGGAAAGGGGTCCTGATCCAGACCCCAACAGGGGGTTCTTGTATCTCATGTAAGAAAGAATTCAGCGTAAGTCTGCAGTGCGAAGTGAAAGCAAGTTTATTAAGAAAGTAAAGGAATAAAAGAATGGGAGCGAGACTCCCACTCAAAAAAAAAAAAAAAAAAAAAGAAAGTATCAGTATGGTAAGGTCTATTCACAACTCGAGTTTTGACAAAAGGTGATATCTGGAATATTAATAAATGTTTAATTTAAGAAAACATTCAGTAAGTTTGTCCTGTATTTCTATACAAAGAGAAGAACAGTAATATATTCCACAAGAGTAATGTAAAATAAGTAAAGTTATTCTAAGTAAATTAAATTAGAAGGCTTTTCATGAACTGGGCAGCTGTTAGAACAAAGTTGGTATGGGGTTGTTACTTGATTCTAATATATCCAGAATTAGAATACTGATCCAGATTTTTACATTACCCGTCCTCCTTGTTTCTTCTGTGTAGTAGTCAGAGAGCCCTGGTTGGTTTACAGGAATAAGTAGGGTTAGCCTAAATTGTAGAAACGAACTTAAAAACAATTGATGAGACCAGAAAGTATAACATAGTTTTTGAAACATATTTCTCTCTCTCCAGTTTCTCATTTTTATTAAAGACAAATTATGGTAAGACTGATTTGTTTTATTATACTTGGCCTGATTATTTGTATAAAGTGTAATAAGAATAATTATTTTTCACATAGGCTTTTTAATTGGCTTTGATGGAACTCTGTTTCATAAGGAATCTCAGATAAGACTTTTTTAAAGTTGAGTCCTGCCATGGGTTTGTACCCTCAAATACCTATGAGTTGGGTAAATTCTTCTCCTTTTGAGGTCCCAAGATAACTTGGGGCTTCTGGACCTGTGAGAAAGTGACATTCTTTACTTAACACAGGTCAGAAACCCCATACAGGGACTGTGTAGGGAAGGTATGAGGCTAGTTCCCCACAGGCCTTTACAAGTTAAGTTTGATTCCTTAAAGGAAAGTACACCATTCTAGTCAAAGTCTTAGTAAAATTAACCAATTTCTCCAATTGTGTCCTGTTACAAAAGAAAACAGAATCTTATTGTACTTATGTAACTAACTATATTGCCATAAGAATACTCACAGCTAGTTTCTAAACTCTGGAGAAATCAGGTAGAAAGAAACAAATATGTTCTAAATTTTGTTCACAGTAGTATACTTTACTCAATTGTTACAAGCTGTAAATAGCTTAAAAGTTTCCTTGACTCTGAAAAACAAAACAAAGGATTAGTAGTGTTTTAAGCAAAGTTAAAAAGATTGCTTCAGTTTTTTATTGGTTCAGTTAATTCCATTAACTCCTCTTCTATTTGATATTCATGAACATTCCAGTTCTTCATGAGAGTTCTGAAAGTTGTTTCCTCTATTCTAATGTTACAATTTTCCAAAGTTACTAGAAAACCTTTATTTAGGAACATCTGTTAGAGTTCTATAGTTGATTATAAACCACCTTCTAAAGAGGATTAAAACAAGACAACAATTGTCTGTGGAAGATAAAAAGTTTTAGGACAGCCACTGTTAAAGCCACAGTTAATAAAGAAATTTGGTTACTTCTGTGGCACACAAAATTTTACATAACAATTATAAGTATTAATAACATACACTAAGTTACATTAGAATTATAGGAGTTTCCCATAATTTTGGAACATATACTAATAACACATTTATGCAAATATAGTCCAAAGAAAGCAAAATACTATTTCATATTTGATAATGCTTCCTGTATAGTTTTTATACCAAATAAGTGAAATTTCACCTTTACATTAATGTACTATTAATGTTAAACCCAATTTTTAATAAAACCTTATAGACATATTTACCTAATTTTAATGTTTAACCGTAAGATTCTTATAAACCTTCTATAACCCTTTACATTTTTTTGTGAAAGATCTGATCAGTGCTCTAAGAAAAGCCTGTTGTGCTTTTATTCCAATGTTTAATTTATGGAAAAACTGAATAATATTCCTTTAACTTTAGCCAATATGTTCACATACAGAATCTCTTACAATTAATCTTTATAAACCTTTCACAACTTGTTTAAATTTTTAGATTTTTTTTTTCACTTAAAACAATCCTTTAGTACTCTAGGCCAAAAAAATCCACATTCCCATGACTTCTTATAATATTTCACCAAAAACACATTTTACTTTCTTTACACACCTTGCATATAAAGTTGTTTCTTTAATAGTTTTAATCATGTTATAATATTAACTCTTAGCAACTTTTACTTTTGGTGAAAAGCCTGGTTAGTAAGCAATTGTAATTGTGTACTAGGTGTGGAGTCTAGTCTAGGACACCAGGCAGAAGTGTAGATAAGAGCTGACTCTCTAGTATAGTTAGGGGTGTGGCTAACTCCACATGTCCCCAGGCCTTATCTAGAATCTAATGGCTTTAAGGGAGGTAAATTGAACAATTTTCAAAAGTCAAAGAAACAGTTTGATCTTAAAGTAGTTAGTAATTCTGATATCTGGTCTTAATTTAGACCAAATGTCTACATTTTGAAGACATTTTACTTTACCAATAATCTTTAAAATTGTCTTTATTTCCAAAAGATTACTAAAGTCCCGTGAACAAAAAGGCATTAAAGTTTCTATTTTTCTGACAAAATATTTTATTTAATTTTTCATTTTTCTAAGCCAGTTAATTAGAGCTCTTTTTTATATAAACATATGACACATATGACACACAGACAGAAGATTCAGTACTTGTAAGATTTTTCATTGGTCAGTTTCTTAATTGGATTACTGGCTTCAGGGTGGAGCCCTTGGAAGAACAGGGCCAGGAAAGCATCCATTTCTAGGGCCAAATAAGCAGCTGAAGGAAAAGACAGATCCCCAAAATTAAGGGTATCATTTTATACTGGTTCCTGGATCCCCAAAAGGAGGGAAATACTGTGGAAGACAGTGTAGTGCTTCTACTCTGTATTTCATTGTAAAACAACCCAAAGCTAATCAGCCCATTTGGTAATCAGCCCATCCCTCAGGGGAGCCTCATCTCCCGAGGGGGTAGGGATGTTTCCTTATCTTCCAGGTGGCCAAGAGCATGTTTCTCTGATCCAAGTGTGCAAAGAGTCAAGTATCCCTCTGTAACTACTAGTAACTACCTCGTTATTACACATCAAAACTCTCTCATAATGTGAAGTAATTTCTGATATCCCCAAAACCCAAAATGATCATATAACATAATGTAAAACAGAACAGAGTCTTTGATTTTGAGAGGGATCTATCTGTTTTTAATTCTTGGGGTTTCATGAGGAAAACAGATTTTTTCCCCAAAATGGGGTCTGTGGCACCTCCTCTGTTTTTCCCAAGGAGTCCCAGAAAAACAAGTTCCAAGAAGAGAAAAACATAAAGGCCTTTAAAATATATCTATAACTTGTTTATCCACTTTTAGTTGACTTTTAGCCATAGTGCTCTTTAAAAAAGAAATCCTTTCAGATCTCTTATTACCTGACTTTAGCCATGCCAAGCAGCCAATATTTCTAGCTTCTGAACTTTACCAAAGGTAACCTGCTAGGTGCATAGAGAAAGGAAAATTTAAGATAGTCCACGGAGAAGAGAATAGACAAGGTCATGCAGATATTAAGCCAGAAATGATTTACTTCCTAGGTGAGGAATTGAACCCGGACCACCACTGTGAAAGTGTAAAACCTTAGTTACTGAGTTACAGTAGGAGGCAGTCTCCATTTTCTTTCCCAGAAGAAGTCTAGAGTAGTTAATTTTGAGGTTGTAAAGGGTTTTAACTGTTTAATATGATTTTTAGAGTTGACTATGACATGAACCCTAAAATTCCTGTTCCCTGCAAGGCGGAGACCAAGAGAAGGTACCACCACGTGGTTAAAAAGTCAAGCTCCCAAGGACATGAAACAAGGTGGAGACTTCATCCAGTTTTTTTGTTTGTTTCAGGGACCTGCAGCCAAGATTGTTACTGACCAGCTTGTTGGGTTGTCTTGAAATGTGGGGTTACAGGTATTCTAAGCCCATGTTTTATTCTACAGAAAAACGAATTCATAGCATAAAATACAACAGTTTAAGACTAGCCTTAGAATTCTTTTTCACATTAATCAAAACTTTACAGAGGAGATAAACACTGGTTTTTGTTTTGTTTTGTTTTTTCCATTCATTTAACCATTTGCACAGAGAGATTGAGAGAGAGAGGAGAGAGAGGCCAGAAATCTGACTGGTAAGAAATGCTTACCCTTTGGCCGGCATGCCAGGCTTCTGGGTTCCCTTCCTCTGAATGGCCTTAGTGATCCGGTTTGTGGCATCATCGCCCTGGGGGCCAAGCCGCATCATAAAGGAAAATTACTTTTTTTCATTCTGGCCAGAGTAAAATACGTGTGATAAAACATAGACATTAGCCACTCTGCTTAGCACCCAATATCAAACTGGCAAGACTTAAATTTGCCACCAGATGGGCCCTGTCATCTTTAATCCAACCTCTGACTTGGAGTTTCGACACGTGGTCTCTGGGCAAGATGGCTGCCCTGAGTAATAGAAAAGATAAGAAAGGGAAAGGAGAGAGAGAAAAGCATTGCCTGTAGCAGAGTGGGGAAGGCGAAATGCTCAGGGAGGCGAGAAAGACCCACCCATTGCAGCAATATTGAAAAGTTCAGGCGGCTGTTTCTTGGTAGCAAAGGGATATTTTCCAGCCACCCTATTAGCTCTCAAGTTTCCCCTTTTAGGGAGGAAAAAGGTCCCTATGTCCCAGGATCCTGTACATGCCTAACCCTCTCACCCACAGCCATCAGCAAAGAGTGCAAGGCAGATTAATCCAAAGAGAACAGCAGTTAACATCACATAGTGTCAAACCTGTTCTTAACCCAGACAGACTTTACTGAGAGAGGCCTCTAACCCCCTAAATCTTAGAAGGGACTCTAACCCTCCTAAATCGGGCCTCTAACCTAAAGTCAAGCATCCTTGCCTTTTATTAAGATGGGCTTCTAACCCATTCTGTCTTAAGAGAGACCCTAACTCCCCTAAGTTGGGCCCTTAACCCAATCCCATTCTTTACCTGGGTACCCCACCACTTACCCAAAGTTGTCCAATCAGTGCTGCAGTCTATTTCCTTTGGGTCGGGCAGGGGGTCTCCTTAGTATTGTCCCTTTTGTGGTTCCCTAGAAAGATGTTACCGGACCCCACCACTTACCGAAAGGTAGCCTTTGGGTCGGGGGTTTCCACAGTATAGTCGCTTCCTTGGTCGCCAGAAAGACGTTACAGGACCCCGACACTTACCCAAAGGTAGCCATTGGGTCAGGGCTACTGCACTATAGTCCCTTCATGGTCACCAGAAACATGTTACAGGACAGGGGTCCCGATCCAGACCCCAAGAGAGGGTTCTTGGATCTCGCATAAGAAAGAATTCAGGGCGAGTCTGCGGTGCAGAGTGAAAGCAAGTTTATTTAGAAAGTAAAGGAATAAAAGAATGGCTACTCCATAGACAGAGCAGCCCCGAGGGCTGCTGGTTGCCCATTTTTATGGTTATTTCTGGATGATATGTTAAACAAGGGGTGGATAATTCACACCTCCCCTTTTTAGACCATATAGGGTAACTTCCTGATTTGCCATGGCACTTGTAAACTGTCATGGTGCTGTTGGGAGTGTAGCAGTGAGGACAACCAGAGGTCACTCTCGTCGACATTTGGGTTTTGGTGGGTTTTAGCCGGCTCCTTTACTGCCACCTGTTTTATCAGCAAGGTCTTCATGACCTGTATTTTGTGCTGACCTCCTGTCTCATCCTGTGACTTAGAATGCCTTCACCATCTGGGAATGCAGCCCAGTAGGTTTCAGCCTCATTTTACCCAGCTCCTACTTAAGATGGAGTTGCTCTGGTTCACACACCTCTGACAACTGCACGATTTTGTTGTTTTGTTAAGACAAATAATAACAAAGGCCAGATAGCATTTAAAACTAGTACATAGATGTGGGTCATATGTCATATATTTTTCAAATAAAAGTCACCTATAAAGACTTTAAGGTTCCTTTCTTTTTATTTGCTACTTGCTGAATAAAGGGGTAGTAGAAAATACTCCTTTAAGGAGAAGGTACAGCTCAGTGGTAGAGCATTTGACTGCAGATCAAGAAAATACTGCTTTGATCATTTTTAGGCTGGGAAATTTTAGCCAACTTCTTACGCCAAATACACACATGCACACACACACGCTTACAAAATGAGAGCTAGAATAAATTAATAAGTGATGATAATGCTGATCAACTTTCCTGCATCTATATTCTAACTGCAAGCTCAACATTACAAAAACAAATCTACATACTGCTTGATTAAAGGGTTTCTCAGTTCCCTTCCAGTTCTAATGTTCTATAAATAACATTATTTCTCAGGTTTGGGGTAGTTTAGGTGAAAGCATATCTTTCTTAAAAACCATAATTATCTGGATAATTAGACAAATGCAATAAAATTTAAGATAGTAATAAGTACACACTTTTAATACAAAATCATATTTCAGATGCACACAGATAAAATGAACTCTGGTGCAAATTATCCTGTAAGGTGAATAATTTTCTAATAAGAGTAAGCACTTCCTTATTAGTCTGTTTTATATGTCTGATTTTTCTTGAACTAGGTTTCTGTAAAACTAGGCATAGCTTTTTTATACACAAAATGGCTATATTCATAATATACTCAAATTAACAATTCTCCAGAGTCATGTTAAATCAAGTTTAGCCTAAAGTTGCCTCTGTATGTATTTTAAGTTCGACCTAAAGGTTTTTCTGTACATTGTGAACTATAACAAGTGGAGGTGTAAACAGACCGTAGCTTACACTTGTGCCAATCATTGAGTTTTGGCCAAATGTAGCCAATGGTTTGAACATGTTGAAATAAGGCAAATGCCAACCTGTAACCAATCCAGTTGCTTCTGTGCCTCACTTTCCTTTTTCTGTCCATAAATCTTCTCCCATGTGGCTGTGCTGGAGTCTCTGAGCCTACTCTGGCTGGGAAAGCTGCTTGATTCGTGAATTGTTAGTTGCTCAATTAAACTTCTTTAAATTTAATTCAGCTGAAGTTTTTCTTTTATCAGTCAAATAAATACAAAACTGAGGAGGTTGGGTGGCATTTCTTCTCTGTAAACAAGAAAAGGGTAGGGGCAAATGTCATTTATATAAATATGTCCTAGAATTTAAAATCACTTTTTTTTTTTTTTTTTTTGAGATGGAGTCTCACTCTGTCATCCAGGCTGGAGTGCAGTGGCATGATCTCGGCCCACTGCAACCTTCACCTCCCAGATTCAAGGGATTCTCCTCCCTCAGCTTCCTGAGTGGCTGGGACTACAGGCACGCGCCACTAAGCCCAGCTAATTTTTGTATTTTTAGTAGAGATGGGATTTCGCCATTTTGGCTAAACTCGTCTCAAACTCCTGACCTCAGGTGATCCGCCTGCCTCGGCCTCCCAAAGTGCTGGGATTACAGGTGTGAGCCACTGTGCCTGGCCTGAAAATCCTCGTTTAAATTCAGATCAAATCTTAATCTTTTTTTTTTTTTTTTTGGCCTTTCCTGTTTATTTGCTTCAAAGGTTTTCAGGAGCAGTGATGTGAATTATTCCACATGTGCTGGATAGATTTTAGGCTTTAAAAGAGGCAAGATGCCTCTGACTTTGTCAGCATGAAAAGACTGCCCTGAGCAGTCTTCAACATACATTGTTAAAGACGCTTGACTTTTTGTCTTGTTTTTAAAAAAAAAAAAGTGAGATACAAAACGTAGGGCTATCTCTTGAGCAGTGGGGAAAAAAAGTCACTTAGAAAATATAAAAGTATTTTAACCCCTCCATTAAATAAATCTGTGCCAAATTTACATCTTTGTCAAGAGAAAATAAGATATCAAATTTAAATATTTTATATTTTAACTGTATTATGAGTAATGTATTCTTTACATAAGTCAATTTAATGTGGCTGTTTGTGGAAACGTTTTCATTTGATGTTGATGCTCTTTCCGGAAGTTTTAGAGAAGGGAAAATTGTGGGGGGAAAAAAAAGATTAATACAATGGCTTACAGATTTCAGTTAAGCCAAGATAGGAAAGGAAACAAAGTTGTAAGTTATGGTGATACTTGAATTTTAACTTCTAACACTAAAAATACTAACACTCCTTCAAAACTCAGCAATTTGAAAATTAATTTGTGAACCTTGCTGGAGTAAGATTTCTCACCTGAGCATTTTCTCTGCTTTTTGAAAAGCAAAGAGAAGACTTGATACAAACCACCTGTTGTGCTACCCACCTCATCCAATTAGACAAGTCTTTTGTCTTTGTGGAAATAATAACCCATATGAGTCACTACTTTCAGACTAACCAAATCTGAAAACCCTGCTCAGGGTAGTCTTTTCGTGCTCACAAAGTCAGAGGCATCTTGCCTCTTTTAAAGCCTAAAATCTATCCAGCACATGAAGAATAATTCACATCACTACTCCTGAAAACCTTTGAAGCAAATTAAACAGAAAAGGCCAGAACAACAACAACAAAAAAGATTAAGATTTGATCTGAATTTAAACAAGTTAACAGTAACCCTATATTATTCCATATTTTACCCAGCTGTTTTGGATATTTAATGAATTTGAACAAGGGAGCAGACCTGTGTTAAGGATTAGAGGCTATAAAGGTTCAAAAGGATTTGAAACTTTGCTGAACTACGTATCTCTTACCCTGGCTTCTTGCTTGGAAAACTTTTAGGATTCAATGCCATTGACTTCTTTCTTATTTTATTGTACTGCAAAAATCTGGTTTTCTTGTCATTGCTTCCCAAACCAGATCCCTCAAATATTCAAAAACTATAAACAGTATATGTCATGTAGAGTGGGCTCTAAGTCATTTAGCCTTGTAGGACACTGGGGTTTATTTCTGAAGTCATTCATAATCACCTGTGTCAACTGCAGTGAAAGAGGCTTTATTTCAGTTTTACTCTTTTTCTAGGAAGGCATGAGAAAGAAAAAGACCAAATATTACCACATTTAGAGTAAAGTTGCAACCACTTATCAAATTGTCACTTCTCCAAAAAGAGTGAATCTCCTTAGTTTTCCCAGAATTGTAGAGAGAAAGATGAACATTTTCATAGATTAAAAAATTTGATGTTTAATAGAAGCTGATTCTGTGGATTAAGTTCAAATGGAGAGCAAGAGGGACATACAGTCACTCCTCAGGGTAGTTGGGGGATTGGTTCCAGGACCCACTCCAGGGTTTTACAGAACATGGACAATGAGACTCGAGTTCATGCTCTTAATTAAGTGCCATTTTTGACTGCCTCTGTAGTCACCAGAAAGATTAGAGCGATCTGGAAATTGTGCAATGGCTTGCAAAATAGGTAATACAGATGAAAGGAGAAGAAAACATTGCATAAAACTGATCCAAAAACTTAGCAAGACCCTGACTCTACAAAAATAAAAATAAAAAATTAGCTGAGCATGGTGGTGTGGGCCTGTATTCTCAGCTGCTCAGGAGACTGAGGCAGGAGAATCGTTCAAGCCCAGGAGTTGCAGGTTACAATAAGCTATGATGGCACTACTGCGCCCCAGCCTGGGCAACATAGTGAGACCCTGTCTCAAAAAAAAAAAAAATCCAACAGGAGGATGTATGCTTCCTAACTCAATTTGGCATTTGGGAAAGATTTCTAGAGTACCAAGAATAAATCATTGATCAAATGGGATGATAGCAACAAAGGTGAAGATATCCTAGAAGATGGGATTGATTTTCTACAAAGGAAAGCAATAGCATCACTACTTCTCTGTTAGTAAGAATAAGTCGACAACTACAATATGTACAAAGTAACAAATAATATTTTTTGTTCATATAGAAAATTTAGGAAATGTACAAAAATTATAAAATAAAAAAAATCATCCGTAGTCTCACCATTCAGAGATAGTTGCTATTTTTTTTTTTTTTTTTTTGGTAATGCACGTGTAGTCTACGTATATAATACACATGCATAGGTACATTTTAAGTAGAATTAAATCTTATATATAATGTGTTATCTGCCTTTTTAGTCACTTATTATATCAGATAAATTTTCCTATTCCATTAAAAAGTCTTTGAAAATATTCTTCCTAATGTTACACGTATGTATCATAATTTATTAAACCAATTCCCTAGAATTGGGCATCTAGTAATTCTGTTTTTTGCTATTATAAGTAGCTCCATGTTATACAAGTATATTTTTGTGGAAATCTCTGATTATTTAGTCAATATTAAATAACATTTTTTAAGTTCTTGATACATACTGCCATATTGTCTTCCAAAATGGTTGTATTCATTTACTTCCCCATGAACAAGATACAAAATGATCTTTTCACTGCTGGGTAATGATATATAAAAAAAATTTTTCTACCAACTGAATGGAGTTGAGGGAGAGAAGCATATTATTATTTGAAGTTGTTTCATTATTATGTTGAATATTTTAATATGTTTCTTTACATTTTTCCCTTTAATAAATTATCTTTGATGTCCTTTGGCTTTTTTTTTTCTATTGGCATGCTTGTCTTGTTTATTTTAAGAGATCTTTACATATTGAAAATATTAAATAATTTCATGAAATTACATTTGGACCTATTTTTCAGGGCCCAGACTAAATTATGCATCTTTCATTATATTTTTCCTGACTTAATCTGCCTAAGTCAAATCTCCTGCTTCTAAGTCCTAATACAATATTCAATACTGAATTATACACTGTTTGCAATTCTTTAGAGTTTTTTCTTTTATCCTCTATAATAACTTTTCAAAGGAGAGTTCATGTATTTTAACAACTACAAAGATGATCAACTTGATGTCTCTGAATTCTCACTGTCATTTGCTGTGACAGAGTTACTGGAATTGGGTGGGGTTCAGCCCAGGTTCCTTAGCTACTATGTGGTTATTCTTGGGACATAACCAGGCTTTTTTTTTTTTTTTTTTTTTTTTTTTTTGAGACAGAGTCTTGCTCTGTCGCATGGGCTGGAGTGCAGTAGTGCGAACTCAGCTCACCATAGCCTCTGCCTCCCAGGTTCAAGTGATTCTCCTGCCTCAGCCTCCCAAGTAGCTGGGACTACAGGCATGCGCCACCATGCCTGGCTAATTTTTGTATTTTTAGTAGAGATGGGGTTTCACCATGTTGGCAGGCTGGTCTCGAACTCCTGACCTCAAGTGATCCTCCCAGCTCAGCCTCCCAAAGTGCAGGGATTACAGGCATGAGCCACCGCGCCTGGCCTCATAGTTTATTTTAAATATATGAGACATAATTCAAAGAGAGCTTGTAGTAAGAAATAGAACCAAAAAAAGAAATTTTGGATTTTTTGTAAAGAGAGTTGAAATATTTTTTTCTGATAATAATTTCTTTAATGATTCTTTGTAAAGAATATTAAATTTTCCTAAACTTAATTTTATGGTTTGCTTACATAATAAAGCAGGGGTGTCCAATCTTTTGGCTTCCCTAGGCCACGTTGGAAGAAAAATTGTCTTGGCCACATATAAAATACATTAACACTAATGATAGCTGATGAGCTGAAAAAAAAAATTGCCAAAAAAATCTCATAATGCTTTCTGAAAGTTTATGAATTTGTGTTGGGCCACACTCAAAGCAGTCCTAGGCCACATGCAGCCTGTGGGCCTCAGGTTGGACAAGCTTGATATAAAGCATTTACATGAGTCACCTTAAAATTACAGCACAGATAAGCAATGATAATCGAATAAAATTAAGCATCTTAGGGCTTTCAACATTTGTTTCCTCTTAAATGACTTGCTCTAGAATCCAAGTCTTTATGAGTTATTTGGATGTCCTGAATGAATGGCTTTATCTTTCTTTTTATCAGTAATAGGAACCTATTTTGAACCAGTGGTCACCCACAAAAACCTTTTATTTAAAAATCACTCTGAAATAGAGAGGCTCCAGGGATGGTCTAGAATCCAATGGAGAGGAATCTGAAATCACTTCCTCTAAGGAGGGAATCTACCTATCTATCTATCTATCTATCTATCTATCTATCTATTTATCTATCTAATCTCTCTACCTAGAAAGATAGAGTGGGATGCATACTTGATTTGTCTACTTGTATTACTTTTTGCGCAATCTAATATAATTTATCTGGGGAGAGAACTAATGAGGAGGAGGAAATGTTGTATGAAAAGGTGAAATTCGTGCCTCCTCTCTGGAACAGAGGCCTGATTTGAATGTTATTAACATAGCTGGGCTTCCAGGCCTTCTGAAATGGTCTTTCATTTCCACATGAATATTGGAAAACGCTCCGCTTAGGGAGGGGGAGATGTTGGAGAACAGACCTCTTTGGCTACATCTCAGCTAATTTATATGCTCTCCAATGGAGGTCATATCGATACGAGGCCCAACCCCTGTCAGCTTTTTGGGTCCCTTAACCTGAGAACCTTGAAGCCCATTGAGAGCTATTCATACTTGGCAGATTGATTTCTTCCATCATTTTGTCATAGTAACTGACAATTCACTGCCATCCAAGTGTATCTGGGAGCACAATGTCCACATAAATATTGCTGGCAATTCTGAGCATATCCCTTTGTGGAAATAGTAGGTTAATTTCCTTCTGCCGCTCGACTTTCTATAGCTATGTGGCAGAAGATCATTTCCACTGGAGCCATATAGCCGACAGGCCCAGCAGTGCTTGTTTTGAAGAAGTACAGAGTTTAGAATCCCCCATCAGTGCAGAATAAAATTAATCAAAGCTTCAAACGCAGGCTAATCTGAAAAGGGAGACGGGGTTAATAGGGACATAAAAGCTTTGATGAGAACCAGGTGCAGCCCAAGTGCTAAGACTAGTCTAGAAAGTTTCAGGCATGAAATTAACAGATGCAGGAAACCGTCTTTACTTTCAAACAACAATAATCACACAAGGGACAAAAGTCATTGAACCTCCTTAATCACACCAGCCTATTTGAAAGGTGCACTCTGAGCTGTGCTGACTCACAGAGCAGGTGGGGGACGTCTTGAAAGCAGTGCACAGAGTTCTGGGGTGGCCTTGGTCTACGGAGGACTTTCTTGTTGCATCCCCCGATGTTAATCCAATCATCACTGAATGAAGAGGCAGTCACAGTATGGCATGGCAGAAAGAGCAAGGGCTTTGGCAGTAAACATTCCTGGATTTGATATCAGGCTCCCCCACTTAGCCATGGTAGTCTAAGTCCCTTAACCTTTCTGAGCTCAGTTTCACTACCTGTAAAATGGGATTATAAAAGTACCCACTTTATGGGGCGGCCATAAGGATTAAATGAGAGAATTTATTCATTCAATAAATCTTTTAAGTGTCTTCTTTGAATTAGGCACAGCATTTAGGACTGGGGAGTGAAACTGTTGGGGTCGGGGGAGGTCTCTGTCTTTGATTTTAGTGCATCCAGTTAGAATAGAAAATAAAATTCCTTCAGTGCAGGACTTGACTCTCTGAGTTAGCTTGGGAGAGTCAAGGAAGGCTTCTCAGAAAACATAGCTCTTAAGATTTGAAAGAAAAGACGTTTGTCAAGCAGAGCAGCAGAATACAGGCATCCCAGGCATGTGTGAAGGCCATGAGCGAAGGCTAGAGAGGTGGATGAGGGCACATTCATTGTTGCTAGGGTTTAATGTGCAAGGAGCATGTGGTAGAAGACACTGCTGAGTAGAAGGAAGGGGACCTAATCACACAGAGCTTTGTGTATGCCCATTGCAGAGGAGTTTGGATTTTATATTGTAATCACAAGGAGCCCGTGAGATATGCCTGCCCTGTTGAGGGTTTACTATGGACCATGTGCTGTGCTCAATTTCTGTACTATCTCAACAACTCATAAAGTATCAGGCCTATAAAATGGCAACACGATTTCTCTAGTCAGGGGTAATCAGAGCTGTTGTCCCGTGGGAGTTGATTTTCTAATTAGTTCCTTGTGATGAAAAACGGTGAAACAAGTTTGTGTGTGGGTGTGTAGGGAGAGGGATGGTAGAGAACCCTTTTGAAAAATTCTACTCATGTCTGGGGTTAAGAGGCATAGAACCACCTCTAATTGATTTCTTTATCTCTCTGAACCTCTCTCAGCCTCTCTGGTATGTGTGTAAATGACATCTGCCAAGTCTTAATGTAGCGCTTTTATGGCGTGAGGGATGGCTAGCATCTTAAAAAATTCAAGTGCTATCTAAGGCTATAATCTGCTGCAATTTTCTTCTTCCTGTTTCTGAAGTGTGAGGCCAGGATGCTGGAACATCTGAAAGAGCCCAAGCTTAAAGAGAGGGGAGCCCCAAGCTTCCCAAGTCCAATTAAACAAGAGACAGGATTCCCTAGGAGGTTAGTAACATCCCTTGCTGCTGAGGCTTATGTTTGAGATTCAGGACTTTGTGGGGGATATACGGAAGACAAATGCTAGAAATCCAGATGCTTGGACTTTACCACCCACTGGCTATGTGACCTTGGGGAGGTCACTTAACTCCTGTGAGTTTCAGCTCCCTCATCTGAAAAATGAGAATAAATGGTAATGCCCACCTTGATTACTGCATGGGCCAGCAGGGGCTGGGATTACCCTGTGTTCTGGTTATCTATTGCAGCATAACAATGACTACAAAACATAGTGGCTTAAAACTATAACAGCATCTATTTTGTTTACAAATCTACAATCTAAACAGGGATCAGTGGAGACATCTTGTTTCTGTTCCACCTGATACCAGCTGGGGCTACTCAAATGCTAGGTCTGGGCACGGCACAGTGCCTTACCCCTGTAATCCCAGCACTTTAGGAGGCCAACTGTGGTCAGGAATTCAAGACAAGCCTGGCCAACACGGCGAAACCCCGTCTCTACTAAAAATACAAAAATTAGCTAGGCATGGGGGCACATGCCGGTAGTCACAGCTACTTGGGAGGCTGAGGAGGGAGAATTGCTTGAACCTGGGAGGCGGAGGTCGCAGTGAGCCAAGATCGTGCCACTGCACTCCAGCCAGGGTGACACAGCAAGACTTCGTCTCAGAAAAAAAAAAGGCTCGCTCCTTCCCATGTCTGGGAGTTGTTGGTAAGTCTGTCAGCGCCTCCTCATGACACAGTGGCAAGGTGGTGGCAGATTAAAGGGCGAGCACCTGAGATAGGCAGAGTGCCAAGTCAAAGCTATACCATTCTTATGACCTAGCCTCAGAAGTCAGGTAGCATCACTTCTGCCATTTCCCTTGGTTAGAGCAGTCACAAGCCCCCACAGGATTCAAGGGGAGGAAACACAGACCACCCCCCAGCAACTCCTCTGCAGAAGGAACAGCAGTGATATTATAAGAGGGTGTGGAATGGGATGTATGTATTGGTGGAGGTGGAGCTATCTTTGGAAAACACAATCTTCTACTCCATGTGTAGCAAACGGCTTTATTAAGTTTAAAGCATCATACAAATGATGCTGCTAACACTTGGGCCTTTCACTTAAGTGCTGGCTCACAGATTTAAAGAGTACTATTAAGCTCTGTATTTATTCAGATAAGCAATACTTATACCTATTAAATGCAGTTACTGTCCAAGACATGTTTTTTTGTTGTTGTTTTGAGACAGAGTCTTGCTCTGTCGCCCAGGCTGGAGTGCAGTGGTGCAATCTCGGCTCACTGCAACCTCTGCCTCCAGGGTTCAGGCTATTCTCCTGCCTCAGCCTCCCGAGAAGCTGGGACTACAGGTGCCTGCCACCACGCCCAGCTAATTTTTGTGTTTGTGTTTTTTTGTAGAGACAGGGTTTCACCATGTTAGCCAGGATCGTCTTGATCTCCTGACCTTGTGATCTGCCTGCCTCGGCCTCCCAAAGTGCTGGGAATACAGGCGTGAGCCACCACACCCAGCCGTCCAAGACACTTTTAAGCACAGGACCTCATTTCTCCCATAAAACAACCATAAGAGGTAGGCTTTATGATCCCTATTTTATAGGAAACTGAAGCTCAGGGCATGTATGTGACAGCTTTATTCATTCACTCAATAAATATGTATTGAACATCTACTTTCTGCCAGGCAATATGTTCCAAGGGGAACAATAATAAGAAAAACAGACATAATCTCTACTTGATCTAGTGGAGAGAAAAATAAAAACAAATACTGTAATTATAAAATACATTGATGAACTTTGTGATCAACATCATGATGGGAAGACCCCCATATAGATGGAGTCAGGGAATGATTCTCTATGGAAATGATATCTTAAATGACACCTGAAGAAAGAGTAGGAGTGAGGACAGGCAGGAGAGCATGCCAGGCAAAGGAACCAGTCCATGCAAAGGTCCTGTGGTGGAAGGAAAAGGGTAGAGCTGGAGTGTAGAGTGAGGAGGAGCTTGCTTTGAGATGCAGCCAGAGGGGTAGACAGGCACAAAAGCAGATCTTTGCCCAATCATAAGACAGAAGCTGCAGACTCAGGGCTTGAACGTAGGTCTTCTGCACACCCACTGAGGGCCTTCAACCCAAGACAATTGCCTGGATTGTGTTAGGCAGAGAGCTGCCTTCCTGTCATCTCCAAAAGACCATTATACAGGTTTGATTGAACCATGTGTTTCTCCATTCAAGTAACAGGCTCTTGAAGGGCTGCGTGTTCTCCCTCTTTGATTAATCTCTGTGTAATATTAAATGTAGAGCCTCAGCTAATTACTCCCAGACTGACAGTGAATAATGCAAACTCCTCTGTTAGTTACTTTTTTGAGACAGAGTCTCGCTCTGTTGCCCAGGCTGGAGTGCAGTGGCATGATCTCGGCTCACTGCAACCACCACCTCCCGGGTTCAAGCAATTCTCATGCCTCAGCCTCCTCAGTAGCTAGGATTACAGGCGCATGCCACCACGCCCAGCTAATTTTTATATTTTTAGTAAAGACAGGGTTTCACCAATTTGGCCAGGCTGGTCTTGAACTCCTGACCTCAAGTGATCTGCCCACCTCAGCCTCCCAAAGTATTGGGATGACAGGCATGAGCCACAGCGCCTGGCCAATTCCCTCTTAGCCCCCAAAAGGCAAATGCCCAAGCACAGCCCTAAGACCAAAAGGCCTCCCTTGGAATCAGAGTGGCACATTAGTGAAAGAAACAAGAAAGCATAACCTTTTTCAAAGCCTCAACCTGCCCTTCTGTGAAATAGGAGAAATTCTGCCCAATTACTTCTTGCTGAAGTTATTAAAAATTAATAGCACCAAATCTAAGATAATCAGTTCAGTTATATACCCAGTGCAGGGATGGCATCCTTTGCTGTTTTTGCAGGGGAGCCAGTAAGCTGGAGCAGATGGAACAGGAAGGCCCCAGAGAGAGAGAATCTCAGCACTCAGATGCACCATCAGAAAAGAATGTTTGCAGAGAGTGAAATGTGTGCTACAGCACACACTTCCTAGCAGCCCTTTGACTCGCTTACCCAGTGGCTGAACTGTTCCCAAAATAGTTCTGTATAGGCTTTTGAAAGAAAACAGCCTGGTTTCTCTGCTGGCAATTGTTTAGGCTATTGGCAGCTTGGATGTTAAAAAAAAAAATTCTCTCTCTTTAGCCAGACAGATTACTGGGTCCTCTGACATGAGGGAAAAATGATTCCTTGGAGATAGGCACTATGTAAAAGGTATTCTGATTGGCACTGTCATTCACAGTTTTCACATCTGTTTTATTATGGTGTCCAGTAATAGAATAGTTAAACCATGATCCTCTACATAAATCTTTCTCTCATGTGTTTATTCATAACAACAACAACAACAACAACAAAATGCCAACTTAAATGACAGGAATTAGAATTGCTCACCAAAGCCAGGTAAAACATTTCAAAGTTAAAAAGAAAGGACACCCACTTTTCCAATTCACCTCAGCAAACTGCTCTGAGTTTCTTTCTTAGTAGCTCAGTCATTTTTCTGGCAACAAGACCATGACAGTTTTCATCTTAAACAGCTATTATTGATGAGCTACACTTGAAATTTCCATTCACTTAGAAGGATTACAATCTCAGTTACAGGCTTCTCATCTGAGATAAAACTCAGTAAAATGATTCTTATATGAGAAACCCTCAAAATAGCCACTGAGATGAGACTAGGTTGGAAATAAAAAGGCAGTTAGGAAAAGAGTTAATCTTTGGGGGAAAATATCCTCCCTGTAGTTTTCATTTCAGTAACTCTTTCACTGTGAAAAGAATCACTTTAAGATCACACATTGACATGCTTCTGTCTAGGAAACAATACATTCCATGTGGTCATCTACCCTTTCTGGGCAGAAGTCTTTATTTCTAACCATGTTTAAGTGCCAAAGTAGGTTATACTTGGTTGTCATATGGTGCCAGTAAACTATGGTGAAAAGTTGTCTTTTTTTTTTAAAGTAAGCTCATAAGCAGATCTGAGGCAATGATTAAATTGTTGCTTATAATTAAAAATACCCTGAGAACATAATAATTATGCTCCCTTTGTCACCAGCATAAAAAATTTCCTGATGTTTTCAGACTAACCTGGTAGCAGCTGTCTAACAATCAATCAACACATCATTGACCACATCTTCTAACCGTGAACTATAAATCCCATCTGCAGTATCCCAGGCTGAGGTTAAGAGCATTGTGGAAAATGGGGGAAAGCCCAGTATAGCAAGACCTTAGAAAGCAAGGGCAAATATGAGGGAAGGTGACACTGGAGAGCTCTGTGGTGCCTGGTCTTACACACAAGATCTAAAACTCTGTACTCTGTGGCCCTTGCTGTCTTGGAGACCCAACCTGCGACTATGAGCCATTCTTGTGATTGCATTCAAACAAACCTCCACTCAGTTACAAATGAATGAGTAAATATTTACAATGGAAAAAAATTTAGACATCGTAAAAAATAATTATTTTCTATGAGGATGGAAATGGGAACTTAGGTACTGTACTCACAGGTCTAACATCCATAGTTGTGATGAAAACATCCATCCATCTTGTTCTATGGTGATGTTTCAGACATGGTGTTGGACTCCTGAAATAAAGTGATTATCAATATAGACCTTCGACATTTTCCCTGCCATCGTGGAGCTACAACCCGGGAGGAATGCACTCAATGAACTTGTGAGTTTGAATGTGGTGGGTGTTAAAAGGGAGAAATGTCAAGTGCCATAGGACCCGAGTTTTCTGTTGGTTGTGGTTAGGGAAGGTTTCCTAGAGGAAATGGCACTGAAGCATCTAATGCTAAGATCTTATGTTGTAGGGAGAGGGAGAGGCGGTAGAGCAACCCAGGCAGAGAGAATAACGTATATAACAGCCCCATGGTGGAGAGACAATGCCTGACAAATATGCTGAGAGGAATTAAAGGTTTTAAATTATAGCCCGTGCAGCAAGGGTGTGGGGAAAAGAGATGAAAAGCGGGGTCTGTAGAGATTGCCAGGGGCCACAGCGTGAACATTTGCTGGTCAAGTTAAGGCATTTGGATTTTATCCAAATTCAATGAGCCATTGAGGGTTTTTAAACAGAAGAGTGACAAGAGATCTTTATTTTTTAAAGACCCCTCTGTCAATCGAAGAATAAAAAATAGCTTTATCTGTATCAGAAAGGTTGGGGAGAAACCAGGTAAAGGCTGTTGCAGTCGCACAGGTTAAGAGATAGTGCTGGCCTAGAGGTAGACGGTTGTATTTGTTCTATTTATTTACCCAGATTAATAGAAATCACATTTTTGCATTTTTATCTCATTATATAGCATAATCAAACTATGATAGGTAAGTTAGACCAAAGAGTTTAATACAATTCAATCCAACTTTATTATTTTTATTTATTTAGAGACAGAGTTTCACTTTTGTCAACCAGGCTGGAGTGCAGTGGCACAATCTCAGCTCACTGCAACCTCTGCCTCCCGGGTTCAACTGATTCTCCTGCCTCAGCCTCCCGAGTAGCTGGGACTACAGGCGCACGCCACCACACTCAGCTAATTTTTGTATTTTTAGTAGAGATGGGGTTTCACCATGTTGGTCAGGCTAGTCTCAAACTCCTGACCTCAGGTGATCCACCCACCTTGGCCTCCCTCGGCTGGGATTGCAGGTGTGAGTCACCACAGCTGGCCCCAACTTTATTAAATGAACCTAATCTAAGTACTAACATTTCTAAATTTGTAGAGAATTCTATGAAAATGAGGAAATGTTTAGAGGACTCGAGATATATTAGGATGGCTCAGTTATATATTCATAAATCTAAAACTTGATATACTATAAATAATACTGAATGCTTACTATTTGTATGCCCCTCTTTGCTTCCAAAAAACACACACACACACAAAACAAAAATACAATCCTATAACTTTCTTAGTAATGGTCTTCCTCTCAGTTGACATCCTAACTTGGGTGGAGCCAAAAGTCTTTAACTTCAAAGAATGCCAATTTGGGATTCTCTGGGTCTGATTCAAGCACTGGAAACAACAGCAAAGAAAACAGGAGACTTGCTCAATACCCCCACCCATTCTCCTAAATAATTATGTCACTATTTTAGGTGAAATCACCATCACATGTTTACTATAACTGTGAAAATATTGTTTATTAATGTGCTGGTATTATACTATGGTTACATTTCCTTTATTGTGTAAATATTTTTTATTTTTTTGAGATGGAGTCTTGCTCTGTGGCCCAGGCTGGAGTGCAGTGGCACGATCTTGGCTCACTACAACCTCTGCCTCCTGGTTCAAGCGATTCTCCTGTCTCAGCCTCCCGAGTAGCTGGGATTACAGGCATGCACCACCATGTCTGGCTAATTTTTTGTATTTTTAGTAGACATGGGGTTTCACCATGTTGGCCAGGCTGGTCTCGAACTCCTGGCCTCAGGTAATCCGCCCACCTCAGCCTCCCAAAGGGCTGGGATTACAGGCATGAGCCAATGCACCCGGCCTATTATGTAACTTTTTATTTTTCCTGAAGTGAATATTTTCTTCTTTTTTGTTTACATTGCTCTCTATGTAACTATCATTAGTTGTTCTAAAACTCTACAACAAAATTTTATTATTATTTTTTATTTTGGTTTAGTATTTTGAGATAGAGTCTTGCTCTGTCTCCCAGGCTGTAGTACAGTGGCGTCATCTCAGCTTACTGTAGCCTTCACCTTCTGGGTTCAAGCAATTCTCCTGCCTCAGACTCCCAAGTGGCTGGGATTACAGGCATGCACCACCGCACCCAGCTAATTTTTTGTATTTTTAGTAGAGATAGGGTTTCACAGGCTGGTCTTGAACGCCTGACCTCAAGTGATTCACCGTTTCAGCTTCCCAAAGTGCTGGGGTTACAGGTGTGAGCGACTGCGCCCAGCCAAAATTGTAAAACACCTCGGAGTGCTGTTCTCTTTTCCATATCGGAGTGCTGTTCTCTTTTCCATATGGTCAAATGCAACAGGTGACAAAGATTCTCTCTTTGGCCAAACTCTACTTAAACTCCCCTGAACTTCAAAGTAGGCCTTACATATTTCTCTCTGCATTGTTCAATTTCAGCAGGAATCCCGGTGAATTAGTTTAACCAGAATCCTCCACCCTTGATACCTGATCACCCTGGCCTACCTTTTGGAAGAAGTTTATTAGGTTTGTTTAGCCAGAATCTGTCCTTTCCCATGTGTTGGGCCATTCTTGCATTGCCATAAAGATATACATGAGACTGGGTAATTCACAAAGAAAACAGGTTAAATTGGCTCCTGGTTCTGCAGACTGTGCAGGAAGCATGCTTTGGCATCTGCTCAGCTTCTGGGGAGGCCTAAGGGAGCTTTTACTCATGGCAAAAGGCTAAGTGGGAGGAGGCATGTCATATTGCAAAAGCAGGAGCAAGAGAGAGCGTGAGACACCACATACTTTTAAACAACTAGATCTTGCAAGAACTCACTCACCACCAAGGGCATGGTGCTAAGCCATTCATAAGGGATCCGCCCGCCGATCCAAATACCTCCCACCAGATCCCACCTCCAAATTTTGGGGATTACAATTTCACATAAGGTTTGGCGCGGACATATATTCAAACTATATCAACCCCTGATGTTTCCTGTCAGTAACTTTTCATCCAATGACCACCACCCTGCTTTTTGGCTGGAAGTTCCCACTTGCCCATGCTGTGTTCGGAGTTGAGTGCAACCTTTCTTTCCCACTGCAAATTCTATCTTGGTGGTTTCTACACCTATTGTGAATACAGTGGATAAATCACTTGAATAAAATGGTTTCTACACCTATTTCCCTTGAATAAGTCTGTCTTACTGTGCTTACCAAGTATCATAGAATCATTTTTTAACACAGGTGACTGCCAGCTCTGTTTTCCTCAGAAACTTTCCCTTTTCCTGCTCCTCTTTGCACCCTCTAGTCCTGCTGTCCCTAGACTTGCCTTTATTTCTCTCCTGGGTTGGATCCCTTATTTCCAGAACTCTATGTCTTCTTTCTTGGTTTATACCCTCTTTTGGTAAAACACATCTTCCTGAAGCTTCTTGAGAAAGGATGGAAGACAGGTTCCTCATTGCTAAGAGTCCCAGTCCCCATTTCTAAGAATCCTGCTCCGTTGCAACCTTCTTTAAGGCAGAGGCCATATGCTATTTTTTTTATCTTTCAGGCTCAACATTCCCATTCTTCCACCAGTCATTCTTCATCATAAAGCCCTGAAATGATCTCAGTAACTTATCTGTTTACCTGTCTATTGTTTTTCTGCCTTGCATGCTTTATTCAAATACATTCAATGGAAAATGTATTTTCCATTCATAGGACCCCCATCTCACCCTGCCCCACCAAGACTGTTGAATGCATGATTAACAAAAATGGTAGTGTGGAAAGAGCATGAGTTTGGGAGTTGGACAGCCTTATGCTCAAATATTGGCCTTGTGCTTTTAGTTCTGAGACTCTGAGGAATCTACTTAACATTGCTGAGATCCCATTTTCTCATATGTCAAATAAGAGTGACTATCTCTCATTTTCATATCAGGTGATGATGCTGATATAGTTAAGGGTTGAGTTGTCATGATATCTGTAACTTACTTTCAAATGGTTAGGTCTCCACCTTCCCAAATATACACATACACATGCAGAGAACAGATGTGAAAAAATGGTAACAATTAGTGAACCCAAGTTAAGGATATGCAGCTGTTTATTGTACTTTTTTTTTCAAACTTTTCTGTAGTTTGACAATTTCCAAAATACAAATTTGAGGCATGGGGAAAAGCAGAGCTATCTTACAGGGTCTTTGTTAGGATTAAAGGAAGCAAATGATGAAGCACTTAGTATGCCTGGTTATATCAGATGCTCAATAAATGTTAATGTCCTTCATTCCCTGGGGCTAATCCCAACTGTAGACTGGAAAAATATACAGGAACCAAGATCTGTGGATTCCCAGCCTGGCCATCAGCCAGCCCTGCAGAGGGCTCCCTTTTAACCTCACAACCCAGTTGTAGAAACTTGTCTCTTGACTTTGCTCCCTATGCTAGGCCCACAAATGGCCTCCCAAAAGATACCCACATCAAATCTGTTGAACCTATGTTACTTTATTTAGTTAAAGGCATTTACAGATGTAATTAAGTTAAGGATCTTGAGATGAGATCATCCTAGATTATCTAGATGGGGCCTAAATCCAATGGTAAGTGTCCTTACAAGAAACATACAAAGGAAAACAGACAGAAGAGGAGAAGGCTGGCCAGGCATGGTGGCTCACGCCTGTAATCCCAGCACTTTGGGAGGCCGAGGCGAGCAGATCACTTGAGGTCAGGAGTTCAAGACAAGCCTGGCAAACATGGTGAACCCTCATCTCTACTAAAAATACAAAAATTAGCTGGGCATGATGGTGCATGCCTGTAATCCCAGCTGCTTGGGAGGCTGAGGCACAAGAATTGCTTGAACCCAGGAGGCAGAGGTCCAGTGAGCCAAGATTGCACACTGCACTCCTGCCTCAGTGACAGAGCAAGACTTTGTCTCCAAAAAAAAAAAAAAAAAAAAAAAAAGAGGAGAAGGCAGTGTGAAGACAGAGCAGAGGCAGAGATGGGAGTGATGTGGCCACAAGCCAAGGAGGCCAGGGAATGCTGGCAGCCACCAAAGTTGGAAGAGGCAAAGAACATATTTTCCTCTTAGAGCTCCCAAAGGGAGTACAGCCCTCTAACACCTTCAGTTTAGACTTCTGGCCTCCAGAACTGTGAGTTTCAAGCCACCACGTTTGTGGTAATTTCTTATGGAAGGCCTAGGAGACTAATATACTCCCCCTGCCAAGTCCTCAACTTGTGCTCCTATTCATGCAGCCTGGCTCTGCCCAAGTCTTCCCATAGCTCTTTCTAAGCTCCCGAGCCTTCATTTCCACAGCCAGGGATCCACTCCTTGTCATGGGCACTCCTTTGTCTCTCACCTGCCCTCCTGGCAGCATCTCAGTCAGCTGCTTGCTGCAGCATCCTCCGATACCAGCTAGCTGCTTCTCTGCTCTTTGCATGTGACTTTTCCTTCATATCTCAAGCCCCATTCTTGCAGTTCAGCTCTCTGGTTCCTAGGGTCTAGTTATCTCTAACTTAACTAACCCTACCAACTACCATGCCCAGTTATGAGATTTTTAATATTTAAAAACAATGAGCATAATAATCTATGGTGACAAGAAATCAGACAGGGGTGGTGTGGGAACAGACTAGAAAGGGGCATAAGAGAACTTACTAGGGTGAAAGAGATGGTCTATGTAGTGATAGAAATCTGGGATACAGAAAAGTTTGCACTTGCTAAAAGTAATCAAAATGTAACAAGATCTGTGCATTTCATTATATATGTAAGTTATTCCTCAACCAAAAAAATTAAAAAATTAAAGAGAACAAGGCAAAACTGCTTTTAACAAACAAACTTAAAAGAAAACAAAAGTCACAAATGAAAAAGAAATTTTTTAAAAAGGCACTTAGTTAATTCAGGGTTTCTCACCTTTGGCACTACTGGTATTTTAAGCTAAATAATTATTTGAGGGGCTGTCTTGCACATTGACTAGCAGCAGCCCTGGCTTCCACCACTAAATAACAATACCATCCTCTGCATTTCCCCCAACTTGCCCAATTTGTGACAATCAGAAACATCTCCAGACATTGCCAAATGTCCCGTAGAGGGAAAAGTCGACCCCCTATTGAGAATGGATGGGTTAGTTAACGTGTAGTGTTCAGCTATAGCCATCCCATACAAGGTGATTTGTGTACAATATGACAAGTTTGGGAGACAAACTGAAAGTGACCCGCCAAAAAACCTTTCTCAAGTGGAAAAAAAAGTTTGTCAGTAGGGATATGCGCATGACCTGATATTTATTTCTCCACTCTTCAGTTCTAGTTGTGAAAAAAATAATTAATAACTACAAGGACGCCTAACAAGTAAGAATACCAAAAACAATAGCAGTAGGAAGAGCTGAGAAGAAGAGGAAGAGGGAGGAGGAGGAAGGAGGACAAAGCATATCAGTTAATTTAGCAGTTGCTGTCGTGGTAGTGATACAATACTAATGATAACTGATATTTATATATGTAATATATGTTTAAATCCTTAAAAATCCACTAATTTCTCCCCAACAATATCACTTTGGGAAAGGTAGATATATTAATTTTCTCTACTTTATAGATAATAAAATCAGGGACAAAGGTTAAGTAACTGCCCAAGGTCACAGTCAATTAAGGGAACAGCTGGAACCATCACCTTCGCCTTGGCCTTGTGATTTTTAATCCATCACTTTCTTCCCACTGCAAACCCTATTTCTAGGCATCAGCATCACCTGGAGGCTGGAAGCAAATCAGAGAAAATTGTGTGCCTGGGAGGAAATAATCAATCAGTCCGTGAAGGGCTTGCCCTACAGACCCAATTTCACCTATGTGAATAATAAATAGTAAAAAAAAAAAAATTACTTTAGAAACAACAGTCATTGAAGGTTTTCTTCATCAGTAAAATGTCCGAGGAGCACACTTTGTGGGGATGTATGTGCAGATAAGGAGACCATGTGACAGTGGTGCCCAGCACAGAGAAAAGCTCAGAGAATCCCAGAGACTGTTCCTGAGATAACAAACTCAGTCATCAAGCGAGAACTCCTCATTTCTCAGAATCTCAGTACTGTAATCTCTGGAAAGGCAGAGGCCTTGTTGTCTCGTTTTTTACATGCCCCTGAGTATCTTTTAGGTAATAGATCCATCCACAACTGGCATGTAGTGAATTAAATAAATTTCAGTGGTGTGGAAATCTCTGAATATGCTTTCGCAAGGACCCTGGACTTAGCTCTGGTCTTTATCAGGAGACATCCTGTTTACCTGGTTTATTCCCCACCAGCTGGTTAACTTGCCTGAAACAATTGCTTTATCAGGACTCTCCCGTTTGACAGTTTCCAATGGTTCTTTGTTTCCTGTAGGCTAATGTCCAAAGGATTTGATTTAACTTTTAACATGTTCAACAATTTGATAGCAGCCAATTTATCCAAAATGATCATCTACTTCCCACACTCTTAGCCCAGTGTTGCAGCCATACCAGAACCATCACAAGTCCCTGAATGGGTCGAGCTCTTTCCAAGCCTCTATCTTAAGGATTATTGGAGTTGGGAGGATTCTATTTTAAATAAGGTGTTCAGAGAGGGCTTCATTAATATGGTAAGATTGGAGCATAGACTTGAGGAATGTGAGGGGTGAACCATGTGAATATCTGGAAAGTGAGCATTCCAGACAGAAGGAACAGCCAGGCAAAGGCCCTAAGATGAGAGTACACCTGCCAAATTCAAAGAGCCACAAGGAGATCAGTGTGTCTGGAGCAGAGAGAGAGAGGGAGAAGACCAATAGAAGATGAAGTCTGAGATATAATAGGGTGGTGAGGGAGTCAGGGCAAGGTCATGCAGGACCTATGGGCTTTTGTGAGGACTTTGGCTTTTGTTCTGAGATGAGATGCATTGGAGGGTTTTGAGCAGAGATACGGCAAGATCTGACTTGCATTTTCAACGGGTCCCTCTGGCTTCTGTGTTGAGCACAAGGTTAGAAGCAGAGAGACCATTGCATTAATGGGGACAAGGACCAGCAGATAGCGGTGAAGCTGGTGAAGAGTGATCAGATTTGCAGATGTATTTGGAGAGGAAAGCCTGCAAAAATCTGTGTCTTAAAGCTGTGTGTCAGGGATGGGTAGGAACCAGCCAGGACTGAGAAAAACCTTTGCATGAACTCTGAAGCACAAAATAGCTCTGCTGGTTCAAGGATCCAAAGGCCAAGGCAGTTTGAGCTTAGTGTACAGGGAGGGGATGGGGTAAGAAGCTGACCAGGTGGGAAGGGGACAGATGACGCTGGGCACTGCAGGCCACAGGGAGGAAGTCTCTGATGGGTTTCAAGCAGGGCCATGTTTTGATGTAATTTATGTTTTCAAAGGTCACTCTTCTATATGGAGACTAAACAAACTGGCAAATGAGCCATTAAAATAGTCATATTTGTATTCAGCCAAATCAGTGTTCCTCTAGCAGTCCCAGTTCTATTGCTTAGGGCCGTGTGAAATGAGTCTCATTTCCTTCCCTGAGACTCCTTGCTGTCATAAGAACTCATCCACTTTGCTCAGCACCTCTCACAGTTACCCATGACTGAGTGCAGCATCACAGCTGCCCTGAGGCCCACACACAGCCAAACCAAACAGGATGCTCCAGCTTCTATGCTTCCAGCTTAAGCAGCAGCAAGGATGGGCCACTCGCCATTTTTTGCATTCTGGTGCTTGCTAGGTGATGCACTCATTTGGCCCCAATGACTTCTCCTTATCTGATCTATTTCACAATCTGATTACCACAATCATTTTGGCCCCCAGGGGTAATGGCTTCCCACTAATGCTTAGCTACTGAGAATATATGGGTATGAGTGTGGGAAAGTATTTGTCTTGTTTCCCTGATAGGTAATAAGATGTTGGGGGGAATGAGAGTGAATTAGCTTCTCTCTCTCAGTAGATAGTATAATCTTTTGCATAAAAGTTGGTGACTCTCTTTCAGAGTAAATATAAAAGAAGTATTGAGTATACCATGACCAACTAATTAGAGAACAGGACTTGCATTAAATGAGGGCTAATTTCAACACAAAATTAGCATTACTGCTGAAAGGGTTAAAAAAAACCTATTGGAGGCTCACCCTTATTTAATAGGGGGTGGGGAAATGCAGAGCTCAAAGAAAGGGTCTTCAGCTAGGTGGGCACTCCTAAAGCAGTGGAAGTGCATAAAATAGACCTTTTCTTCTCTGCTGGTATTAGGCTCTTATTCCTTGATTTTCCTAAGCAAGAAGGACATCTGATTGTCATTCTGGGTATAGTCAAGAAGAGAAAATGAAATGAACATTTGTCAAGCACCTACCATAGGCATTTCTACTATAGCAGGAAGTTTTCAAAATAAAATTTTGAATTAACCATGTGATCAGTTAGAAAATAGGATTTGCCTTGTTGTTGTTTACAATGTTTCTCCATCTGGAACTGGTGAAAATAGAAGCATTTTAAGCCAACATGGCAGTTGCATCTAAATGGCTTTGGTGCTTTCTTTATCACAACAGTGAATGATAAGGGAATAAAAGTAATAAGAATGAGTAAGAAATACTGAAGACAGTGCCTATAGTACTATGAAAAGAAAGGTCTTTCTTCTTGAGCAAAGGCTGGAAGTAATCGAGGCTGGATTTGCCAAGCAATGTTTATAGCTATATTTTAAATTTCTGTTAAAATTTTTACAGAAAAAATAACTTTGGTATCAAAAATCTGAAACTCATGAACCCTTAGTCCTCTTCCATCCATCCTGTTTTTATAATATGGTTTTTAAAAATAACACACAGATTTCATTGTCATACCCACCATCACACACAAGCAACACCAGGCTGTGCTCAGCAGGTTCTCACTGATTGAATGCACTGAGTCAAAATGGGTCATGAATGTCCTGAGTTTTATAAGCCCAATTACTTATTTCTCAGTGAAATAGCAAATAGACTTGAAATTC
Organism: Pongo pygmaeus; assembly: GCF_028885625.2. Lineage (NCBI taxonomy): Eukaryota > Metazoa > Chordata > Mammalia > Primates > Hominidae > Pongo > Pongo pygmaeus. The sequence goes on from NC_072382.2 coordinate 47,326,667, forward strand.
TTTTCAGAAAAACCCAGCAAACCTGAGTACACCAGAACTGAACCTATATATTTTTGAAACTATGATGTCCTTTGACCGGGTTATTTCACTCTGGGCCGATGTCCTGAGCCTCTGCTGAACCAGACCCCACCATCTGAGCCAAGAGCTAAGACTCCTAATGCGTCAAAAAAAAGGTGATTTTTTCCTAGGAAGAGTTAAACTTCTTGAGGCAACGGGGCTTCCCTCAACTCCAACTCTTCTTGGTCCAGAAAACAGCTCTGGGAGCCCCAGAGGGGCTTTTGCTTCTCTGACTTCTCACACCCTCTTCTTTCAAATGAATTTAAACCTTTTTTTGTCCAAATCCCTGCAGAAGAAAAAAAAAGTAACCACTCTGCAGTTTTTCTACTATTATGCAAATAGATTAATCAGGCAATGCTCCTGTGAGAATTAATTTATATTTGAATCCAATGAGGCCTGGATGCTTGCTAACTGAACCCCCAGGCCAATGCCTCAGCTAGGTAGCACCTCATATTATTCCTTTGATGAAATGTGAACTGACATAAATACTATGGCTCCCTTTCAATCCGATTACCCCATTACCTCACATCAATGCTACCCCAGCCATCAGATTCTGGCATCTTTCCTTTCACCAGCTCCAGGAACAACGGACAACTCCTCCTCGATAAACAAGCATCCACGCTGCCATCTCGTACCCCCACTCCTAACCCATCATCCGCACTCAATGGGCTCTATTCGACAAGGTATTTTATTTTGTTTGTAGGAATCAAGGATTAAAACCAGTTCAAAATCAAGCCAGGCTGGAGCTGCTCATTCAGAGCTACCCTTTCACACAATCAGTCACTAAGAGCCTCTGGAAATAACACCCCTGAAGTATCCACCCTTTAATAGACGTCATCCCCCTGGGACGCCCCCTCTGCTTCATCTCCCTGCCTTAACGTCTTATGAACTCTTTTTAAAACACACAAAAAACAAATAGCAGCACAGGTTTCCCTGGACTTGCATGACCTGAAGCTCAGTCAAAATGAACCTACGTTTTAAACCATACCTTTGTACTAAACTCATATTGACAACCACTAAATTCTTTCCGTTGCTCTGCATAGAAACTTAAAAAAAAAAAAAGATTTATTTCTTTACCCGTGCCTCCTCCTGTCCCCGCTTTCTAAAACTCTGCACATTTAGAAAGCTTGGCTAAACAATCCACCAGGTGGGAGGAAAGCTTTTCTATGTGGGCAGCTCTATTTCTGGAGCCCCCACCTCAGTAATTAGATTAACAGGCAACATATGAATAGCAGCCCTACTCTCTTCATGCTTTATGCGATTGATTGCACGTAACAGATAGCAAAATATCTTCAATGGTGGCAGAAAAAAAACATGGATTTGTGAACTGTTCTATGATGAAAATGCAAATGAGAGGAAGAAAACAATGCAAGCTTTATTTTTAAGAAGCAACGCCTAGTAATCATAGTACTCGGTTTTTTGAGAAAGGGTCAGAAGTTACACATGAGTAGAAACTGGGGCTGTGGGTATGTTTGTTAGCTTTGTAGTAAAATAGTTTCAATATTTTGGTGTCCCCTTTAAACACAACCTAAAATAGAGGGGCATGACCCTGTAGGCAAAGCTTGTCTTTCTGAATTGGTGAAGGCAGAAATATCTTTTCTAACCACAGTCCCTCTAGAGGCTCTGAATTTGAGAAAGCCTTTGAAACATATTTTAACGACATATGCATATTAGGAAATTATTCACTTTTTAAAAATAAGATAAAGCAAAATAACTATTAAGAATTAAAATTCATAAACACTTATTCAGCTAACTACAAGAAAAATTATGTTTTTTTGCCAAATACCATTTATATTTTTTTGCAATTTGCTTTTGCTTTCTGTTATTCCAGAGGATATCTCTATTTTCATAAAAAGTAGTCTTCCACTGAAGAGTAAAAGAGGTATTGAGCAAACACATTGAATTGTAGCAATTAATTTTTATTAAAAATTCCACACTCCCTTTCCTTTCACCCTAACCCTGAAACTTTTCAGCAAATGGCTAAAATTTGCTGCTTAGTATCTGCCAATTACAGGTTTAGTGGCTATTCAGGAATATTGTTTGATACCACATTTTTACTCAAAAATAAATGCAACTCAGGCTGGATGTGGTGGCTCACACCTGTAACCCCAGTGCTTTGGGAGGTTGAGGCAGGCAGATCACTTGAGCTCAGCAGTTTGACACCAGCCTGGGCAACATGGCAAAAACCCATTTCTACAAAAAATACAAAAATAATTAGCTGGGCATGGTGGCATGCACCTGTACTTCCAGCTACTCAGGAGGCTGACATCGGAGATTGCTCGAGCCTGGGAGGTCAAGGCTGCATTGCACTGAGATTGCAGTACTGCACTCGAGCCTGGTCAACAGAGCAAAACTGTCTCAGAAAAAAAAATAATAATAATAAGTGCAACTCCGTTTTTCCCTTCCTTTGTTCTGGTTTTTCATCATTTATTTAACAAACTCTCATTTAGTATGTACTGATGGTTAGATGCATCTGCAGTGACAGACGCTCAGGAGTGTTCAGGATGACGTCTGGTTAAAATCCTTCTCCCATCACATCCTTCCTTTACCTACAATTGAGGGCCATGGGAATCTTCTCCAGCAAGCTCAGCCCTATTCAGTCCTGCCCCTCAACAGGAAACATCTAGGAGACTTAGTGCATCAGCCTAGAGAACTCAGCCTCCAGTTGCCTTCTTCTGGTGACAAACACTCTCAGGCTACCCTGACTGGCCCTTGCTTTCTGGGTTTCCATAACTGACCCTTTGTGGTCACCTTCTCATTCTTCAGTCCCTTCCCAGCTCATGGCCTGCCCAGAACCAGAATTGCTCCAAGTGCAGGGCTTGCTATCCTCTAACCTAGTCGTCCTCAAATGGGGCAAATAGCGCTGCCCCCCACCCCGACCCGGGAACATTTGGCAGTTTCTGGATGTATTAGTCCATTCTCATGCTGCTAATAAAGACATACCCGAGACTGGGTAACTTATAAAGGAAAGAGGTTTAATTGACTTTCAGTTTAGCATGGCTGGGGAGGCCTCAGGAAACTTACAATCATGGTGGAAGGGAAAGCAAACATGTCCTTCTTCACATGATGAGAGGAGAGAGAAGAATGACAGTCAATGGGGTGGGGCAGCCCCTTATAAAACCATCAAACCTCGTGAGAACTCACTATCACGAGAACAGCATGAGGGTAACCACCCCCATGATTAAATTACCTCCCACCTGGTCCCTCCCGCAACAGGTGGAGATTATGGGAACTACAATTAAGATGAGATTTGGGTGGGGACACAGCCAAACCATATCACTGGAGACATTTCTGACTCTCATGATGAGGTGTTTGAGAGATGTGCTACTGGTATCTAGTGGGTAGAAGCCAGTGATGCCACTAAACTTCCCACAATATACCATATGGCTCCACACGATGTTAAAAAAGACCTTGCCATAACCAGTCCTTTCCCCAATCCCATAGGCAGTTTAGGCTGCTAGGTAGGAACACGGACTTTGGGTTAGATCATTCCAGGTCCAAATCCACTTCTGCCACTAAGTTAGCTACATGACCCCTTGCAAGCTACTTTATACTTTTTGAGCCTCAGTTTCTTTGTTTATAAAATGGACTTATGAGGAGACAAGGAAATAAAATACATAAAGCACTAGCACAGTACTCACTAAAATAGAGGCTATCATTATTGCTACAACTGTTCTTATTATAATCCCCATATCCACTCCCCTGAGTCCTGCTATTTAATGGCAAACTTCCTTCCTATCAACTTTCTCCCCACTGCTTAGACCAGAGGTGCCATATGGGGGCATGAGTCCACCATTTCTGCCTTCAGAGCCTTGGAAGGCATTATTAATTAACAGTAGAAGTTTTTTCCATACCACTCAGAGTTGGCCTCAGAATCCTTCTTTGCACAGTGTGCTGAATCTATTTCGGTTCATGTGCTGAATCTCTACAAATTAGTGAGATTCAGCACATGAGCTGAAATCTAGTTGTCATCCTTAGTCCATATGCTATCTCTTACTAGAGGTTATCTCTTGCTAGAAATAATGAGTTCCCAGTCACTAGAAGTGTTTAAGTAAGGCTGACATGAAAGAGATTTCACAGACAGAATCCAAAAATTGGATGCATGTTTGGATAACCACCTTGGTAGCATGAGACCTGCACTCCAGATTGGCAACCCCTGTGCTCAAAACACAAGTCACAAGGAATATGATTTTGATGAGTACATAAGTCAATGTAGGATGAATTCTCTGATAACTCCAAAATCTTATAACAAAAGCTTGTTTCTTGCCCATGCCACAATCTGATGCAAAGCGGCTCTCCTAAGTAACTCAGAGATCCAGGTTCATTCCATCTTGTACCACTGCCACCCCAACATGTAGTATCCCACTGGAAGGAGAAAAAAGAAAGAAGTGTATATTGGGAATGTTATATGCCAGGCCTGAAAGTGGTGTACATCACTTCTGCCTATGTTCTATTAGCCAGAACATAGTCATATGGCTCTATCTAACTGCAAGAGAAGCCAGGAAATGTCTAACTGTGTGCCCGTAAAGAAGAAAAGAATGGGTATTAGTGAGCATAAGCAGTATCTGTGGTAGAGTAATTAAACCACGAACAAAAACCAGAAGTGAGACACAGTGATAAAGGGCAGCTACTAAGACTCAGCCCTGGTTCTAGCTTTGGGTAGAGCATATTTCACAAATCATGCTTTAATACGCAGTAACAGGCACTGTCTGTTGCCTACCCAAAGCTACACCCCCCCTTTTCCTTAATAACATGCACATGTTTCCAGGAAGTTGGGCCCTTCACTAGCCCCAGGGAGGTGAACCTTGATCTGTTTAATCAAATAATGGTGATTCCATTTTCCTTGCCAGTGACTGGTCAATTGGCACTATTCTGACTGATGACATAAAAGCAATCCTTAGGTTGGACTTGTGGAAAAGATCTTCCCTGCTGATAAAAGGAAGGAGAATAGAATAAATTGGCTCATTCCTCTTCTGCTGAACATTGTCACTGGCTTGTGATGCCTGGAGGCAGGCAGCCATCAGGGACCAACTGGGAACCAGCCAAAGAGGGCAATTCAAACACTAAAGATGGCTGAGCAGAGAAGGAAGGAATCTGAGTCTTTGGTGCTATCAACAAGCTGATGAATTAATGAACTCTTATCCTCCATCCCTTCTCTGTCTGTCTGGGATTCTTCCTTCTGGGATTACCTTCCTTCTGGGTTTCTTGTTTTGTGAAATAATAATTTTCCTTTAGAGTTTATTCTATTTTTGGATTGGTCTTTTGCCACTTGCAGTCAAAAGCATCCTGACTGATAGATATGTACTAGACACTTGAGATATATGTACTTCAAACTGGAGTCAAGGTAGAACTGGAATTCATATTTAATCTCCCTTTGTCAGAGCAGGAATCTGAGATCTCCCCCACATGCTTGGTCCCCTGCCCTCACAAAGTTCACTTTTTAAAAATCTAATAACTACTTCTGTAAATAAGTAGGTGCTGGAAATGCTGCATCCATTTACTGAGATTGCTGTAAAGATTAAATGAGTTGATATCTAAGCACTTAGAACAGTACCTGGAATTCTGTAAGTGCTAAAAATGTGGTCACATCATTGGTAGTAGTAGCACTGGTAGTTGTAGTAGTGGTAGTAGTAGTGGAACTCCTGATTTTTATAAGCCAGTGAAACTTTATTTGTTGCTGAATGCCTTCTGGGTGTCAATTTGGCTTGGCTTATGAGTATAATGATGTTTTAATCCCTGTTAGTACTTCAAGGAAGAAGAAGGCCCCAGATTAATTGAAACCACAGACAACTCTCACCAACCTCCAAAATCCCAAAACTTTCTTAGAGAGTTGTTCTGAGTTGGTATAGAATAATGGTTATGAATATTGGTTCTGGGGCAGACTACTGAATTCTAAGCCTCAGCTCTGGCATTTACTCTCTGTGTGTCCTTGGGCACTGTACCAGTCAGGATTCAGCTAGAGGTGTGGAGCCAATAAAATACATGCATACATATATATCTTACATAGATACTATATCTCATATATACCTCATATATATCATACATAATATATGTAGCATATATATCATCTATGTATTATATCGTACATATGTAGCATATATATTATATATCCATATCCATATATATGTATATAGATTTGTTACAGGAGTTTAACCTGATACAATTGTGAGAGCCAGATAAGCATCCTCCATAAGGCTGTCACCTTCACATCTAATGCTGGCACATGAGGTCCACGGGGCAGGCAGTCGAGAAGGAATGGTGGACGAAAAGTAAGAGGAGATCAAGAGCAGGATAGAACCCACCAGCATGAGCTGGAAGCCCATGAGAACAGACTAAAACCCACACTGGTCAGTCCCTGCTGCCTCCGTCCTTGTGAGTGAGTGTGGAAGTCCTGCCAAAGCCTAAGCCTTTCTTCATATAGCTAAACACGCACACCTGGCCCTGGAGTCAGGGAACTGGGGAGCATGGAGCACTTGCAGGCCCAGCTGCTGCCTCATGCCAGTGAAGTGGCTACAACAGGGCTATCGCTTTTCTTTCATTCTCCAAAATTCTCAGGCTTTCTTTTGTGGCCTACCCTAACTGGAATCACATAGGGAGGGAATTCTGAAAAGTGTAGTTCAACCTAGTCAAGTTAACATGATATAAAGCTACCACAGTTAATATTATTAACTTTCCCTCAGTTTCTGTGTCCTCTCCTTTAAATAAGCAGGAATAATAATAGTATCTACCTCATAAGGTTATTTTGAGGATTATTTTAAATAATGCATGGAAAATATTTAACATAGTATCAAACACATAGTAAGTACTCAATAAAGGCATATATCACTATATCACTATCATTGTTGCTGTTATTATTATTGGTTTAAGTATTCTTCACCAGGCCAAACGTGGTGGCTTATGGCTGTAATCCTAGCACTTCGGGAGACCAAGGCAGGTGGATCACCACTTGAGGTCAGCAGTTTCAGACCAGCCAGGCCAACATAGTGAAAGCTCGTCTCTAATAAAAATACAAAAAATTAGCTGGGTATGGTGTCGTGCTCCTGTAGTCCCAGCTACTTGGTAACTGAAGCAGGAGAATTGCTTGAACCCAGGAGGCAGAGGTTGCATTGAGCCAAGATTTCACCACTGTACTCCAGCCTGGGTGACAGTGAGACTCCATCTCAAAAAACAAACAAAACAAAAATCTTCACCAATATCTAAAAGGAAATCTGGTACAGAATTAGGAGTTAGAATATTTTGTTTCTTGAGGGGTAAAGGCATTAAACTTCTCATGTATCTAAATATAGGCTGGTCACTGTTGTAGGGAATATGTATTTTTTACAATCTTTTATGGTAGGTATTATTATACCTATTTTAGATAAAGCAGTTGAAGAAACTAAGGAACAGAAAGGCTGAGTAACTAGACCCAAGGTCACACAGTTAGTAAGTGGCAATGCTTTATATATATCATCCCAAGAAGAAAAAATATAAGGTGATTAAAACTGAATGATGAGAAAGTAGTATTTAAGCTGTAATTTGAAGGATGAACAAGAGTTAAACAAATTAAGAAGGCAGAGGAAAAAGCACATGCGAAACTAGGGTAGTAAGAAGAAACCTGGCACCTTAGAGGAGAGAGGAGATGGGGATGGCAGGAGTACAGGTAAGGAGGGGAGGATGAAGGAAACAGCAGGACCTGCTTCCACTTTATTCTCTGTGGAATAGGAAGGCCCAGGATGGTAGGAACTGTGTATGTCTTGTTACTCCAGCATTCCCAGCTCTTGGAATAGTACCTGCTGGCATATGCTAGGGTGTCATTAAATATTTGTTGACTGAAGGAAAGGGTGGAGTGATAAGATCTAATGTATGTTTTAAAATCTCCCTTCTTGCTATAAAGTATGCTATTCCTTGGCTCCTTCTAGTAACAGGGAACTCATTACTTACTTTCTTTCTCTAGGCAGCCCTTTTAATATCTGAATGCAGCAGTCATATCTTTCTAGGTTTCCATTTCTGCAGGCCAACAGCCTCAGCTTTTTGGCTTCATTTTCCCATATTCAGGAACCCTAGTCAATGCTATCCAAAAGAACTTCTGCAGGCATCATATGACCTGATTTCAAAACATACTACAAAGCTATAGTAACCAAAACAGCATGGTACTGGCATAAACACAGACACACAGACCAATGGAACAGAATTGAGAGCCCAGAAACAAACCTACATGTTTAGCACCAACTGATTTTTGGCAAAGATGCCAAGGACACGTACTGGGAAAAGAATATTCTCTTCAATAAAGAGTTCTGGGGAAACTGGATATCCACATGCAGAAGAATAAAATTAGACTGTTACCTTACACCATATACAAAAATCAACTCAAAACAGATTAAAGACTTAAATGTAAGACCTAAAACTATGAAACTACTGAAGAAAACATAGGAGAAAATCTTCATGACATTGATCTGAGCAATAGTTATTTTGAATATGACCCTAAAAGCACAGACAACAAAAGGAAAATTAGACAAATGGGGTTGCATCAAACTAAAAAAGTTTCTGCATTGCAAAGGAAATGATCAACAGAGTGAAGAGAAAACCTACAGAATAAGAGAAAATATTTGTAAACTGCACATCTGCTAAGAAGTTAATATCCAAAATATATAAGGAATGCAAATAATTCTATAGCAAAAAAACTCAATTTTTTAAATGGACAAAGGATCTGAATAGACATTTCTCAAAAGAAAATATACAAATGACCAACAGGAATATAAAAAACTGTTCAACATCACTAATCACCAGGGAAATGCAAATTAAAGCCACAATGAGATATCACCTCACACCTGTTAGAATGGCTACTATCAAAAAGATAAAAGATGACACGTGTTGGTGAGAATGTGGAGAAAATGAATGTCTTACACACTTTCAGTGGGAATGTAAATTAGTATAGACATTATGAAAAACAGTATATAGATTCTTCAAAAAATTAAAAATAGAACTATCATATGATCCAGCAATCCCACTACTGGGTATACATCCAAAGGAAATGAAATCAGTTTGTTGAAGAGATATCTGCACTCTCATGTTTATTGCAGCATTATTCATAATAGCCTAGAAATGGAATCAACCTGAGTGTCCATAAGCATATGGATGGATAAAATGTGGTACATATACACAATGGAATACTATTCAACCACAGAAAGGAATAAAATTTTGTCGTTTGTGACAACATGAATGAAGTGAGAGGACATTATGTTAAATGAAATAAGCCAAGGCAGACATCACTGTCAAAAACTTTGGTTATGAAAGAAGTACCATGCTTAGACCAAACAGGGACCTTGCTTGGGGCATGTACTTTAGATAGGTTCCTAGTCTAGGTTCTCTACAGCCCTATGCATCTCATGGGGCAGGAGTCCGTGGGGCCACACAGAGACACATGTTCACCTAGAGCCTATATATTCCCTTTTAGGCCCAGGAATTCTTTGCCCAAATATAACCAAGCTCGTTTTCAAAGACTGCACAAGCCCCTCACAGGTCTCTCTGCCCAAGGATGGATCATATCACTGGTATGCCTATCACCAAACCTAAGGCATAGCCCAGGGATGGTTGTTTGTGGGGCTTGGGGATGGATTTCAGATATTCAGACCAAGTGTCAACACTTTGGGTTGTGTGGCCCTTCATAATGTAGGGTGAGTAGTAAAGCAAGGTGAGCCTCCATCTGTAGGCCTCACAGGAGTTAGAGAACATTTCTAAGAAGAGGTAGTTACAGGCAGATATAAGGCCAATGGAGAGTCCTTTTGAAAATGAACACAATTTGAAAGAACCAGTGGTGAAGGGAATATCAAAGCTACATAGAGAGAATATGAAGCTATATATAGAGAAAATAATGGAGAACAAAGTCCTTGTATCATTTAGGATTCCAGCAGCAGATTTTCCAGTGCATATGGAAGAGACTGTTTGTAGAGGTGTGAGTGGGTAATGCAAATAAACAAAGGATATTAATGTACTTAAAGACCAGCAACAGTGGGAAGCCATTATACCCCATTATGCCCATAGGTGTGAAAGGGCAGAAGGTTGAAAGGACAATGTTGCCAGAGTCCAGTGATCTTGGAAGCTGTAGCTACAGTCCCTCCCAGAAATGCAACTAGGCAAGAAGGGAGTGGGAGGAATAGATACCTCTTCTGCCCTTGAGTTGGTGCTGGTGCTTTCCATTGATAGAAATCAACTAGAAGAATCTAGCCAGCAAGGTATCCTAGTGTCAATGCATGGCCTAAAGGCCAGCCTTTCAGGGCAAAGCAGGAGGGAGAAAGAGTAGACAGTGGGGTTTAGAAGGGTAAACAGAAAACTAACCAGCACAGTTCCCAAAGAGGCAGGAGGGGGCTTATCTGCAGGGATGTGAATAGAATGGAGAGTAAGCTGGCAGAAAGGAACCTCTCCGTCTGATGACCATCTTTTTTCTCTCTGCAGTGGGAGGGGAGGTTGATGGTAAATGAAGGTAAGCAGGCAGGGGATTGTCTTATTATTCCTTCTGCAGATGGAAGCTGGCATTTGGACTTGAGGCCTTTGTGTAGTATAGTAATACCATAAATAAATCTATTTTCCTCATCTCTTACCAATGTAAGAGAATATCACATTCTCTTATGCCTCCCTCTCCCTTCCCTACACTGAGTAAGTGGAACTGCAGAGCAGGCAAAAGTCCCTGGAGATTTCTTCTCTCTTTACTGCATTAAAATCTAAGCCTACCTCAGCCCCAGGCAAAAAAACTCTCCAGCAATTTAGAGGCTAACACAATTCAGAATTTCCCTCTCAAGCATTGGCTCATGGTTCAAAACAGCCCCTATGATAGGTCCCTCCTTTGGCCAAATCAAGACTCCCTACCTGTTAGAAGAAAAATAATTTTTAAAACTAACTTTCACTACATTATAAAGAACTAGTAGCTTTGCCTCCAATCCTCCCACGGGTGTCTACCTCTTTGTCCCAACAGGGCAAATCTCTAAATCTCAAACAGAGACAAAATGAGCTTTGATGTTTAGAGGCAAGGATGTTTCTCCCACACTCCTTCTCCAGTTTATGGGTCCTGATTCTAAAAATGATTCATTTTCCTTCTGTTGGGGCTCAGAAAACAATAGCCCAAAATATGGCTCTTTGGCATGCTGAGTGCTTTGAACAAAGGAGACTGAAAGTCCTCAGAAATAAGCCTCAGACACAAGGTCTCTCACTGACCTTCTCCTGCCTCTCCCGCTTCTCCTTCTGAAGTACAGGGAGTGAGTGGCTTGCTCTGAAATTCCCTTATCTGACTGAAGGAACTTCTTCCAAAAGAAACACAACTGGCGGGGTGCGGTGGCTCACGCCTGTAATCCCAGCACTTTGGGAGGCGGAGGCGGGCAGATCACCAGGTCAGGAGATCGTAGCCAACCTGGTTAACACGATGAAACCCTGTCTCACCACCGCCAGGCTTGGTGGCGGGTGCCTGTAGTCCCAGCTACTCGGGAGGCTGAGGCAGGAGAATGGCGTAAACCCGGGGGGGGCGGAGCCTGCAGTGAGCCGAGATCGCGCCACTGTGCTCCAGCCTGGGCAACAAAAAAAAAAAAAAAAAAAAAAAAAAAAAGAAACACAACTGTCTTCAGCCCCCTCCCTAAGAATCTCATCAAACCATCAGGGAAGATTAATCACTTGAGAAAAGATTGCAAGTCATCACTACACCCAATAAGCTATTCTTATTCTTCTGGAGGCTGCTCCAACACAGCTTTTAAAAAGAAATTTAAAAAAATTTTTTTTTTTTTTGTAGAGACAGTCTCAATATGTTGCCCAGGCTGGTCTCCAACTCCTGGACTCAAGCGATCTGCCAACCTCCGCCCCCCAGAGTGCTGGGATTACAGGTGTGTGCCACCGCACCAGGCCAACTTTTTTTTTTAAGCAGAGATACTTATCTACATCATAAGACAACTTTCATTCACAGCACAGTTCTGCTCCTCTTGCCTTGGATAAAAGCAGCCCTTTCAGAGAAAGATTCTATACCCTTTCCCACCCAGCACCAATTTCACCTTCATCCAAGCCTCTTTAACCAGAAAGATTCCAGGACAGAACATCAATAGTTCCAGCTTGGGGTGGGGGGAAAGCAGAAAAGGCAAGAGAGGGAAAAGATGATGGAGCATAGAGGGGAAGGGGCTCATTGTGGCATTCCACCAGTAACTAAAGCAGCTAAAAAGTGAGGCCCAGGACAAGGGGAGTGGGCCAGGGAGGATCCCCTCCTACTTTTCACCTTGTGTCGGGCCATGCCTCATGATGCAACAAGAACCAGCATGGACAGTAGGCAGGGCAGCCTGTTTGAAGAGAGGGATGTGGACTGCAATGTAAGGGTGGCATGACCTCAAGGCTTTTGCTCTTGGTACCCAGTGTATCTTGAGACCCCAGGAGTGAGAGCCCAGTGTGGGCAGTCCTCCCTGGCTGGCAGATTTGCCTTAGGCCTCTAGAGCACTCCACTTTCCTCCCCTCCACCAAGGGAGCACCCTAGAACCTGGAGGTGCTGTCCTTCCTGTCATCACCCTGGGCTCAGAGGCTGGGAGTTGCTGGGCCCCTTCGTAAGGCAACAAAGAGCTGAGGGGTTTTAAACCTCAGGAGATCAGATCTGAAAGGGCCCTTAGAGAGCTTTCTAAGACAACTCCTCGTTTTACCCATAGGGACACTGAGGACCAGGAGACAAGAACTTTTCCTAAAGACATACAGTAAAGTGAAATGGATTCAAATGTGAGTTAAAAGAATATTTAGATGCTGGAGGATCACTTGAGGCCAGGAGTTGGAGACAGCCTGGACAACAAAATGAGACTCTGTCTTTATTATTATTTTCTTTTTTAAAAAAAAGAAGAATATTTAATCCTGCAGTCTGTGAAGAGCTGGTTAAGAAAGGAGAAACAATGGCTATTTTCAAGCACAGTGGGATGGAATCTTCAGCTTTAAAAAGTAGCAGTATGAAATTAATTTCCCAGACAAGTGGGCAGAGATAATGGTGGAGAGAGAAAGCATTCAAGGCTGGGCTTACCAAAATTTAATTTTGATTATTTTGAACGGTCTCATATCTCCTTGGCCCAACATGGTTTTAATATTGCTAGGGCAGAGGTTTGTCCACGAAGGGAGTTAAAGTAAACTTTCTCCAAGTCCGCACTGCAAGCCCTGCACCGCTCTACAGAGATCCTCTTTCTTCGGGTTAAAAAAAAAAATAAAAAAAAGAAAGAGAAAACACCAAAAAAACCCACACACACAAAAAAACAACACACAGTTAACCACCTGTCAGGGCTGAGGATACAATGAGACTCCTCCAAAAAGAGCTTTTCATGCATGTGTAATATATTTGTTCAGCTATTCACTTAATGAAGCTGATAAATGTGATGCAAGACAATAGTCAAGTTAATCTATTTAGTAAAATGTTTTGAGACTTTCAGGCTACGTTAAGGAGGGGAGCGTCCGGCGACATTTTCATTTAAATGCGCTCATCTCCTCTCTTAGGCAGCACAAGGGGGTTCCGGCAATCTATGTGAATATAATTTCTTATAAATGTGTCTTTAATGGGTTTAATTCACCCTTGCCAGCTGTTTTGGGGGCTATTTTGTAAGAGCAAAACAAACGTTTCGGGCTTGGAAAGCTAGTTAAAATTAGTTTCGGTCAGCGAGGCCAAGCTATATTTCCTGCAAACCATCTGCTTGATTGGCACAATAGAAGGATTTTCAAGGAAAAAGAGGGGAGTGAGTGTGAAAGGGATGGGGGGTGAGGGGGGAGACACTAGAAAGAGCTGGGGCAGCGGTAGCTCCTAGTGGCCTATTCTGAAGGTGAACCCCTTAGAGCTGTCTTAATAGAGAGGCTTGCGAAGAGGGGCTGGGGCGGTAGGAAAAGCTCTTTCAGTCCGAGCCTCGCAGCGCTCCTCCTTCGCCTCTCCCGTTAGCTCCCTGCCCCCCCCAACACACACACACCCCCGCCCCAAAGCCAGGCGTCGGGCGCTTTTCCCCGTCGCCGCCCGGCATCCGGCCGATCTTTCCAAAATGCGCTCTCACTCTGTTGGCTGCTCCGGCAGGGAGCGTGGAGGACTGGGGGTCCGAAGCCTGCAAAGGGCGACCTTAGCGTTGCAGCCTTCGCGAAACGGACACTTGCCATCTTTTCAGAGGGCGGGGAAGCTCACACCACTCTCTACTTTGTAGTGTCCGTTTCGCCTCGCTTGATGGCCTTCGCTTACCCGAGACATTCCAGGCACGGCCCGCACTGGAGAGGGCCGCGCTGCTGCTGCGACCGCACGGCGCCCGGGGCAGGAACATGCTCGCTCTCCCCTGCGCGGGGGGGAAAGAAACCCCCAGAGTGCGTTCCGACACGCTCTTTCTACTATCCAAGGGAGGTTTCGGCAGCTTTGGCCACCTAGGCCCGGGGAGCCCCAGCCAGATCTGCTGCGGCCTCCCCCGCAGCGTTGGCAAGGACCTTAAACCCCAAACCAGGGCCTCCGATTCTCTCTTTTCCCCTCCCGTCTTCTTTTCTCTTGAAAGAGAAATAGACAGAAAGCTCAGCCTTAGGACAAAGAACGCGAGTGATTTCTCCGAAATAAACTTGAAGATAACGACATAACAATGAATGGCAGGAAGCACAAAACCCCACGGGCTCAGGTCAAACGGCATTAGTCACAGGTCTTAGCCGCAGCCGCCGCGCCGCGCAGCTCCTTGGGCTATCGCGGAGTTTGAAAAGATGCGTTCAAGGAGATCACTTAAAGTAAGATCCTTTCGTCCGATTTCTTGCTTCCTTAGGATTTATTTTTCCTTTCACGGGCGGCCAGCCCTCGCCCCCTCGCCCCCTCGCCCCCGCCCTCACTTTTCCTCTTTGGCGCTTTAGGAATTCTTTAGGAGCTGTAGAGACCGACCCCAGGAAGCAGGGTCCACGTGGATCGCAGCAAGGGGTTGATCCACCCTCCAAAAAATGGCAGGGTAGACTTTTAAAAGCCGAGAAGTTAGTAGCAGTTAGTCTATAGTGAGGCAGAATGGCTGGGGCTTGGGGTGGGGGATAGGGGCTGGCATGAAGCCTGTCAACGGGCAGGAAACGGTGAAAACTACATCCCGGCAAATGCCCCAATAGGGAAGGAGGAGCTGGGAAGGGCTCACGCTGGCTTCAAGTTCTTACCGTTCCCCCCTCCAAAAAAACAAAATCCAAGTTGATTTTGGCAAATATAGACTCTATTCTGATCATCCGGAAGACTTGGACAAGCGCTTCACCCGTAGGGAGTCAAACATCCTGAAGCTCCCGGCGCGTCCTTCTGGGAACTGGCAACTGCCCAAGTCCTTAAGACTAGGGGAGAAAAAGGGGTGGGGGGGGGGGCAGAGGGAAAGAGAGTGGGAGAAGGAGGGAGGTGGGCCTGAGGAAAAAAGGAAGGGAGAGGAAGGGAGAGTGCCAGCCTTATTGCAATGGGAAACTGTCTCGTGGCAAGGTTAAAGTGCAGGTGTTCAGATAGCTTATGCTTTTCTCACCTATTTTATTGCAAACTTCAAAAAGAGGAACTTTTGACGTTCTTCGACAGATCTCCTTCTTCCGTTTCCAGGGGACTTCAATTAACTCTAGCAAGGCGCTTCCCATATTCAAATAGCCCCTTATTTAAAAGTTGTTTCTTTCCTGATTGGTTTTCTCCCGCTGCCCATGAGCATGAGCGGTCTTGGGCTCAGAAACCCCGCACTTACGTCATCTTCTAGCATTAATTCGCCTCTGGAGCCGGGCCCTAAATAACTTTTTAATTTGAATCAAGGGAGAGTTTTAGCGGGCTCCGTTTCTGGTTTAATGTGATATAAATCGCAGATGCACTTTTATTGAATGGTTAAAGCAGCGACATGGAGATCATCAACACAAAACACCCCGAACAAAACCATCGAGAGAAATAAAGCTGGTTAATAAGATTTTTGAGAAAGCTTTGTGTTAAAAAGCAAAAAGGAAAACCAGCTGAAGGTGACAGTTAGTTCATGGTTAATAGGATCAGGGCGGCCTGGCGGGGCTGCACACTTCTCTTTGGGGAGGTTCAGCCACACTAAAGAGATGAATGGGACATTTAACACATCTGTTATCTCGCCGAACAGAGAAATGGGGGGAATCGAGTCTTAGTGCCACCTCAGCCCCAACCAGAGGAAAGCGAAGGGACTGTCTCCAGGAAGATTCTCCTTTGAAGCCCCACATTCAGAGGAGGCTTTCCTGGAGTGGACCAACATTCTTGGGAACCGCATCCCTTCCCTCTGGTTTTCACACGTTTGTGCGTTGTAGTTCATTAAGAAGCTGCCAAACCTTGGGCCAAGTTAAGCGCCCCGCAAGTGGTAGGGTTCTCTCCAGACGACGTCTGGACCTTCGCTGCTATGGCTTAAAATGTCAGGGCTGTGAGTTTCAACTTAAACTGCCGAGAGCTCCCTGTGGTTGGAGAACGGCCAGCATAGCACTCACAGCATTTGGATAACCTTGCCCGAGGCAGTTTCCGGTCAGCCAAAGCCCTTCGCAAGCGGAATCCTGCCGCTCGGCAGCCCAGCGCCGCTCTCCTCCACTTCTCTCGCAAGGTGAGGTGCGGAGAGCCCCTTGCAGAAACTCCTAGAGAAAATCGTTTTCCAAGTTGCTGGGAATTTGAAGGAGACTCGTTTTACTGTTCAGGTATCCACCAACGCTCAAACTCAACCAGTCTCCCGAAATGAAATAACTCCAGACTTCTCCCCACTCTTACGGGCACACATCCAGTGGCCCCAAAGCATCCATTTCCAAGTCTCCCTGAGTCGTCAGAATGGGACTTCTAACACTGATTTCACTCACCCCTACATCTGCTTTACGCTTCAGCTGGAGTAAAGGATAGGGCTAGAGACCGGAAAGGGAGTATATTTTCATGTCCACTGACTTGAAACTTTTCATTGCCCCACCCCCACAAGAGGGAGGGCAACTTTGCTGATAGCCTGAAGATGTATTTCTATGAATATTTATTGATTTATTTTCCAGGCTTAGCAGGGGAGCTGCAAATAAATTTAGTGCGTTCTTTAAATAATTCCTTTTCTATGAGGCAAGATGTCATCTGAAACTTCTAAATAGCCATTTAATTAGCCCGGGTGCTGCTTCGGAACAAAAACCTTCGGCGAGAGCTTTGGGGGCGCACTGTATTGCAAAGAGGCGGTCGATATGCAGAATTGATGCGCGCGGGCCTTTGTTGCCGGCCCATTGTGCGGGCCATGCTTATGAAGACTAATCCAATCATAAATTGCACCCCTGCGCCAATCAGAGCGTCCAGAGCCTCCGGCGAATGAAGCTCGAGTGGAGAACTTTGTTGAACTTCATTGTCAGAGCTGTCACTTTTCAAAGTGCTTTAGCGGGCGGGCCACTATAAAACCATCACCTCGACGAGAGGACCACGGAGGACTCGCAGACGCCCAAGTGGGATTGTTACTTGGAGACGTTTGCTAAGCCCAAGAGAGAGGACACTGTGGGGGCGGGAGGGGCGGGAAGCGAGGCGTTTACCCTCCGGCCACTGAAAGAAGGGTTATTTCGCCCGCCCCGCGCCTATCATGATGTTCCCCGGCCTCCTCGCGCCCCCCGCCGGGTACCCTAGCCTCCTGCGGCCCACGCCCACCTTGACGCTGCCCCAGTCCTTGCAGGCGGCATTTTCCGGCCACTCCAGCTTCCTGGTGGAGGATCTGATCCGCATCAGCCGACCCCCCGCCTACCTGCCCCGCAGCGTGCCCACCGCCAGCATGTCGCCGCCCAGGCAGGGGGCCCCCACGGCCCTCACCGACACGGGGGCCTCAGACCTGGGCTCCCCGGGTCCCGGCAGCCGGCGGGGCGGCTCTCCACCGACTGCCGTCTCCCCTGCCAGCGAGACGACGTTTCTGAAGTTTGGAGTGAACGCCATCCTCTCCTGGGGCCCAGAACAGGTAAGCGAGGGCAGAACCCTGAGGGCCCTTTTAGGTACCAGGCATACGCGGAGTCCTCCTGGCCTCAGTTTCCTCTAGCGAGCGGGCCCCCACACACACATCGGTGCACACACATACGCGCGAACTCTGAGACCCTACGTCGGGCAATGTGAGAATAGTCCAGTCAATTCCGGAGAAGAAAAGCCTCTAGGCTCGCCCCATCCTCGGAGTGAACTGAGCACACGCAGTCGGAGACAGTGAGCATTCATCTGGTGCAGTAACGCTGAGCGCACGCCCATGGACGTCTGCGTTTCTGCCTTCGAGCTTCTAGGAGACAGTTGTTTTTTTTTTTTTAACTCAATACGATATATTTATTGGATTAGCAAATATTATAAATCTGCAATTTCTTTCCTCCCCACTCAGTCCTACCTGTCTCGTTAGTGCCTAGGATGGAGATTGGGGTAGAGTGGGGCGGCGCAGAGAATTATGTTGGGGGGAAAGAAAATAGTTTTACAGATAAGACAATGTTGGGAAGATTTATTTTACCCTGTCAACATATAAGAAAGATGTCTTTGAAACCAGATGAAGGGCTAATTATATCGCGTGTTCAGTGTGCTATACAACAGGCAAGTACGTAATCAGATTCTTTCTGTCTCCCTCTCTCCTTTCTGTACCCCCTCCACCGCCCACCAGAAACATCCCCAGCCTTGCTCCAGAGCGTCCCTCCCAAGACCTTCGCCTTTCCCTACTTCGAAGGGTCCTTTCAGCCTTTCATCAGATCTTCTTATTTCCCAGGTAGGTCTCGTCCCCCTTCTTTGCGCGAGGCAGGGCGGCGCCCCAGCCCCGGCCCATCGCTCCCTGCTCCGAAGCCATATTTCTCCGTCCACCCCTCGGGGTTATGCTCTGGTTCAGAGGTTGCGAGGCGTACAACATTCATGAATCCGTCGCGCCAATTTGATGCCCTATTTAGCACAAGCAGTGACTGCTTGACACTTTGCACCAATTCCCTGCTCTACAAATTAGCAGGAATTGTCATGGTCCCAATTTGAGGCGGTTCCCTTCCCGGCGAGGAGCTGTTGGCATCCCTTCACGCCGCCGTTTTCCCACAGAGTCAGTGCACTTGGCCACGATTCCCCACAAAGGTTTCAGCACCATGACCAATTGGTCAGCTCCTCCGGGCAGCCACACACAGACCGGCCCTAGTCCCTCCACGCCGCCGAGACACCTACCAGCCGGGGCTAATTTCTCTTTAAGACTCATTCAGGGCTTCGGGCTTTTCACAAGACCACATGGGGTGCCCTCTTGTGTGGGATGCCTAGAGTCGCCCAGGGGGAGGCGGATTAGATCCTCCCCCAATCCCAACCTATTTCCAGCCTGATTTCCAAACCCCTTCTCATACTCCTTTCCCACCCTGTCCTATAAAATACCGTTGATCTTGAAAAATAAGAAGCAGTTAGAAGAAAGCCCATAATTGTGTCCCAGCCTAAAGGAGCAACACCTTAGGCAGCTTCCACCAGGTTTTCTTCCTGTAACCTCACTGACGATTCAAACTATGGCTCAAAAACTCTGCCACTGGTCAAAACTAAAAAGGAGGCAGGAGAGTCCTTATAAAGAGAAGAAAAACTGGGTATGGCCTGCGGGGGATGGGTAAAATCACGACAGCACTCCCAAATATCAGCAAAAGAAACAAGCAATTGATTTTTTAAAGGGGGAGAGAGAATTCACCATCCCCCACCCCCAGGCCCACCACCACCACCACCACCACCACCACCACCACCATTCACACTGCTGCTAATAATGGAATTTGCTCCCTTTCTCCCTCATCTCAATGCTCTAACAAAAACAACCCGAGCTTTATAAATAGCTTTTCATGTCCATTTAATGAAAACGATTCGGGGAAGAGAAGCCTCTGCCATCAGTATTCTCCCAATGGTCTTGGCCTGCAGTTGTGTTTAGTTTGAAAGTGTAAATCTCTTTTGTCCCAGTAATATATGGCTTTCGCTGCTTGTCCTCAGTCTTTTTCTGTTAGTTCATTACTACACAATTACCATTCACGCTTCATTAGAGTCTCTGTTTCTTTTTGTTTTGTTTTTTTTCTTTCGCTTAAAGCGAAACTCTCCCCCCTTTTATCATACCAATACCCATTGGGAAGCAGTCAATGTGCTAATTAGCTGCCACTTTTCATGTATTCGGGCCGAATTCTTTACGTTTCGTGGGGGAGGGGAGGAAGGATTAATATAAAAAAAGATGAATACTTATTGGATTTTTCAAAAAAATCTAAATCGGATTTTTCCCTCTTTATCAAAATAGTAAAGCATCTCATTTTCATCTGAAGAAAGCAAAAGCCACTGAAATGATAAAAGCTTAGGGGAGAAACCCAGTGGCCTCGGCTGGATATTTTATTTTTATTTTTGTAATTTTTTTTTCTATTGCTGTTTTAGCTGATGTACGCAGGTTTGTTTCCCTAAGCCCACTGAATGGAAAAACGAAACAGGCTATTGTGGGGGCTGTTTTCTCTGTTTCCGTGGTTCTACCTAATCCGGGTTTGCACGATTGAAAGGGAAAGTTATTTGGTCGGAAAGCGCCTTTCACTCTCGCAGGTTTGTAGGTTCGTGGCCTATTCTCCAGGGGTAGAAAAAGGAGCGCTTTAAAGAGATGAAGGGATCAGAGCAAAAAGCCACGGAGAGACGTGTTGGGACTGGGGGTCGTACGCCCACTCACTCGCCACCTCGCCCCACCCTGCAGCGTCCTCCAGCGTGGTGCCCATCCCCGGGACCTTCTCCTGGCCGCTGGCCGCGCGCGGGAAGCCTCGGCGGGGCATGCTGCGTCGAGCAGTCTTCTCCGACGTGCAGCGCAAGACGCTGGAGAAGATGTTCCAGAAGCAGAAGTACATCAGCAAGCCCGACCGCAAGAAGCTGGCGGCCAAGCTGGGCCTGAAAGACTCGCAGGTGAGCGCAGTTCCTCCACAGCACCCCCCGCCCCCGCCCTTCACCCCTCCCCGGCGCACCCGTCAATTGCAAGGTTTCGGAAACAGCTTAGGTTCCACTGTACAGATGGGAAAACCGAGGCCTAGAGAGGGAGTGAGTACACGGGCCACTACCCTCGAAGCTCCGCAGGATAGCCCTCTTCTCTCCCCACCCCCACTCCCCGCCTTCTCTCCCGGCCTCAGGGGGCCCCAACCCCGCCCTTCGGGGCAGGGTGGCAGCGGATGAGGCAAAGGGAACCGCGAGCTGAGGCAGGGGCGGAGTCAATGCGGGAATCCACCGGAACTCATTTCTGGGGGTGGGGAGAGGACACAGCCCGAAGGACAGAGCCTGCACCCCACTCCACTCACCGCCCCCGTGCGTCCTCCGGGGCCCCTGATCTGACCTCTGCTTCTCCCTTCTTCTCGCCGGCTGGGACATTCCAGGTGAAAATCTGGTTCCAGAACCGACGCATGAAATGGCGGAACTCCAAGGAGCGCGAACTCCTGTCTAGCGGGGGCTGTCGCGAGCAGACCCTGCCCACCAAGCTCAATCCGCACCCGGACCTCAGCGACGTGGGCCAGAAGGGCCCTGGGGACGAAGAAGAGGAGGAGGAGGGCCGGGGCAGCCCCAGCCACCGCCTGGCATACCACGCGTCCCCCGACCCCCAGCACCTGCGGGACCCGCGGCTGCCAGGGCCGCTGCCCCCCTCGCCCGCGCACTCGAGCAGCCCCGGGAAACCCTCGGACTTCTCAGACTCCGAGGAGGAAGAGGAGGGCGAGGAAGAGGAGGAAATCACTGTGTCCTAGAAGCCGCTCGCACGCCAGAGTACTGTTTTTAAGTGCTTTGAAAACGAAGAGGTGGGGTCCAGTCTGCGCGTTCACTTTGTCCCCGTGCCTAGATGCTGCCTCTCCCGACGGTAGAACCATCACCTCATTGAGGGCGCCACCGGCCCTGCGGTAGCCCCAAAGAGACATTTCCTTCCCAAAAGACCAACTCCAAATAGTCCTTCCCACGTCAGTTCACTTTAAGTCTTGGTCCCAGCCTTAACTTTTCAGCAAGGGCTCCATTCTATTTTGTTTATTGCAAACTATTTTAAACACAGTGGGGTGTTCTATGGCCCCACGGCCTGGGCCTTGCTGTGAGACAGACTCTGCTGATCGTTAGCAGCAACGACCCTATATGGTAGGAAACCTGTTTATGGAGGAGGAAACCGAGTTAGGAGTGAAAACACCAAACCATATAACTAACACCAGCACCGTTGACTCTCTAGATCCCTTCACCTCCCCTGATAGGTAGCAAGGGGCTCCTATTTCACTCCAGTCTCTCATTTCCACCCCTCACCCCACTCCTGTCTTCCCATAGATGTTCTCTTACAAAGCTCAAAATTTTCAAAAAGGAAATATATATATATTAGTGCCTTCTGGTTCAAGGCACAACATACATATTGAGTCTTCTCTGTCACCTTCCAAAAGCTCTCTGGCGAAAGAAGTGAGTTCTCTAAAGGGGGAGAAAAGAAGCAGTCTCTATTCTTGTATGTGTGTTTTAAAACTTTTTCTTTTTAATTTCTGTATCCATGATATACGCACCACACACTCTACCTTGTGTCCTTTTATTATTCCTAGGGAGGTGTTGTTGAGCTGCAAACCTCCTGGGAACTGGGCATGATGTGGACAGAGAGACCTACACAGCCTCTTTGATTTTTTTTTTAACTGAACTTTGCTGTCTTTGCACAGCTCTTATGAACTGTACACTATTTTGTACACACATGTTGTATGGATATTTTATACCAAGGTTATTGTGAATGACTATAAAGGACTGACTAGATTTCTCACTTTTTTTTTTTTTGCAATGGCTTTTAAACTTCAAAAAGGTAGCTGTTTAATTGCATAACTTATAAAGAAATACTTATTTTGTGTTTTTACCATGTACAGATTTTTATATATGTATATATGTATCAAATGAACAAATGCCAAATAAAAAGTAGAATGGATGCAATCAATGGTCAACTGATGTCATTAATTCACAGAATGGTAGAGCTGAAAGGAATGGAGCTGTTCTAGCCCCAGGACTGGGTTTTATAGGAGGTAAGCTGAGGTTCAAGAGGTGCAGGCACTTGTCCAAAGCCACCCAGCTGGTAAGTAGCCACGCTGGAACTAGAAACCATCTGACCCTCAGGCCAGTGCCTTTTCTGCTTTCCTGTACCTTAAAGTAACCATATTTGCTATGTTACAAGTAAAGGAGCTCCAGAGTGATACCAAAAGTTGAATCTGCAATAAGCCGCCTCCCCTTCTCTAAGGACTGAAATGATGGGATAAGAGAAATCCATGCAAGTCAGTCTAAGTGGCTCAAGTTTGTAACGGTTTTTCTTTTCCTCCCTGAAGGCATTTTTCCTGGTCCTCAGGGAAGCTTCAGAACTGGTCTTGACTCATTCCTTCTGTGTATGACCTAATTTTATCAGGAATGCCATCTACAGGCCTGACATGGGAGCCCAGATATTGACTCTGGGGTGTGCATATGAAACAAAAGTTCTTGTAAGACTAGTTTTCAGCAGGAATGATTTCTTTAACCAGCAAGCTAGGGAGTAAAGAACATCTGGTTAGATCCTGGCAGGGGCTTTTGTGCCCTTTGAGAGTTTGGTCTCTGCCCCATCAGCTACACACACCCATGTTTCTTTGCAATCCTAATCCAAACTCATGGTAGTTTGTATTATATTTGAAATTGAATATATTCTATTTTATATTAACCCTGTTTTCAAATAATGCAAACCACCTCCATGCTAAGATCCCCTGCTGGGCTTGTTCCTGATGTTGGTGATCACTTTTCATTATTGTTATATATGATGTTGTGAAGTTGAAGAAAATAATTGTCCTCATTTTCATAATCATAAAATTCAAAAAACCTCCCACATTTCCCCATCAACAGACACAAAAGTGTTGAGCATGGTCAGCATTCAACCCAAGTTAGTCCTTTCCTTTCAGACAGGACTCTGAAGGATTCAGGCTGTTTTCTATCTCTCTGCTGTTGCCTGGATGTCCAACATGGGAGCCTGACTAGAAGCCTGACCTGGCCTACCTTTCCCTTTCTGCCGCCAGCTCAAAAATTCTTTCTTATAGTCAAGAATCACGTTCAGGCACAGGTGCGCATTAGTGTCTACATCTGGAGTCAAGGCACTCTGAAGGCATAACCGTGTTCATTGCAGTATTATTCACAGTAGCCAGGAGGTGGAAACCCAAAGGTCCACGAATGGATGGATGAATGGATAAATAAAATGTGATATATACATACAATGGAATATTATTTGGCCTTAAAAAAGAAAGACACCCTGTCACATGCTACAATGTGGGTGAACCTTGAAGACATTACATGAAGTGAAATAAACCAGTTACAAAAAGACAAATTATACATGATTCCACTTGTATGAGATATCTAAAGTAGTCAAACTCAGAGAAACAGTAGAATTGTGGTTCCAGGAGCTGGAGGAGGAGGAAATAGAAAGTTGTTTGTTGTTCAATGAATATAGAGTTTCAGTCTTACAAGATGAAAAAGTTCTAGAGATTTGTTGCACAACAATATGAATATAGTTAGCACTACTCAACTGTACACTTAAAAATGATTAAGGTAGTATATTTTATGTTATGTGCATTTTTTTTTACCACAGTGTTAAATAAAAAATTTGTTTTATTGGAAAAATAACTCACATGCTAGAAGGATTAAAAATCTAGCAACCATCAAAGTTATGGCAGGCAAGTGAAAAATGTGAAATAAGCAATATTATAACACAATGTAGAAGTCAAAGCACTCAAGATATACATAAAGTGCTTTTTAAAATCAATAAAATGTAGAAAAGGAAAAAAATACTTGAGTTTTTTTGTTTTTTGTGGTTTTTTTGTTTGTTTGTACTTTGCCTGTTTATTTGTTTTTGTTTTTGAGACGGCATCTCACTCTGTTGCCGAGGCTGGAATGCAGTGGTATGATCTCGGCTCACTGCAACCTCTGCCTCCCAGGTTCAAGCGATTCTCCTGCCTCGGCCTCCCAAGTAGTTAGGACTACAGGCCCATGCCACCATGCCCAGCTAATTTTTGTGTTTTTAGTAGAGACAGGGTTTCACCATATTGGCCAGGTTGGTCTCGAACTCCTGACCTCAGGTGATCTGCCTGCCTCGTTCTCCCAAAGTGCTGGGATTCAGGCATGAACCACTGCGAGCAGCCAATACTCGAGATTTTTTTTAAAAAGCATATATTACTTACATATTCACAAAGTGTTCCGGAGAACTACAAATGCTGTATTTCGGTTCATTCCTTTAGTGTTTCTTTCATCACAAGGGTGAGGAGCATGTTCATTTCACACTGTTCCCCTAATGTCATTCACAATCCCATACACATATTGGTTATTTGATATGTGTTGAGTGAATAAATGAATTATTATAAAAGGAGGGACAGATCTTCTAGTTACATAGGCAGTGGGTCTCCCACACAACAACCACATGGGGCTCATTGTCAGGGTGGCTGCTTTAAATTTTTTTTTATTATTTTTTTTATTTTATTTTTATCTTTTTATTTTTTTGAGACGGAGTCTTGCCCTGTTACCCAGGCTGGAATGCAGTGGTGCGATCCTGGCTCACTGCAAGCTCAGCCTCCCGGGTTCATGCCAGTCTCGCCTCAGCCTCCCGAGTAGCTGGGACTACAGGCGCCTGCCACTAGGCCTGGCTAATTTTTTTTTTTTTTTTTTTTTTTTTTTGTATTTTTAGTGGAGACGAGGTTTCACCATGTTAGCCAGGATGGTCTCGATCTCCTGACCTCGTGATCCCCCCGCCTCCACCTCCCAAAGTGCTGGGATTACAGGCGTGAGCCACCGCGCCTGGCCTAAATTTTTTTTTTTTTTTAATAAAAAAGGAGAAATGAGACACTCTAGAATCTAGACTGCAGGTCTGGAAGTTTTAAACTTTATAAATGAATGTAAAGATTACTTTGGCTTATAAGAAAAAGGGATTAAATTAACAGGTCAGATGTATTTTTAAAAATCAAACCAATAACTTTAGGCCAAAAAGACTGAAATAGTTACATGTATAAGCTAAAGAATAAGAAATAAATAGTAAAAGAAAAAAAGGAGATATTTATTGAGCACCTACAATGTGACAGGCAGTCAGTCTCCTGGGTGCCTTACACCAGCACTACTCTGTGCCATAAGGACCGCTTGAGGGTCTCATTGAAATGCAGATCATGATTCAGAGCTCTGGGTATCCGCTTTGCTAATGTGGCTGGTCCACAAACACACTGTAGCAAAATTTACATGAGTTTTAACTTCACCGTAACCCTTCTAAGGTAGATGCATGTTACAGATGCAAAAATTGAGGCTAGGAGTTTTGGTGATATTCCTGTGGTCACCCAGTCAGAATTCAAATTCAGATTAATCACAATCCTACTCCCTTGACTAAACTGATTTAAAACACATTTAACTGAAACTCAGCCAGTGGGAACTCTCTAATAGAGCTTTATGTCTTTTAATGTTGTGCAGTTATGTGAAAAAAATAAATTATCAATGGTTATTAAAACCTTTCTTATGCTTCTAAATGTCCTACCCCACCACCAGATCTCCTTCCTATGGTCTAAACCTGTGATTCTCAAACTTTAGTGTTAAAACTCCTTTATATTCTTAAAAATTATTGAAGTCTTAAGATTTTCTTTTGTTCTTATAGGTTTTATCTATTGATATTTATTGTACAAGAAATTAAGATTGAGATAAATTTTAAATATTTTACTAATTAAAACAAATCCACTAAATATCAATAAAATATCACATTTTATGACAAATATATTATAAAACAAAAAAAGTTAGAAGAGTAGAGCCGGGCGCGGTGACTCACGCCTGTAATCCCAGCACTTTGGGAGGCCAAGGCAGATGGATCACAAGGTCAGGGGTTCGAGAGTAGCCTGGCCAACATGGTAAAACCCCATCTCTACTAAAAAAATACAAAAATTAGCCGGGTGTGGTGGCACACACCTGTAGTCCCAGCTACTCGCAAGGCTGAGGCAGGAGAAACGCTAGAACCCGGGAGGCAGAGGTTGCAGTGAGCTTAGACTGTGTCATTGCACTCCAGTCTGGGTGACAGAGCAAGACTCCGTCTCAAAAAAAAGAAGAGTGGCACTGTCGTACCTTTCTGCCAATTTTTTTTTTTTTTTTTTTTTTTTTTTTTTTTTTTTTTTTTTTTAGACAGTGTCACACTCTGTTTCCCAGGCTGGAGTACAGGCACAATCTCAGCTCACTGTAGCCTCAACATTCCCAGGCTCGGGCAATCCTCCCACCTCACCCTCCCAATCTGGGTCTATAGGCACATGCCACTATGCTGGGCTAATTTTTGTATTTTTTGTAGAAACAGAGTTTTGACATGTTGCCCAGGCTGGTCTGGAGCTCCTGGACTCAAGTAATCCACTTGCCTCAGCCTCCCGAAGTGCTGGGAGTACAGACATGTGCCACAGCATCTGGCCACAAATCTCTTTAATGATTGACTTTATAGAAAACAGCTGGATTCTCTTATATGTTTCTGTCATTTGTTGCGATATAAGAAAATTCGGCTTTATACAGTTATGCAGTTGAAAAAGGAGGAGTATTTGCATAGTCTTTTTAGATAATTGGGGTTGTTCTTAGAACAACAAGACTTGACAAGTGGTAGTTATTTAATGGTTAGCTGCAATATGTAATCTAAAATTTTATTAATGAACTTTTCAACTCCTTTACATGAAGATCCATTGGTCTGTCTTCCACTTAGAATGGGTATTTTACCCATGTATGATTTTGTAACATAATGCATTGGTCATATGGAAAATATTGGGTTCATTGACTCATGCAGATATTCCAAATATTAACCCTTTTCACACATCATCAAACATTACATTTGTTAATATCACCACCCATCTCATCATCAAAGTAAGTATTGGGAAGCTGTCAAGCTTATAGTAGCAGATACAAGCTTCCAAGACTCAAATTTTTATTTAAAAGCTCTAATTTTATCACTGAGAAAAATGCTATCAGTTTTTTTTTCAGTGGATAGGCTTACTTTATTTATTTTTGAGAAAATATCTATGAGATATCCAACTCTGAGCATGGTTTGTCTGTCAGTCATATTTTCAAGTAAAAATGGAGTTACATGAGAAACATGGCTAGTTCTAACAATGGTACGAGTGTTTTTCTTTGAAACAATCATCACACTTCAGTATGCAGCAGAAATATTTATTTATTTATTTATTCATTTATTTATTTATTGAGATGGAGTCTCACTCTCTCGCCCAGGCTGGAGTGCAGTGGCACAATCTCGGCTCACTGCAACCTCCCCCTCCCGGGTTCAAGCGATTCTCCTCCCTCAGCATCCTGAGTAGCTGGGATCACAGGAGCATGCCACCACACCTAGCTAATTTTTTGTACTTTTAGTAGAGACAGGGTTTCACCATGTTGGCCAGCCTAGTCTCGAACTCCTGACCTCAGGTGATCCGCTTGCCTCGGTCTCCCAAAGTGCTGAGATTACAAGTATGAGCCACCGCATCCGGCCTAGCAGAAATATTTTATGCATACTTCTCATTTCATTATAAAGAATATTGAAAGGGTTGAGTATTATATACTCTAGAGTTGAGATTTAATAACACTAATAAACTTTCCTGCTTTATCAAGCACATTCTTAAGTGAAACTGGCTGGGTGTTGGGATGACTGCGGAATCACAGAGAATGTAATGACCACTAGTGTGGGTTGGTGCTACTCCCTTGATTTCTTTTAAGGTAGGCTAGCAGCTTTATTGACCACTAGTTTTACACTATCCACAAAAATCTCAACACAGTTGTTCCACAAAAAGCCATGAGATTTAAAAAGGCATTCAACACTTTAAATATTTCAGCAACACTTGTATTGTTGTTAGGCATTCGTATAAAAGAAGCTCTTTGTTAATTAGTTGGTGCAAGTACTAAATGAATACAAGCAGAATAAAAGGTCCAGGTACTTCTGTATATTCGGCCATTTTCAAAGCAAAAGTACAATTTTTCAGGTGCTTTATTAACTCAGTCTTTTTCGAGCTGTTATACCACTGGAAAATGGCATTGTCATGATTTCTTTAGCTGACTATCCAGTAGGTGTTAATTAATGTTAACTGTGCAGGGCTTTATTAGTCTTTTACCTATTGAGTGCACTTTCCTAGCCAATGCAAATAATAACTTATTTTGTAAGATGCTTTAGTGACCTTTTCGTTTCTAGTTAGAAAAGGTGTAACAAACAGGTTTTATTTATTTATTTATTTATTTATTTATTTATTTTTGAGACAGAGTTTTACTCTTATGTCCCAGGCTGGAGTGCAATGGCAGATCCTGGCACACTGCAACCTCCGCCTCCTGAGTTCAAGCAATTCTCCTGCCTCAGCCTCCCACGTAGCTGGAATTACAGGCATGCACCATCACTTCCGGCTAATTTTGTATTTTTAGTAGAGACGGGTTTCACCATGTGGATCAGGCTGGTCTCAAACTCCTGACCTCAGGTAATCCACTCGCCTTGGCCTCCCAAAGTGCTGGAATTACAGGCATGAGCCACCGCGCCCAGGTGAGAAGAGGTGTAACAAACAGTGTTTTAGTTTTTAAAGAGTGCGTCATGTCTGTGTTTTAAAAGTTCACTTCGATTCCTTTGTTTAAATTCCGATGGCTGCCCTCAAAAGGATAGTAAAACTTAATTGGAAGAATAAGAATTTCTAAGAATGGTCTCTTGTATAAAACAATAAAGACAAATTATTAGCATCAATAAAGCTGAGGGAAAAGGTAACTTTTGACATAATTTCTTTCTTAATTAGTTACATTCAGTTTTTGTGTGTATATTTCTCCCTTCCATGGCTCAGAGAAGCTTTGATATGTCATCTTCAATTTTTCTTAGCATTTTGAGAAGTATACCGTGCAGCTGTGGACTGAGAGAAAATGAGTCTGCTAATTTCCTTTTTTTTTTTAGATGGAGTCTCGCTCTGGGCCAAGCTGGAGTGCAGTGGCGCTGTCTCGGCTCACTGCATCCTCCACCTCCCGGGTTCAAGTGATTCTCCTGCCTCAGCCTCCCAAGTAGCTGGGACTACAGGTGCACGCCACCACGCCCGGCTAATTTTTGTATTTTTAGTAGAGACAGGGTTTCACCATGTTGGCCAGGATGGTCTCAAGCTCTTGACCTCTTGATTTGCCCACCTCGGCCTCCCAAAGTGCTGGGGTTACACACGTAAGCCACTGAGCCCGGCCTGCTAATCTCTTTTCTAAAAGCCAACAATTCATCCTTAAATATGAGAAAGATACAGTCATCCCTTGGTATCCATGGGGTAATCTCCTTTCTAAAAGCCAACAATTCATCCTTAAATATGAGAAAGATACAGTCATCCCTTGGTATCCATGGGGCATTGGGTCTGGTACCTCCTTCAGGTATCAAAATCCATAGATGCTCAAGTCCACGGTATAAAATGGTGTAGTATTTGCATATAACCTATGCACATTCTCTTGTATATTTTATATCATCTCTGGATTACTTATAATACCCAATACAATGTAAATGCTATGCAAATAGTTGTTATGCTGTTTTTTTTTTTTTTTTTTGAGATGGTCTTGCTCTGTTGCACAGGCTGGAGTGCAGTGGCATGATCTCAGCTCACTGCAGCCTCCACTTCCCAGTCTCAAGTGATCCTCCCACATTAGCCTCCCTAGTAGCTGGGATTACAGGCACATGCCACCATGCCAGGCTAATTTTTTTATTTTTTTTGTAGAGATGGGGGTCTCACTATATTGCCCAGGCTGGTCTTAAACTCCTGGGCTCAAGAAACCCTCCCACCTTGGCCTCCCAAAGTGCTGGGATTACAGGCATGAGCCACCACCATGCCCAGCCTTGTCATCCATGTATTGTTTAGGGAATAATGATAAGAGAAAAAGTCTGTACATGTTCAGTACAAACAAATTTTTTTCAAGTATTTTTGATCCACAGTTAGTTGGATTCACGGATGCAAAACCCATGGATATGGAGGGCCAACTGTATATGACAAATGAATTTTCTTTCACTTTAAAATAAAATATAAAATTCTAAAATTATAGCAGTGTTTTGTAAAATCTTGAAGTGTAGAACATTTTCAAAGAATTTTAAAAATACTGTATTATTGCTAAACGAGACAACAAAGTGCACTTCTTGTGTTTCTGCATAGACTCAAGGAAACCTGGGAATTTCAAAATAACAATTGGTTGAATAACAGGGTTACAGGTGTTGTAGTAGGTATAACAAGAGAGTAGATAAGAACACAGTAGAAGTGCTGAAGAAAAAAATGGAGTTAATCCCGAGAAATGCACATAAATCTACATCTACTTCCTTAGAAAATTCTAGGAAGCACAAGAAAATACAAGTAAACATTCCATTTGCAGCCATCAGAGGGGGAGATGGGGACATCATCACACATGTAGCCTCTGGAAAACTCCACCACACAATTGCAGAAGGGTCTTGGGGACTTACAGGGATCCTCACATCCCACTTTGAGAACCACTTCTCTACACATATAAATTACTTTACTGTGGTGAGAGATAGGAGAAATCTATGAGGCCAAGTTCCTACCACCCCACCTAAAAATTCAACTGCAACCACACCTGTGCCTTTCACATGTCTTCATGTCATTCTCCTTTCTTGCAAGTCTTCCTTTCTACAACCCCTTCTCTACCCATGTTCAGCCTGTCTTTCTCACCGGCAACTTCTCATCAGCATTAAACATCCCTCACCTGAAATATACCTCAAGGTGTCTAAGCCTCATCCTTGGACTCCTCAATCTCTGTCTTTCTCTTAAATGTTAATGTATCTCAAGGTTCTATCCTTAGCCCTTGCTCCTTCTTTCTCTACAAGCTACCTGGGTGATCTGCTCCTCTCTTCTTCAGTTTCAATTAGCACCCGTATGATGCAGAACCCCAATCTGCCACTCAAAATTCTCTCTTCTTGTTATGATAGGTAGCTAGTCAGACATAAGCAGGGCAGGAGAGGGGCTCCCCACACCCCACCAGGAATGTAAGGCGACCATTAGGTGATGGTCAGGTGGTTGTTAAACTCTCTAAAATAATTGGTCATAGCCAGCACCAGGGAAAGGCAGTCTCCCAACAGACAGAAAAAACACAAAACTGGTCATCAGCAGCTTTCTGATAAGATCCCAGGAGTTGGGTAAGTGGGCTCAAGCATGTGCATTAAGAGGCAAAATGGTGGAGTTTAACTGGTGTATGACCTTCCTCTAGGAATGCTAGATGGTAAGGGAAGAACGCCTCAAGTGAGCATGTGTACAACTCCAGTAAACACACTGCGCACGTGGCCCCTCCCAAGTGCTGGTGGGCCACTGCACATGGGGATAGCCCACCCCAAGGGAAGAATCAGGGGAGAAGGGATGCAAGACATCGGAATTATGCCAACATATAAAACCCCAAGCCAAAGGTCAAACAGTGCACCTGATCTTTCAAGTCGCCTGCTTGGCCCTCTTGCAAGTGTACTTTCCTTCCTTTCATTCCTGCTCCAAAACTTTCTAATAAACTTTCACTCCTCCTCTAAAACTTGCCTCAGTCTCTCACACTGCCTTATGCTCTCAGCGGAATTCTTTTTTCTGAGGAGGCAAGAATTGAGGTTGCTGCAGATCCCTACAAATTCGCCACCACTAACATACTTTGGTGCCGGGTGACTCAAATACATTCCGCTGCTAACATTCTCAGCTCCAGACCCAGATGGTCAACAGTCTCTAGACATCGGCCCTTGAGTGTCCCCACGACTTGTTAAATTCCATATGATCAGTACCAAGTGCCATGTCCTCTAGTTGCAACAATACATTCATACAAAGCAAAAATGACTCTTGCCCCTAACTCTATGAATGCCTTTATTTCTCTTGCTCAAAAATTTAGAGACTCAGTGCCATTCCTGACCCCTCCCTTTCTCCTCCACACAATACAGTGAATCAACTGCTAAGACCTGCCTCTGCATGTACGCCCTGAACAGATTTTCTGCTTCTTTCCATTTCCCATTGCTACTATCTAAAACATTAGCTATTACTATTATTAGAGGAACATACTATATGCTAGATGCAGTAATTCACATTTTACATACATTATTTTCTTTATTCCATATGATGACTATTTTAAATTCCATTTTACAGATGAGAAAACAGATTCAGAGATCTTTTTGGTTATCCCTGACTCCAAAACCCTTCCCCTCTCACCAGCACTGAAGGCATCAAGGAAGGCTTTTTGGTGAAATTTGCCTATAGCCCTGAAGAATGGTATAATTTTTATAGGGTAAGATGGGGAAACCACACACCATATTGTTTCAAGAAAGACATAAGAAAGAGCAGAGAGAAGAATATTGCTGGCATGTGTTTTGTGGATAGTGATGTTGAATGGAAAGGGGTCCCTAACCCCTGGGCCATGAACTGGTACTGGTCTGTGGCCTATTAGGAACCCGGCTGCACCACAGGAGGTTAGCATGGGCAAATGAGTGAAGCTTCATCTGTATTTACATCCACTCCCCATTGTGTGCATTACCTCCTGAGCTCCACCTCCTGTAAGATCAGTGTCGACACTAGATTTTCATAGGAGCACAAACTCTATTGTGACCTGCACATGCGAGGGACCTAGGTTGCATGCTCCTCATGAGAATCTAATGCCTGATGGTCTGTCACTACCTCCCATCACCCCCAGATGGGACCACCTAGCTGCCAGAAAACAAGCTCAGGGCTCCCACTGATTCTACATTATGGGGAGTTGTATAATTACTGTATTATATATTACAATGTAATAATAGAAATAAAATGCACAATACATATAATGTACTTGAATCATCCTGAAACCATCCTTCACCCCCCGTTCATGGAAAAATTTTCTTCCACAAAACCAGTTCCTGGTGCCAAAAAGATTGGAGACCACTGTTGTAGGAGACGTTTTCACTCAGAGGCAATAAACTGAAACAAGTAAAACGTTTCTAAAATGCTTCTTTCCCTTACTTAAGTATAAATGAATAAAAATAATGGCTACTTAATGCACCATAGTGTGCTGGGTATAATGCTAATGTTTTTATTTCCTTTTCATCTAACCTTTACCTCAGCCCTGCATGAAAGGATCAATATCTGCATGTGACAGAATGGGAAACTGAAGCTAAGTAACTTTCCCTCAATTAACCAGACAGCAGAGGTGAGATTCGACTACATTCTTTCCACTAAGGGCAGAGACACTGTAGAATTCAAATCTCTGCCACTTCTCCCCACCAACTTCAGCCTCTACAAGGGTCCTTTTGGTAGATATTTACTCTCTCTCCTTTAAGAAGTATCTTTAGCTGGAGTTGCACAATCCAAATTTGAAAAGACAACTAGTATTAATTGACTATATACCTGGCAGAAATGTAAATAAGTTTGTAACTTTACACCCTCCAAAAAGAAAAACATTTCCTTAATTTTAACGTGATAGTTTTACTTTAAAAGAAGAAAATATGACTTTTTGATGCCAATGCAAAAACAAGCCCAGTCTAATGCAAAGTAGTATCCTACCCAGATCCTAGAACAGAAAGAAGGACATTAGAGCATTAGGCAAAAACTAGGACAATCTAAATAAAGAAATGACTTTTGTGAATAATGATGCATCAATATTGGTTCATCAATGATGACAGAGGTACCATACTAACGTAAGATGTTAATATTAGAGAAGTTGAGTGATGGGTATGCGGGAACACTCTGAACTGTCTTTGCAGCTTTTATGTAAATCTACAATTATCCCCAAATAAAAAGTTTATGTAAAAAGAGTTCAAATGTGTTTGCATAGAGGTTGCTAAGAACAAAATGAGACCACATTCTTTATCATGTAAATGACAAAAAATACTATTAGAATAAGGTGTTTAATAAAAGAAAAAGTGAAGTTTCAATTCATTCTTTGGTAATCCAAAGCAACAAAAGTGTACCCCACCTCCAACTGGCTCAAGCTCAGGGGGGCTGATGATTCTATTATTTAACTCACTCACCCCTGCTCCCCCACACCCCTCAACCATCAGGGTAATGCCTCTTGGAATTCCTTTTGGCACAAACATCTTGTTTTAGAACCATGTTTAGACTGTGATTAAAAGAGGATTATTTACACCACACAGCCATCCCAATGTGAAAGGACAGGCCACCCCCTACATTTTACTAAACTTTTCTGTAAATATTACATCCAAGCAATCACTAACAAACTAAGCAAAGTAGATAAAGGGGCAAAAGAGCTGAATTTGATTGTTCTGAGCAAAAAGTTTCATTTCAACTAGCAGCTGCCACTAAACTTTTCATTCTCAAGTCAAAAGGACCCATTTCCTGGGTTTGATGACATAAGCAGTGCCAAGGTTTATATTCCAAGAAAATGCTTCCTTTAAAGCTATAGCTACACGGGATATGACCAGGGATAAATAGTTATGATTGATAAGGCCTTGGACAGACTATTTTATAGAAGCCCATTCCACTTACACATATTTAAGAAAGCAGGGTCCTCTAAAACTGGGTAAGCTAAGTTCTCATGTAAGTTTCCCTTGCTTCAATAGTAAATTTCCCTGCTTCACATTTGTTCAGAGTATTAAAATTTTACCTTGCATCATCACACTTGATTTTCATAATCTCATGAGGATAATCAGGGTAGATCTTATTATCTGCATGTTCCACATAGGCTCCGATGGGTTGACTGATTTTCCTAACACAGCACCACAGCACGGCCTGTTAGTGGTGAAGACGGTACTTTTTTTTTTTTTTTGGAGACAGAGTCTCACTCTATTGTCCAGGCTGGAGTGCAGTGGCATGATCTTGGCCACTGCAAACTCTGCCTCCCAGGTTCAAGCGATTCTTCTGCCTCAGCCTCCCAAATAGCTGGGATTACAGGTGCCCACCACCACGCCCAGCTTATTTTTTTGTACTTTTGGTAGAGACAGGGTTTTACCATGTTGGCCAGGCTGGCCTTGAACTCCCGACATTGGGTGAACCACCCACCTCGGCCTTCCAAAGTGTTGGGATTATAGGCATCAGCCACTGCACCCGGCAGTGAAGATGGTATTTGAATCAAGGTTTCTTAACTCTAGTTCAGGGCAGTTTCCTTTAGCAAGTATTTATTGCATGCTTTCTGTGTGTCTAGATATATGATTGTTTCTGTGGATAGAGTGATTCCTGAAATAAACAGACACCTTTCTCTTGGGGAGCTTATAGCCCAGTAGGAGGAGAAAATAATCAAGTAAATTAACAAGTGCATACATAATTATAAATTGTGAGAAGGGCTATGAGGGAAATAAGTAGGATGTAAAGCTAGCCAGAGGAACCTCTTTAAGAAGGTGACATTTTAGCAGATATCTGAAGAAGCCAATGAGGCACATATTGTAGAAAGGGTGTTTGTATCAGTCTGTTCTCATGCTGCTAATAAAGACATATCTAAGACTGGGTAATTTATAAAGGAAGGAGGTTTAATTGACTCACAGTTCCACACGGCTGGGGAGGCCTCACAATCATGGCAGCAGGCAAAGAAGGAACAAAGTCACATCTTACATGGCAGCAAGAGAGCTTATGTAGGGGAACTCCCATTTATAATACCATCAGATCTTGTGAGACTTACTCACTACCACGAGACTAGTAAGGGGGAAACTGCCCCCATGATTCAATTATCTCCACCTGGCTCCACCTTTGACATGTGGGGATTATTGCTATTCAAGGTGAGATTTGGGTAGGGAAACAGCCAAACCATATCGGTGTTCCAGGCTGCTTATCACTGAGTCTGTGAAGGGCAGGAAGAGGTGGAAAAGGCTTGAAAGGAAATCAATACAATGTGGTCAAAGAGAGTGATAGTCTGGACCAAAATGGATCCAAAGAGATGAACACAGAATAAATCCTGTGGATGTTTGTGGGCCCATAAAAGACTTACATTTCATTCTATATGGCACAGGAAAGTACAGAAGGGTTTTAAGCATGGATTGATATAAATTGATTTGTGTTTTTAAAAAATTATCCTGAACACTATGTAGAGAATGAATTGAAGAATGAGCTAGTTCTATCTATGGGCAAAAGTTGAGGCAGAATGACCAGTTGGCATCAGTTATAAATTATAGTAGCTTGGATGGGGGGAGTGGCAATGAGGGTGCACAGAGGCTGAGAAGTTAAAGGCAAAATCAACAGATTGTAGGAATTAATTAAGTGTGAGAAGTGAGGGAAATGGAGGAATATACTGTTTGGTAATAAAAAATAAAAAATTCAGCCACAGAATCACATATGGACATTTTATGAAAAAGAAAAGATATACTAGCATGTAGTTAGATAAATTTTGGGTGTGAGAGAAAATCTCAAATGATAATAGTTCACAAAAGCATGCACATTTATCACCTGTGTACAAGTACGGGATGGAATGGTGGCTCCAAGATTATTGGTGTCTACGCCTTTCTAATCTTCCCCTCTCTCCCTCAACACACAGCTCCTACTTTATGGTTCCAGGTGGTTGCTCTGGCTCTGGGCATCCAACAGTGGAAAGGAGAAAAGAGAGGGAGAAGAGCATGTCCTTTCCTTTGAGGAAATGTCCTTGAAGTTACACACGCCAATTTCCCTTCTCAACCCTGAGCCACAACTCAGTCACAGGACTACACAGAGCTGCAAGGGAGGGAAATGTCAGCTCACTTCTGAGCAGTTCAATTACAGAAGATGAAGGGGCGAATTGATATTGGGGGCAGCTCCCATTCTGTGCCCCATGTCTCCAACTGTCTACAGTACCTCTGTGGGGAAACAGGAGGGAGGCAGAGATGAAAAGATGCTTCATGTTTCCTCTTATAGCTGTGCCCTGCTTCATTTATCTACTTTAGGAATGTGTTCATGCATTATTTACATACTTTTTTTGAAGATAAAGAAGGGTGGAAAAACAGGGAGGAGGAGGAGGCGGGGGAACTGGTACCAAGGCTGGATACAGTAGAAGGCACTAGTGAAGGTGATGGAAAGGATGCTGCCCTAAATGTGGGCAGAAGGCCAGGAGAGTAAGTCCTCACAGAAGCAAAGAGGAGAGAACATTTCAAAAAGCAGGATGCCAACTCCCCTGAAATTTCTAAAATGTCAGTGAAGATGAATAGAAACTACTTTACTAGGTAGAAGTCACCAGAGACCCTGACAAGACCGGTTTTCCTTGTGAGATGGAGGTGTAAGCCAAATGGAAATGAATTGAGGAATAAAATGCACCAAATATATATGAAAGCTTGCTGCTGATAGAGAAGCCATTTCAGATCAATGGAGAGAAAACACACAATTCAATAAAGGATGCTGAGACAATCGGCTCTTCAAAATCTTGTGTACTTCTGATGCTGAGCTCCTATCATATGCACAAAGAAGTTTCTGAGAATGCTTCTGTCTAGTTTTTAGGTGAAGAAATTTCCTTTTCCAGCATAGGCCTCAAACGGCTCCAAATATCCACTTGCAGATTCTACAAAAAGAGTGTTTCCAAACTTCTCTATCAATTGGTAGTTTCAACACTGTGAGTTGAATGAACTCATCACAAAGAAGTTTCTGAGAATCCTTCTCTCTAGTTTTTATGTGAAGATATTTCCTTTTCCAACATAGGCCTCAAGGTGCTCCGAATAAACACTTGCAGATTCTACAAACGTAATGTTTCCAAACTGTTCTATCAAAAGAAACGTTCAAGTCTGTGAGTTGAATGCACTCATCACACAGAAGTTTCTGAGAATGCTTCTGTCTAGTTTTTAGGTGAAGATATTTCCTTTTCCAGCATAGGCCTCAAAACGCTCCAAATATCCTCTTGCAGATTCTACAAAAAGAGTGTTTCAAAACTGTTCTATCAAAAGGAAGGTTCAACTCTGTGAGTTGAATGAATGCATCGTGAAGAACTTTCTGAGAATGCTTCTCTGTAGTTTTTAGGTGAAGATATTCCATATCCCAGCACAGGCCTCGAAGTGCTCCAAATAACCACTTGCAGATTTTACCAAAAGAGTGTTTCAAAACTGCTCTTTCTACAGGTAAGTTCAAGTCTGTGAGTTGAATGCACTCAACACAAAGAAGTTTCTGAGAATGTTTCTGTTCAGTTTTTATGTGAAGATATTTCCTTTTCCAGCATAGGCCTCAAACGGCTCCAAATATCCACTTGCAGATTCTACAAAAAGAGTGTTTCCAAACTTCTCTATCAATTGGTAGGTTCAACTCTGTGAGTTGAATGAACTCATCACAAAGAAGTTTCTGAGAATCCTTCTCTCTAGTTTTTATGTGAAGATATTTCCTTTTCCAACATAGGCCTCAAGGTGCTCCGAATAAACGCTTGCAGATTCTACAAACGTAATGTTTCCAAACTGTTCTATCAAAAGAAACGTTCAAGTCTGTGAGTTGAATGCACTCATCACACAGAAGTTTCTGAGAATGCTTCTGTCTAGTTTTTAGGTGAAGATATTTCCTTTTCCATCATAGGCCTCAAAACGCTCCAAATATCCTCTTGCAGATTCTACAAAAAGAGTGTTTCAAAACTGTTCTATCAAAAGGAAGGTTCAACTCTGTGAGTTGAATGAATGCATCGTGAAGAACTTTCTGAGAATGCTTCTCTGTAGTTTTTAGGTGAAGATATTCCATATCCCAGCACAGGCCTCGAAGTGCTCCAAATAACCACTTGCAGATTTTACCAAAAGAGTGTTTCAAAACTGCTCTTTCTACAGGTAAGTTCAAGTCTGTGAGTTGAATGCACTCAACACAAAGAAGTTTCTGAGAATGCTTCTGTTCAGTTTTTATGTGAAGATATTTCCTTTTCCAGCATAGGACTCAAACGGCTCCAAATATCCACTTGCAGATTCTACAAAAAGAGTGTTTCCAAACTTCTCTATCAATTGGTAGGTTCAACTCTGTGAGTTGAATGAACTCATCACAAAGAAGTTTCTGAGAATCCTTCTCTCTAGTTTTTATGTGAAGATATTTCCTTTTCCAACATAGGCCTCAAGGTGCTCCGAATAAACACTTGCAGATTCTACAAACGTAATGTTTCCAAACTGTTCTATCAAAAGAAACGTTCAAGTCTGTGAGTTGAATGCACTCATCACACAGAAGTTTCTGAGAATGCTTCTGTCTAGTTTTTAGGTGAAGATATTTCCTTTTCCATCATAGGCCTCAAAACGCTCCAAATATCCTCTTGCAGATTCTACAAAAAGAGTGTTTCAAAACTGTTCTATCAAAAGGAAGGTTCAACTCTGTGAGTTGAATGAATGCGTCGTGAAGAACTGTCTGAGAATGCTTCTCTGTAGTTTTTAGGTGAAGATATTCCATATCCCAACACAGGCCTCGAACTGCTCCAAATAACCACTTGCAGATTTTACCAAAAGAGTGTTTCAAAACTGCTCTTTCTACAGGTAAGTTCAAGTCTGTGAGTTGAATGCACTCAACACAAAGAAGTTTCTGAGAATGCTTCTGTTCAGTTTTTATGTGAAGATATTTCCTTTTCCAGCATAGGCCTCAAACGGCTCCAAATATCCACTTGCAGATTCTACAAAAAGAGTGTTTCCAAACTTCTCTATCTATTGGTGGGTTCAACTCTGTGAGTTGAATGAACTCATCACAAAGAAGTTTCTGAGAATCCTTCTCTCTAGTTTTTATGTGAAGATATTTCCTTTTCCAACATAGGCCTCAAGGTGCTCCGAATAAACACTTGCAGATTCTACAAACGTAATGTTTCAAAACTGTTCTATCAAAACAAACGTTCAAGTCTGTGAGTTGAATGCACTCATCACACAGAAGTTTCTGAGAATGCTTCTGTCTAGTTTTTAGGTGAAGATATTTCCTTTTCCAGCATAGGCCTCAAAACGCTCCAAATATCCTCTTGCAGATTCTACAAAAAGAGTGTTTCAAAACTGTTCTATCAAAAGTAAGATTCAACTCTGTGAATTGAATGAATGCATCGAGAAGAACTTTCTGAGAATGCTTCTCTGTAGTTTTTAGGTGAAGATATTCCATATCCCAGCACAGGCCTCGAAGTGCTCCAAATAACCACTTGCAGATTTTACCAAAAGAGTGTTTCAAAACTGCTCTTTCTACAAGTAAGTTCAAGTCTGTGAGTTGAATGCACTCAACACAAAGAAGTTTCTGAGAATGCTTCTGTTCAGTTTTTATGTGAAGATATTTCCTTTTCCAGCATAGGCCTCAAACGGCTCTAAATATCCACTTGCAGATTCTACAAAAGAGTGTTTCCAACTTCTCTATCAATTGGTAGGTTCAACTCTGTGAGTTGAATGAACTCATCACAAAGAAGTTTCTGAGAATCCTTCTCTCTAGTTTTGATGTGAAGATATTTCCTTTTCCAACATAGGCCTCAAGGTGCTCCGAATAAACACTTGCAGATTCTACAAGCGTAATGTTTCAAAACTGTTCTATCAAAAGAAACGTTCAAGTCTGTGAGTTGAATGCACTCATCACACAGAAGTTTCTGAGGATGCTTCTGTCTAGTTTTTAGGTGAAGATATTTCCTTTTCCAGCATAGGCCTCAAAACGCTCCAACTATCCTCTTGCAGATTCTACAAAAAGAGTGTTTCAAAACTGTTCTATCAAAAGAAGGTTCAACTCTGTGAGTTGAATGAATGCATCGTGAAGAACTGTCTGAGAATGCTTCTCTGTAGTTTTTAGGTGAAGATATTCCATATCCCAACACAGGCCTCGAACTGCTCCAAATAACCACTTGCAGATTTTACCAAAAGAGTGTTTCAAAACTGCTCTTTCTACAGGTAAGTTCAAGTCTGTGAGTTGAATGCACTCAACACAAAGAAGTTTCTGAGAATGCTTCTGTTCAGTTTTTATGTGAAGATATTTCCTTTTCCAGCATAGGCCTCAAACGGCTCCAAATATCCACTTGCAGATTCTACAAAAAGAGTGTTTCCAAACTTCTCTATCAATTGGTAGGTTCAACTCTGTGAGTTGAATGAACTCATCACAAAGAAGTTTCTGAGAATCCTTCTCTCTAGTTTTTATGTGAAGATATTTCCTTTTCCAACATAGGCCTCAAGGTGCTCCGAATAAACACTTGCAGATTCTACAAACGTAATGTTTCCAAACTGTTCTATCAAAAGAAACGTTCAAGTCTGTGAGTTGAATGCACTCATCACACAGAAGTTTCTGAGAATGCTTCTGTCTAGTTTTTAGGTGAAGATATTTCCTTTTCCAGCATAGGCCTCAAAACGCTCCAAATATCCTCTTGCAGATTCTACAAAAAGAGTGTTTCAAAACTGTTCTATCAAAAGGAATGTTCAATTCTGTGAGT
This sequence comes from Pongo pygmaeus, assembly GCF_028885625.2. Classification (NCBI taxonomy): domain Eukaryota; kingdom Metazoa; phylum Chordata; class Mammalia; order Primates; family Hominidae; genus Pongo; species Pongo pygmaeus. The sequence goes on from NC_072382.2 coordinate 47,368,803, forward strand.
TGAATGAATGCGTCATGAAGAACTTTCTGAGAATGCTTCTCTGTAGTTTTTAGGTGAAGATATTCCATATCCCAGCACAGGCCTCGAAGTGCTCCAAATAACCACTTGCAGATTTTACCAAAAGAGTGTTTCAAAACTTCTCTTTCTACAGGTAAGTTCAAGTCTGTGAGTTGAATGCACTAAACACAAAGAAGTTTCTGAGAATGCTTCTGTTCAGTTTTTATGTGAAGATATTTCCTTCTCCAGCATAGGCCTCAAACGGCTCCAAATATCCACTTGCAGATTCTACAAAAAGAGTGTTTCCAAACTTCTCTATCAATTGGTAGGTTCAACTCTGTGAGTTGAATGAACTCATCACAAAGAAGTTTCTGAGAATCCTTCTCTCTAATTTTTATGTGAAGATATTTCCTTTTCCAACATAGGCCTCAAGGTGCTCCGAATAAACACTTGCAGATTCTACAAACGCAATGTTTCAAAACTGTTCTATCAAAAGAAACGTTCAAGTCTGTGAGTTGAATGCACTCATCACACAGAAGTTTCTGAGAATGCTTCTGTCTAGTTTTTAGGTGAAGATATTTCCTTTTCCAGCATAGGCCTCAAAACGCTCCAAATATCCTCTTGCAGATTCTACAAAAAGAGTGTTTCAAAACTGTTCTATCAAAAGGAAGGTTCAACTCTGTGAGTTGAATGAATGCATCGTGAAGAACTTTCTGAGAATGCTTCTCTGTAGTTTTTAGGTGAAGATATTCCATATCCCAGCACAGGCCTCGAAGTGCTCCAAATAACCACTTGCAGATTTTACCAAAAGAGTGTTTCAAAACTGCTCTTTCTACAGGTAAGTTCAAGTCTGTGAGTTGAATGCACTCAACACAAAGAAGTTTCTGAGAATGCTTCTGTTCAGTTTTTATGTGAAGATATTTCCTTTTCCAACATAGGCCTCAAACGGCTCCAAATATCCACTTGCAGATTCTACAAAAAGAGTGTTTCCAAACTTCTCTATCAATTGGTAGGTTCAACTCTGTGAGTTGAATGAACGCATCACAAAGAAGTTTCTCAGAATCCTTCTCTCTAGTTTTTACGTGAAGATATTTCCTTTTCCAACATAGGCCTCAAGGTGCTCCGAATAAACACTTGCAGATTCTACAAGGGTAATGTTTCAAAACTGTTCTATCAAAAGAAACGTTCAAGTCTGTGAGTTGAATGCACTCATCACACAGAAGTTTCTGAGAATGCTTCTGTCTAGTTTTTAGGTGAAGATATTTCCTTTTATAGCATGGGCCTCAAAACGCTCCAAATATCCTCTTGCAGATTCTACAAAAAGAGTGTTTCAAAACTGTTCTATCAAAAGGAAGGTTCAACTCTGTGAGTTGAATGAATGCGTCGTGAAGAAATTTCTGAGAATGCTTCTCTGTAGTTTTTAGGTGAAGATATTCCATATCCCAACACAGGCCTCGAAGTGCTCCAAATAACCACTTGCAGATTTTACCAAAAGAGTGTTTCAAAACTGCTCTTTCTACAGGTAAGTTCAAGTCTGTGAGTTGAATGCACTCAAGACAAAGAAGTTTCTGAGAATGCTTCTGTTCAGTTTTTATGTGAAGTTATTTCCTTTTCCAGCATAGGCCTCAAACGGCTCCAAATATCCACCTGCAGATTCTACAAAAAGAGTGTTTCCAAACTTCTCTATCAATTGGTAGGTTCAACTCTGTGAGTTGAATGAACTCATCACAAAGAAGTTTCTGAGAATCCTTCTCTCTAGTTTTTATGTGAAGATATTTCCTTTTCCAACATAGGCCTCAAGGTGCTCCGAATAAACACTTGCAGACTCTACAAACGTAATGTTTCCAAACTGTTCTATCAAAAGAAATGTTCAAGTCTGTGAGTTGAATGCACTCATCACACAGAAGTTTCTGAGGATGCTTCTGTCTAGTTTTTAGGTGAAGATATTTCCTTTTCCAGCATAGGCCTCAAAACGCTCGAAATATCCTCTTGCAGATTCTACAAAAAGAGTGTTTCAAAACTGTTCTATCAAAAGGAAGGTTCAACTCTGTGAGTTGAATGAATGCATTGTGAAGAACTTTCTGAGAATGCTTCTCTGTAGTTTTTAGGTGAAGATATTCCATATCCCAGCACAGGCCTCGAAGTGCTCCAAATAACCACTTGCAGATTTTACCAAAAGAGTGTTTCAAAACTGCTCTTTCTATAGGTAAGTTCAAGTCTGTGAGTTGAATGCACTCAACACAAAGAAGTTTCTGAGAATGCTTCTGTTCAGTTTTTATGTGAAGATATTTCCTTTTCCAGCATAGGCCTCAAACGGCTCCAAATATCCACTTGCAGATTCTACAAAAAGAGTGTTTCCAAACTTCTCTATCAATTGGTAGGTTCAACTCTGTGAGTTGAATGAACTCATCACAAAGAAGTTTCTGAGAATCCTTCTCTGTATTTTTAATGTGAAGATACTTCCTTTTCCAACATAGGCCTCAAGGTGCTCCGAAGAAACACTTGCAGATTCTACAAACGTAATGTTTCAAAACTGTTCTATCAAAAGAAACGTTCAAGTCTGTGAGTTGAATGCACTCATCACACAGAAGTTTCTGAGAATGCTTCTGTCTAGTTTTTAGGTGAAGATATTTCCTTTTCCAGCATAGGCCTCAAAACGCTCCAAATATCCTCTTGCAGATACTACAAAAAGAGTGTTTCAAAACTGTTCTATCAAAAGGAATGTTCAACTCTGTGAGTTGAATGAATGCGTCATGAAGAACTTTCTGAGAATGCTTCTCTGTAGTTTTTAGGTGAAGATATTCCATATCCCAGCACAGGCCTCGAAGTGCTCCAAATAACCACTTGCAGATTTTACCAAAAGAGTGTTTCAAAACTTCTCTTTCTACAGGTAAGTTCAAGTCTGTGAGTTGAATGCACTAAACACAAAGAAGTTTCTGAGAATGCTTCTGTTCAGTTTTTATGGGAAGATATTTCCTTTTCCAGCATAGGCCTCAAACGGCTCCAAATATCCACTTGCAGATTCTACAAAAAGAGTGTTTCCAAACTTCTCTATCAATTGGTAGGTTCAACTCTGTGAGTTGAATGAACTCATCACAAAGAAGTTTCTGAGAATCCTTCTCTCTAATTTTTATGTGAAGATATTTCCTTTTCCAACATAGGCCTCAAGGTGCTCCGAATAAACACTTGCAGATTCTACAAACGTAATGTTTCCAAACTGTTCTATCAAAAGAAACGTTCAAGTCTGTGAGTTGAATGCACTCATCACACAGAAGTTTCTGAGAATGCTTCTGTCTAGTTTTTAGGTGAAGATATTTCCTTTTCCAGCATAGGCCTCAAAACGCTCCAAATATCCTCTTGCAGATTCTACAAAAAGAGTGTTTCAAAACTGTTCTATCAAAAGGAAGGTTCAACTCTGTGAGTTGAATGAATGCATCGTGAAGAACTTTCTGAGAATGCTTCTCTGTAGTTTTTAGGTGAAGATATTCCATATCCCAGCACAGGCCTCGAAGTGCTCCAAATAACCACTTGCAGATTTTACCAAAAGAGTGTTTCAAAACTGCTCTTTCTACAGGTAAGTTCAAGTCTGTGAGTTGAATGCACTCAACACAAAGAAGTTTCTGAGAATGCTTCTGTTCAGTTTTTATGTGAAGATATTTCCTTTTCCAACATAGGCCTCAAACGGCTCCAAATATCCACTTGCAGATTCTACAAAAAGAGTGTTTCCAAACTTCTCTATCAATTGGTAGGTTCAACTCTGTGAGTTGAATGAACTCATCACAAAGAAGTTTCTCAGAATCCTTCTCTCTAGTTTTTACGTGAAGATATTTCCTTTTCCAACATAGGCCTCAAGGTGCTCCGAATAAACACTTGCAGATTCTACAAGGGTAATGTTTCAAAACTGTTCTATCAAAAGAAACGTTCAAGTCTGTGAGTTGAATGCACTCATCACACAGAAGTTTCTGAGAATGCTTCTGTCTAGTTTTTAGGTGAAGATATTTCCTTTTATAGCATGGGCCTCAAAACGCTCCAAATATCCTCTTGCAGATTCTACAAAAAGAATGTTTCAAAACTGTTCTATCAAAAGGAAGGTTCAACTCTGTGAGTTGAATGAATGCGTCGTGAAGAACTTTCTGAGAATGCTTCTCTGTAGTTTTTAGGTGAAGATATTCCATATCCCAACACAGGCCTCGAAGTGCTCCAAATAACCACTTGCAGATTTTACCAAAAGAGTGTTTCAAAACTTCTCTTTCTACAGGTAAGTTCAAGTCTGTGAGTTGAATGCACTCAAGACAAAGAAGTTTCTGAGAATGCTTCTGTTCAGTTTTTATGTGAAGTTATTTCCTTTTCCAGCATAGGCCTCAAACGGCTCCAAATATCCACTTGCAGATTCTACAAAAAGAGTGTTTCCAAACTTCTCTATCAATTGGTAGGTTCAACTCTGTGAGTTGAATGAACTCATCACAAAGAAGTTTCTGAGAATCCTTCTCTCTAGTTTTTATGTGAAGATATTTCCTTTTCCAACATAGGCCTCAAGGTGCTCCGAATAAACACTTGCAGACTCTACAAACGTAATGTTTCCAAACTGTTCTATCAAAAGAAACGTTCAAGTCTGTGAGTTGAATGCACTCATCACACAGAAGTTTCTGAGGATGCTTCTGTCTAGTTTTTAGGTGAAGATATTTCCTTTTCCAGCATAGGCCTCAAAACGCTCCAAATATCCTCTTGCAGATTCTACAAAAAGAGTGTTTCAAAACTGTTCTATCAAAAGGAAGGTTCAACTCTGTGAGTTGAATGAATGCATTGTGAAGAACTTTCTGAGAATGCTTCTCTGTAGTTTTTAGGTGAAGATATTCCATATCCCAGCACAGGCCTCGAAGTGCTCCAAATAACCACTTGCAGATTTTACCAAAAGAGTGTTTCAAAACTGCTCTTTCTATAGGTAAGTTCAAGTCTGTGAGTTGAATGCACTCAACACAAAGAAGTTTCTGAGAATGCTTCTGTTCAGTTTTTATGTGAAGATATTTCCTTTTCCAGCATAGGCCTCAAACGGCTCCAAATATCCACTTGCAGATTCTACAAAAAGAGTGTTTCCAAACTTCTCTATCAATTGGTAGTTTCAACTCTGTGAGTTGAATGAACTCATCACAAAGAAGTTTCTGAGAATCCTTCTCTGTATTTTTAATGTGAAGATATTTCCTTTTCCAACATAGGCCTCAAGGTGCTCCGAAGAAACACTTGCAGATTCTACAAACGTAATGTTTCAAAACTGTTCTATCAAAAGAAACGTTCAAGTCTGTGAGTTGAATGCACTCATCACACAGAAGTTTCTGAGGATGCTTCTGTCTAGTTTTTAGGTGAAGATATTTCCTTTTCCAGCATATGCCTCAAAACGCTCCAAATATCCTCTTGCAGATTCTACAAAAAGAGTGTTTCAAAACTGTTCTATCAAAAGGAAGGTTCAACTCTGTGAGTTGAATGAATGTATCGTGAAGAACTTTCTGAGAATGCTTCTCTGTAGTTTTTAGGTGAAGATATTCCATATCCCAGCACAGGCCTCGAAGTGCTCCAAATAACCACTTGCAGATTTTACCAAAAGTGTGTTTCAAAACTGCTCTTACTGCAGGTAAGTTGAAGTCTGTGAGTTGAATGCACTCAACACAAAGAAGTTTCTGAGAATGCTTCTGTTCAGTTTTTATGTGAAGTTATTTCCTTTTCCTGCATAGGCCTCAAACGGCTCCAAATATCCACTTGCAGATTCTACAAAAAGAGTGTTTCCAAACTTCTCTATCAATTGGTAGGTTCAACTCTGTGAGTTGAATGAACTCATCACAAAGAAGTTTCTGAGAATCCTTCTCTCTAGTTTTTATGTGAAGATATTTCCTTTTCCAACATAGGCCTCAAGGTGCTCCGAATAAACTCTTGCAGATTCTACAAACGTAATGTTTCCAAACTGTTCTATCAAAAGAAACGTTCAAGTCTGTGAGTTGAATGCACTCATCACACAGGAGTTTCTGAGGATGCTTCTGTCTAGTTTTTAGGTGAAGATATTTCCTTTTCCAGCATAGGCCTCAAAACGCTCCAACTATCCTCTTGCAGATTCTACAAAAAGAGTGTTTCAAAACTGTTCTATCAAAAGGAAGGTTCAACTCTGTGAGTTGAATGAATGCATCGTGAAGAACTTTCTGAGAATGCTTCTCTGTAGTTTTTAGGTGAAGATATTCCATATCCCAGCACAGGCCTCGAAGTGCTCCAAATAACCACTTGCAGATTTTACCAAAAGAGTGTTTCAAAACTGCTCTTACTACAGGTAAGTTCAAGTCTGTGAGCTGAATGCACTCAACACAAAGAAGTTTCTGAGAATGCTTCTGTTCAGTTTTTATGTGAAGTTATTTCCTTTTCCAGCATAGGCCTCAAACGGCTCCAAATATCCACTTGCAGATTCTACAAAAAGAGTGTTTCCAAATTTCTCTATCAATTGGTAGGTTCAACACTGTGAGTTGAATGAACTCATCCAAAGAAGTTTCTGAGAATCCTTCTCTCTAGTTTTTATGTGAAGATATTTCCTTTTCCAACATAGGCCTCAAGGTGCTCCGAATAAACACTTGCAGATTCTACAAACGCAATGTTTCAAAACTGTTCTATCAAAACAAACGTTCAAGTCTGTGAGGTGAATGCACTCATCACAAAGGAGTTTCTGAGGATGCTTCTGTCTAGTTTTTAGGTGAAGATATTTCCTTTTCCAGCATAGGTCTCAAAACGCTCCAAATATCCTCTTGCAGATTCTACAAAAAGAGTGTTTCCAAACTGTTCTATCAAAAGGAAGGTTCAACTCTGTGAGTTGAATGAATGCATCGTGAAGCACTTTCTGAGAATGCTTCTCTGTAGTTTTTAGGTGAAGATATTCCATATCCCAGCACAGGCCTCGAAGTGCTCCAAATAACCACTTTCAGATTTTACCAAAAGAGTGTTTCAAAACTGCTCTTTCTACAGGTAAGTTCAAGTCTGTGAGTTGAATGCACTCAACACAAAGAAGTTTCTGAGAATGCTTCTGTTCAGTTTTTATGTGAAGTTATTTCCTTTTCCAGCATAGGCCTCAAACGGCGCCAAATATCCACTTGCAGATTCTACAAAAAGAGTGTTTCCAAACTTCTCTATCAATTGGTAGGTTCAACTCTGTGAGTTGAATGAACTCATCACAAAGAAGTTTCTGAGAATCCTTCTCTCTAGTTTTTATGTGAGGATATTTCCTTTTCCAACATAGGCCTCAAGGTGCTCCGAATAAACACTTGCAGGTTCTACAAACGCAATGTTTCAAAACTGTTCTTTCAAAATAAACGTTCAAGTCTGTGAGTTGAATGCACTCATCACACAGAAGTTTCTGAGGATGCTTCTGTCTAGTTTTTAGGTGAAGATATTTCCTTTTCCAGCATAGGCCTCAAAACGCTCCAAATATCCTCTTGCAGATTCTACAAAAAGAGTGTTTCAAAACTGTTCTATCAAAAGGAAGGTTCAACTCTGTGAGTTGAATGAATGCATCGTGAAGAACTTTCTGAGAATGCTTCTCTGTAGTTTTTAGGTGAAGATATTCCATATCCCAGCACAGGCCTCGAAGTGCTCCAAATAACCACTTGCAGATTTTACCAAAAGAGTGTTTCAAAACTGCTCTTTCTACAGGTAAGTTCAAGTCTGTGAGTTGAATGCGCTCAACACAAAGAAGTTTCTGAGAATGCTTCTGTTCAGTTTTTATGTGAAGATATTTTCTTTTCCAGCATAGGCCTCAAACGGCTCCAAATATCCACTTGCAGATTCTACAAAAAGAGTGTTTCCAAATTTCTCTATCAATTGGTAGGTTCAACTCTGTGAGTTGAATGAACTCATCACAAAGAAGTTTCTGAGAATCCTTCTCTCTAGTTTTTATGAGAAGATATTTCCTTTTCCAACATAGGCCTCAAGGTGCTCCGAATAAACACTTGCAGATTCTACAAACGTAATGTTTCCAAACTGTTCTATCAAAAGAAACGTTCAAGTCTGTGAGTTGAATGCACTCATCACACAGAAGTTTCTGAGAATGCTTCTGTCTAGTTTTTAGGTGAAGATATTTCCTTTTCCAGCATAGGCCTCAAAACGCTCCAAATATCCTCTTGCAGATTCTACAAAAAGAGTGTTTCAAAACTGTTCTATCAAAAGGAAGGTTCAACTCTGTGAGTTGAATGAATGCATCGTGAAGAACTTTCTGAGAATGCTTCTCTGTAGTTTTTAGGTGAAGATATTCCATATCCCAGCACAGGCCTCGAAGTGCTCCAAATAACCACTTGCAGATTTTACCAAAAGTGTGTTTCAAAACTGCTCTTACTGCAGGTAAGTTGAAGTCTGTGAGTTGAATGCACTCAACACAAAGAAGTTTCTGAGAATGCTTCTGTTCAGTTTTTATGTGAAGTTATTTCCTTTTCCTGCATAGGCCTCAAACGGCTCCAAATATCCACTTGCAGATTCTACAAAAAGAGTGTTTCCAAACTTCTCTATCAATTGGTAGGTTCAACTCTGTGAGTTGAATGAACTCATCACAAAGAAGTTTCTGAGAATCCTTCTCTCTAGTTTTTATGTGAAGATATTTCCTTTTCCAACATAGGCCTCAAGGTGCTCCGAATAAACTCTTGCAGATTCTACAAACGTAATGTTTCCAAACTGTTCTATCAAAAGAAACGTTCAAGTCTGTGAGTTGAATGCACTCATCACACAGGAGTTTCTGAGGATGCTTCTGTCTAGTTTTTAGGTGAAGATATTTCCTTTTCCAGCATAGGCCTCAAAACGCTCCAACTATCCTCTTGCAGATTCTACAAAAAGAGTGTTTCAAAACTGTTCTATCAAAAGGAAGGTTCAACTCTGTGAGTTGAATGAATGCATCGTGAAGAACTTTCTGAGAATGCTTCTCTGTAGTTTTTAGGTGAAGATATTCCATATCCCAGCACAGGCCTCGAAGTGCTCCAAATAACCACTTGCAGATTTTACCAAAAGAGTGTTTCAAAACTGCTCTTACTACAGGTAAGTTCAAGTCTGTGAGCTGAATGCACTCAACACAAAGAAGTTTCTGAGAATGCTTCTGTTCAGTTTTTATGTGAAGTTATTTCCTTTTCCAGCATAGGCCTCAAACGGCTCCAAATATCCACTTGCAGATTCTACAAAAAGAGTGTTTCCAAATTTCTCTATCAATTGGTAGGTTCAACACTGTGAGTTGAATGAACTCATCCAAAGAAGTTTCTGAGAATCCTTCTCTCTAGTTTTTATGTGAAGATATTTCCTTTTCCAACATAGGCCTCAAGGTGCTCCGAATAAACACTTGCAGATTCTACAAACGCAATGTTTCAAAACTGTTCTATCAAAACAAACGTTCAAGTCTGTGAGGTGAATGCACTCATCACAAAGGAGTTTCTGAGGATGCTTCTGTCTAGTTTTTAGGTGAAGATATTTCCTTTTCCAGCATAGGTCTCAAAACGCTCCAAATATCCTCTTGCAGATTCTACAAAAAGAGTGTTTCCAAACTGTTCTATCAAAAGGAAGGTTCAACTCTGTGAGTTGAATGAATGCATCGTGAAGCACTTTCTGAGAATGCTTCTCTGTAGTTTTTAGGTGAAGATATTCCATATCCCAGCACAGGCCTCGAAGTGCTCCAAATAACCACTTGCAGATTTTACCAAAAGAGTGTTTCAAAACTGCTCTTTCTACAGGTAAGTTCAAGTCTGTGAGTTGAATGCACTCAACACAAAGAAGTTTCTGAGAATGCTTCTGTTCAGTTTTTATGTGAAGTTATTTCCTTTTCCAGCATAGGCCTCAAACGGCGCCAAATATCCACTTGCAGATTCTACAAAAAGAGTGTTTCCAAACTTCTCTATCAATTGGTAGGTTCAACTCTGTGAGTTGAATGAACTCATCACAAAGAAGTTTCTGAGAATCCTTCTCTCTAGTTTTTATGTGAGGATATTTCCTTTTCCAACATAGGCCTCAAGGTGCTCCGAATAAACACTTGCAGATTCTACAAACGCAATGTTTCAAAACTGTTCTTTCAAAATAAACGTTCAAGTCTGTGAGTTGAATGCACTCATCACACAGAAGTTTCTGAGGATGCTTCTGTCTAGTTTTTAGGTGAAGATATTTCCTTTTCCAGCATAGGCCTCAAAACGCTCCAAATATCCTCTTGCAGATTCTACAAAAAGAGTGTTTCAAAACTGTTCTATCAAAAGGAAGGTTCAACTCTGTGAGTTGAATGAATGCATCGTGAAGAACTTTCTGAGAATGCTTCTCTGTAGTTTTTAGGTGAAGATATTCCATATCCCAGCACAGGCCTCGAAGTGCTCCAAATAACCACTTGCAGATTTTACCAAAAGAGTGTTTCAAAACTGCTCTTTCTACAGGTAAGTTCAAGTCTGTGAGTTGAATGCGCTCAACACAAAGAAGTTTCTGAGAATGCTTCTGTTCAGTTTTTATGTGAAGATATTTTCTTTTCCAGCATAGGCCTCAAACGGCTCCAAATATCCACTTGCAGATTCTACAAAAAGAGTGTTTCCAAACTTCTCTATCAATTGGTAGGTTCAACTCTGTGAGTTGAATGAACTCATCACAAAGAAGTTTCTGAGAATCATTCTCTCTAGTTTTTATGAGAAGATATTTCCTTTTCCAACATAGGCCTCAAGGTGCTCCGAATAAACACTTGCAGATTCTACAAACGTAATGTTTCCAAACTGTTCTATCAAAAGAAACGTTCAAGTCTGTGAGTTGAATGCACTCATCACACAGAAGTTTCTGAGAATGCTTCTGTCTAGTTTTTAGGTGAAGATATTTCCTTTTCCAGCATAGGCCTCAAAACGCTCCAAATATCATCTTGCAGATTCTACAAAAAGAGTGTTTCAAAACTGTTCTATCAAAAGGAATGTTCAACTCTGTGAGTTGAATGAATGCGTCATGAAGAACTTTCTGAGAATGCTTCTCTGTAGTTTTTAGGTGAAGATATTCCATATCCCAGCACAGGCCTCGAAGTGCTCCAAATAACCACTTGCAGATTTTACCAAAAGAGTGTTTCAAAACTTCTCTTTCTACAGGTAAGTTCAAGTCTGTGAGTTGAATGCACTAAACACAAAGAAGTTTCTGAGAATGCTTCTGTTCAGTTTTTATGTGAAGATATTTCCTTCTCCAGCATAGGCCTCAAACGGCTCCAAATATCCACTTGCAGATTCTACAAAAAGAGTGTTTCCAAACTTCTCTATCAATTGGTAGGTTCAACTCTGTGAGTTGAATGAACTCATCACAAAGAAGTTTCTGAGAATCCTTCTCTCCAATTTTTATGTGAAGATATTTCCTTTTCAAACATAGGCCTCAAGGTGCTCCGAATAAACACTTGCAGATTCTACAAACGTAATGTTTCCAAACTGTTCTATCAAAAGAAACGTTCAAGTCTGTGAGTTGAATGCACTCATCACACAGAAGTTTCTGAGAATGCTTCTGTCTAGTTTTTAGGTGAAGATATTTCCTTTTCCAGCATATGCCTCAAAACGCTCCAAATATCCTCTTGCAGATTCTACAAAAAGAGTGTTTCAAAACTGTTCTATCAAAAGGAAGGTTCAACTCTGTGAGTTGAATGAATGCATCGTGAAGAACTTTCTGAGAATGCTTCTCTGTAGTTTTTAGGTGAAGATATTCCATATCCCAGCACAGGCCTCGAAGTGCTCCAAATAACCACTTGCAGATTTTACCAAAAGTGTGTTTCAAAACTGCTCTTACTACAGGTAAGTTGAAGTCTGTGAGTTGAATGCACTCAACACAAAGAAGTTTCTGAGAATGCTTCTGTTCAGTTTTTATGTGAAGTTATTTCCTTTTCCAGCATAGGCCTCAAACGGCTTCAAATATCCACTTGCAGATTCTACAAAAAGAGTGTTTCCAAACTTCTCTATCAATTGGTAGGTTCAACTCTGTGAGTTGAATGAACTCATCACAAAGAAGTTTCTGAGAATCCTTCTCTCTAGTTTTGATGTGAAGATATTTCCTTTTCCAACATAGGCCTCAAGGTGCTCCGAATAAACACTTGCAGATTCTACAAACGCAATGTTTCAAAACTGTTCTATCAAAAGAAACGTTCAAGTCTGTGAGTTGAATGCACTCATCACACAGGAGTTTCTGAGGATGCTTCTGTCTAGTTTTTAGGTGAAGATATTTCCTTTTCCAGCATAGGCCTCAAAACGCTCCAAATATCCTCTTGCAGATTCTACAAAAAGAGTGTTTCAAAACTGTTCTATCAAAAGGAAGGTTCAACTCTGTGAGTTGAGTGAATGCATCATGAAGAACTTTCTGAGAATGCTTCTCTGTAGTTTTTAGGTGAAGATATTCCATATCCCAGCACAGGCCTCGAAGTGCTCCGAATAACCACTTGCAGATTTTACCAAAAGAGTGTTTCAAAACTGCTCTTTCTACAGGTAAGTTCAAGTCTGTGAGTTGAATGCACTCAACACAAAGAAGTTTCTGAGAATGCTTCTGTTCAGTTTTTATGTGAAGATATTTCCTTTTCCAGCATAGGCCTCAAACGGTTCCAAATATCCACTTGCAGATTCTACAAAAAGAGTGTTTCCAAACTTCTCTATCAATTGGTAGGTTCAACTCTGTGAGTTGAATGAACTCATCACAAAGAAGTTTCTGAGAATCCTTCTCTGTATTTTTAATGTGAAGATATTTCCTTTTCCAACATAGGCCTCAAGGTGCTCCGAAGAAACACTTGCAGATTCTACAAACGTAATGTTTCAAAACTGTTCTATCAAAAGAAACGTTCAAGTCTGTGAGTTGAATGCACTCATCACACAGAAGTTTCTGAGGATGCTTCTGTCTAGTTTTTAGGTGAAGATATTTCCTTTTCCAGCATATGCCTCAAAACGCTCCAAATATCCTCTTGCAGATTCTACAAAAAGAGTGTTTCAAAACTGTTCTATCAAAAGGAAGGTTCAACTCTGTGAGTTGAATGAATGCATCGTGGAGAACTTTCTGAGAATGCTTCTCTGTAGTTTTTAGGTGAAGATATTCCATATCCCAGCACAGGCCTCGAAGTGCTCCAAATAACCACTTGCAGATTTTACCAAAAGTGTGTTTCAAAACTGCTCTTACTGCAGGTAAGTTGAAGTCTGTGAGTTGAATGCACTCAACACAAAGAAGTTTCTGAGAATGCTTCTGTTCAGTTTTTATGTGAAGTTATTTCCTTTTCCTGCATAGGCCTCAAACGGCTCCAAATATCCACTTGCAGATTCTACAAAAAGAGTGTTTCCAAACTTCTCTATCAATTGGTAGGTTCAACTCTGTGAGTTGAATGAACTCATCACAAAGAAGTTTCTGAGAATCCTTCTCTCTAGTTTTTATGTGAAGATATTTCCTTTTCCAACATAGGCCTCAAGGTGCTCCGAATAAACACTTGCAGATTCTACAAACGCAATGTTTCAAAACTGTTCTATCAAAAGAAACGTTCAAGTCTGTGAGTTGAATGCACTCATCACACAGGAGTTTCTGAGGATGCTTCTGTCTAGTTTTTAGGTGAAGATATTTCCTTTTCCAGCATAGGCCTCAAAACGCTCCAACTATCCTCTTGCAGATTCTACAAAAAGAGTGTTTCAAAACTGTTCTATCAAAAGGAAGGTTCAACTCTGTGAGTTGAATGAATGCATCGTGAAGAACTTTCTGAGAATGCTTCTCTGTAGTTTTTAGGTGAAGATATTCCATATCCCAGCACAGGCCTCGAAGTGCTCCAAATAACCACTTGCAGATTTTACCAAAAGAGTGTTTCAAAACTGCTCTTACTACAGGTAAGTTCAAGTCTGTGAGCTGAATGCACTCAACACAAAGAAGTTTCTGAGAATGCTTCTGTTCAGTTTTTATGTGAAGTTATTTCCTTTTCCAGCATAGGCCTCAAACGGCTCCAAATATCCACTTGCAGATTCTACAAAAAGAGTGTTTCCAAATTTCTCTATCAATTGGTAGGTTCAACACTGTGAGTTGAATGAACTCATCCAAAGAAGTTTCTGAGAATCCTTCTCTCTAGTTTTTATGTGAAGATATTCCATATCCCAGCACAGGCCTCGAAGTGCTCCAAATAACCACTTGCAGATTTTACCAAAAGTGTGTTTCAAAACTGCTCTTACTGCAGGTAAGTTGAAGTCTGTGAGTTGAATGCACTCAACACAAAGAAGTTTCTGAGAATGCTTCTGTTCAGTTTTTATGTGATGTTATTTCCTTTTCCTGCATATTCCTCAAACGGCTCCAAATATCCACTTGCAGATTCTACAAAAAGAGTGTTTCCAAACTTCTCTATCAATTGGTAGGTTCAACTCTGTGAGTTGGATGAACTCATCACAAAGAAGTTTCTGAGAATCCTTCTCTCTAGTTTTTATGTGAAGATATTTCCTTTTCCAACATAGGCCTCAAGGTGCTCCGAATAAACACTTGCAGATTCTACAAACGCAATGTTTCAAAACTGTTCTATCAAAAGAAACGTTCAAGTCTGTGAGTTGAATGCACTCATCACACAGGAGTTTCTGAGGATGCTTCTGTCTAGTTTTTAGGTGAAGATATTTCCTTTTCCAGCATAGGCCTCAAAACGCTCCAAATATCCTCTTGCAGATTCTACAAAAAGAGTGTTTCAAAACTGTTCTATCAAAAGGAAGGTTCAACTCTGTGAGTTGAGTGAATGCATCATGAAGAACTTTCTGAGAATGCTTCTCTGTAGTTTTTAGGTGAAGATATTCCATATCCCAGCACAGGCCTCGAAGTGCTCCGAATAACCACTTGCAGATTTTACCAAAAGAGTGTTTCAAAACTGCTCTTTCTACAGGTAAGTTCAAGTCTGTGAGTTGAATGCACTCAACACAAAGAAGTTTCTGAGAATGCTTCTGTTCAGTTTTTATGTGAAGATATTTCCTTTTCCAGCATAGGCCTCAAACGGCTCCAAATATCCACTTGCAGATTCTACAAAAAGAGTGTTTCCAAACTTCTCTATCAATTGGTAGGTTCAACTCTGTGAGTTGAATGAACTCATCACAAAGAAGTTTCTGAGAATCCTTCTCTGTATTTTTAATGTGAAGATATTTCCTTTTCCAACATAGGCCTCAAGGTGCTCCGAAGAAACACTTGCAGATTCTACAAACGTAATGTTTCAAAACTGTTCTATCAAAAGAAACGTTCAAGTCTGTGAGTTGAATGCACTCATCACACAGAAGTTTCTGAGGATGCTTCTGTCTAGTTTTTAGGTGAAGATATTTCCTTTTCCAGCATATGCCTCAAAACGCTCCAAATATCCTCTTGCAGATTCTACAAAAAGAGTGTTTCAAAACTGTTCTATCAAAAGGAAGGTTCAACTCTGTGAGTTGAATGAATGCATCGTGGAGAACTTTCTGAGAATGCTTCTCTGTAGTTTTTAGGTGAAGATATTCCATATCCCAGCACAGGCCTCGAAGTGCTCCAAATAACCACTTGCAGATTTTACCAAAAGTGTGTTTCAAAACTGCTCTTACTGCAGGTAAGTTGAAGTCTGTGAGTTGAATGCACTCAACACAAAGAAGTTTCTGAGAATGCTTCTGTTCAGTTTTTATGTGAAGTTATTTCCTTTTCCTGCATAGGCCTCAAACGGCTCCAAATATCCACTTGCAGATTCTACAAAAAGAGTGTTTCCAAACTTCTCTATCAATTGGTAGGTTCAACTCTGTGAGTTGAATGAACTCATCACAAAGAAGTTTCTGAGAATCCTTCTCTCTAGTTTTTATGTGAAGATATTTCCTTTTCCAACATAGGCCTCAAGGTGCTCCGAATAAACACTTGCAGATTCTACAAACGCAATGTTTCAAAACTGTTCTATCAAAAGAAACGTTCAAGTCTGTGAGTTGAATGCACTCATCACACAGGAGTTTCTGAGGATGCTTCTGTCTAGTTTTTAGGTGAAGATATTTCCTTTTCCAGCATAGGCCTCAAAACGCTCCAACTATCCTCTTGCAGATTCTACAAAAAGAGTGTTTCAAAACTGTTCTATCAAAAGGAAGGTTCAACTCTGTGAGTTGAATGAATGCATCGTGAAGAACTTTCTGAGAATGCTTCTCTGTAGTTTTTAGGTGAAGATATTCCATATCCCAGCACAGGCCTCGAAGTGCTCCAAATAACCACTTGCAGATTTTACCAAAAGAGTGTTTCAAAACTGCTCTTACTACAGGTAAGTTCAAGTCTGTGAGCTGAATGCACTCAACACAAAGAAGTTTCTGAGAATGCTTCTGTTCAGTTTTTATGTGAAGTTATTTCCTTTTCCAGCATAGGCCTCAAACGGCTCCAAATATCCACTTGCAGATTCTACAAAAAGAGTGTTTCCAAATTTCTCTATCAATTGGTAGGTTCAACACTGTGAGTTGAATGAACTCATCCAAAGAAGTTTCTGAGAATCCTTCTCTCTAGTTTTTATGTGAAGATATTCCATATCCCAGCACAGGCCTCGAAGTGCTCCAAATAACCACTTGCAGATTTTACCAAAAGTGTGTTTCAAAACTGCTCTTACTGCAGGTAAGTTGAAGTCTGTGAGTTGAATGCACTCAACACAAAGAAGTTTCTGAGAATGCTTCTGTTCAGTTTTTATGTGATGTTATTTCCTTTTCCTGCATATTCCTCAAACGGCTCCAAATATCCACTTGCAGATTCTACAAAAAGAGTGTTTCCAAACTTCTCTATCAATTGGTAGGTTCAACTCTGTGAGTTGAATGAACTCATCACAAAGAAGTTTCTGAGAATCCTTCTCTCTAGTTTTTATGTGAAGATATTTCCTTTTCCAACATAGGCCTCAAGGTGCTCCGAATAAACACTTGCAGATTCTACAAACGCAATGTTTCAAAACTGTTCTATCAAAAGAAACGTTCAAGTCTGTGAGTTGAATGCACTCATCACACAGGAGTTTCTGAGGATGCTTCTGTCTAGTTTTTAGGTGAAGATATTTCCTTTTCCAGCATAGGCCTCAAAACGCTCCAACTATCCTCTTGCAGATTCTACAAAAAGAGTGTTTCAAAACTGTTCTATCAAAAGGAAGGTTCAACTCTGTGAGTTGAATGAATGCATCGTGAAGAACTTTCTGAGAATGCTTCTCTGTAGTTTTTAGGTGAAGATATTCCATATCCCAGCACAGGCCTCGAAGTGCTCCAAATAACCACTTGCAGATTTTATCAAAAGAGTGTTTCAAAACTGCTCTTACTACAGGTAAGTTCAAGTCTGTGAGCTGAATGCACTCAACACAAAGAAGTTTCTGAGAATGCTTCTGTTCAGTTTTTATGTGAAGTTATTTCCTTTTCCAGCATAGGCCTCAAACGGCTCCAAATATCCACTTGCAGATTCTACAAAAAGAGTGTTTCCAAATTTCTCTATCAATTGGTAGGTTCAACACTGTGAGTTGAATGAACTCATCCAAAGAAGTTTCTGAGAATCCTTCTCTCTAGTTTTTATGTGAAGATATTTCCTTTTCCAACATAGGCCTCAAGGTGCTCCGAATAAACACTTGCAGATTCTACAAACGCAATGTTTCAAAACTGTTCTATCAAAACAAACGTTCAAGTCTGTGAGGTGAATGCACTCATCACAAAGGAGTTTCTGAGGATGCTTCTGTCTAGTTTTTAGGTGAAGATATTTCCTTTTCCAGCATAGGTCTCAAAACGCTCCAAATATCCTCTTGCAGATTCTACAAAAAGAGTGTTTCCAAACTGTTCTATCAAAAGGAAGGTTCAACTCTGTGAGTTGAATGAATGCATCGTGAAGCACTTTCTGAGAATGCTTCTCTGTAGTTTTTAGGTGAAGATATTCCATATCCCAGCACAGGCCTCGAAGTGCTCCAAATAACCACTTGCAGATTTTACCAAAAGAGTGTTTCAAAACTGCTCTTTCTACAGGTAAGTTCAAGTCTGTGAGTTGAATGCACTCAACACAAAGAAGTTTCTGAGAATGCTTCTGTTCAGTTTTTATGTGAAGTTATTTCCTTTTCCAGCATAGGCCTCAAACGGCGCCAAATATCCACTTGCAGATTCTACAAAAAGAGTGTTTCCAAACTTCTCTATCAATTGGTAGGTTCAACTCTGTGAGTTGAATGAACTCATCACAAAGAAGTTTCTGAGAATCCTTCTCTCTAGTTTTTGTGAGAAGATATTTCCTTTTCCAACGTAGGCCTCAAGGTGCTCCGAATAAACACTTGCAGATTCTACAAACGTAATGTTTCCAAACTGTTCTATCAAAAGAAACGTTCAAGTCTGTGAGTTGAATGCACTCATCACACAGAAGTTTCTGAGAATGCTTCTGTCTAGTTTTTAGGTGAAGATATTTCCTTTTCCAGCATAGGCCTCAAAACGCTCCAAATATCCTCTTGCAGATTCTACAAAAAGAGTGTTTCAAAACTGTTCTATCAAAAGGAAGGTTCAACTCTGTGAGTTGAATGAATGCATCGTGAAGAACTTTCTGAGAATGCTTCTCTGTAGTTTTTAGGTGAAGATATTCCATATCCCAGCACAGGCCTCGAAGTGCTCCAAATAACCACCTGCAGATTTTACCAAAAGAGTGTTTCAAAACTGCTCTTTCTACAGGTAAGTTCAAGTCTGTGAGTTGAATGCACTCAACACAAAGAAGTTTCTGAGAATGCTTCTGTTCAGTTTTTATGTGAAGATATTTCCTTTTCCAACATAGGCCTCAAACGGCTCCAAATATCCACTTGCAGATTCTACAAAAAGAGTGTTTCCAAACTTCTCTATCAATTGGTAGGTTCAACTCTGTGAGTTGAATGAACTCATCACAAAGAAGTTTCTCAGAATCCTTCTCTCTAGTTTTTACGTGAAGATATTTCCTTTTCCAACATAGGCCTCAAGGTGCTCCGAATAAACACTTGCAGATTCTACAAGGGTAATGTTTCAAAACTGTTCTATCAAAAGAAACGTTCAAGTCTGTGAGTTGAATGCACTCATCACACAGAAGTTTCTGAGAATGCTTCTGTCTAGTTTTTAGGTGAAGATATTTCCTTTTATAGCATG